>NC_058508.1:13682856-14304669 GCF_020382885.2 Scatophagus argus
TTTAATAAACCTTGATTTGTTTACCGGTCGAGCACTTAAGACCATAGGCTCCCTGAGCACTGACAGCTTGAACAACAGTCAAATGCATGTTGGGATGCGTGTATTATTCTGTGTGCACACTGGAGTAATGAGACAGTGCTCAATATTCATTATATACTGTGCAAATTTTAGAAGTTTTGGTGAATGTGATTTCCATGCCACTTCAGCAATCAATTATCTACACATGAGGCAGACGCAAGACCTAGCATATTTGATGGAATGCTTGGATGTTGGTTTCAAATTTACAATCCCTTCCCCTCTCCTTTGTTGCACTGTGATACACTTGTGACTGTGGACTTTGTTCTCAACCTGTTGCTGTTCTTTAGACTCTCAGGCCACAGCAGAGATCTCTTTAACTGGTACAAGCACTGATAAGAGACCATGCCAGAGCACTGATGTCTCTGTAGCATGACACCCAGACTTTAAAAAAAAAAAGGATGTTTGGACCACTTTTTAAGAAAGCAGATATGTTCTGATAGATGTATAATCTTACATGCATGCATACACAATGCATGTTTCCATTCACAGCATCTCCTGCTCTGCTTCAGTGGTTCTCTTCTGTGTGCTGAACTACACCAACGCCTCATATTACCAGAATGAGCCCACTGGTCTCTCAGTCATTAGAAGTCTGGCTACTGCTTCTCTGCCACACCAGTGTGATGTTCCTGTTTATATTTTACTAGAATCTCACTAGATAACAGTGACAGACTTCTTACGATGGACGAATAAATGAAGTGAAAGTTATTATTTACTGCAAAATTGTTATTTTGTGGGATTTAGTTTGTTGTTTGGTACAATTTTGTCAGGATTATGCATTAAAGCAATGCTATAGCCTCATTATGACCTCCTAAAGGACAGCATTTGGTTGTCATTCCATCAAAACAGGCTCCAATAAAAATTCATGGTCATCTGGAGCATTGGAATACAAATTAATATTAAATGTTAAATGTGAAATTTAATGCAGTTCCCATTAACTTGTGTGGTAACAGCAATAATTATTATTGGCAATTCCTTTTCTTAATTCCTTTTCTTATGAATCATCAACTTGCAAATTTAAATTGTTTTAATCATCCACATATTTGTAAATGTCAACCACGGTACATAACGCTTCCAGCTCCTGAAATATAATTCAAACGTTGGCAAATACAAGCCTTTCCACAAGACGCGGTTAAAGACAGGCAACATTCACCACCATATGGAGGGCTGACCACTGAGCTACCCTTTCACTCAGGAGGACAGACAAACAGGGGGAGATTTACTGCTCTAATCAAAGCTCTGCCGGCTGCTGGAAATCGACCGTGAATGACGTCATCAACCTGTCCTCACTCTGATGGTTTGATTTATAAAGTAACAGCAAGAAAAAAAAAACATGCTTTCACATTCACACACAGAATGTGCAGTGTGAAAATCCTGTATTAGTGTTTTGATTCTCTCTTCTCTTGGTCCTGGTAAGACTACTACTCTTTTTTGTTCCTTCACTTTCTAGGTTCAGTGTTTACACCTTTTATGCACAAGGCACAGAGAGAGGGATGTGTTAGCACAGGGGCACACCAATTTATCAGCACCTTATTTATCTGCTCTTAATGTATGAGAGCTGAAGCCAAAACATTTACAATAAAGCTGATCCTATTGATCATCAATGTTCTGTTCATTCAGTGTTTTCTGTTGCACATCTAAAAAAAAAAAAAGAAGGAATGTATGCCCTGCATGCAACGATGATGATGTTTACGTGGTGTCTGTGCAACATCAAACACAGGCTCTCCAAACACCTTTATCCCCTCTGAGCATAGAGGAGGCCCAGTACACTCTGTCCTTAAGTCCCCAGGTGGAAGAAAACTAATTTGGTTACTCGATATAGGATGATGGATGGATTGTGGTTAGTTTGCAAAAACAGTCATGCTTTGGGTTTTAATAAACAATTTAGACCCTGGAGGATATTCCAGAGAAATTCTTGAGAAGCCTCAGATGAGACTAGGCCCCCTTTACCTGATACATTTGCCTTTTTGGAATCCAAGATTTTCAAATCAATTTTAAAACTATCAGTGTGAAACTAAATGTTTGCTGAATCCTAAATTTCCCATCTTAAAGTAAACTCTTGCAGGGCACTAAATGCCTCAAAATTCAAAATGAGCTTTTCCAAACATTTGGAGCAACACTGTAAGATGTCCTGAGGTGGTAATGAATGGAATGTAAATGGATAATGTTTTTACGGGACTGTAGTTGTGTTGGACTCAGAGCAAACCAAATACCGGCCAAGGTTTCCTGGCAGGAACCTTTTATTGGTATTCAATGATAATTAAAAAACCTGACTTATGCATGGGCTTGCTTTTTCTTTTAGAGAAACGCAAAACCAAGTGTAAATACAGGGAAATTAATTAAATGTTAAGCAGTTAAGAGTGGCGCCATGAAAAGAGTACACAACCTCAAAACATGCCAAATTGTAGATGAATCAAGTCTTGGTGATCTGTCATATGTTGCCTCATTTTGACAGGACATATACAGTTTCAGTGACGTGACTGAGCAACTGAGACAAATTGAGCGAAGTTCACAAAGTAAACACAAGAGAGTTTCGGGACATTTTTGTTGCTTTTGTTTTTTAAATTTGTGCCTTGCTTCAGTAGGTTGAAATGGATTTTCTGTAAACAAAGGCCCTCACGTCAGAGTACGTTTAGAGTCCTGCCTTTAAAAGTGAAAATCTTAGCAGTGAAGGTAGCCAGCATGGTGCCTCAGCTTGTTAGTACGCTGGTCCCGTCAACACACTCATTCAGCACTGAAGAACAAACATTTGATGAGAAATTGTACAAGATACATCAAAGATATTGTATTTATTTATTTATTTATTTGGTCCTTTATTGGAACATTTTGTTTGAACTGTTTTTAGCATTAGCAGCTTTGGTTTGCAAATAAGTAGCATGAGGAAATCAAACCTGCCAGGTGCAGTAACTGTTAATGGTATTATCAGTTATTATCACTGCAGAACATTACTAGAACTGATATTGTGAGATTTGCCACATAGGACACATAAAACCGACAAATTTAATTTTGAGCCCAAAGCCATGAAAATTTCTGGCTATGTTATCAATAAATGTGTCTGTGTCTATACATATATATAGTCGCATTACCTCCAGAAGTCTAAAAACAGGGAGGCAAGAGAACTTGTGGCTAAAAGTGTCTGATTGGGCCCTCAACAATGATTGTGTTCTGAATGGCTTCACAAAGCCCAGAGCCCAGTTTGTTTAAACCAAACTAATCCAAGCGTGGAGGCAGGACACTGAAATTGCAGGCCTCCTGAAAGGTGATCTGGCAGCAGAACCATGGTCCAAGGGCCGAAGTTTACATTGGATAAATAAAAATAATGAAGAACAAAATAACAATGCTGGTTGCCAAGTAACTTCGCATTTATCTTGTACAGATGGACCTGCTTTTTGTTGTCATGCCATTGCTAGTAATTATGATTATGCAAACACAGAAATGTTATTCATTTTAAATAATAGTCTGACATTTCCTAAAGACAAGAAAGATAACAAAAAAATGCAGTTCTTTTTCAGTTACAAGGGTCCAGATGCGACTATGATCACTATTTGTAAAATTCTTTCAGAAAAAAAAAAAAAAAGGATTTGGACTGCATACCAGAAGTGGCAGATTAATTTCAGAGCTTTAAGAAATAAAACTTTCTAGGAATTCTTCATTACGGGGGTGACTTCACTCTCTGTCCATTAGACGATTAGACCTGGCAACCTTGTCCTGCATGTCTGCACCAGTAGTGTGGTAATCAGCAGTGTCTGTGCAAACCACAGTATGGATTTCAATCCTGGTCTGCTGAGGACTTCCATTGACTCACATGTGGCGCAGAACACGTCTGCCAGGCCTGTCAGTTCCTGTTCCAGGCCACTGCTGTCTAAATGGATCCTGATTGGCTATTTGGACAGGAAAGTGTGCAAAAGGTTGACATACGAGAGTTTGAATCGCTTTCGCTCCGCTATTTCACACTGTAGAGGGAAACATTAGAAAAAAATGCTATCCATGTAAGCTGCATGAAATTCAATATGCCCAAGTTGACCTTGTTCGTCATGTTTAATCAGTAGTCATAAATGAGACTATTAATCTTTCTTTCTATTATGAGTTATTGTGACATTTTGATATGACTGATGCTACCAAAGGCCTAGAAATGTTCTCACTGTTTGTTTGGTGCATGATGGATAAGTTCTGCAATGACGCCTTCATGTCAACCTTCCCAGAGTTTGTCTACCTGGCGTCCTCACTACTGACATACAACAGTCATCAAATCACAAGCATTTAGGAGCAGGTTCTCTAAGAGTATCTGAACATAATTCTAGCTGTATAATAGCAATCTGTAATGCCTAAGGGGCTAAATGACCCTGACCTAATGTGGTAGACTTGGTGTTGACTGTTGGCACTACAGGATCACAGATTTGCAATGTCCTTTACCCGCTTCCAACAACCAAACTCGTTGCCTTGTTATATCTCCTCCCAGAATTTGAATTGTGTGCATGTGTTCACACCATAATTATCATTTGGATAAGCCTGATTTTATTTCTTTAAGTCCTTCCACACACTGAGGTAATGTGTCTGTTCAGGTTGCGGAGGAGATAAACAAATAAAAAGAAAGAAAGAAAGAAAAAAATCACAAGACTGACATCACTCAAATCGGACTTACCCCTTATGTTCACTTACCCCTGGGGAAAAAGACACCCTGCTTTATTTGCAGTGACACAGGAAATTGGTGGCCAGTGATGCCAAGCTGAGGCAGACAGAAAACATTGCCCGTCACATCTGCCACTACTTGTCAGCCGGGCGTGGTGAGTCAGAAGTGTGAAAGAGAAGCAAATTCTCATGCACCACTGCACAGATGCTAGGTTTCTTTCCCAGCAGTACCTTGACTTGCTGATTTTCCAGTGAACACAATAGGAAATTTTGGATGGGACGCTGATGAATTTTCATCATTGGTATAAAACTAATGTGAGGAAAAAGACTGGCAATATGTTCTCTCAACTTGAGATTTGTCAAGAGTCTCCCAACCAGCAGGGTTAGCAGAGTCCTGGCACAGCTGCCTCGCAGACTTGAGATCAGTTTCATATATAGTGCAAATGGCAAGCTTTACTGTTATCACATTGTTCATGAATACCAAGGGTGGTTTATCAAAGAAATCTACATTATTTGTTTCTGGAATAAGCATTTCACAAGAAACTGACAGGGAGCATCAATGTGAAAGTACACATTGCTGAATCAGTAAGTGTTACCTTTGTTTTGTCGTAAATCACTTATCATTTCTTCTACAATGAACATATGCAAGGTCAAGGGAGTGAAACAGGAGCAGTAGATACAGTAATGCAGTGTTTGCTCAAATGATAACAAGGAGAATCCGCTAAAATGTTTCTAGCACTTTGTTACCATTAAAGCAGATAATGATAGCACAGAATCCAGTCCTGTATATTATTGTGATCTGAATGGAATAGATTTATTTCAATTTCAAATCGTGAAGATAAGTGCAGTAGCTCTTCTTAGCTTCTTCCCGTATGTATCTTGAATGGAAGACAGTCTGTGAACATAATGATTTGGTGGCCTACTCTCACACCCGTCAGGGAGCGTAATTCATTAATTTGTATATTTAGGGTAGATAAACAGAACGTGTGCCCCATATTAATTACCCACTTACAACAACATTGCTTTTTAATGAAGCATGCATCCTCCAGTGTTCTTTGGGCTACTGTTTATTTTATTTCTTCATTATAATGAGACTCAGATGCCTCATGCTTACAGCAAGTCCGTGGATGCATTTCTAATTTGCTTCAACAGAGCTGGAGGTAAAGTAAACCATCATTTTCCATACTGTTCACTCCGCACTCCAGTGAAGTCATTAAAACGTTTTCCTGTAACTATGCTTAAAACTTAAGTTCGCAATTATGCCTTGTCGTTTTGCAATAAATGCCACTCTGCCTGTTGCATTTCTACCAGGGGTGATGACAGTGAAGTCTAATTCTATTCAGAAAAATTTAGTAAATTGCTGCCAATTTAATCAGTGAGCTCTTGCACATAAATCTAAAACATCCCTTGTAGGTTTCTAGTCTTTTCACATTAAATATAATATTTAAGTCCTGATGTGAAATAAATGCGATGTTACACAATAATATAGATGTTTGGAGGTTGTAAGTAGATTCAAGGGACCTCTGACTTCCTGCCACACCAACACTGGTCGAGTTACACCAAGGGGCGTATGAAGATTGTTATCATCCGGTGATCCGTCAGAGCAAATAGGACATCTTCTATACACAGGAAATGTATGCATTCCACATGAACTGAATAGTCAAAAAGTCCAGGACAGCTGAGGATAAGTGGTTCATTCTATGAATGGAGAAATGAGGGAAAGTGAACAAGTATTGTTTGGTCTGCAATCTGTCTCTGAGAGAGACAATGGCTCTTTGATTGTAGTCTCTGTGGCTCCAAGATTCAAGTTCAATGCCAAGGAATCAATAGGCTGTGGCACAGGGGCCCCAGTTGTCAGAGGTCAAATGAGTGGGAGGGTGCGTTGGGTGTCAGGGGAGAATGGGAAGTAGATGTGTTTTAAGGTCAGACAGAGAGATTTCCCTCTGAATAAAAGAACAGCACAAAGCAGCAGAATGTTTTATCTGACCTTTGACCCCGATCATGAAATATGCTTGTGACCATACCGAGTTTTGACAGAGGTTAAATTAGCGTCAGAAGCCAAATGATTAGCACAATCAGGTGCAGTTCTTCCTAAGAGTTGCGTAGTATCACAATTTTCACAGATTTTTCAGATTTCATATAGTTCCACAATTATTTAAGGTGAAATACTGACATCCCCTTAATGTCTTAAATAAATATTGTTAAATATGACTAGCATTGTTTTTGCCAATTTCTGTTTTCCACCTTTTCTTTTCGGCACAGCTGCATGGCCCTCTGTGCAGATTAGACTGAGCAGCAAATGTTCCCTCTGATATCGCGTGCTGACTTTGTCTGTCAGGCCAGGTGTCTTTTATCTGTCTGTCTCGCTCAAATGTTACAGTATCTGTTGAGCATCGACATGTTTACATTGTATCACTTTTATTTTTTTTTACAGAGTATTTATTGGGTTCTTCTTGGAAAACTGAGATTGGAAAAGAAGTTTCTGACAACCACACAATATGAAAAAGTAAGCATCCTCACAAAACATCTCATTTATTTTGGAAAGTATTAAGACCTGCTAATTATGTGTCTTGGTTGTGTCAAAAAACAAACAAGCAAAAATAAAAAATCCATACAGTAAAGCCTGAGAGACAGCCTCATCGTGATTCACTCATGGTCTGGAGGATCTATCGTCTGAGTATTAGCTGAGACAGAAGCCAAATACTGTCTGTGTCTGAGATTGCTGGCCTCCTGCCCACTGCAATACTGTCTGGAGGATGAATATCAGAAAAGAAAAAGCTGAACATTCATTTTTTTTTTGTGTGAGTGCACATGCCTGTCTTTGTGTGTAATCTTAAAAAAATATCGAGCATTTCCCATCTCACATTGCAAAATAATATATTTACTTTTTTGTTTAATATCTATATTTGCCAATATTATTTCACAAAAACAATACATAAATACAAATGACTTCTAATACAGTTTAATGTTTCACGGTTCAGTGTTTAGAGAGAAAGTGACAGCCAACTCTCTTATTTGAATGCTTTCAAAATGCATGTTTATTTCTATTATTCATTAACAAAAAAAAGTCTGATTACATTTCCAAAAAAACGATCAACGTCTACCCTGAACGGTGCTTTCCCTCCTAATCATAGTTTACAGGTGAGGGATCTGATTGCACCCACAAAGTGTAAAGGTATGAGGAAGGGTGTGTCCATTCATAACACAAAGCTAATTATAGTGTCTGAGTAATAGTATCTATTGAGTCATATTCAGTGTTAGCTAATTGTACAACATGTTGTGTGATGTGTGACAGGAAGGATTTGTGGCAGGAAACTGTCAGTGGATTAAATGTGTGCCTGGTTAAAAAGAAAAAAAAAAAGTACCGGGTAAATTTTATTTTTCTCCTTAAACATCGGTCCAAATGAGGCTGCTGCCACAAAGGAAGCCGCAGCATATCCTCAGCACAGCCACCTTGTAAATGAACTTTGGGTTGGACTTCAAGTCTGGATCAAAGGCTGACTCTGTTGACGTTGCAGTGCAAAGACACAACCGTGAGACTCGCAGAGCATCACCAACCCATCACCTGAGAATGGCAAACATTTGACTTTGCATTACCTGTATTTGTTTTCTTAAAATAACTATGACACGAATGTTAAGTGAATGTGTTTTTCACCCGTGACAAACCTTTGATTTGACTTGGCATACAGTTGTTTACAGCCACTCTTGCTGTCTTACTCTCTGCCAAGTAAGCACTCTTAGTTTTTCTATTGTCTCATCAGCAGACACTGATAATAGGTTTAGCCTCCAAACCACACTTGGAAAAACTTTGTGGGACTTGTGGAGGAATGCTCCATTGAACTGTCATCTGAAAGAGGAAATGTAAAACACATGAAATGTGAAAAGGCTGTAATTATTGTCTAAGAGCTGTGGTGAGGTCGAGGAAGGTATACTGTGTGCCGGTGGTGTAGGACATTTCATTTACTGTGGGAACGACATACTGATCTCTCAATTAAATACATTCAATAAGAGAATGAACACGTATAGAAATATTTTAACGATAAAAACACACTGAATCATTTTAGTTGTATTTTTGTCTCGCGAACAAATACCTGTTCTTTAACATCCATATGCAGCATAACGTTATTAGTGTTTTTCCTCTTCAACATGTTTGACATTATAAAGCTTGTAACTAATCACTTATGTTTACAGAATGTCCATGTTCTTAAGCTTCCCTGAAATAATATATTAATAAACATCACATTGTAAATTATTTTCTTCAACTGGCTTACCTAACAGAGTAGATTTATGGCTTAGTCCTTGTGCTGACATGTTAATTATACTAAAAGGAAAACACAACCTGTGTTTGCACCAAAGGTGAAGAAAGCTGTGAGTGATGCTCAGCGGGAAAGTCAATTCAAGGACTTCCTAGATCAACATTTACTCCTACTGATTGACATTAGTCATGATAGCAGTAAAGCATTAAAACTTTAATAATGGTACAGTATTTCCTTTTGTGTGTAACAGATCTTCATGTATTTTTTTAGACAAAGTAAAATATCTTTGACTGACTGCAACAGATAAACAATGACAACTTGTGCTAACTGCAATAAGAACATAAAAAAGTCATTTTAGGTTACAAATAAACAGAAAGTCCCTACAAACAGCTGTAATCACGCCCAAACGACTCTGAATTCATATGGTAAATCCACTCCAAGAGAGCCTCTGAGTGACTGAACAGAAACTTGCATGGCTTTCATACAGTGTCTTTATCTGACTCACCCTTGCCAGGAATGCACGAGCCATTTCATCAGAGGCGGTGGAGACCAAAAGGCGTCTGAAGTTCATGTGAAGGAGCTCTGTCAGTCCGAATGTACCAGAGGATGAGCCCTGCTGGTGTCAGACAGGAGAAACAGTTTGTGTCTTTTCCCATATGTAGACCTTTATGAATCTCTCTTGTCATTCATTGGACAGCATTATGACTATTACACATTTGATTTAATTTTATTTACTTTATTAATCCCAAGCTGGGAAATTACTTCTCTATATTTAACCCATCACTGATTGAAACACACAAACACATGCAACATGCAGTGAAACACACAGGAGCAGTGGGCTGCAACTATCAAGCACCCAGGGAGCAAACTGAGGGTAAAGTGCCAACATTATTAATCACTTCACCACACCCAATTTTTCCTGCCCGTCCGGTGGGGGAATCAAACTGGCGACCTTCCAATCGCAAACCGCTTCCAACCTCTAGGCCACCGCAATGTATTGTATTGAGCTGTACTATTGTAATCCTGTGAAGAAAAGTCAGGAATGTTATAGTGTGGTATACCATTAACCACTGCTCACTTTTTTATGCAATCTTTATCATAATGAAGCTTTTATCAGTCTAGCCGGTTATTACAGCTAAGTTCCACAGCCATAGACTTCAGTGCTTTATCAGCAATGCTGCACTCGTCTCTGTTGATCAACAGGGTCATCACCACTGCAGCAAAAATGAGTTGACGAGAACAGTCATGAGCACATGGTGTTACAGGAGGAGCCAGTGGAGTATAGCCTATAGCTGGAGGGAACTTAAGGCCTGATGGGTTACTTCAGTTCATAGTTCTGCCCTCCATTGGCATTCCTTTGCAAGGAAATGCCTCATAAAAAAACCTTACTGATCGCTTAACTTCGTCATAGGATGTTCTCTCTACTGTAGCAATTCTCTTGTAAAATGGGACTTGTAAAATAGTTGCAATGCTTTGATGTTGGCATTTAGTTTTTAGTTTTATTCTGTGTGATCAAGTTTAAATGTGCCAGGCCGAAGCTTCATTATTGTTTAATATTAGTGTCAATCTACTGTGCAGGCAGCTTTGTGATATTGGATTTTGTAAACAGCATTAACATTGTTAGACTGTTTTTTTATTTATTATATTTATGTGTGATACATATATATATGTACAAAAACCCTCTAAGTGACCTCTAAATGTATGCTCAATGACTACGGAAAAGTACTAAGCTTATTATTTATTTTTTGATGACAACTGCCTTTTCACAGTTTTAGTCTGGGGGGTTTATCAGAATCACAATCAGAATTCCTTTATTTATCCCCGAGGGGAAATTCTTTAAAATTTTTTATCCACAGATACTTTCACTAATTCTTAACTGATATCATATTACAAGTGTGGGTATGTTTAATCCCAGCTGAGGACCAATGTGGATGATACAATCTGAATAACATGACAGAAAAGTGATATATCAATAAGCTCTGAGGGGCCCCTAGGATCAGAGAAGAGCAGATGAGTCCAACCTAAACGATGACACCATAATCCAGGGATCAAAGAGACACATTCCAGGACAGTCAGACCTGTCCACAGACATGCTGTCTGAACATTCACCTGCCTGAAAGAAAAAAAGTCCATCCACCTGCCTGCCACATACATGTCACCACTATACCTGATATTTAATTCAGTTTATTCAATTCAGTTTTTGCATCAAACAAAAGTTATGATGCTGCACAACTCTGTTTGTTCTTAGCGGCTTTTAAGGCCTGGCGGCTTCAACACGAGCTTGATCACATGCTTTTTATTGAATGCCACTGATATCCCAGTGTTTTCTGTGTCTGTCCAATGTGCCACGTGATTATTACTTACTCATTAGTAAGTTACTGCCAACAAAATAGTTGCAAAAACACAGGCGCACAGAAATGCCTATTGACTGTTTGATTACATAAATTATAAAAAGCAAATGAGCGTAATTTCATGAGCTGTGGATCAAAGTGAGCTACCGCTGTGTATTTGTTCAGCTCTCAATTAAATATGGATGTTATCTCTGACTGCAGTTCTGAATCTTCTCACATCTTGCTTTTCTGTGTTTCAAAGAAACCACTGAACACCTGTTTTCTAAAACATTCAAATTAAATGTGGCTGCTTCACGCATGTTGATCAGTTGCTGTACTTAAAGTAAGTAAACCATGAAAGGGAGGCAGAATGATTTACCTGTTTTGAATTTGAAAAAGAAAATGACTGTTTAAAGATGTCAATAAATGATTAAACCTGAAAATGTGAACATTAAAAAGCCTTCACACTTTTGCATGTAACTGAGAAAGAAAAAGTACATGGCACGCCACACAGACATGTATTTACATAGACAAACACAGGTGACAAACAAATCATGCACCTGTTTCTACACTGTCTCACCGACTATCTGAGAAGATCAGGAAAAGTAATAACATTTAATACTCGGACTGCTTTCCAGTTTAATTCAATCTCTACACAGTCAAAGAATTATGAGCTGGCTGCTGCATCAGCTCATGAAGCTGATGATCACTCCTCCAGGTCATCAGTCTTTCTTGTTGTACATGATAAGTAGGCCCAGAAGAGTTAGAGGCAGGCTACGAGGTTACGAGTCAGTATTAAAAACATTTTTGGGAAGCGCGAACCTGAAACTAACCTGACACCAAAGTGGAGTGCACCTCCTCATTCATCCTCCCGACCCAGCCGCCCTGGCTGGGGATGATAAAAGCTTTGAAGCTGTAATGCTTTGCAACCTCTGATCTGAAAGCCAGCCCTGGATACTGTCATGAAATCATTTTTTTCTTTCTAATATCTCCTCCTTTTCAACCCCTGAAAAATTATCAGTGACACTGTTGTTATTCTTGCACATTTCTCATTTCCCGGATGTGGCGTAAAACACTCGTCTGCCTGAGCACTTTGTGATGGTGAGTGATGAGCTCCTTCTTATGTGAGATTTACGTTGCAGTGAATGTGTTTACGGGGAGTTATTTATTATCTTTCCCATTATGACTGTGTAACTACTCTGCTTGAGGTAGCTAGACAGTTTCACAAAACCAAACGAACAAAAAGACATTTTAAATGTCAGTGAGGCTTGCCTTACCTTAGCATAAAGGTTAAGTAGATAGAACAAGAAAAAAGAAAACAGCATTTTCTCAAATCTCAAATATTGATATCAAAGCCACAACCTGATTAAATAAATATTATAGTATATATAATATTAATTATATAAGTATATAGACAAAAGTATTGGCACAAATGACCATTACACCAATGGGGGGACTTTATTGACAGTGCATTCTCAATACATATATACAGTTATAGCAGTTTCCACTCTCCTGGGAAGGCTTTCCCCAAGGTTTGTGAGGTCACAAACGCTCGTCCTGGCTCGCAATTCTGCTCCAGTTCATCCCAAAAGTGTTGGATGGGGTTGAAGTCAGAGCTCTGTGCAGGCCAGTCAAGCTCTTCCACACCAAACACATCCAACCATGTCTTTATGTCTTTGCTCTGTGCACAGTCATGCTGGAATATAACTCCCCTAAACTGTTGCCACAAGGTTAGAAGCATAGCAAAATGTCTTGGTATGCTGAAGCATTAAGATTTCCCTTCACTAGAAGTAAAGGACCAAGCCCAACCCCCGAAAAACAGCCCCATAAAGAGGGGTCCCTGGATGCTTCTGTCAATGTATATTTTTAATATGTAACACTACAATTTTAAAATATTGAAAATGTTTACTGTTTGATTGCTCTGACGTGATACTGTAATTATCCTGTGCAGCCTGCCCCAGCTGACACCCTGGGCAAGTCACGAATCAAGTCAGTTGACGCTGACTGATGTACAACAGTGATAATTTTATTTTTACATAATACAGGAGCCAAACATTTGTGTAAACACTGTTTTGATAGAGATTTTTTTTGTTTAAATAACTGTGACCAAGATATATAAAAAAAAAAAATAAATAAATAAATAAATAAAAGCGGGTCTTTTCCCAAACCTAACAGTAGATTTAATACAGATTATTTAGCTGACTGAACAGATAAAGGCACAGATGCATAGAGACAACGGTGTATGAGCACATCTCAACGCTACTTTTTAACAGTAGGCACACAGTGCGAAAAAAAACTGTAGATCTATGAATCTGAATCAAATCGAATTGAGGTGCCTAAAATTTCCCACCTGTGGCTGATATTATCTGCTGTGGGCTAATCTGCTGATGGATCGGTCCAGTTCTAACTCAAATACACACTTACAGGACACACACAGAGGACCATAACATTGCACTAACATACACTTTTACAGGAGCTCGAAGACAAAGGCTTTAAGAATTCAGGGATTCTGTTGCTCACCCAGATTGACTTGTATTTCAACTCTCACACAAAGTTCTTTTTTCAGCCCATCTGAAGAACATGCTGTGTTCACAGCTGTGTTCTGACATAGCCGTGTTTACACTGTAACTGCTCCGTTCCTGAGCTTTAGACATTTTAACATTTGCTCATCTCATTTACTCACAAAGTCAACAGATCATAAAGATAGCAGTTTTCATCTGGTATGGGCGGTTGTGTATTAAAGTTAGCCTGTGTCAATGTGCAGCTATCATGCAAATGCGACAGAAGAGGGGGAGTCATCTTCGTTTAGTTATGGCACATCAAACCCAACAAACAGAGGTTCCTTTCATAGCCGTAAAAAATAGTTGCATTGAAAGTTGAGTTATAAACACCTGAATTTTCTTAGAACGCGCTTGATAGCATAGCGGCATTAAAATCACTTTCTCAAACTACATTTACACTGTCAAATTCAGCTGTTACTGTAAATGTGTTGCTATGTAACCCTTTACAACCATGCAGTTATTTGCATTGGCTATGCAAGTAACGCTGAGAGCTCACTGTTTATCATGTGGCATTAGTCCTTAAATAAATTGATTTCTCTCATCAGCCTGCTTTTCCTGTCCATTAAATGTGGAGTTGGGCTTGTTTATTTAAAACTGTTCAGAAAACACACACAGCCTGGCAACACCCAAAAAGCTACTGCAGCGAGATGCGGTCTGCGTCGACTCCTGTGAAAGGTCTTTTGAGTCACGAATGGTCTTGATCCTGTCCCTCTTTCATTCCTTCTCCTAATATTTAGAGGGATTGGCAAAGCTGTTTACTGAATGCTGCGTGTTTGACGTAAGCTCTAGTGCAAACTGCGACGCTGCAGCCGCACCAGTAAAACCAGTCTCACCACAGAGGTCCAGTATAATTTAGTGGAGTCAACCTGGAGGGCATGATGGCAGCAGAGGGCCCAATGAATGTCGGCTAATGAGGATGCTTGTGCTGTGGTGGAACAACTTGACCCTCTTATTTTAGAGGGCACACCTGCTGCCGATGATAATAGAAAAACAGGAAGGGTTTTTGTTTGGGCAGAAGACCTTCCTCCCTGCTTACACTCTCAGCCCTGCCTGAGATTGTAAATCCCGCCAAGTGATACTGCATGTTGGAGGAAGCAGCAGATTTGGTGTTTGCAAAGATGTTTTAAGTCTGCAAAGCTTGAGGATGAACTCTTTTTTGCTGTGACTGATTGGTGCCTTGGGCTTTTCAACATAGAGATTTGTTCTTGTTGAAAGTGGCTGCTTAGACAGTGGATTTTATTTTATTTTTTCCCCCCAAGATTTTCACTGGAAACACAAGATTGCTATTTGCAGTATAATCTCAGTGGCAGTTTAGATTTAGCTGAGATATGCGCATTGTTTTCGGCAGGAACTGGTAGCTAAGATGCTGCAGCACCTAACAGGCATGAGAAATGAGGCTCTGGCCTCTGTGTGTTAACGTTCAGTAGATGTGTTGTGGTCACACCTGTCAGCTGGCATCTGTCACTGAGTGGTCAGCTACTGTACAGCTTGGCCATTATATACAGGCGGGTCTAACCCACAGAGGGCTGCAAAGTACACATTGTCGTGCAGTACAAACAGCCCACTTCCTACAGCGCCTCACCTACTGCATTACTGTGCCATCCGCACTGATTTGCACCAGGATATTATGTAACTTTTACTGGATGCTAGTTATTTTTGTGTTAAAACTGAAATGACTATTATTTTGTTTGTTTGCTTGTTTGCCAATTCAACCGCCTGTGTTATGGTTCATACTTTTAAAAGGAGGTTCATTTTCAACAGATTTCATATTCCAAAATTGAAGTAAAGAAATTGTTAAAATTTTGAATGAAACATTTATTAATGTTACAGCATTCAATTTTAAACCTGATTTGTAAAAATTATTAAATACTGTAAAATTGGCTGAAATTTATTGGTTATTCTTCTAAAAGCTGAATAAAAATATAAACAACATTTTACATTTTGCTGATTATGTTTTGGCAAACTTTAGGGAGATTGTGTACGTTACTGCTGCTTTTCAGTTTTTCAAAAATCCGTGCAGTGAGTTACAATGATGTTGCTGTGCACTCAGGGGCCAACACAGATTGATGGAGTTTCACAGTGAATTCAAAAAAAATTTGCCTTTCAGTTAAATAAAGATTACTTGACATCTCAGATTCAGGAGTAAGTTTCAGTGAAGGACTTAATAAAAATCTAGCTGGGATAACAAATATTTCTGACTGGGCCCTTCAGTTGAAGTGCATGCGTGTGTGTGTGTGTGTCTGTCTGTATGTGTGCATATTCATTCACGCATGCTACTGCACCAAGCAGCTCACTCAGAAATTGTGTGTGTGGTCCATTCCATTGGTGTTTACAGTCTTTGGTCAGAGTGGTGAGGATGTCAGTGGTGAACAGTGTGCAGCATGGCACTGGAATCGTCTGAGCCCACACCCAGTGCCAGGATCTGGGCCACGAGACATACATTCGTGCCAACCACAGACACGGAGGAACTGCACCCTGGGAAGTAAAACCTGCACAGATTATCTGAGCGGAAAGAAAGAAGGCACAGAAAGCAGTCAATATATTTCGGCGCCTGCTGCTACAGCAATATTTCTGTGCTTCCTTGTTGTTGTCTGCACATATTGTGAGCATTCAGGAGGCTGCAGCCACAGTGAGACACACCCTGCTTCGGAGAAGTGTGTGACATTATGAGAGGGCAGAAGGGGGTGTGCTGGCTGTATTCCAGAGCGAGGAGTTGTGCCTGACTTTACGTACTTCGCCAGCATAGCACGACAGACTGTTTCCTGGAAGCAGTGCTAGCGCACACTTTCAGGCAGCCGACCTGTTCGAAACTGTAATTTATTATGATCCTTTGTTGCTCATATTGTTTGCATTTGGGAGGTGGAAAAACTAGAAAGGGAGTGTTTGTGTGTGTTGGGGTGGGGCACAGGGGGATGCAGTACTCAAATATCTTAGATAATTGCTGGAGTGTCCACAGCTCCTGCCTAATTGTGCTCAGCAGAGGCACCATTTGGCCTGTTTCATATTCAAAAGAGCAAACGCAGGGAGAGAGGCAGTTGCAGCAGCAGTCATTTTCACCAGAATCAACACCTGTGTTTAAACAGTGAGGAGGAAACGACTTTTCAATCAAAAGGACATTTGTTTTCAGGTGAACTCGTGTGCAAAACCTCTGGAGAAACACTGTTGCCACTGTTCATTCAGAGACAGATCAGTACAATGATAAAGAATTTGTAATAAACCAGGGTGAATTGTACACATAAAAGAGGTCTTTTACAAAACAGAGAACTATGTACTCTGTTCAACAGATGAACAAATGATTTATGAGGATAAACCAATGTGACAGCTCTCATAAACAGAAGTATTTCGTTATGAATGGCTACTATGGCACATGAAATATCTCTGGCAAACTGATGATTGTAACTCTAGATGAAACAGCATTTAGAGGGAAGGCCTATCTACCTTCATGACATATTACTGAATTAAACAGGATAAGCAGGCTAGACATAACATTAAGAGAAATTTGATTTTAAAGTTGAAAAGTGGGCATGTAATAACAAACATGGAGAATTACAGCATTTCAGAGTTGGATGCTTGCCTTCATTGAGTCATAGACAACTAAATGTCCTCTGTTTGAGACGTGCAGGATGTGAACAATGACATTTGTAAGATGCACCATGCTGTTACTGTCCGGCTGATTAATGAATCTGCATCACTAAAAGCTGAAGACTGATTGATGGATTGAATAGGTGCACATCATGACCTTGGATATGATCTGAAAGGACTTTTTCATTTCATCCCAGTTTTAAATATAGTTAAGGATTGAATTATTTGTAAATTAAACTGTGACTGAAATTACAGGAATGTTTCTTTAATTGTGAACAGATCCTGTCTGCAGCCCCCAAACTGTGGTGCATTTTGTTCTAAACCTGACTGAGCTATAATGTGCCAGTTTCAGTTTGGTCCATCGTTTCATAACTCACAGTCTCCAGTGGGTTTAATAAGTCAAGTCACCTAAGGAAAGACGCTTGTTTTGCCACCTCCATAAAATTGGTAGGGGGATTTTGCTGTTTTTCCAAGACTCTGAGGCCAGTTCAATACTTTGGGGAAACTTAAGCTACCATTACTACCACTTTTACACATTTGCCTCACAAGTGATGTGGGCTGAATTAAACTGCAACATTATATCTTCAGCTCAGGGTTTAGCTTATATAATGGGGAGCCCGTTACAGGCATTTTCAGAGTCCTCAATCAGAGTAATAAATTGGGTCTGATGGCTAATTTTAGCTGAAATCCAATCCTCGACAATAAGTTACAAGCCTTGCGGGACCTTTTAGTCAAACTGTGTCTGGCACTGCCACAGTTGAAAAGAGCCTTTTAAATAAACGTCTTTCCCAAAAGTTGCATGTTTTCAAAGCAGAGCTCCCTCCAGATGCAGGGGTCACGCAAATAAAGTGAAGTTTACCATGTCTAACACCTCTGTTGATTTGTGCATTTTGGGTCACGTCATTCGTGGTCTGAAACACATTCACTTCTCTTTTTCCCGTTTAATGAATTTTTGATCTTTATCACCGCGTCGTTCGTGAAGGCCCCCTCCCGCCTGCCTTGACTCCCTCCTGCTGATGAGAAGACAAGCGTCTAGGTCAGTGTGATTTCACTGTATGGCCCTCAGTCAGTGCATTAGCAGTGACGTGATCATGATTAATGTTAATCATGCTGGATTTACTGTGTGTTTATTTTATGGCGCAGTTGGCGGAGCGGAGCTCAGCCCATCTACGAAAGCTCCTGCTGGCAGCATGAGGAGGTGGACTGGGGGATTTGGATGATGTTTGCCTTGATACTCGGCTGTAAAGTTGGCTTGTCTGAGGACCTTGCGGCTGAACAGGGGCTGTGTTGTCAGTCGAGAGTGACTGCAAACATTTCCTGCTCGCCGAAATCTCACTGATGAGGCTGTCCATTTTGATAAGATGACATGGTTAGATCTCGCATAAGTCAGCAAACTTTTCGGCTAATTTCCTGAACTCAAACAATTGTGTATTGTCCGTGTCTCCACATTACAGTCTGTGGCGTGCTTAACGTGACATGTGTACATTGTAAATCACAATTTTGCAAAATCAGCCCGTTGTTCCACAGGGCTGCTTCATAATCCTCAGCACTGTCTTCAGCTGCTTGGTACTGAGTGGCACAGGGAGCCTCAGGTGCCCAAAAGATAGTGCAACACTGCCACCATGTTGAACATGTGTACTACAGTGAAACAACAACTCACCCTTTCTTTAGCATCACAACATATGTTTTTCACCACATTTTAAGAAGCACAAATGTTCTGTTTTGCCATGAGAAAGTCCAAGAATTACTTTAAATTGTATACACCAATAATAACATCTAGAGTTAAGAACTTTTTCACCACAATGTCTATCAGTCTGGTTTATCTAGAGAGTCAGTCCTGAGTGGGTCTGATATTTTGTGAAGCAGTAATTGAGAAGAACAGAGGTCTATATGGGAGGTAGAAGACTCCGCGTCAAAACGGCTTATATTTCACTTCAACCAATTCACGTTAACATACGTTCACTCCAATATTTGCTCCAGCCCTGCCCTTAAAAAACATAAAATAACAGAAAAGGCTCAGATAAAATCCCAGTGTGCATTGTATCTGCCTTGTTTACACTGACGGATTCCCTTACCACTTGTGTTAAATGTAGCCCTCCGTGTTATTCTACTGCGCAAGAAAGAAAACAATTACTGAAAATGAGGCTGAGTTGAGAGGAGGCCTGTGTGTAAAATAACAAAGACGTGCGACTGTTTGGATCTGATAAGCCCTGTCGAGTGTTTCCTCTAATGCCTCTGAAAATAAACAGCTGGCTTGATGAGGTGAATGGAGGCTTGGTTTGGGTCCTAACCACTGCCGCAGCCTGGGAGCTTGTTTTAGGGGCTGGACCAGCCAGGAGCAGTAAAGGGCCCCCATCAGTGGCTCAGGCGCCGAGTGAGTTAAACAGGTTAGTGTGTTGGCCGTCTGAACCCGCTGTGACACACGCTTGCGCGGACATATTATACTGGCAGGGCACATACACACACACAGAAATACATGTATGTGTGGACACAACACAAACACAGGAATAAGAGCAACTTTCCCAGAGCTCCCAGCTGTTGACTGCATAATTCTGTCTGTCATCGACAAAAGGATTAAGGTGCCTGACTGTGCCCTCATGTACAGTATGAATGACATATGTGTGATGGCTTATCACTAAAGGAATTCGGCTCACAGAGCACATTTTCCTGACATCATTCCTGTTGGTGTATATTTATATGATAATATCTGTCTCTTAACAGCACATCATGTCATGTTAGATCATCATCATTATATCATGTTGTCATCATTATCCAAAGTTTATCTTTCTTTTTTTTCTTACTTTTTATTTATTAATAATGATAATAGTTTTGTTGTTATTTTTACCATCAGTCAGCATGCATTTGCAAAACAAGTAAAAAAGCAAAGTAAAGATTACTGTATTTTTTCCCATCTGTTCCCAGCGCTGTGTTCATGGCATGCATCTATTTCCACATTGTGAACATGGTACGTCAGCCTTCAAAAAGAAAATCATGCCAGTGTCTCCTTGGGGTCAACATTTAAGCTGACCATCCTTCCCGGGTCTCACAAGTCAGTGCCATGGAACCACCCGGAGGTGTGTGTTGCGTTTAACCTGGTGAATTCTGACCTCATCCACCCTGTAAATGTTTCTAAAAATAGCCTTTTAGCATGGCTGCGCCACCACACCCGCTCCGGCGCCCCCACCCCCGCCCAGTGGGTGTCATACCTGTTTGTCACTTGCAGGCAGATAAAATCACATCCCATCAATCCTGCTTAAGCTATGTTTGTAAAGCTTTTTACACAGTTTAATCGAGCATTCAGTTGTTTATTCAGTAAAATACAGCAAATGAAAGCAGCTGGTTGTTAAATCACGAGGCACCAGCCTTGTAGATTTTATATTACATATTCAAGCATCTGGTTGAGAAGACTAAATACAAACATGTCCATGATCCAACTTCCTTGAGATTATCTGCTCATTGTGGTGAGTGATGTGAGCAAGACAGCGAGAA
This sequence comes from Scatophagus argus, assembly GCF_020382885.2. NCBI lineage: Eukaryota > Metazoa > Chordata > Actinopteri > Scatophagidae > Scatophagus > Scatophagus argus. The sequence goes on from NC_058508.1 coordinate 13,703,779, forward strand.
TGTGGGAATTTTTCTGTCAAACAGGTACAGGCAAGACCAGGCTGCCGGCAAACAGGAACATAAATTCATTCATAAAAACCACAGAAAACAAAACATGCTTTATCATCCAGACATGTTGCATCTCTCAACCTGTTCTGATGACTTCTTCTCAGCACTTCTTTATTCTCTGCGCACCGACTTCTGAAGTCTTAAAGCAGCGCAGATTTCATAAAATTTGTAGAGTACAAGGATAAATTAAAAGGTTCAGTTGTTTTGTATACATGCATCAAATAATATGTACGTGAAAAGCTACGAACATGAGAGCACAATAGAACAATGAACTGAGGCCACTGCAGATGTGTGGACCGAGGCCAGGAGAATGTCCCAGATCTGTCGGTTTGGGGAAAAATACTATACACCAGGAAACATTGTCAAAAATTACGTGTAATTCCTTTCTAAATATGCGCTACAATAATAATCTAATAGTATTTTGTTCCCTTACAGAGGAGTATATTTTAGGTTTTGGTTTAGTAAGAAAAAAAAAAAACACGGAAGTATTACTTTAAAGCAAAACTTTAAATGCCTTTTGTCTAATTACAAAGTTTGTAAGTTTACTGAATTTAACAACCAAAGCATAATGTGCAGTACCAGCTGACAGGAGAGAAATGATGATAGTCGGTCAGTAATGCTCTTTAGAGCTTCCAGCAACATGATTTTTGAGGAAGTTTGGATCCTGGGTTTGGCTCTGATTGCTCGTTTGAGTTCATGGGCTTAAATAAAGACACTTAATCACAAGCGCTCAGCAGAGTTTTTCCCGGACTGTGCAGGACTTTGCCAAGACCTCAGGCAGTCCCATCTCTGGATTGGAGGAAAAATATTCCCCTCAGATTACTGCATGACTCACAAAAACAACTGCCTTGAGAGAAATATGATATGCATGTCATTTAGATTTTGACGTGTTTATGCCAGATTTTCTTAAAGCGCAAGTCACCTTATAACATATGTTAAAGGCATAATTTTATATATATATATATATATATGAAGAGTTTGATTCATCTAAAAATATACTCAAGTGATAACAAACTTTACTGATTTAAACAAACTGGTGACACTTATGGTACACAAAAATATGAGTGGGTCAGCTAATCATGTAATAAGGGATTACTTAGTATTCAGTCTACTACATTCTACTACCAACCACTTTGCTTTAGGGAGCGCAAAAAGGATGACCAGTGATTAACTAGCAGTGACTCGTGGATGATTTAATTGTTCTGATTCAACTGTTCTGTGTAAAGAGGTTCCAGTCTTGGTTTCTTAATTTTCGTACCTTTGGATCTCATATCGATGTAACTGAAAGAGCACATTTGTTTGTTCTATGTCTTAATCTGATTCTTCTTATCACTGCAAACACCTGATATTTTCATCTGCTGAAGTTTTTCCATCTTTTCATCCAAGCAGAAGCTTCAGTGAACGTTTATGTCACATGCTTCATGTGCGATTTTCACGATGTCGCGATGAATTCATTAATTCTGTTTCCACTCTATTTGTCGGATTTTGCTTTCATTGATGTGCCACGTTTAACACTTCAGCGTGAAACGTAAAAAATATTTTTGATAGATTGGTAGCGTTTTTCAAATTTCCAGGGTTTCCACAGAGGTGTATTTTATAGCAATTTTTATATGTATTTTATTTTATGTGTAAACTCAAAATGTGCATTAAAAAATGTGCGTGGAAACACAACAGCAGATGCCATAAAATTGTTATGTTTAGTTTTGCAATCAAACAGATACTAATGATCAAACCAAACTGCGAGCCTAAACAGAGAGATGATGCTGTTACTGAAACTTTCTTATTTTATATTATGTTACAGAATAATACATTTCATACATTTCACATTCACACTTTAACACAACGCTCACAAAGCTCATTCTATTATGAATAGAAGTCAATTAAATCTCACAACAAATTTCTGGTGGTCCTTTTTTATTGTCCTGACACATTCTACATAACTGTTTACAGGGTGGGCAAGGCCGTCTGCCCACACCACATAAAAACAGCTTAACACACCTGGAAAATAAAATGCTGCTGGAAAACGCTTGTCTTCCAGGGCAACATAAAATCCACCACTTCTGCTCACGAGTAATTGGCTGTTAACACTGTTTTAACAAACCTGAGCTCCAGTCTTACACTTACGTGCAAATGAACAGGCTTAATTGGAAGAGACGTCAACCAGTGTTGGCAAAATGGAAACCAGTAGTCAGTCGAGTGTGGGTGTGGAGTTGGATTTACTTTATGTAGATGACGTCACTATGGTTAGCACTCAGGCCAGCACTCAAAGTGGAATCAAAAATCCAAAAAATCATAAAGGAAGTCAAAATAACGTTTGTTTTCCAAAGGTTTATTTTTAGGAGATTTTGATGCGTGAGGCTGTTTTGAGGCTGTGAAAGTTTTCACTGTCAAAATAGCTTCCTGCTTGTACACAGTGACAAAACAAGTTCTGGAAAGAAAGACTAAGTCAAATTCACTAAAATGCAATTCACCCTGTACAGGAAGCTGGCCTACAGACAACCTTCTTAGTTTTCACCAAGGCGTCTGACAAAGTGGTCCAACCGGTGGCTGTCTACAGTTAACATACTCTTTCACCCTTTCTGATATTTCAAGGTAATTACTGGGCCAAACTTTTTTTTTTTTTAATTGCAATGAATATATCTAACATGTTGTGTAATGGACCAAAAGTTCTAATTTGACATGATTATACACAACACATCATGATGCATTACATTGTTATACATTACTATGTCTTGCATCTGGCTACTGCCCTGACTTTCTGAAAACGTAAAAGGGAGTCTGTTGCACAGTGTGTCGAGCAGGCAGCTCTCTCCTCTGACCCCCTAATGGGTGAGTGGGAGTGTAAATGTCACTCTGAATTGATGAACTGCCGTCTGAACTGACTTGTCAAATAAAGATTCCCATTTGAAGCAAAAGACTAAATGATCCATGTGATTTGATCTGAAGCGTTAAGCGTCTTTCATTTCTTGTCGCTGGTAAATTTTAAAAGTCGGTTTCAGTTAACAGATTCTCAATTTAACCTAATATTCATGTAGAGGCAGTGTGACACACTTTTAACACCTGGAAAACAATGGTATCTTGTAAAGGTCCTGTTAAGATATACAAAGTGCAGGTGACCAACTTGTATCCAAATCATGTGGCTGGCTGTCAGGCTAAGGCCTGAGGCCTGGCTGATTGTTAACACCCCACAGTGAGACCTGTTGCCCTGGGCTATTAGTCATCCTGACAAGCATGGCGTATGTGTCACTCTCTCTGGTCATGACACACTTGTTTCCACCATCTCTACGCCTTCACACACTGCTCTAGCTCTGATATATTCCTAACGCATACTGGCAAGAGTGACACAAGGCCACTGAACCAAAACAAGCACCTATCAATTACTGAAGAAAGAGGTCTTTTACCTTTTCTTACAACACGTCCAGAACATGAGTCGGACTTGCTGAAACTTCTGCAGTAGGTAGCAAGACGACAATGCAAACTTACAAGTCTGATCAACTGTAATTTATGAATAATCATGATTTAGCCTACCTGTAAGCCTGCAGTAGTTTGATGGGTGAAGTCGCACAATAGCAGCTAAAAGCTTTGTGTGCCTATACCAAACTATTAACCTAAAACATACATGACAAACAGGTGAAAATGATACAAATGTACTAGGTTTCACTGCTTTTCACATCATTAAAAGTATATTATTTTTATTTATTTTAAATGCTAAATATGAACTGTAAAACATTCTAAGGGCAGCGCTTTGGGACATTTAATTAAAATAATGTAATACTTCAGCTGTTCTATATTCACAATACTTTATCTTGCCCCAGGTGTGTGAGCGCTGCCTACCTGCCTACACAAAGGAGGCTGTAAGCATGTGGATTCATCTTTAACTTTGTGAGAAGAGGAGATGTCGCTATTAAAATTCAATCAATCTGATTTATGTCACCATCGATACACTTCATTTGCAGATCCTAAGTCTTAAAACAGCCACGGGACTATTGCTTTTTGTTCTTTGCATGTCACGCTGAAAAGTGAACCTCTAAAGGGCCACTTTTTTTCATTTTTTTTATTAAAGTAAAAAAAAAAATTTGCTGCTTTGGCATGTGATATGCCGTTATGTCCTTGGCTTTACTCAGACTGAGTGTCCACACAGTGCTGTACACTAATGCTTAATGCTGACTTATTTTCAGGAATAATCTATATTTTTGTTAGCCACCGGTTTGTGACTTCTGTCTGAGTTGCCATTCAAGGCTTAGCCAGCTGCAAGAAATATAAGCAGTGATTTAATATTAAACAAGGCAGGGATTCAGCACACTGGTAAATCCATTAAGAGCTTTCTTCTCTTTCATCATTTCCAGGATAGGAGGCCCCATATTGCCTGCTGCAAAGAGGAGACGGTGATCAGAGGATCAAATTTTGGGGCCACAGATAATATATGTGGTTAATTTACAGCTTGGAGGATCTTGTCCTGCGCTGGTCCTGAGGTGACCAGCAAAGCTGCATTCAAAAACTCTGAGGTGTAATCAGCAATCAGAAAACGGAAGCCGGATGTCAGGCTTTTATAAATGGTTTCCTCAGAAGAGTTTGATTTACTGTCCACAGTTGAACTTACAGTGTATGTGTATGTGTGTGTGTGTGTGTGTGTGTGAGAGAGAGAGAGTGTGTGTATAGGGGATGCTTCAAGAGCTGGGTGAGCACAGAACTACAAATTATATCTCAGAAAACAATAATCCAAAATCAGCTTAAATATTGTCATGTCCGAGGAATCGATTTATGCTGTGTTTAGTCAGTACGAACCATCACAAGCACTGGAGGATTTGCCCTTTGACTCCACTCCTCCCACAGGAAAAAAAAAAAAATCTGCAATGACTGCACTGGGAGTGGAGTGACATGAATTTTGAAAGCTTCTTGAAACACATAAAACCCATTTTAAATTTTATTTATTAAAATCTACCAGCTGCAGAAGTAATTGTCCTCCTTTTATTTCAAGTTTCTAAAACACAGTATTCATATTTCAGTTTTTAGCTTTAATTTGCAAGTGGTATATTGTTATTGTTCCTCCAATAGACCTTAGGTATAGGTAATAGGTATTGTCCAACTGCACACGAATTGAGATGTCCAAATCCATTGCAAAAGTTCAATAGTTCACTTCAGTATTTATAACATTTTCCTTCTCTTTTTTAATCATCAAGCAGCAGTACAGAAATATCTGTTGTAATATACCAGCTTCATCATAGGCGGGTCGCGCCTTTAGCTGGGTTTTTACCGTTTTTATGCTCTTTCCCTTCCTGGCTGTCCACAAATGATAAAAGATTATTAGCTTCCCTCTCGCTGCCTCACGACAACACTGGCAGAAGCATTGGGTTTTACTGAGCTCCTTTTGATTTTAGACGAGCTGTCCCCTGACCCATGCAGACCTCTGTGTATGGATTTAATTGTGCCTAAAGCAGCTGTATACAGTTTACAGTGTGAGCTTAGTCAAAAGAGAAAAGATGACATAGAGAACGATATTAAATTAAATGGACCGCGACACCAGGATATAAAGTCAGATATTTTATTTCTGTTTACAGAAAGTAAAACTAGAAAGAATGGTGAACAAACAACTGCAGAGTTCTGCTTTCAAAACTGAGCTGTTTTATTTATTTATTTGCCTCCTTTCTCTCTTGTCACATGACATAACTTTACGCACAAATATGACAACCGAGCTTTGAGGCTGTGATGATTTGAGGACACTGATTGTTCTTCTAGCCCAGCAAAATGCCACACTGTCTCTCCAGATGTTCGCCTATGTGTGCCTGCATGTAAGACACCACACCGTATGCTACGGGCGATGGCTTAAACATAGCAGTTTTCAAGCCACATCAGTTATTATTAACACATACAGCCATGTCTTTTTTTTTTTCATAAAGAGGTTGTTTACCAGTCAGGGGGTCAAATCCTGTCTTCATTAAAATGCTGGTCTTCGCTACCAGACCATAATAAACAAATGTCTGTAAATCCAGAACCACATTTGTGGATAACTTATTGGTCTGTGGATGTCGCAGCGTATGCATTTATCCCCATGTCCTCCCTGAGAGACCTTCACCAAAGTAGAAAAGGTGCACATTACTCATATTTATGGAAATGATCTGGTGGAGCTCTCCCATGATGCTCGGGCCTCTCAGCGGGTGCCATGCGAACGCAGACGTTGATCTCTGTAGCAGCTGCCTGACCAGGACAGACCTGTGATTCCCATCAAAAGGCCACTGCAGGGTTTCCAAAACAAAACACAGCAAACACAGTTCTATCGCTCCTGTTGGGATCAGCGTCAATGAAATGTGGCCTAATTGTGGGATATATTGATGCAGCAGCAGTTTGAAGTGCTTAGAGGCTGTGTACTAGACTCGCTCTGAAGTCACTGTTATCAAACTCTGACCCAAACTTCCTTCTGTCTAATCAAAGGCTGCACATCTGGAGAACAAAAAAAAAAAAAAAAAAATGCGATTGTTTTCAACCATCACATGATGTCATGACCTCAGGGTGCTCCTTTAAAAAAGTCATTAAAGATGAGGATTTGAAAAGTGGCTGGTGATGCAGCCAAGTCAATTAAAAAAAATTAGCTGAATGTTGCAAAAGAGGAGACTTTCTATCCATGAATAATAATTTTCAGAGCCAGTGTAATTCCAACGGCTATCAGCAGACAAAGGCATCAGTCAAAGATGATGTCATTATCATTTGTTAGCATATAGCATATAGTGTTTATTGGGTCAAAATTGCTTTTTAAAAATTGTTTTCCCCTTTTCACTTTCCTTTGCACTTTGCTCTTCTGTATTTTGCATTCCTTAAGTTTTTATCTGTAACTCACCACACCTAATCAGCCCTCCCCTTAACAAATCCCTAACCACACCTAACCCCTAACATTAATAAATGTAAGTTCACGTTATAACTTTAAAACATTTGTTTGAAAGCTGGTCAAACTCAAACTCTTCTTCTTCTTAGAATAACAAAAAGTGTACTCAGCTTTGCAAGACAGAAAAGAATGGCAATTTGAAGTTGTTATACCGAATGACTCATAGTTTTCAGGATGTGACAGAGACTAAAAACCTGTACACAGTTATTAAAGTTGTCAGTAAGTGTGTCAATACTGTATCAGGTTTCCTTAACCGAGCAGCTTATCATACACCAAAACAAAGGTGACTGATGTAGTTGTGTTTTTAATCTTATAATCATGAATGATGGCTCAGTTTGTTTACTGGGCTTCACTTCAAAGCAAAACGAAATGTCTGAATTGAGACTTTGTCTTCTGTCGCAATTTTGCTTTGGATTATGGTTAATTCCAATGAGTGACATTATAATTTACATTAGACTATGCAGCTTTAAGGTGAGCAGAGTACTCATGTTAACCTCTTAGTTTCAGGTTTTAGGATGACAATAAGCTGTGTAATCATACTACATAGCTAGTTAGCTCTCTAGACGAGTGGGATTTTTCTGTGAAGCTGAAATGAATTAATGAAGCGTGGAAGACCCAGACAGGCCCTGTATGACCACGGCAGGTCACCCTTACTCTGGAAAAGCGATACTGAGACACAACCAAAAGACAAGAGCCAAAAAGAATATTTACACAAAGGCCGTGAATCACCGTTTTGTGTGGGTTTGCCTGAGGCAGGTCACTCTTCTTGTGCTTAAATCAAAAGCACACGTAATGAAATACGTATCCAACTCATGACGTTTTAACTATCATCACTGAGTGAGCCAACTGCGAGCATGTCACCAATGTTGATGAGTTTTATTTATTCCTTAAGCTTTGAATATGGGCCAAACACTACAAGGATCACATAGTCGAGGGGACTGCATTAGTAGTCGTCACCATCTACTCAGAGTTCACATTCCTGCTGAAGCCGGGATGGATCCGCGCTGCTTGTCCAAAAGATTTACTCCACATTTCTGCTCTCTGAAAGTGTATCAAACTGAGGTGGCCTTTTACTTATTTTTGAGGGCTTTATGTGTGAGTGTGTACATATCAGCCATCTCACCTTCTTCAGCCTTGGCGCGGACAGCAGGCGCCAATGGAAATGCAGGGTGGGTGCCACTGACCGTCATGCCATAGCGCTCTGGCCTCTCTCCTTTACCAGCAGGCAGACAGGAAGGGTAAAAACTGCACCCTCACTAATATGGACAAACACTGTTTCAGTCCGTGTAACCTGAGTGCCAGGGGAAAACGCCGCATGAATAACAGACATTTCATTGCTGTGTGCGTCTATTAATCACGACCTTAAGAAAAAAAAAAAAACTCTCACTTCTCGCTAGTTTTATGCTATTTTTCTATATTTTTCACTCAAAAAATGCTGCTTAACGGGGATTTAAAGGAAGTTGAGCAGTAATTTAAGAAAACTATCACGCAAGGGAAGGAGGTCCGACTTCCCTTGGCATTTTAGAGTGCTCCAGAAATTGTATGATGATTTTGGCAGGTTCTTCAGTTTGCTGTTTTCTTTTTTCTTCGGTTACATGCGCCTTCCCAATGATCAGATTCTGGCAGCCACAAACTCTTCCCTGTGGACATCCTCAGGCTGTATTCCTTCCAATGTCCATCAAAACACAGCACGGAACAAGCCACAGACCTGGCCAGGGACCACACCTTACTGACCAGTAAAGTACACAAAGTGTGTGTTGTTGCTTCTATTAACTGGGGAAAGAGCAACTTTTTAAATACGTCCCTAAAAAAACTACTTGGTAAAAATATTGAGTGACGAAGAGTTACATCACGGGATGTTCTTTGTTATATATTTAACATTTTCAAACTTGTAGTTGAAGAAACAAGAACAGACAGATTATATGGCATGTTAGTAACAACAACAAAAAGAAAACACTAAAAATTAAAAATATGGATGAATATACAAAATAAAATACACATACTTCATAAATTAAAGATGGATCCCAAATGTATTATTACATCAAAATTCAAAAATGTGTCTCTGACAAAGTTTTGGCTGGGGAAAAAATTATAAGTCGTTAAAAAATTCCATAATATATGAAGTGCAAATATTTTTCAATTCACGAGTTTAACTGCTAGACACAAAATGTCTCCCACCTCGTTGTAAACTTCTCAACATGAGCACTGGCTGTGTAAAGTTTCCATATCACACTTGTGTATGCTGAATATTGGACCAGGATTGACTTATCACAATCGCTGACCCATTTCTTAAACTAAGATTTTCCTTGAGTGTAGAGAAAATTTACATGTTCAGCGATGAATGTGAGAGCAGCCTGCACATACAACATTCTGCACAGTTCAAATATCTGACTGGAAGAACAAGAAGAAAAATACATTTTTGATTGGAGCATAACTTTAAGGTATTTCCTGGTTACAGTATGTACACAAAATTAGAGAAATCTAAAACTAGAATTCTCACTCAACAAGTCTTAACACCTACAGAGATCTTGTAGTCATGAAAACATTTTATTTAGGATTATGGAAATTGGTCCTTTATTGAACTGGTCAAAGTGCTGCAAGAGCTGATTGGTTTTGATGATTATTTGTTATTTTACCCTGTACTTCATTCTTCTCATTTATAGTCATTGATGTTTTAATGGTCAAAATACCTTCTCCAGGGGAATTTTAAGGTTGCATGTTCTCAATGATGTGATGATATTTAGAAATTGTATCATGTCTTGCTGTTAGACCTGGTACAATATCAAACAGCATCAGGTTTTAAAGTCTTCTGTATGTGATCCCTATGGAATTGCTCCCTCTAGTGGAGCAGAGCCCGTTTGTTTAATCATTCTGAGGATATTTGTATTTAATGTCAACTGGCTTTTTCACAGCACAGCTACAGTGCTATAAACACACAGATTTGTGTAAAGCAAAGAGTTACGCAACCTCCCTCAGTAAAACTTTAAAACTGAACAAGAATAACAAAATCTACACCTTGTCAAAGCCAGACATCCATGGCAAGTTGCTTCTTGCCATGTATGTCTGTGTTTATATGTGTTATCATGTAAGCACGAGTAATGAAAACATTACATTGTGGCATAATACCATCTGAGGGCAATTAAGTTAATTTCAATTTAATTGTTGCATCTAGGGAATCATTAATTAGTCAATCAATCGCCCGCCGCTGTGACATGGCGTCTGGCCTGTAGGGCGCAATGGAAACCACAGCTGGCCGTATGTAAATGGGAATTAATTAACAAGCTTACGTTTCAGCGCCCGTATTTGGACTGAAAACATTCTCAAGAGTCCGAGGGCGGGAGAGTCTCCACCAGCCTGCCGTGGTCACATCTCATCTCTGCTGGACAGAATAATTTCACCTCATTACCTCTGCCAGGTATAAATAGAACTCTTTCCACCCACCAGCTCTTTAACGACATGTGCTCTTTAAACACCTACAATTAACCCCTTGTGACTAAGGCCTTGTGTCTACCCACCATGTAGGCTGGTACTCTCCGAGCCGAGCGGAGCCCCAGTGGATTACACCCCCACACTCACTCTCGCTGAACCACATTCAGGCTCAGTCCAGTCCACTTCACCTCCACCTCGACTCCCGATCATTAAACAGCCATATATCTTGTGTTGTGTTTTCCCTCCAGCAGGATTTATTGGGTGACTGATAGAGTTTACAATGTGTCCTGAGCAGCACAAAACACGTCATGACATTCTGAGCATGCATCGCGCTTACCGTTTCCTCCCTGAAACACGCCACACGTATGTCGGTCCACCCTCACACCTACCACGCACACATCCACGTCAAAAAGAGATGTTCCATATCAAGCGTATTTGTTGATTTTTGAGTCTTCTATGGCATGTCTCATAAGGCAGTTCTGTCTGAAGAGAGAGAGGGAGAAAACTTCATATTTGTGATACTGCTCCCTGGAGCCCTCTTGGTAGAAGTTATTTATGGCAGGTATCCAGCTGATGAACTGCTTGATAGAAAGATATAGTTTTTCCAAACCCAAAGGCACTCCCTACATCTTAATCCCTCCATCATGGAGATTTGCTTGGAGGGTCTCTGCTGGTACACCCAAGGTAAGTGCTGCCATACACAGTGGCTCCATTCGAGTGTGGATTATGGTTTATTTCCCGGTCCCTTAAGAGAAAGTGAATGATATCTTGAGAGGTGATCATCTCAAATTGTCCCATCTTTTGGCTCAAAATTAGCATTTTTAAAAATTCAAACAAATGAATACACTTGGAAAAGGCAAAAAACGTATTTGGATGTATGTCCTTAACAGACAGGCCTATCCACACTGCAGCATGTATAAGATATAGCTCCTAGTAACAGTCAGGGGACTTGCTCGCTTCCTCCCCATGGCAAATAATTCAGTCAAGCACTACCTCAGAAAAGGTGAAGCTCACAATGGATTTCTCAGATATTCAGCAAGAAACCGCAGCTTTCCTCACCCAGAGCACCACCTATAATCACTGTGTCAGACTCCGGCTCTGTAGCGACCTCAGACAAGTTGTTCTTGGACAGGTACCACACTAGTGGCGGGAGTCGTGCTAAAACTGGCAGTGTAAAGGACTTTTCTCCACACTGATTTCAGAAAACTAAACTCACTATCAGTTCTAGTAAGTTATAAGGACTGGTTTGCTCTCTCTTGTGCTCATTTGTCATGTTTCTTTGGTTAAATTAGCTGATGGATAGTGACCTAGATATCTGTAGCTTTTCTCATGTAAGACCCTGGAATGACTGACTCTAATAGAAGGGCTAAAACTGCACAGTCTAACACAACCTCTGTAGTGATACTTGTTGCCTGATTGCTGCCTATCAAGATACTCTGTAACCTAATACTGCATATAAAGTTGTCTTTTTCCATGCCTTTTTTTATATTGCCTTTTATTACACTGAGCTATTATTCTAACCCTGATTCCTCATCAATGTGTGCCGATAATGACATTACCATGACTATTGTGGAACGCTTCATGACTACGGATTGTTAGTTTGAACTCATGCTTAAGGCCAGGCATGATGGAGAGAGGAGCAAGACGGTGAAATATTTTATGCTCTTGTCAGACATCCTATAAATAGATTAATGCATTAAATAAGAATTTAGAAAAGATCACAAAGCCATGTGTTTAACAAATCCAGTAGATACAAATATTCTGATGCCACTCATCTCATCCTGGTACCTGCACTTGTTTTTTAATAATGTTCTTAACATCTTGCGCTTTTAGGTAATTTCTTATAGTCCACAATTTCATTTATTTATTTATGTATTTTGAACCAGGATTCAGTTGCACGAGAGAGAATCTGTTAACCCTCGTTCTGAAATGATAATAACATTTAAGCCTGCTCGTGGGTAAGGAAGACCTTATCAAAAAAGTCATGTTTCCTTTGAGGCGTGTGCTGAATTATCACGGTTGAAGTGCTAATGCATGCTCCATGCAATGTAACCAATGAGATCGCTCTGACCTGAGTTATTTAGCGTCTAGCTGTTCTCCAGACCTGTGGCAGTAATTTGGCCACAGCCGCCTGATCAGTGTCAGCCCACTATATCCTAATCACAGCCAGAAAAGAATAACAGAGGGAGTCTCACACAGAGCTGCCCACATTCAAGTATATTTTCAAATATGGTGCACATTGTGCTGTATTGCATGCTGAAGCTACTTTCATATTTTTGGTCAGATTAATATCAATGACTGATAAACCAGACTTTCCTATTTAATACTGCGAAGGGTTAGAAAAATACTGATATACTGTACATAAAAGCTGATGTGGCCAGCACTGGTTTAATGTTATGTCTTAGTTATTAGATTACATATATTAGATTAGAGGTAAAAAATACCATAAACCATTGGAGAAAAAAAAAAAATCCTTTAACTGTCTACCCTGAACTCTGAACTACAGTGCCTAACTTTTGTGAAGTGTTAGCTGCGTGAATATGAATGACAGTTCATTTTGAATATTGCGTACGTTGGCTACAGTTTCTTTAAACAAGACGAAAAACCACCTCTTTCTTTAGTGTTTCCACAGTCTTACATCCTGCTTGTCTTACACTACCTCTCACTTTCTCATGTTAGACATTGGTGCGACTATGAAGATATTAGCTCAGTGTTTCAACCCCACCAAATGTGGTTGATTTAAAACATTTAAAGGAAGCGCGTAACCAATGCAGCATTTGGCCTTGCCTTGGATAAATAAAAGGATATGGTTTCTCCAGCAGTGACAGTCAAACATTATATACTGTAAATGTGTCATCGTGCCTCCGCCTGTGCTCCAGAATGATAGTTTACCTGAAATGATGGAAATTAATGGTGATGTGTCACTGTATCCAAGGGCCTTTTAGTTTATATATTTTGACTTCTGATTATGGCCAGCATAATCAAAACTTTTTTTTTTCTTTTTTTTCTTTTTTGATTCTCCCCCAAGCATAGCACGCGCTCATGTTGACTTTGTGGTTTTCCTAAATTGGGCTCTGGCTCCAGTTGACTTCCACAGCAACCTTTAGCCTTATCTGCTACTGGTGAAGACAAACAATAAACTCTTTCACTTTCTCAACTCTTTCTTTGCTTTTCCACAGCTTTAAGTGAAAAGGCTATTTGTGTGAATATGAGCCATGAAAATGAGCAAGAGATATTATATTCACTACAAATAGCTGCCATAACATAAATGTGGATTTTGGTGTTTAAGTGAAGTATGATATTTATGTATTACATTCCCGAAATATGCATACAGACAAGAACTCAACCGGTTAACTCATTAATGCAATTATCATAAAGTGGTCATGAAAGATTAATATTTATTTCATAAATGCATAGCCTGCATTTTATTATTTTTAGAAACAGTATAAGTGCATCATAAACCTTCATTAGTTACAAACTTTGTTTTGCTACACTGAAGATTGCATTTTCATATAAATAAAAGATAACTTTGCAACAACATGAGACATTTCCTCAGATGCTGTAATGATCAACTGATGACTTAATGTATAACCGTTCTGATGGATGAGACTGTGGCTCTCACGTCGCTGAGTTAAGCCAACTCCTAAAATACATGGGAGGAGATGTGGAGTGTTTTCCTTGGTTTCGGTCCTAGTTCAGTTCATTTGTTCAGTGCAAAACGTCATCATTAACATAACAGGAAATAAACCAGCCAAGATGATTCCCTGTTAAGTCATGAAGATGAAGCCTAATTTGTAGTGAAGTACTTGATACTGTATCTACCGCTTTGACACAAAAGGAAATGGCAAATATGTCACATCTCTAGGCTCAGTGGTAAAGGTTGAGCTTACTGTGGTCCAGTACTTTCAGGCTGTGATCGTGAACGTTCGATTGCCCTTTGACGTTAGAAAGTGTATAGATCAGGTCCCCTAGGGAATCGGGCTGTATGTGGACATGTGTGTTGCAATATGTGGCATGCACACACTCAAAAACAAGTATAAAAAGATATTAATTTATTTAATGAATCATCATATATTGCACTCTTGCTAAAGAAAATTAAAGCAGTAATTTTGAAATTATCATCACAGGCAGCTTTCCACAATTTCATGTTTATTGTTAATTATTATTAATGAATGTTTCTACAATATTATAGAAGAACTATTGTTTAACTTTAAGTGTTGTGAGAAATAACAATACTTGAATTTATACTTTTTCACATATTGACATCTTACTATGAACGTTGACCCCTTCAGCAACAACACTGATGCTCCCTCGACTGTCATCAATCCAGCACTGACAACTGTACAACTCATTCTCCCTGTCAGTGCTTTCTATGCCTCCACTTCCAGGGCCAAACATGTCATTGACTTTTCTTTCAGAAAAAAAATAAAAGCAGTTTTGAAATGTTTCCCCCTAGAAGGATGTATTTAATATGACCTGTAGCCTCCAGATTATTTTTCACTTTATTGTTAACTGACAGGGTGTCCTTACCTCATCGTGGTAACACATAAATAATCAGTATCCACGCATAAGCATCCTCATGCAGGATCCTCGTGTACCAACATGCCACATTTATTTGATTTATATCCCTGGTGTTGATGATCCTTCAGCACTTTGCTTAAATGTAATCAACCTGAGTGTGTATCCGTATCAGCTAAAAGACATCTTTGTCTGCTCTGTACATCCTTGTCTCTTGGTCCTCTCTGCTGATACAGTACAATGCGAGCAAGCAGTATGAGAGAACTGGCTGGCAGGGATGGTATGCTCCGTGCTGACAGCCATGTAAGAGTTGACAGACACGACATGTCAGCACCCAGACTGCCCTGAGAGAGCGATGACGGTGGCCTTTACAAGGATGTCTTTCTGCAAATCACTCGCTGGGCAAATATACAAATACTGCCCACTGCCTGGCAAGCAAGTTGTCCATCAGTACTAAAAATCCCTCTGTGCCAGTTTGGGTAATTACTGAAATTAAAGGCCCATTTGATATCAAAGGGACATTGTTTTAGCTCACATTAAACCATGTTGTTTTGTGCACCTCTGTCAGCACAGTATTATCCATGTAGGGAAGGGACAGGCAAGTTGAACTGGTCTGGTTTTAAATTCTGTCACGCACCTTACATATCAAAATTAAATGTAAATTAGTATGCCTAAAATATTAAAATGAATTAATTAATATGCATCCACAAATACACAGTCAGAACACTGACTGGAACACAAAGTGAAAAACAAGATGGAGTAGAGTGCAATAAAAATAGAAAGATTTCTTCTTCTTCTTTTTTTTTTTACATTAGTCTTTGAGTGTGAAATTCATATTATAAAACACTGTGAGGCTTTAGGGGGTAAAGTGTACTACTTACAATACAAGGTAATTACTCACATTCATCATGCTGGGTATAAATGGTAATCTTTTCCCTCCTCAAGGCAAGCTGTAAAATAATGTAAACATTTACCCATAACCCAGCTACTTTATTAGTATAAAACACACCATATTTGCTCAACCTGCAGCTCTTTTCCAAGCTTGTATTATGGAATAATCTCCTTATTTTACAGTAATAGGTTTTAAACGTAATAAAGAAACACCAAGGGCACGTTTTGCTTCATGGGAACAGTCATAAATCACAGTGTGTCTGCGGAGTGACAAATTACTGATGTCATCAACACTGCATGCCAAAAGCAGAACCTTGTGTTGGTCTACTGCATGCTGACTTATAGACTAACACTGCCTACAGCATGCTGGTAAAACTGTGTGGTACAAGAACAAGTACAGGCATGGAGCACATTAAGGTATGGACAACAGCTTTAAAGCAGATACACAAGGTTTGTATTTGTTTGCATTTTGGATTTAGGTTGAGTGAGACAACATTATAAAATACCATTATAATAAATTCATATGTACCTGGATATTCATTATAGTGAGATGCTAGTGACTTTTATGTACCATGATGTCGGTCACAGCTTTATCAGCACAATAGCTTGTCATGGAAGTTTGATGAGAGCAGAGAATTTCTAACATACAAATAAACAGTATAAGACATGAATATTAGACAAGCTGTTTTTTCCTGTGCTTCTTGGATTCTCTGATGATTTTTATAAGGCGGATCACAATTTCGTAATTGAATTACTGTCTATCTTGGTCCCCAAAATGGAGGGCCTTGTCCCTTTTATATCTGCATTTGCTGTAGTATGAGAGAATGGTGTTTTTATTGTTATGCAGATGACACAGCCTTTACATTTCTACCTTAAGCAAACATCTCAGTCTCTTTAACATCTTTGCTAAATGCCTTTTTAAGAGGGGTTATTATAGTTTTGTTTTGTAGCATATCTTAACAAGAATATACAAGAACATCCCAAATTACTGCTCTGTGAGTATTAACTGCATGAATATATGAACAGTAATTAATACACAGAGTACCCTCATACATCCTGTAATTAATAATCTATAAAAACATGCAGTGGATGGAGAAATACCCCTTCTTCTTCAACAGGGAAGGGAATATTTAAATCAGTAATACCACCATGGTAGATGGCTACAAATGAGAAAAAAAAACATTGGAAAGATTTCCACTCAGCAGTCTGCCTGCATAAGTGTGACTACTGTGCAGCCCAGAAATCACATGTTTCTAAGCAGTGTTTACTTTAGAGCACACCAGATTTACCATGAAAAAAGGTCTAATGAAATAAACAAAGACCTGATGAGGTCATATCCAGCATCTTGTATGCATACATAAATAAATCTTTTAAGATTTATCTAAAAAGGTGTGTGATTGTATTTCATGGCAGTAGGCTACATAACTCATACAGGTGTGAGATATTCTATCAGATGTGTGCTCTTCTCTGCCACAACATTCAGAAATGTTTATTTGGACACATGCCATAAATCTCAAGCTTTTGAGGAGGCAGGGGTGGCCCTGGTTATGGTGCAGGAGGCTTGCACTGCTCCAATGATAATTTGTGGTTTGGTGCATGTTCGACAGCCTACAAAGAGGCCTCAGATTGCCACTGGCTGGGTGCGCCTATGACCACGTCCACTACAAATAATCCAAGCACCCTTATTCTGCAGAGGAAATATTTTTATAATATGAAGTTATTTTTCTGGATTTACCTTCAGACATGTTAGGAAACTGTTTTAATTCAAAAAGTATGTATATGTACAGGGAAGGGGAAGAATTAGTTCAATGAGAGTAGGAAGGGAAAACAAATTGATGCAAAAATACAGCAATATGACATCATGAAAAACCTGCTTATAAAAAACTCCTATAACTATAATGATCTGTTTTTGTTTGATGCTTAGTTAGATAATGTTTGTTGCTAAATTGATCCTATTCAAAATGATGTTCTTTGGATGGGAAGATCGTTTCCTCCTCGGGTCCTGTACCTCTTAACCTTTGCTCTCCTCCCGATCAACACACTCTGGACAAAGTCAATTTCCGACCAACACTCCCTCATCCACTCGCAGTGTTTATAAACCTCCCTCCACAGAAGGAGGCCGCTAATTTAAAGCTATTCTCGTGTCACCTGGTGAACCTCATGCCCCTGGACCCCGATCGGAACTGCTATGGGTCAGAGGTTACCGTCTGGCCCCTAGCTTATCAAAGCTGTGTTTATTTAAAGTCTATGTGCGGCAGTGGACGACAACAAACAGAAGGACCACAGGCAATGGGGCAATTTGGAGGCAAATCCTGCACAGGAATATAGATTAAGTAAGTGCATTTCAGTGTAATGCTGTTGAAATGTCAGCATTGTCAGTCTCAATTCTTTTGACGATGGCTTGCTTTGCTCTGGAATACTGTAAGGTGAATGCTCCTCGGCACCTTGTGACATTCACAGAGAACCTGCAGAAGTACTGAACTCGGGTGCATGTTTACTGGCTTTTCCTGGATAAACAATCTGTCTTGATTGGCACCCCTAAACATCTGACTTAGATCTGATCCATTTATTTAAACCACAATTTTTTGTCTATGGTGTTACGTTTATGGCCACTGTTAGCTCTGAGCTGGAGAGTCCAGAGCTGTCCAACTAGACACTCCCGTTATGACTTGCTATAAATCTCCTTCACACTTGCTGCATCTTTAACCCCACAGCAAAAGATTATGGAAACACATGTAAAGCTAACACTAACCCAGTCATAAATCCATCGGATGAACAGCTCAAGTGTCCATGCAGTCTGCAGGCCCTGCTCTAGCCAGTCCTTGGTAATTTGTTGAACTTTTAATTATGACGGTGATGAAGAAAAAAGAGGTCTTTCAGATTTCTCTAGAGGGTCCTCTGAAGCCAAACAACAGCATCAGTCTTTTGCCCCAAGTGGTCTCAAGTGGCCAAAGTAATTATGACAACTGCATAACAGTATGTAAGATGACATCGTTATCGAGAAACAGAACACCTAAGAAGGTCGGTGTAGGTGATTTAGATCATTTTTGTACTTAAATTAATCGCTAACCATTACATTGTTACATCAGAAAATTGATTTGTTTTTGGTTAATCTACTTCATGTATTCTTTTTGGAAAGCACTGACAAATTATGTCAATGCCAGTGGAATCATCAGATCAGAGGATGCTTCTAGAAAGCATGAACATCCTAAATAAAATGTGTTGTTTCATTTCTAGGTAATTTTTTTTCATAACGGTCCTGCCACATCATGCTGTAACAATAAAATATATGCATATACCCATATTATTGTGGTTGGGCATTAGCAAATTACATCAAGATAATGTAAAATATTATTAAAACTATAATCAGCCCAGATTATATTTGAAAAAATGTGTACTAAAATTATAGTTACATTGTCAAGAATTCCTTGATTACCTTCCTCCTCAGGAGAAACTGGAAAACATCGCTGGGGAGCAGCAAGGCTGGACGACCCTGCTTAGCCTGCTGCCACTGCATCCGATCAATGATACGCAAAAGAAAACAGATGGATTTTTATTAAATTATAATTATTACTGAGATTTGTAATATTGTTTGGTCAAGATCAATTACAACCTTACAGGGAAGCTGTCACACAAGCCTGTAACAAAGCATCCTGGGAAAAGGTGAAGTGTTAATCATGCTTGACCCAACTTTGTTTTCCCACCAGTCTGCACTGTATGCAGCCACACATGGTGTCAGGGATGGCTCCCCTGGTTTATTTACTCTCATCTCAGGATCTCTGTGAGCTGTGTGTGGCCTCCATGCTTTTATGCTGTAAAGGCACTGCCAGAGGAAACGTAACGTTTTACAGTACTCTCTGCTGGTGACAGATCCAGCACACATGGCTGGTAGAGGTCAGACACAATGGAAGAGATGGATTTCAGACTTCAGCTGTGTGCTTCATTTCTGACAGTTATCCAGAGTTCAGGGCTGTATGCTATCTTATGTACTCTTGCATGTTTACCAATGAAAAGACTTGACTACCAACCACACATTTTGTTTATATCTGGTATTTCAATTCAATTAAATTCATCCATCCATCCATCCATTCTGCTTATCCGTCAGGGTTGCGGGGGAGCTGGAGCCTATCCCAGCTGACTACGGGCGAGAGGCGGGTACACCCTGGAAAGAAAGAAAGAAAGTGACATATTTTGTCATTGGAGGGAACTCACTCCAACGAAATTCGTGCTCTGCATTTAACCCACCCAAGTGACGTGCACACACACACAGCAAACCCGGGGCAGTGGGCGACCGCGTGCAGCGCCCGGGGAGCAGTGGGAGTTAGGTACCTTGCTCAAGGGTACCTCAGCCATGGACACCGGTACGGGGAATCGAACCAACGATCCACCGGTTACGGGTCCGACACCCTAACCGCTGATCCACGACTGCCCCCAAAGACTGGAATGGACTGGTCACCAGTCAATTGCAGGGTCTCAATTCAATTCAATTCAATTTTATTTATATAGCACCTTTTACAATCAAAATTGTCTCTAGGTACTTTACAGAAACCCAGAGCCTGAACCCCCGAGCAAGCAGACAGTGGCAAGGAAAAACTCCCTTTTACAACATATTATAAAACATACAACATAATATATCCATCATATACATGGCATAGAACTGTCCTGCTCTGTAGAACATGAAACTTCTGCCTGACCAAAGATCGTTTTTTAAGAACGAACAAATCCATGTGGAGCTCCTCTGCTCCTACACTATAAAAGAGGTGAAGGAAAGTCACCCCCTTTGTGCTGTACTTTGCGCTCTTTCAACCGGCAGTATCAGGTCACCCATCCTCTGTTGGATTGATTTTAGATGATCTTTCCTTCCCGGCCTGCTGTGATTGTTTGGCAATGGGAGGCAGGTTTTTATTATGCAGTGGCAGGACCTGACTCCCTCTCATTATGAAGGGTAGAGGGAGGGATGGAGGGGAGAAGGGGAGGGGGGGGGGGGGGGACTTGGATAAGTTCCTCTTTGTGTACACAGAAGGAGGTAAAAGGCAGACTGTATGTGGTGGCTTGGGGATCACTCGAGTGGCTCCACAGGTCCTGTCGCGTGGCCCTGAGGGTTTCCTTTGGTTAGCACGCTCAGCCCTCCCCGTTCACAGCTTTGGAAATGTGCCATACTGTATGGCCAACCTTTGCTCTGCCTCTCTGACACACATACAGTAAAACTGCCATTGAGACTAATTATAAAGAGTAATACCAGCTATGGTTGAATAATAACAATTAATTATGAAAGTGAGCATATTCAGTGTATGTACACATTGTCCTCCAGTTACTGGGGTTAATCAGGAAGTGGGAAGGTCATGGTAAGGTAATCACACTGCAATAATTCCAGTTTCTTTTATTTGGATTTCTCTTTTGACACAGAGCTCATTTCTCATTTCCTTTGTGTTATTATGTTGTTGCACAATCTGAAGTTGCAAAAGACTTTGACAAACTCTGAGTTTGCATGTTAAAACTTGTTAAATCTGTTTAATGTTAAAAGCAACTGATGCCAACAAGCTGTGGCAAACTTACAGGCAAAATATGTTCCGGTTCAACAATTCCATGAATTTTATCTCTTAGCTGGATAAATAGAACTTGCAACAAGGTGTGGTGAACAATAATTCTTTAGAAAAAAAAACAAAAACAGGACAATCATGGACCTGCTTTTGACTATTTTTCTAGAGTGGTATCTTCAGTGCATTCCTGTCATCTACTGTGCACCACCAGAAGGGCCCAAAATAGCTGAGAGGTTAAAACAGAAACTGTATGTAGACAGGAAGACATAACTAATTGTTTCTTTGGTGAAATTACACGTCATAAATGTAATTCAAGAACGTAATCTTAGGGCCTAATTTTTAATTTTTCATGATATTGAAGAACTTCACAGGAGACAAATTTTAGAAATATCTTACAGAGCATTTGGGAATTAATGCTGTTTAGATCCAAGGCAGTTGTGTTAAACAAGCTCAGTAGCTGACTATAATATTAGTTGGTAACAAATCAGTTTCGGAGGGTGAGTAAACTCAGCTGTTTAACTGCAGAAACACAACATAAGTACTTTAAGACTGTGCTTTACGTTCCATGCTGAGTGTCTCAGACATTCACCTCTTCCTATTCTACAGGGCATGTGTGGTCACATGTGGTCCAAATTATGATGTTATATGATGCAAAAACACTCTGGCACAGAGAATCAATGAGGTATGAAGCTTTGCCATGTCTACTTTCGGATCCCATCATTCAATCCAGGAAACTGGGCAGAATGCAGCTTTTCTTTTGTGCCTTCGTCAGCACACTCCCCTTCCTGTGTTTGACTATAAACGATTAATGAGATGTTAGATGTGTGCAATCACTTCACATTATTATCAAGGTTGACTGCTGTCCTTTAAAGACATGTCATCAGTGTCTGGCAAACGAAGCAGGCGCAATAGTGCATTTGCATTTACTGCATCTCATCATCTCCAAATGTCATGCAACAGTATTTACTAATTGATGTTACTCCACAGTAGAGGTCTCAGCCACTGAACTGGGGATAACATGCCTCACCTTTGTCTATAAGCTTTGGTGACGCCCAGCATGATAGTGGTGCTCCATACAGGCCTGCCACCCTCACCCTACCTTTCAGCACCTTCTGGTCCACAGAAAGGACCTCTTTGTTAAGCCTGGTGCTTATGACGTCCACTCAAGACCATGCTTCCATTAGCAAAAGTCTGCAAAAAAACCAGGGATTGTGATGGAGACTAATACCCACTGCATATGCAGTATTTACTTAAGGAGGAATAGAAAATTGTCCCTCCCATAGTGTCCAGACACAAGACTACTTTTATAACTCACTGTAGTCACACTCACCGGCTTTTGATAATTGAATAATTGGCACTGAATCACTGGATCACAGGCAATGGAGTGGTAATGAAAAAAACTGACTAAATAAATAAATACAACATCTAAATAAATAAAAAGTGATAAAAATACAGAGCTTAGTGCTAAATTAAATTTGAGTTAAGAAGTGCAACATCCATCATGGATGTTCCATATGAACTGTATTTACTTTTCTCCAACAAGAACCCAAAAGCTGCATCCATTTGTCTCGAACTAAATTACTCTTAATATCTTATCATTATACTACGTGTTTTCTTCACTAAAACATAGAATGGCCTTGAGACATTTGGATGCACTCGAGTACATGTTAAGCTGTCCAGGTCACTGACATCAGCATAAATAATGCCTCACAACTGACCAGCAGTAGCAGTTTGATTTAAAATCTTAGCTGCACAGTCTTCCATTTAGACAGAATTTCAGTTGAGCCAGCAACAGACATAGAAGAATTTCATTTTATAGGAGAAACCCAAAAGGTGTTTTATTGCGCCTGAAACACAATCCTGTGCAAACATAGTGAAAGTAAATTCAAATTTCCCAAAACTTCTAGAAATACTATAGAAGGGACACTCTGGATTTGATTTGACCTGTGGTATTTTTCCACCGTGCGGGCCTGATGTTCCTTGGATGTTCAAAAATAAAGCATGCCAGTCTTTGGCTTATTTTACTTGGATATAGCGACACAGATTCTCTTATCACAGCTTTCCTCTTACACACATTGTTCTGGTATAGACTCCTACAGTACATGAATTGAATCCAGGCTGTTCAAGTCAAACATGTCTCAGGGAGAGACTGACCTGCTGAGCCAAGTCCACAAGTGTATGGAAATAAAACAATATTCAAACATCACTTTTAAAATAAACATTTGCACTTGGTCGACATAGCTGGCAAATGCTCTTGTACGCTGTCTCTATTTAAGGAAATCCAATACATGTGTCTCTTCATATTTTCATGCATTATAATGATCGCCGTGTGACATCAAATCAGCGTGTCATAAGACCTATGAACTCAATGTTTTCTATTTGGAATTAAAAACAATCTACGAAACAGATTTTTTTTCAACACTACTTCTTCTGCACTCACAATGTGATCCAGGCAGTGAGTTAGATGGTCCTACACTATTCTATTCTATGTTTTTTTTTTAACTTTTATCTTTTATCTTATTATTTGTGTATATTTGTACATGTCAATTGTATTTTTGCACAGTTGTTAAAAGGAGTGTTGTTTTTTCATTTCACTGTGGATGCACATCCACATGTGACAAATAAAGAATTCTGATCTTCTGATCTGATCTGATCTGATCTGAAGGCAGCAGTCAACTTTAAACTGTGAAAATATAAAAACGGTATCGCACAACAAATTCAGTGATAGTGATTACAAATACATCTTTAGAAAGACTGAAATCCCAGTTAGCTATTACAATAGTTTTATGTTTAAATAAATCAAATCTGTAAAAAAGCCACTCACCAGTTGCCACGGTGAATCATCTTATTGGAGCTTTTTTTTTTTTTCTTTTTCTGAAACAAAACCTGTTCAGGATTCAGCTCAGAGTTTGTCAAATCTGCTCTGTGAAACAGGCCGTTGTTCTGTCGGCTAAACTGATGACAACCAATGTGTGTGATACAGCCACCCACTCATTTGGACTTACTTTCTGAATATGTTTTTCTGTTAATAAATGCAGTACAAATTTAGGCATAGTTCTGGTGAAATGTAAATGGTGGTTAAACATAAACTGCCTTATTCAAACCTTGGTAGAGCGGTCACCACAGAGAATATTTTGATTCATTTTCAAGACCTTTCCAATAGAAGAAAAGGAGTGTTTGTTTATTGGTGGTAAATGGCTTAGTAACTAACTGTCAGATGTTGAAATTAAGCCTTGTTTTACATGTTTTTTTAAAGGTCTGACCACTGTGGTGTGTCCAACATACTTGGTTATAAATCTTGCAGGTACTGTAGAAAGATGCCATGCATGCATTAATTTCTCAGGCCCACCACACACCTTTCCACAGGCCTACACCAAAAAAACAAGGAGTGTGGTCAGTATTTCCAGTCCAGCCTAATTAAAGGGGAGGAATATGAAACATGTGTCCTGTGCTTACAAAGGGCTGTGGCAACCAAATGCATCACCAAGGTCAACACATCTTTCAACAAGCAACAGCCATGTCATTGTTTACAGAGAACCATATACTATAATGGTGAAATGGCAGACTATAAATACAAAGATTCAGAAGGAATAAAGAAGGAACATTAAAACTGACATTGTTGACTTATTCACTATGAATACAACCACATTCTCTCACATAGAAAGATATAAGATAAATGAAATATAAGACCTGATGATTTGAAAGGGGCAACGGTGAACAAGAAATGAGTAAAGTACATTTTAAATACATTTATTCATCTGTGTTTACTACATTCCACACTTACAAGACATTTTTACTGCCTCACAGTTTTTTAGGGAACCCCAGTGTAGTCAAACCTAGTGTCTCTTTTAGGAAAGCAGAGGAATTCTCACTCAAGATTAATTGAACTAATCTGGATATTCTAAATGATATTTCTGATACTTTCAGTCCTTCATGGAGGAGTTCAAATTGACTCAAAATCAATGCATTTTTTAGTTTTTTTTTATTTTTATGTAAATACAAATAAGTTACTATGTGCTATCAAGTACTAAAACTAAAATTCTGAACACGTGTTCTTGATGGCTTAAAACCTTGTACAATTGTTAAAAAATGCATGAACACTTCAACTTTATCTTTGTGCAGGTCATCCCAACTACATTATAGCACACAAGGTGTAGTGTGTTAATATAAAATATTACAAATAATTTAAAAACAGTGCAACAACTGGTAGCAGTTTAGGTTCAAAAGGCATTCAGTATACACAGAAGGATATTTGATGATATAATTATATTGCAGCCAAAAGGTCAATATCTGAAGAAACAGGGAATTCTGTATGTGGTGTTACTTGTGGCTTTGACCTGGAGTGGCGGTCAGCCTACATATATAATAAGTCTATTCACGCAATAATTGCTGCATGCGAATACCTTGGGTAAACTATTCAAGACGTATCAAAAACAATCAGGTGGTCGCAGTAAATTCCTGCCCCTCCATGAGCAATTGGGAACAGAGGCACTCAGTGAGAGTTTCTGTCCCATCTGCCAGCGAGTCCATCAGGACCTGGAAACCAGACTGCTTTCTCTCACAAAAAAGTGAGTGTAGCTGTTGGGAGGTTGTGGCAGGACCCAACTCACCTTAGCTCATCTTAGCTTAGTTAACCTGGTATATCTGTGAGAGACACTCCTTCATCGTGTCATGTCAGCTGAAAGGGTTTTTTAACCCATAGTTCAACAGACTTAAAAGGCACTGAACACAGATTATGCGAAGACATGAATGCTCTTTTGAAAGCTGAGTCATGTTGGGAGTGCCATTCCTGTGCTTCCTTCATAACACCCTTGGAAAGAGGGTCGAATCATATTTGAGCCCTGCTGTGAAGTGAGCACTATTCCATACTCATGATGAATGAGGCTCCTAGCAGGACGGTGGCAAGGAGGACAGCTGCAATGTTATCGCACAGCGCCTTGAAGCCCGGCACTTCTGACGGCCCGCTCACCTGGGAGGGCCCAGCAGGTTAGGGCCTTCATCAATCACATCTAAGCCAGTTTCCACAGGCAACAGCATGAACAGGCCTGACACAGCATTAAACAGAGGACTGCTGCCAAGATTTAACTGGCAAACTCTGTCCTGACCAGGTGGTAAATGGGAGAAAAAGTATTCATATGACTGTCACTTACATAAGCAAAATGTACTGTATTTTGGAGATATTGTTAATGTTAATTTTAAAAAGTTCCGAAAGCAACAGAACTTTTACCTTCTCTTCCACGATGAAGAAAAGTTATTGGTTGAACAAAATAAACATCTCCTTGTTATGATAATATGAAGGTTAATAGCAATCAATATTTAAACAAGACTTCTCATAATTCAAACTGAAGAAAGGTGCATTTTATGCAAGGCACAACGTTAAACCTTTACAAACCCATTTGTCTGTGCCATAATTAGCCTTTGGGGACTCCCAATGCTTTTTCATAGAGTCATATTATCCCTGCCGCTGCTGGATGTTTTCAAAGTTCTAGCAATCAATGCAGAGTTAATGAACCCAGTCCTGGAGGCACACTTTGAGAGGCCCCAATACATGAGAGATCCATTTAAGGGTGAGATATCCAAGCGGAAAAGCCTATTGATAGCCTAGCCACAGTTTATAGGGGTCAGAACAATTGGGAGAAAAGCACACCCAATCTTTCAGGGGTCCACATGCGCAGTAACACTGTCAACACACAAGGGAGAGCAGGACCCCTGGGGGTCGGTCATGGGGCAGAGCTGATGCCAGAGCCTCTCACCTTCTCTCATAAATCCTTACAATCTAAACTCCCACTGAAAGTTGTGGGAAGGTCAGGTGTTTGGTGCTCTCATTTGAGAGGCCAGAGTTGTCCTGTGCACCCTTATTACTGCATACCCTGCAAACTCTTGACCTCTTCAGTGGCATGCTACTGGTTTCATTTGATACTTAAAGCACTATAGTTTGTTCCTGAATAGTTTCTGTAAATACGCTCAAGTTGAAAACATGAACGAATTACAAAACGTACCAATGAAAGACAAGAAACAAACCCAAAAAGAAAAAAAAATTACACTATTTATTGGTACAGGGTCAAATGACTCATGAAAACAGGGCACCTATCCAAATTCCCTTAATATGCTGTGTTCGAGGGTCATCAAATTGTGCAGGTTTTTTTGGACTCCACTGACCGTGTTACACCAAGTGATAAACTGACAATGTGAAAAGCTAGTACCATCACTCTCAAAAACCGTAATAGAAGACCACAATACAATATGTTCCACATTAAATAGTTTTTTTTTAATTTAATTAAGGGTGCTCTGGGTTTAATTCTCATTTGGATTATTCATGGCAAAAAAAAAGAAACAAAAATGCACTTGTGTTACTTTTTGTAATAAAACCCTCCACCAAATGGCCAAAGATGCCCGGTGAGACTTCCAGCACACTGTGGTACATTGTGGTACACTGTTATGTACTGTGAGCAAGGTGTGCTGTGGTATCTGGCCTCTGGATTTTCTAAGAGGTGGAGCGTGCCTGTCTGCTGCCTGCTGCTCCAGCTCTGTGGGCTGTGGGAGAAAAGGAGGCTAAGCAGCTATTTGGCTTGGCCCAGACATGGCATGTGTACTGCAACTACAGCTCACTGGATAGGTGGACATAGGCACTGGCAGTTGGCATGGTACATACATACTCATTATGACGAGCACACACGTACATGTCAGGCTACGCCAAACACAGACAGACAGACACACACACACACACACACTCCAGTGGATCCATTCCCAGAATATTTTGGAACTACACTAGCTGCATGTACTGGGTAGACTGTATGCCGTTTGGTTTGGCATTACCAATAGACTGGAAACATGTCATGTGACTTCTGGAAAAAGAGGTTCCCACCGCCCTTACGTCTGCTTGCCAATCTGAGACATGGGCGATAGAATGTGGTACAGTTTACAGGTTCCAAAACAAGGTAGGTAATTTTAGATGTCTGCTGACAGGAGGTGGGTGCGTTCAATTTCACTATTCGCAAAGTATCCACAGTTGTGTCCACTAGATATATGTTCATCCCATAGTTTAAGTTTCTCTGACTGCTTTGTGGCTTTGTGTTAACTGTATAGTCATCATATTAAATAAGCTGTTAGAGCTGCAGCCTGTGTGAGCCGAAATAGGTCACAAGGCCACCGAGAGACACGGCGCTAATGGGCCTACAGCAGTAAGGTGACCCAGCAAGGTGGCAGTTCACCTGAGCTGATAAACAGGTCCACAGAACACCACGTCTGTTGCCTTTGGAGGGATTTAACCAGCAGACTTGCAGGGGCCTACACTGACACTGACAGCTTTATAGTGTCCTGACACTGGCAGGACTGAAACAGTAAAAGCACTGAGACAACATACACCTTAGGAAATAATGATTCCACCAGCGAGTACATTAAGTTTGTTTGTGTGTGCCAGCGTGCGCATGTGTGAGAGCCACAATTTGGCATATAAATACACAAATCTATATGTCTACATGCTTGTGCTCATGCAAATACAAACCTCTTGGCATGTAGAAAGCGACTTCTCTGTTCACTCAGGGTCAAGTGAGCGAATAATTATAGGAGGTGGCCTTCTCTGGAGTCTGTTTATAACTCTAATAAGGGAGAGTGTCAGTGGCAGAAAATGTCATGCTTGCTTCATAAATACAATACCACCTTGCCTTTCTGAAGTGAGCTAATAGCATGGTGAACCTATAAGTGACTCCCATGTGCTTCCACAGAAGCACACACAGAGCAAAAGCCAAACAAGACCAACAATCTACATCTAAAGCAGTCAATACAAACAAAAAGGCATGTACACGCAAGCCCACATGAAAATACAAACATGGTGGTAAAAAAAAAAAAATATATGGCTGATGTCAGAGTCACAGGCACGTTTGGGCTGACACCTCCTGGGTGACACGCTGCTGTTTGCAGGCCAGGGCTGCAGTGTTAGCAAGCTACGGTACCACAGCCACAGAGGACAAAGACAGCCTTCATGTAGTGTTCACTCAGCCCTGGAGACTACTTCTGGTTTTGTGTGTCTGGAAATGAGAATGTGAGGTGGCAGTGAGACTCCATCGACCCAAAATCAAGCACAGGATTTATTTACACGCTTGACATTTACTGGAGTTTATGCTGTCTTTTTTTTTCCACTGCTGCTCCACCGTGTGCATGTATACATTTCCTATCTTTTCAATTTAGGATGGGAAAATTGCAAAGGAGCAAAGGTACAGTGTGATTTCTCCAACAAGCAAATACTGATTTTCCTCAGTAGGACGTGGTTTCAGTTTTCGGTAAATTCTGTAATGACAAAGACAAGGCCATCGCCAAGGTAACTCTAAATTTCAACAAGTAAAGGTTTCAGTTTCTGATATACAAAACCTCTCTCCATCATGAACACCACTGAGGAGGAAATATTAGTTCCTTAATAAAACATAATTTCGTCTGGAGGCTGAGTCTAGAGGCCCAGTGAAAACAGATGTTGTCTTGTCATGTTAGCAGCACCATGCGTGAGGCTGGAATCTATTTCATTCTGTTTTCATAATGAGAGGATTTCTCTCTCTCTCTGTCCGTTGTCTCTCACGTTAGTTTGTCTTGAAATGGAGCCGCATTCCACACACACTGTCTCCTTAATTTGACAGCCTGATTTCAGGCCTGTTCTTGAGATGACAATATTAATTAAGGGCTAATTAAAGTTATGCAAACAAAAGCTCATATTCATATTTGCTCTGCAAAGGTAGCTGTATTAAACCAGATGAAGGTACAGGGTGGCCCTGTTGGCAGACAGGAGTTGTAAGCTGTATGTAATTAAATAATGTGACACCTCTCAGCCTGTTAGCTCGCTATCGGAAACCCTTCACAACATGAGACACATTCCACCACATATGTTTGTATGTCTTGGAGTCAGTCAGCTCTCAGCTATTGTTAGAGCATGACCAGGCCACCGGAGAAGGGACAGAGCAATACAAACATCCCAAATACGAATTTACATCTAAATTTATATGAATTTATAATAAGTAAATGTGTAAGTATAATAGACTGGCATTTCTTTCCAAAACTCTATTTTGTTATTGAATCTGGTAGATAATACAGAACCAATGAGATGCCTGCAATGGCAATAATGCTGTCTGTTTCATTGTTGGAGTATATTTTAATAATACAATAATACAATCTTGAGGCTGGGAACCTCAGACAAAACACACTGTTGTCTGTTGTTTCTAAAGTGGGCATTGACTCAACAGCAAAAGGCTAAAACCAGACCCAATGCAGGCTCTTCACGTCTGTGAAGAAGGAACAGCACTGTGGTCAAACATTGTTTAATAACAGATGAAGGCAATTGGTTTGAAGATGTTCTGTCAGAGAATCTGCTTTTGAGACACTTGATAGAGAATAACGTTGACTGCACTGGGTTGCCTTTTGCAGCTATCTTTACAGGTCTGTCTTTGAAGTGATCCCACAAGAGCTCAAGACCCGTCAAAGCTCTTCCGTTTTTCTTTTCCTTTTCCTTTGATGTGAGTCCAGCTGAGACATCTCTCTCTTTCTTTCTCTGGAAGCGATACGGGAAGGAGGCAGTGAAGGCTTCCAGCCTGAGCAGCAGCCGAGACAGGCTCCATAGTGTTGAAATGCTGTCTGAGCTTGTGCAGGGCTCCGTTCTGGAAACACCAAGCATATTAAATAAAGAAAACTTGCAGGCTTCTGGTTGTCCACCCACACAGCTCGGTACAGGCTGCACCAATGACAGTCACAGGAACAGTTCAGAGTGATAAGATGCCCAATGTCCCCACAGTCTTCCTCAATAAGACTGTTATCATATCTGTATAAACACTCTGGGGACATGTTCAGATAGTCGCTTCCATTCAATTTCAGTGAAGTCAGTGACGTCAGATGTTTTTCAGATGGGTAAAAGTTATTATCCAGAGTCAAAGCATGGATTTCAGAAGTACAGTACAGTATATATTCACTCTGTAGTGTACATTGGCATGATCATGAAGAGTGTGTATGTTTGAACCCAGTCTGTTGCTGACAGGAAAGGCTTGAATGAACACATTAAGCCTTACCCTGAATGACTGGACCTCTTTTCTGTCCATCGTCCTCAGTGTTTCATCAGGGCCAATACTGCACAGTTTCTGTTATGCTTAATTAGTACATGACTACAAAATCATAACATAAGCAGTGTCGGGTTCCTGCTGCCCAAAATGTGCGTTTCTAAAACAAACTGTTGCTGGGAAAGTGAGGTTTTTGATGGTGAATGTAACTGGTGTGACGGAGGCAGTAAGCGTGGTGGGCGGTGTTTGGCAATGGTGCAGGCCTGCGGGTTTGGAGGTCCCCCATGTTTATGCTTTTGTCAGACACTGTGCTGGCCCCTGGGCCAGGCCCCAGGGGGACCCCCTCTTGGCTGCTGCTCTTGCTGTCTGCTTGCTGTGACTGCTCCATAGTAAATAAGCAGCTGTAGGCCTGGACCTGCACTCTGCATATTCTCAAACAACTGACTGTAAATGAGAGGGAAAGTAGCAACTCAAATGATGTCCTCAGAACATCATTTGAAGAGACATAATGAGTTATACGCTGTCTGATTTCCATTCGGGTCACTGTGATGCAAATTACATGTTTGGGCTGTTCTACCTGCCAAGGTAAGCAAGAGATGTTTGTGAATACACTGTCTGTTTCCACTGATTTCACCATTGAGTAACCACAATATCCCCAGACTCCCTTAAAAAAATGTGCAGTTTTGCGAGTTGTTAAGTGAGGAGAAACTTAATAAATGGATATTTTTTATTTATTTTTTTTAATCATTCATGCTTTCTTGGAAATTCCACAAGATTAGCAACTGTTTGAACACAGTGTTTAAGCTGATTTCACCATTCAAACTTAATTTCTGTAAGGTGCAATTTTATTGACTATAAAAATGTCAAATTTTACAAATACAGTAAATAATTACCAATATAGGCTGCTGCTTTGTCACCTGTGGCTTCCCAGACTCCCTTGGTGTGTAGTGAGTTAGAAGAAACAGTATAAACTTTGTGAAATACAGTCTATGACAAATTCTTCATTATTTAGATTCTTGTGTATATTCAGTATATATACATTTATACATTACTCATTTCTTTGTGTTAAAAATAATTGTGTCCATTTGTTCCAGTTATGTATGTGTTTATTGGCTTATACAGTGGAGAAGTTTACCACATGCTAAGGCTGTGTGTATGTGAATAGTTGAAGACAAATTTCAAATTAATAATGATGTTTGCGTAATGATTTGTCGTCTTTTCTAGAACTTTAAATCCAAATAAATCATTATCTACAGAATATATAGCCCTGAATCAACCAAAATATAGTCAGACAGGTCTAACCAAGGAATCACAATCACATGAGAAAATCCTGCCTTCTGGACCCATTTACACATCACTACAGCATGAATTGCGGTTTTAACACTTTAGAGATCATTAATTTACAGAAATTTCATTTGTCAAAAAGCTTATTCTTGACACCATAGGTACACTTGCACAATCTTCAGATCCATACCCCCCCTGGACCCTATCAGACCAAGCTAGCCGGAGGGTACTTCCACGCATCAGAGAAGTATAAAAACTTTTACATCAACCGGAGGAGTCTAAGTCATCATGCTGGCATTTTTCTGACAGATATAAACTCACAGATATAAGTCAGCTCTTCACAGTCAGGGGTTCATTTTCAGGGAAAGCCCACAGTTGGCTGACACCACAAAGCGGTCATATAATGCACACAGAGCGTAAAAGCCAGTCAAATGGGCCCTGCAAGGCACCTTGGGTATGATTCTCTTTCAGCCGAAACTTAGAAAACTGTGGTTTCTGGTAATCAGGACAGCTCAGGGGCTAACCTGGCCTTATAAGAGGCCCTGATGAGAGGCCTTTAGCTGTACACACTGAGTTTAGTACAGCCATACCCTTCAAACCTGTGAAAGCAACACTTCATAACTAGATTTAATCATCGTTAAGGCTGCTAGAGATGATAACGTGATGAAGCTAAAAATGAAGAGTACTCTTGAAAATATTTCTGTCGGTCTGTGAACTAATGGCTGACACAAATATTTATAGGTTGAAGAGGCCATTTAGTCTAAAGTCCATAATTTGAAGAAAAATGCCGATCCACCTGCATACACACATTCTTTGGCATGCTGTGTGAATATGAAATTTAAGGTTTACTTTGGTCTTGGTAAGCATCATTTACACATTGCTGCTTGCTACTTCAAATGCCCCCAACTGCCTCAGTTAATACATGACACGTAAATACTGCATGCGGCCATACTTATGGCACCCTTAAATATTTTCATAGTAGATGATGACAGCATTAAGCCTGTATCACCTTGTGTTTGTGTCCGCAAACCTGACAGTGCAGACATAGTCTACCATGCCAGATGTCTTGCAGTTAACTCACGCAGCCTCCACTGGGGCTCAGGGGAGAGGCCAGACTTGTTTTGTGACGGCCAGAAGGAAGAAGTTTGTGAGGCCCTAAATCCCTTCTTCCTCCCACAAAGATCTTTCTAGTTAGCATTTAAGGACAGTTAAAATATGGTGTAAATGCATCCTCCATACTAGCTGATATCTTTCTGAATACTTTTTTTATTATACAATGGAAAATATCTTGTTATTACTGACCTTTGCCACTTTTGTTCATGAAAACCATTTACCCTGGATTAGTAGATAATTTCTCCCTCCAATTAAACTCAGAATGTGGATGTTGCAAAACAACATCTGGTGCTGGTGGCAATCAGCTGGGAGATGTATAATTTTGTGTGTTTTCCTGCATGAATGTATGTGCGTAAGTGCTTGTGTGCACATGCTTTGCAGCCTGTGAGTATTTACATGTGTACACTGGAGGAAGCAGGGCCTCCAGGAATTTGATACACCGTCCCACTCAGGAAGAGAGCCCAAGTCGCAAACCAGATAACAACCCCAGTAGAGTCGGTTGCTGGATGTTTGGTTAAAGCCACATGCATTATGCATGCCTTCTCACTGTAAAAGTACACATGTGTCAAAAGGCTCCCATCATCACCACTCCACTGGACAGATCCGCTTCCATGGTACAGAGGTCCCTCAAGGAGACCAGAGCTCAATATTGGAGGGGAAATCAGTCATGACACTAATGAGGCCCAAGAAAAATGCTCTGAGATCCAGTCAGATTCTCTTTATTCATAATATTCTGTGGGTTGGGTTGATTTTTGGATTGATTTCATCTGTCAAACAATCTATTCAAGTCATTTTTCAGAGAACATGCTGTGTTCGAAATAGGAAGACAACAATCATGTGCTGTATCCCTTCTATTGCACGCTGTAACCTTTTGTAAAGCCAAATGAGACGGATCTTCCTGTCTTCCAACTCATTTGGTTTTTTTCTCCTTTACATCTGCTTACTTCCTCCTGGCATCAGTTATACATTATCTGTTTATGTCTCGGCTTGTTTTAGTAAGCACAATTGTCTTTGCATCAGCTCGCCCTGACAAGAGTTTAGTTGTTTTGGTGTTGTCTTATGCACAAAAGTTGGCACCATGCTCTTCTTCATGTGGGTTTCAGTGTGAATCCAGAAGAGATGTAGGGGGGAAACACCCACCAACAGGCCGTCGCCTTTGACCTGCAAATAGCTGGAAGAGGAGGAAGAAGCTGAGGTTTGACCCTCAGGGGGGCATTCCCAGACAGGGAATCTAGAACACTAAAGGAACATATGTGGTTTTGATATCCGCTGTGCTACTGAACAGGAAGCAGAGGTGAATGGCATGGGGAATCATCTGTTGATCATCTGGGATATTGAGGACGAAAGGGCGTTGCCTGTGGCCCATAGAAAACCTTAACACAACCGTTTTGTTTTTTTTTTAAAAAAAGGAACATTGGAAATGTTAGATGAACTATTATGCTACAGAAAACTTAAACACTGTCAACATACTACCACAATCCTTACCTACTGTAAATCCAGACTCAAACTACAAGTTTTTAAATTGGGATGCATCATGCACATAAAGATAAACTTCTGCACACATTACAAGATCTGAAAATAACTGTTCATCACACAGTCCAGGATATTATTAAGATTATTATGTATGAGGGAGCAATGCACCATCTCATGTAATCTCATGGGCAAGCAGATATAAAAAAAAGTGTATTGATTCATTTAAATGTCTGGTGAGAAAACGGTTGGTGTGATGCAGTCAGTGCATGTTGTCTACCTTGTCTATTCAGCAAGAACTGGTGGTGAGATTTGAAGTCAGTTTCCTTCAGCAGCAGTATGCTAGCTATCATAAACCTCAAGGGCAGGAATATTTACCGTTGCTTAGCACCACTGTCAGTTGTTCCAAGATGTCTCTATTATTGGTGATTGTGGTCCCACTTGGAAAGTCATCTGAATTTTAACTGACCCCTGTTGTTGGGTAGCCCTGTTGTCTGCAAGCAGTTTGAGAGGTTTAAGAGGAAATCTGTAAACCCTCCACATTAAGAGATAATCTGGGCAGAGCACTGGTATCCACTGACAAAATCTTACTATTTTCACTGCGTGAAGCCTTCAGCAAAGGAATGAATCCATCCAAAAAAAAGGCAAAAAAAGAGGTTATAGATGGCCATGGATCTGGAGGCATGTGCTCCTCCTCTGATTGGAAGATCAGTGGTTTGATCCTTGACCCCTTCAGTCTGTCTGTGGGCAAGACAGTGAACCCCAAATTACTTGATGTGTGAGTGTGTGTGAATGATGACCAAGTAGCACCTTGCATGGTCACCTCTACCACCACTGCATAAATGTAAGTCTGACTGGATGAATGCTGACATGTGTCTGATCACTTTGAGTGCTAGAGTGGTAGAAAAAGCTCAATATAAATATAGTACGATGTACCATTTTTGGAGATTTATACTATTATTAAGTTAGTCTAACATGCTTAAATTTAACATACAACTTTTAAAACTGAAACATTCAAAGGATGCAAAAACTCAAATTAGGTTTATTTCGGTATGAAAAAGTGATGGATGAGCTGCAAATCCTTTGAATATTCAGCTTTTTATATGCTAGATGTGAGGCCATGTCTTGGTGTGAGGTTGCTTCTATTTTAGTAGAAGGCAGGGAGGCTTGGGGGCTGCAGCAGACACTGTGGCGCTGCAAGTCCTGGGCAAGGTTTGCCTGGCTGTGTTGCTGAGGGGGTTTTACACCTGAATGTGAGAGGGCCTGGGGACGTCAGAACCTTGTATGCCAGAAGACCCCCTACAGCGCCTGTCCCAGTCTCAGCTGTGCCTGCCT
Source organism: Scatophagus argus (assembly GCF_020382885.2). Taxonomy (NCBI): domain Eukaryota; kingdom Metazoa; phylum Chordata; class Actinopteri; family Scatophagidae; genus Scatophagus; species Scatophagus argus. The sequence continues at coordinate 13,740,315 of NC_058508.1, forward strand.
CCAGAAGGCCTGTCAAAACAGGGATTTCTTATGGTGAAGGGGCTTTAAGTGAGTCATGGCTCTGACAGTGATAAATGGCCTTGTCCATCTAATATGAATTTGTACCCACAAAAATTACAAACCAAGGTATCTTTATTCGTACAATGGAGCAACAAATACAAATTCAAATTCAGCACCTGATGAATTGGCACACAAGTGATCTGTACTCTGTAAAAAAAAATCTTCTGGTGATCCTATGGGGAATAAAAGAGCAACAGTGTGGTTTTCTGGTATATAATAGAATGTTTGCTTTCAGTAGCTTCAGGAGTGATTAGCCTTCTCTGCGACAACAAAAGCGTACCTGTCATTCGCAACAGAATCGTGCTGCAGTCATGAAACACGATCTGCTGAGCCTACGGGCTGTGAACAGCAGCTTTATTGATTTTTTTTTTGGAGGGCCGTTGATATTGTCACATTCAGAACAGCTCTTCGTATCTGTTTTCAAGGAGTTCAGCCATATGCGCCAAAGCAAACAAATTGAGCAAGGCGGGGGTATTGAAGGGTTTGCAGGGGGTGGGGTCATGTTGTAGGTTGTGACACGTGCAGATCTTGTCAGGATCAGGAGGAGCATGTTGGGTTGATGACAAGGCAGAGGTGGTCAGAAAAACCTGATCTCGTCTCTTGGGACAAACAGTGTACTGTGGCTTCCTGTTTAGGGGGACAAAGTGTACCTCAAGACGAAGTATCACCTCTACCATCCCACGTCAAGCCACATCACCTCCCACTCAACCCTATGCATCTCCACCTCCACTAGTGCTTTGATTTCCAGCCAAAGCAAACAGCAAACCTGCTTACAGCCGCAATCCCCCTCTCCCATCGTGACAGCGCACAAGGGCACAGCACTGGCCTTGATGATTTGGATGTGACGGGACAGACAAAGAGGCCAATTCAGAGCCAGCTGAAAGATCTGGATGCAGGCAGAGCTTTAGACTGGACACTAGGCCTGAATACACAAGAAAAAAAAAAAAGAAAAATCAGCAGTGTGCATGACTTATCACATCCAATCAACCCAGTGATATTAACACATCCTGTCACTTGGAGGAGACTTGCCGAACAAAGAAGGCGCTTGTCAGGGTTAGATGGGACCAGTAATGGGGTGCAATTGGGAAGGATACAAGTTTTATTTTACTCTGTGTACTGTTGAGAGACTCGTGCCGTGTCTGGTCTAAAAATACAGTGGGGTTGTCACAGTAAAGAGGGTGAGAATTTACAAAATGCAATCTTTTATTTGGTTTCAATTTACGCAGATTTGTGTAACAAAATAATCTCAAATAAAAGGTCCACTTACCTTTAAAAGTAGGATTTGTGATTCACCCAGTTTTGTTCAGCAGAGGTTACATAAAGTGTGCAAAGCTCACTTATCTTTGTTTTGTTTGTTTCTTTGTTTGTTCGTTATTTGATGAGTACTTCAGCAAGTATCAGTCAAAAGTCACTAACCAAAGTTATGCCTGACAGAAGACAAAAAACAGTCAGAGATAGAATTAGAATTAACCACAAACAGTGAAGCGCATGGGAGCAAAAATATTTCTGAATTCTACTTTGTTAAATGTAAAAATGTTTTATCTTATACAAGCTGATCCAACAGTGTGGTACCAGAACTGAGGAAATATATTCACACACAAAATAAAGCCAGGTATAATGTTGGCAGCTAACATGTTAGCCGCTGACATCTGTTGTATATCTGACATGTATCACTGTACTTTCTGTGTGTGCCTTCTTTTTCATAGGATGTTTACATTCTTTGATGCCCCAGGAGCCATGGGAGATTGAATGGTGTATCTTCTATATATTCAACCACCATACATGCAGTTACTTACAGGCGTCCTTGAAACATCACTCATGTTTCTCCAAATTCCTTAATACATGTTAGTTGAAGTCTGAAGTTAGTGTAAGTTTTCAAAAGTAATTTATTTCATGAGTATCATTTCCTAAAAAGTGAAGCAACCGCAAGAGAAACCAGCAGACTATAGGCTGATAGCTGAAATGATCCTATGACATCAACCTTCTTTTGCAATTAAGCACTTTCTATTAACGCCTGGGGAAAAAGGGCTGAGCCATGTGAACTGCAACTCAGACAGGTTGTGCCAAATAAAACCTGAATAAATCAAAGCCATATTTCAGCGTTGCCTCACTGAGATGTAAATCTGGGGCTCAGAAAGGCTCTGTGGCCTCGCCCTGGGACTGGAGGTAGTGTGTTATTGTTGATTAAAATGGATTAAGGCTGAGATTACGGTCTGTCTCCTCCCAAAGTCCGCTCTAAACTAGCCAGCGCCGGCAGTCCAGGTCACTCTGAAGAGAAGTAGACTCAGTAAGAGATGTTCTTTCAAACAAGCTCTGTCTGGCTGAGTGTGGTTTCAGTGACACAGCGGCTTTTTCTTTTTTATTGGACCACAGGAGTGAGAGGGGTTGATTGAGGGAGGAGAGGAAAGATTGAAATGAGGGTGAGAGTGAGGCTGTGTGAGACAGAAAGGTAGAGTGATATACGATACCCAGACGGAGGGAGCGACAGTCATGAACATGTGCTTGGGAACTCTTGGAGTGACCAGTCGTGTCTGCCACCAACCAGCGAGTTTGTGGACTGTGGCTGCAGACCTCGCAGACCTGGAAAGATTGTTTCCACATCTCTGTTCAGTTCAGCCATACATAGCCAAAATAGCTGTGACACAGGGAGTAGCTCTATCTGTCAGTAAAGTAGAATGAAAGGTGCAAAGTTCATTCATGAAAGGACTGTGAATGAATCATGAATGAATGGTACAAAAACAACATGATTAGGAGTCTTACAACCATAGCAGTGGTGCTTTTATGCTAACATCAGCATACTAAAAGGCTCACAGTGATAATGCTGACATGCTGTTTTTTAACAGGCAAAATTTACCGTGTTGGTTTAGTGTGTTAGCATGCTAAGATTTGCAATGCAGTGCACAGATGAGGCTATTGAGAATGTCATTATGTTTTTCAGGTATTTAGTCAGACATTAAAGTACTGGATGGCGGTAGATGAACAGTCAGAGGTTCACCAAAGTCTTCTGGATTAATTACCTGATTAACTAATCCCCCACTGGCTGCCCAGATAAATTGCAATCTGGACCTAAAGTGGACTGACTGACCAATGGACCAACATCCCTACAGCCTGTAGCTGAAATGTTCTCATCCACCGTCTTTATTCAAGGCTGTACACTGAAACTCCACCAAATGCTTTTGATGGATACACGCAAAGGTGTTGTGTCGTACTAATCCCACTCTTAAGCTCTGTGCAGCTTTTAGACACAGTCAGATCATTGTTGCGAATGTGCTGGTATGTACAGTATGATTCAGGGCCAACAGTTCCACCCTGAGAGTGAGATTAAAGGTTTTTGTAGTACAAACAAACTGAGCTAAAAATGCAGCATACAAGTTATCTTGCCAAGTATTGTATTTATAAGACATAGTTTTCTCTGAGTTCTCTTTGATGATGCAACTTCATTGATGGTTACATCCATACTGACTACAGGCACTTTTGGAATTTGTAATCTGATCTAGTTCTAATAAAGTAATAAATAAAATAAATTCTAAAACCTGATTAAATTATACCTCCCAAAAAATGCCTTGCTTAATTAAACATAGCAGTTTAAATTCCTCCACAGTTCTTTGTTAAAGCTATATTATCAGGTGACACTTGCAGAAAGTGCTGTTAGATGTTAAAAAGAAACGAGCTGTCACACTACAAAATGGATTCTTTATATATTAAATCCCACAGTAACATCACACTGGAGTATAATTTTTCAAATATCTTTGCTTCTCCAGTCTCCTATGTTTCTTGTACAGTATGTCTTAGTATATTTTAAAGACAGCATCATGAGATCTAAGGTACAATTAAGATAACAGGCACAAGGTCATAAAAAAGACACTCTGCAATTGGCTTGATTACCTCTGGCTCAACTGGAAAAATCTTGAGGGGATGGCTGATAGTGTGTATAACAACCAGAGTGGTTTTGTTGTCATAAGGCAGTATTTATTTCTGTTTTTAATTAAGGAAAATGATTCCCATCTGTTAAAAGGTTATTGTTGTACTCGTTATAAAAGGTTTCAGCAGAACAGTTGATTAATTGAGCATGTCTTCTGTGCTGCACTCGAGCCGGAGCTGACCAACCAATTATCATAATCCAGGGCTGTTTATTTTTTCTCCGCTGCCAGTCACGGCACGTTGGCTGCGCCAGTGGTTTTACACTGCAAGGCCTGGTGACAGGAGATGCTCAGTAGCCTGTGAAATGAAGGCTTGCTCAGTCTGTCAGTCATCAAAAATGCTGTAATGACTGAAAGTTGATCTGTCAAGGTTTGGCTTAGCAAACTGTGCACTTCTGACAAGGTCAAAGACAGCACTGACAAATTCAGATCACTTTGGTACTCAGCTAATTTACTGTATCGACTATGATTTGTGTTTCTTATTCTCAGGTTGGTTTTGTGACTTGCATTCTCTAAAGGAGAGAAAAAGAAGAACTGCATTGACCGTTAGCTCTTGGAAACACTGGCAATGTTCAATCGGCTAAAATAGTAACATCTAGTACTTTCACTTGGCAAAAGGCAAAACACAGTTGGGTTTCAAGAGGTTCTTTATTTTATGTCATTTTCTATGAAGCCATATTTAGATGACACATTTGCTGTCTCCCTTCCCAAACAAGTGAGTATAGACACATTTGGTGACCAGTGTAGCAGTGGCATATCCACAAATGTCTAGTGCATTAATCAGAATTTACCCACAATTGTTTTATTTTCCAAGAAGTGGCAGCATTTACTCAATGTCTTTGGCTTTAATTTTTGGCAGGAGAAAGTAAATGTCAGAGTTAATAAGAGGTTATCGGGAAGGAAAAAGTAATTAAACTCCCTTCAGAATGAGTCCTTTTACAGTACATGCTGGCGGATATTTCTCCCTTTTCCTCCGTCTAGACACGCAGGGCAGGACTGCAGCTTAACATACTGGGCAAAAGAGCCATACTGGTCTCCAGAGGACTGCAGAGACTAATTTGACATTTTAGACTTCTCTGACCTGGCTATGCAAGTCAAAGAAGCCGTTTACTATGTTCACAAGTAGTCAGTTTGGGGGTTCAGAGTGGTTTTGCAAAAACAAGCAAAACATAAAGTACAAAAAAAAATGGGTAACTGCAACAGAAGCAACAAAAGAGTCAATTATGCAGCAATCTGCAGCAGAGGAGCTCAATCACCCCAAAGTTGTCCTGGTCGTGTGGTCATTTCTGGCTACTGTGCAAGCAGCCAGTGTGAGTTTAACAGTGGCCAGCAAGGAAATTAAATTTCCTTTCCCGCTCTGTATGTTCGATAATGGGCCTCTTCCAGAAACCTGCTCCCTTCTGACCTTTGCTTCCACCTGTTATAGTCATGATCTGCCTCATGTCACTCACCTCATAACAATGACAACACTGCACTACCGGGCGTTAATTGCAACATTCACTACTCAGTGTCCCGGCTAATAATCCTGGATGGCTGGCAACATGTGTGCCCTCACAATAAACCAGTGGTACAACTAGTATCTCTGTGTTAAAGTTAACGACAGTAGATTTCTAAACACCTCTTTCTGTTTAAAAAAATAAAAACAGATTTCCAGGTTAGCCCAGCAGAATCACTTACCAACTGCTAACTGCTTGTAAAACTTTTCTCAGGAGAAAAGACAATGTATTGTTTTCTTTTCGCGTGGGAACTACCTGCTGGGTAGCTATCGAGTCTGAAAGCAGCCATTGTGCAAATGTCAGAAGGGCTGTCAAAGTTTGTTAATTTTACTTATTTTATATAAACTTATTTCACACCAGGTAAGTAAAACCTGAATGATCAGACCAGCTTATCCTGAAAAAGAAAATCCTTAAATTGGTGTTCTCCTCTAACAGGGGAGTGAAGCCTGCTGAAAGCATCATTAATTGTCAAATCACACAGAGGTGCTTAACATCAGCAGCCTGCAAGGACATCCTACGAGAATCCCATTGGAAAAGATTTTTCTTTTTTTTTTTTAAAAAAAAGGTACTGAGAGTCAAACATTTTTATATATTTTTTTTTTACATATTCAAACCTTACACCAAAAAATCCTCTAGCTTTTTTTTCTTTTTACAACAATTCATTATTGATTAGCTATAATCAGCATATCATTAGTTTGTTTTGTACAGTATATGATAAACTCAAGTTCTTTCTGATATCTAATGTTACAAGTTGAAGTGCCACTTTCTACAACCCATACATTTCATGCAATGTACACTCACAGCCAAGAGACTCTTGCTATTTTTCTTATCTTGTACAGTGTCAGACTGTGAAAATGGAGAAATAACATCCTTGAGTGTGCTTTGCAAGGGCAGCAGAAGCAGTCTGTGGAGGAAATTAAAGTGAAATACATCTCCCTGCCTGGCTCTTGCACCCATAAAGCACTTCTCTGAGAGACATCATTTAAGGAGATTTTTCATGTTGCTGAATAAATCAGTGTTTAAATATTTGAGATCTGCCTATAGCAACAGAAATCAAATGCAGAAAGCATTGCTGGCAGTAAAAAAGAAAGAAAGAAAGAAAGAAAGAAAGAAAGAAAGAAAGAAAGAAAGAAAGAAAGAAAGAAAGAAAGAAAGTTGTGTTCAACAATCAGCAATCCAGAAAAAGTGCAGTCAAGGACTTCAGTTTACTGTTTTAAGTGCATTTATGTGGCACCAACAGAATACAACTGAACTACTGTATAAAAACCAACCAGAGCTGAAAAGATTTTACCATAAGGATCAATGTAGTTTTATTAAGAAGTCTTCAACCCTGGTCAGGTTGATCAGGTCTAACCTGTATTTACAATGAAAGGATCTTTTCATTCATGTCAGAATGAATCTGATGCACAATTTGGAGAAAGCTGCTGACAGAAAATCAGCTAGGAAAATATTTGGACATTCATATGTTAAAAATACAGACGTTCCTGCACATGCACACACAGGAGCCAGGCCCCCTGGCCACCTTTAGTCTCCATCCACCCGCCCCACACACTCTGTAAATATCCCATCATCCCAGGTGGTGGAGACAGTAGTCAAAGGCAGGAAACTGCCTGCATGACAGACACATGTCTTACACTGGTCCCCCCAATTCCTCTCTGCAGACACCCCATCTGTGGCCATCAGAGGCCTCAGTTTGTGCAGATACATGGTGGGACAAAGGAATGTTTCAACCTGGCATACTTAAGTGGACACAGTTTGGCACTCGCTAACTCTGTTGCAAAGAGAAACGTGAACTCGCGCAAAACAACACACTTTGGGGCACACCTCAAATCAGTTCAAACACTTTTCTTTGAGTCTGACCAAAAGTAAACGCAGGAATTAACACCCATGAACAGTCATGTTTGCTAACTTTAAGTTGCATCACTGAGGCTTAGTACTTTCTATTGTCTGGATGAATGATTGTTTTTCAGGAGACACACTGTATTGTGCATGTGACAAACACAGCGGCCATGCAAACAAAATAGGAACTTGAGTTTCTGCAAATGGTTCAGATCTGAAGTGGTTCATTTCCTGTTGGCTGGATTACATAAATGTAGTACAAAGTAACTCAAACCCTCAATTTTGCCAATTGTAAATGCTATTCACCTCAGCCATCACCACATAGACAACATTTATAATGTAATGTACCAAAAAGTCAAGGAATATTTTGAAAATATGGCATTCCAGACAGTATTTAATTTAAAACCACAAATTTAAACAAGATATTGAATACTTCATCAAGAAAGTTAACAAGAGATGTTATTGAAAATTGAGGACAACACACTAAGAGTTTTATTTAAGAGGAATGTGGTGATCATGGTTGCATCAGTGCTAAAAATAAAAAGTATTTATTCAAAGTAAGCAAAACATATTTTAAACACAGATAGAAGCAAGAAGCAAAACTGGTCACATGAATGTATTTGAATTTAGGACAGAAATTGTAGATAAGCATATATAGAGTGTGAACACATCAAATGGCTACTGCTGTAAAATGTTAATTTTAACTTTAAAAAAATGGCACTGATATATTTTGCAAGAAGATTTCATTCACATTTCTATTTCATGTGTGCTGATAGGGATACAATAAAAGAGCTGAAGCCAGTGATACAAACATTTGCACATTTACAGAAGAAGTCTGTTATTTTACTGATGCAGTGGGACTGTGTGCAGTAAGGCTGCCATGGTCCATAAATGTAAATCAGCATGGCGTTTTCTGAGAAAGAAATATATGGTCTGGTTATGGCAATGGCCTCTGAGGATCACTCGTAGTCTAAAAACAACTTTTAAGATGATGCAACAGCTCAGCAATCAGACAATGAGGCCAGTCCCCTGCTCATCTTAGATAAAGACCTGTAATTAACTGAAAGAAAAATGTTTTTTTAATCATTTTAATTGGATCTTTTCTTCTGACTGTAAAGAGGTTTTAATGTCCTCGTTAGTTATTCAGCTTCAGGAGAGACACCCACGAAGCAATGCATCGCAGTCTATTTAATGCTTAAAAGACTCACAGGGGGGAATAAAGTGTTCACAGTGGACCGAGGACCGAAAGAAATGAACCAGAAGCCTCTGTGTATGTGTGTGTACTTTTGTGTTGTGCATGCACATGTGTGGGTATTTGCAGAATAACTAACCTACATGTATTTCTTTATTGTCTGCTTCAAGAAGTCTATAAAGATGCTGCTATTTTTGCAGACCAGAAAACAATCCGTTTCTTTTCTTTTCTTTTGTATATGTTAAGATCATAATGAATTTAAAGGCCTACTGGCCTTCGTTGAAATCACTGAAGTATTTGGAATCTAAGATCTGATAGTTATAGTTAGTGACACAGTTGCCCCGCTCCAAAGAACAATGTTTGAAACATACAACTCTGAATCTTTAACCACTATAACCTTGTGTAAATGGACTGCAAACATGCAAGATAGACATCACAGAGATACTGAACAAAATTCTCTAATCTGTGGATGAAATGGCCAGTTCAGCCATTAACAAAACAGGCTACATTTATGTGCTATTAGGACCATTTACTTTCAAAGAGATGGAAACAACAAGCTGATTAGGTTGACATCGCTCCGCCCCTATTTCACTCTACAGTGAGAGCCTGTTTGTGCGCTGGACCAAACTGAGAGGAAAATATTCTTGCTTTAGATTGGATAATAACATTGCAAATCTGATAAATCAAATCTAACTCATAGCCTATTAGATCTGGTGAATTTAACACTGAATAATGGTCATTTACTTTGACCAGCAGATTGGAGTGCATTCAGAGGTTGCACATAGTAGTTCAAAGGATGAGTCCAAACTTATTTCCATTACACAAAATGCTTTTTTTGCAAAGTCATTGCCCTTTTGAATAACAGATACAATAAAGTAAGGGAACAGCCCAGATATTGTTTTAAACACTTCACCTCACCTATATGCCATTACTATCACATTAGACTTCTTACTTACTGCTAAAATATGATGGAAATTCTTAACAAAACTCATCAAACTGTGTGCCTTTGAATTTGTCTGTTTCTTTGTGTGCATGTGTGTGTTTCTGTGTGTTGCTGTGTTCATACAAATTCCTGAGGCATAATCCCATAATTAGAGGAGATAGGAGGAAGTTTATTCAGGTGGGTTTTCTAAACAGGCCTGTCTACTTACTCTACTGTATGTGAGACAATCCAAGCACAAAAGCCACAAAATGAGAGTCTGTTTAGGTGCTTTCCACTGGCACAAGACCGTACGATTATGCAAAAGAATCCTATCAGAGAAACTGCGGTTTTTGCTGGTTGAAATCTGGCTGTCTGGTTGAATTAGTCTACAGATGTTTAAGGGGTATTTATGTGTCACCAAAACCAGCTGTGTGGATTTAACTATTTGATAACAGCTTCTGGAAATCTGTTGTGTTGATCTATTAGAGACACAAGCCAAAGTTACACAAATGGGCAAATATAAATAAATATCTGTGGAGCTGAGATGCACATTCTTCCACTGTTTTCAGTGTCTAGATTTATCAAGTCATTTCCTTTGCTTGTGCCGAACTATAGCTTGGCCAGGTTTCATCAGTTTTATGTGAGCATTGCACACAAAAATTACATCCAAAAGAAAAAGAAAAAACATCTGGCTTGCACTATATCAAAATCAAGGCAGCACTTTTGGACACCCAAAACAAACTCTCTTTGGGTCAAAGACAGGAAGCAGATGGCCTTCCTTCACTCGTCATGTGGGATTATATACCCTCCATAAGCCCATTAACACCTAGGATACAGTAGCCATGCTGCTGCGCTGTGCATTAAACCACGGTTGCACATCTTTAATTCGGTCATCGCTGTTGTCTCTCTTGTTGAACACAAACAAAATCACATTGAGGCTGCGTGAAGCCATTAGTTGTAAATTGCCAAGAACAGTGTGAAAACCCAGTTGAAACCATGTGGTTTTAAAATGCCTCCTTCTCGCCATGTTTTTGGAATCACTTCCAGCTGCTCCAAGCCACTAATGGCACCTTGGGCCCACATTGCCGTTTTAACACTGGCCAAGTCTCAGCCCCCTCCAGCCCGCTAGAGGCTAAGCAGGTTTTCAACTACTGTTGAACAAATGATTTTAACCCATATTACGAGCAATAAAAAGACACCCTGCCGAGTGTCCTGAACATTGTTTTCATGCGCATGAGAAGATACTACAGTATGTTAAGAGCAGTTTAGGTCATTTATTTTCAAACTGTCCCACTTCTTAATGTTTAGATAGAGATCGACAGAGATGTTCAAGCTTTCAGTAATAGCATACCTTTAATGGGTAAATGTGCAATGCTTAATACTACAGTTAAAAGGTATAATTTAACCTCCTTTTTTCTCGTTTCTCTCTGTTTGTATTTAAATTCACAGCACAAAGGACAATAGATGTACAAAACTGGACAAAACACAAAAGCCCCCTTTGTATAGGTGCGGCTTTCTGTGAGTTCAGCTGTTTAAAGTAGTTCAGTAATAGAGTTCAGTTTAGTTTTATTTACCAACAACACCTTAACGATCTCTTAGTTCTTTCAGCTCCAAAAACATGTACAGCTGTACACACTGTATGCTTAAGTGTGGTGTCAGATGTTCAGTTAGTTGATAATGGTCAGACATCCACTGTTCTTCTGTGTGTTTCCAGTCTGACAGTTTGAAATGTAGCAGTTTTACAGTTCTTGGACAGTAAAGGGTTTTAAAGCTAAAGGTCAGACAGTTTAGAGAAGAGATTGGGAGGGGGTGTTAACTATCCTGGTCGCCACCACTATACTGTAGTTTGAGTTATGACCTCAGTCACCTTTATGCAAACTCAACACCCACCCAAACACGTCCACTTGTGGCAGATCTTCACTAACAGCCAGGGAAAATGCTTAAATGCATGTCATGGCAGGCAAGTTTGTTTTACGTTTGTTTATGTTGAATGGACCTCACGCAGTCTGTTAGAGGCTATCAGGACATCATCTGAGAGGGAAGACTCTTGCTGATAACCTTTGGCCCCACACTGCTGTCAGTTGTAGAAACAGCTATGGTTAACAACTGAGTGTGCGAGGGGGGAGCCAGCAATGTTGGATTGTTTTCAAAGTACTGGACTGTTTTATCTGTGCACAAGTTGAGGGGAATAAATCCTAATTATAACAAGCAAAACGGTGTGTTTATTATAGTCATTGACTTCTGTGTTTTACTGGCAAAATGAACCCAGGACTCCTTGGATAATCATATGTGTGTTACTTTCTGCATTTCTCCAGTTATTATAGTGGCATCAAATTAGTTTGCATTAGTGAAATCTACAAGCACGAGGCTTCAGAAAGGCATGTTGCTATTACATGCATGCATTCATATGTGCATGTGTTAATTGACTGTTGGTGAACCATGTTGGCTGGTCAGATGGCCAATTAGTGCTTGAACCTTTCTGCTCCATCACGAGAACAGGGGCAGGGCACATCTGGTGTCAATACATCTTAATAACGTATTGTAATTCTCCTTTTCCTGGACCCGACATGCTGGGACAGAGGCCCATTTAAAAACTTGTCAAGCAGTTTGAGTGAATCTGGTTGAATGGAGCCGGATTGCCATCACTAGATCAGTGAGGGTACTGCAGGAGAGGAAAATAACTTTTCTTATTCATTTTACAGAAGGGTAGTAAAGCTGGAACTCAGGTTTCTAGTTAAGGTCACACCTCTTTTTGAAGGAAAGAGATATTTTTTACTTGCATGATCAGTGAAACAAATTCAATCAGAATGTGTCTCATACATTCACATACATGCTGTCACACCTTTGATTTTTTAACAAGATATAGTATAATGTGGATTGTAAGCCTTTGTATGTTAAAGATATTGAAGTTTTTCATACAATTCTATTTATTCATACTTTTCAGCTCACCATCATATATGTGCTTCATTGTACTTTAAAGGTTTGTTTTGGTTTTTTTTTTTTTTTGGTTTTTTTTTTAATGTAGGCTAAGTTATGCCTCATGCAGACCACTTTGAATTGCCTTTGTGTTTGCGTTCTATCAAAAAGTGTTCACAACATTACTTCAGTTGTTTTGAAGACAGAATAAAGATGAATGTTTGGCTTCTTCAGCCTTTAGATTAAAGTGAGGACAAGTTGCAGTCTTACAGTTTGGCCCCAAGGCCCAATTTCCTGCATTCTTTCTCTTTGTCTCACACATTCCTGTAACAAGAACAAAACAACAAAGGGTCCCAGTCATAATGGACATGTTTTCTGTTTTGTTTTTTTCCCTGTGAGGTGTTTAATTAATGCTTTAACAATGCCATTATTTATTTCTTTTTATTTTTTTTTTGCTGGGCACACACACACACACACAGTGTTTGCTTACACCAGTCTTTTTATTCTCCACAGAAAGTGAAATAACAATGGCTAAATGCGCAGCCAGTACTTTCACAAAGTTTAATTTCAGCAGATGTTTGGAAAATAAAGTGGAATACTTTAAAGTCAGTGAAAGCCTTCGGAATTTCAAGGTCCATGGAAAATTAAGATTAAAACAACAGATACACAAATATAACTTTTCAGTGTAAGTATCTGTGTCTTATTCAATAGTTAGAAAACAATGGCCAATGCTGTCAGGAGGGGATTGGAGGATAAAGTCTTTAGGGAGCTTATAAGAGTAAATCTATCCACCATGCAATTTACTGATTGGGCTTTTGGCTCGTCAATATGTTATGAAACTAGACAAATGTCTTCTTCTGTCAAACATACTTCTTTTCAGCAACCAAAACTATGTAGCTTGTGTGTCCTAGCTTGGCTGTATAGATAGATAGACAGATAGATGAATTTCAACAGCCCTGGCAAAAACCAGACAGTCCATTTATAGTATCAAAAACCAAGGCAGAAACGAAAGCAGTTTGCACTTGAAAAGAAAAGGCAAAAAAATAAAAAAGACCGCAGTCATTCTGTGACTCTGTCCTATAGGGCAAAGAACAGGGAGGAGTTCCCCAGTGCACAGATTACTTCATGCTGTCCCATGCTGTGACAGCAGGCATGTCATCATCCCCTGGAGTCCTCCATCATCTTCTTCAGGATGTGATGATCGGGAAGGCTGACATCACTGGGATCGGACAGGCATCCAGAACCACACTGTGGACCTCTGGGCGTGTGAGGTGCTGTGTCAATATATCAAAAGAAAGAAAGAAAAGTGCAGCAGCTATTACTGTAAATTCTGCCATGCACAGTGGCCTTAAATCACCCTCTGACTGCAACATGGAGTGTTATGCAACAGTATACTCATTGCAAACTTATAGTACTGAATAACCCTTCGCATTTCCGATCACAGAAAAAAAAATATACTGTGCCTTAGTTCAATCTGCATTGAATTCTTTTTCTTAAATCTGCTTCTCAAGCATCGCTTTATTACTTTTTTGATTCTGACCACTAGTCTGTATATAGCCTGTCAAAAATAGCATCATATTGGTTGTTATATATAAGCTAAGCTAATAGGTGCAGAATAACGTTCGAGTTGCTGTTTCTATGAGCTCTGTGAGCCAGTGCAGTAGGTAATAAGGCTGGCTCTTCCAAAACCACAAGTTTTAGCCATATTACAAAAATCTAAAGAAAACCCAGAGCTCCTCGGTGCTGACACAGAGGAACCCAAGTTGGCCTCCCCAATAGCCACAAGCACAGCCACCGTCACAGATTACTGACTTTCATGGTATGTTCAGGGGGCATACAGGGTGACACACAAGTTCAGGACTGGCGCTCTGACTTCCTGTGGCTCTCTGGACTACCGTCACTTTTAGGAGCAGAATTTAGCTGACATGTTGATTCACTATATTGAGCACTGAGACTCTGAGGAACTGCAGTGTTGACAGACTCACAGAAAATAGGGGGGGAGGGTGCAGAGCTTCCTCCCTCAGAGAATAATCCCAGCACTCTACCATTAGGATACATGTACATACATACACTCCCTGCAGCTGTTGAACATGTGCATTTCCACGAAGTCCAGCTAAAGACGTGGAGACGGTGACACATTCACACCTGTTAGCACCGGCAGCACCGGCCAACTCTGACTGACAACTTCCCTCTGGCCATCATCACCTCTCAATCGCAGGAGAACTGTCCAAGCAAACAGTCCATCAGCAGCACGTTGGAAGGCTCTGCCGTACAGCATTAGTATCAACAACCTTTCCACATCTCTGTTGATTACTGGACAAAGACTCTGAAAAAACAAGAGAAAACATCTTTTTGTTTGTTAATGGAAGCTCACTTTCTGGAATATGAACCAGCGGCTGGGAATAACTGAGTATGTATGTGTGTGTGTGTGTGTGTGTGTGTGTGTGTGATTGAGTGAATGAGTGAGTGCGTTTGCGTGTTATGACACAAATTACTGCTGTTTTGTGTTTCTGTATGTGTGCTGCCGGCGCCCGAGTTAATGTGTATGAACTCCTCCATGTGCGGTTTGCAGCAAGTCGACAAATGAGAATAAACGCAACATTAATCAAATTTTAAAACATTACCTCGTCTATGGCAGTGGTTGTTTATCAGTGAAGACCACAACTTCTCTGATACCAAATACACTCATCACTCATTTCTTTTGTTTTTCACTGAGAGACCCCCGGCAGCAGGAACTATCCACCGTGTATTTCCTCACAAAGACATAAAGAGCTTTTTGGTGCACCCAAAAAATTAAGAATAGAAAGCTTCATTAACAGCCAAAGAATCCTTTTTTTACTGCCTTAGATATACCTTTTGTTTGTTTTCATATGTGATTCAGAAACTTCGCAGAGCCGTGAGGTTTATTTAATGTTTCGGGAGGAATGGATCCTGTCAGTGGTGAGAAATGGGGGGATAAATTGTCTGTTATCCTGAAGATCATAAGGAGTGCAGAGAGGAGATGTATAGGGATAGGTATAAATCTCTGATAACTCCTCTGAACCCGGAGAACATTCTGTTGAAAAATTAAGATCTCGCAGTTCTTTGTTTAAACGACAGATTTACAAGGTTGAAACGCAGAAACAGACCAAGAGAATATCCGTTTTCAGTACCAAGGACCACAGTGGACATAAATCCCGAAAAGACCCAAACTGAATGACACTGCCTCTATCTCTATGTGTGTCTCAGGTGATAAAATGGCAGCTCTTGCCCTACAGTGAGGAAGACAGTGTGTTAAACACCATTGTCTGCTTATCTGCTGCAAAGACTTACAGATGGATGAGTCCAAAGAGGGGACGTCACCGTGTGGTAAAGTCATCACACGGTGACGTAAAGCAGTCGCACGCCGAGGCTTCTATACAAGTTCAAAAGAAAATGAAATACTTATTTGATTTTTATTTCACTTTTTTTTTGTCCCATGCAGCCTTACCTTCCATCCTGCCCATTACTAGATTTATTAATGTTATTCTTGAGATCGTCTGCATAACGTATGTCAGAGATTTACATGGTCGACCAGATTTTGGTCCGCTGTCAAGGTCTGACAAAGTGGGTCTGACTCAGAGAGCTGCTGAGTCCTCAGTTTGACCCAGAGGATTGAAAAGGATCTCCTGATGTGTCTAAATGTCCTTAAAAAGACAAATTGCTCATGTCCTCCCTATGGAATCTTAAACTTGTTTTCAGAGTGGTGCACGAAACAATGTCAACTAATATATTATATACTCATAAACTGAAATTTCATCTGATAATCACATCCTATGGAGCCTTATTGCAGTATAATAACAGTGTTTTGCATACATATTCTCTTCTGGATATGACAACTGAACACTCTATGGACAATTTTTTTCAGACCGTTCCCCAACACCACAAATAGAGCAGCGTAACTCATTCACTGATGAAAATGCTAATTATCTATCCTCTCTTGAGCCATTGCACTGGGGCAGATCAATATTTATTCATACATTATATTCAACCTGTAAACATTTTTATTCTACTCTTTTTTACACAGCATATATTTTAAACCTGCAGTGGAGAACTTCTGTCTCCCCCTTCTGGCAATGAGAGCAATTACACAAATACTCTTAGTGTGCTTATGGAGCCATTAGCTCTGCATACTTCAAGTTGCCGCAGCCTACTGGTGTGCCAGTAAAGGAAATTTGCCACACAAAGATTTAAAGATTACTGTGAAATATGAAGAGATTTATCTGGTGGTGATTGGCTTAATCAGCATTGTGTGAATTCATTCAAAAGTAACAGAGGGTCATTTATCATCATCATCAATCACCAAACAGATGTGACAGCAATGAGGGGGACACAAGTTTGTATTGCTGGTCATCAGTAAATGTCTTCAGATGTCCTTCAGTTTGTGAAGATGTGAACATTATGAAAACACTGTGGAAACAAATATGGTTTTAAAGAGTGAGATAGTGCGTTGTCTGTTTGCTCTTTGTGCAAATGAAGATTAAATTGCTAAATTACATACTGCTCTAAATCCGTTGTCTATATCAACTAGAAAATGGTAATTCAAAGACAGGTTAGAACCTTTGTGCATAGGCTTGAATGAATCCCACAGCAATTGATCCCCATTTAATACCCATTCCAACTTATTCTTTTGCTTAAACAGCACATTGTTTTCCTCAAGCCAAGCTAACCTTGGTTATCTCACAGTAAGGAGACAGCTATGTGATATCTGCATGGATGGGAGGCCATCCCAGGTTATCACCTGTGCCTCCTCCTCTACGGCTCAGTTTGCATACACCCCCGGCAGAACTGATAAAAGTCCATTCAATTTGTCAGTGGGGGTAAAGACACAAGCTTCAGTATGACCTGCACTTCCTTCTGCTTTGAGATAATTCACAGCTCAGACACTAAGAAAATTCATTTAACTGTGAGTGTGTTGCCAGTTTAAATGCCCAATATATCGTTTATTTAGTATTGGCAACCAGTAAAATCTGAAAATGAAAATGAGAATTCGTGTCTTTTGTTTTTCGCTTTTTCGCTGTGTGTTCGAACTTCATGTATCGTATCTTCAGTTTCAATGAGCTCATCGTTGTTATCCACTGCCGCACCTCTCAGCTGAGCCTAAGACCCATGAGGTCAGGAGGTTAGCATGATCCTTCCTCCCCTTTAGAGCAGCGAGAGTGCATTCTGACATTTCAGGGCTGCTCTCCTACAAATGTCTTCTTTCATTCCACATAATCGTAATGTTATGATACAGAGAGAAGCGACAATTCAGTTCTTCCATCACTGTGATTTTAAAGTGCATAGAGTTCAAACACATATACCCTCATGTGACTGTGTCCATTGGTTGATGGGCCCAGCTGTTTGTGGCCAGTAATTCAGCCATTAATCTTTTGTTGGCTTACAGCCCACATCACCGGCTGTGCTCTTAACCTAGCCAACTAACTGATGGCTGAGGAATACTGATGCTCAGCTGTGGGGCCCTGTGAGGGTGAACCTCTTGCCTTTTAAAAACTTCAAGGCTCTTTTTATGTGCCAGTCCCTTTTGTTGTTGTTGCTGTTGTTGTTGTTTGTTTTGTTTTGTTTTTCTTAATAATGAAGACCAACGCAAAATAAACTGGGTGGTAAACGTTGAGGGTGTTTGTGCTTGCACTGTATTCCTGAATTTGTTATCAGGAATATGGCAGCCATAGTCATTATAACTTGCAATTTTTTTGTACCCAAAAACATCAAACTGTTGAAAGTTAAACTTCCAATCAAATGATTTGTCACTGTGTCACTAATAATTGATCTCACTGAGAATTAATCATATTTTTGTTTCTCTAATGGCTGGATGTAATCTAAGCAGTCAGTGACCCTACAAGAGAATTGAATTCAGGAAAAAAGGCAGAGCTCATTCACTTTAGATACTCAGTGTTCAAACAACATTCATTTTAGTCACTGTGCTCATTTATAACATTTAATTACATGTGACCTTCCTGTTATCACCAGCTAAACATCATGTAATTCAAGATACACTCTAATTAGTCTGTATTGTTTGTGCAAGCTTTATGTATACAGTTTAGAAATCCATCCTATGGGGCATTACAAGGTAGAGTAAACAGGCAATTTTTCAAAGCCAAGTGCACTTCTGGAGCATATTTATAAATGGTCCACTTCAGACATTTCATATATTTCATTATAAACTGAAGTTTTCTAAGACCTCAAACCTTCTCTATCCGCAATCTTGATTTGCCTGGAAATATTGCTGCTGTCGACAAAAGAAAAATATACATGTTTCATTTTGGAAATCAGAGACAGAACATGAGCGGCCTGCCAGTGAGCAGCAGTAATAACCAAATGACTGCCCCTGGCAGGAAATTACACGCATGTCGTTCCTGGGCATCACAGGGTAGTGCTGACTTGCCCAAAATAGGCCTTGCCAGTAACAACAATATTACACACAGATCTCTCTATGTGTGTGCAGGTTAAAAAAGCAGAGGCTGGCAGCCATTCCTTCCCCTCATTATTTCCATCTACTTCCCCTGCTAGAAAATCCTCAATCCTCT
The DNA here is from genome assembly GCF_020382885.2 of Scatophagus argus. Classification (NCBI taxonomy): domain Eukaryota; kingdom Metazoa; phylum Chordata; class Actinopteri; family Scatophagidae; genus Scatophagus; species Scatophagus argus. The sequence continues at coordinate 13,759,205 of NC_058508.1, forward strand.
GATGCCATCTCTAATAGCCAAGACAATCAACAAATCACAGGCTGATCCTCAATAAGAGCTCCAGCTTATGGCTGACCAGAAATGAGACAGATGATTTCAAGACATATAGGGTGCCACAGTCTGAGGCAATAAGGTCCATAGGTAATGGGACTCATATACCCTCTGATCATCCAAGTTCAATATAATAATATTGTGTCCAAAGTCCACGCAATGTTATGAGTCTGCTTCACAGTCACAGGTTAGCTTCACTGAGTTTACTGTAGCACATTTGCTATATGTTTTTCATTTGACAAATCCATCTCATCTTAAACATCTTTATATAGCTACAATTAATAGCTTTGTTAAAAAAAAAAAAAAAAAAAAAAAAAAACACACAAGAATTATCACCTGAAGTCCACCTCAGGCATAGAGCGCTGTTGCATCTTTCAGCTCATTATTTTGCTTTTCCAGCCCTCAACTTTACTGTTTTGGCTGACTCTCTAGAGTCAGTAGATAGCTGTTTTGGGGGGAATAATAAAAAAAAACCCTGCCCAATGCTAGATGGCAGACAGACAAATCAACTGTAGTCGGTTGTCATCGAATTCCCGTCCAGAGTTGGCGGAGACCAAAAACAGAGCTAAAAGAGAGCAAATATTGGACTCCTGGACAATTGGAGTTAGGAATTTGGTGGACATAAACACAAATCTATAAGACCACTAGGTTGCTCTGTATTTGATAAATACATAAAGAGATATGTATTTAAACTTTAAAGCTGATCATATACAGTATGTTGAGTTCACGGCTCATTTTTGTCACACCTAATGGGCAAATAAAGGTTATCAATTTGACATTACCTTGACATGTTAGGATGCTATACTTAGGCTAATGGCTCCATGCTCAACTAAACCCCTGTTCCATAAACACAAATATCTATCTTTTACAACTTTGGGATTCCCTTCTTCTCTCAAATTCATTCAAATGCTCATCTGTGTGTAAAACCAACAACATGACAGTGATGTAAGTCATCTGGTTATTATTAATCATGCTATTGTGGCCAAGACCAAGGACAGTCTCTCCATTCAGGGATGTTTGTAGTGACTAGTTTATAATTTCATGGTTTAGGTTGTGCTGTTCAACTGAAGTCATTAATACCCTTATCTTTGACACTGAGGAGTTTTGGGGGTTAATGTTGACGCTGCAGCTCAGAAGAAGATGGATTCATTTATTTAACTGTGACCACCCCTCTCACATGCAACACTTAGTGTGTGTATTCTAGCTGGTTTCACATTTCACTATAGCAATGCATGCACTCATCACAAGGACAAATATACATCCAAGTGTTTCCCCATTTCAGTAGAGCCCTTAATGGCTACACTGCTTATTTTGCCCCACTGCTGAAAAGAACATGATTTGTCTGGGGTTCATGCAGGAACCCACCTCAGCAAAGCCAAGTCTGGGGCCCAAGGCCAGTCTGCTTTGTCTGCTGCCACTGTACTCCACTCAAGAATCCATATCTGTGGAATTATAATTGAGGATAAATATTATCAAATGCAATCGGAGAGGGTGTTGTGTATTTGTGCTGGGGCCAAGAAGCTGTGAAACTGAACACCGAATTGGTCCCTGACCACAGGAGAGGAACCGTATTTCTCTATGGGCCACCACAGGCATCAGGGAATACCAAGGTGAAAGGTCAAGGTAGAAAGTTCTGTCATTTCCACAACTGCACATTGGGGGCTACAGATAACACAACTTTGAAGAATTTACAGGCCAATGTTCTACACAAATATAGAGGCTGTGATTACTTTCACCCAGAACTGCCTTGTTCCTCTGGGTCTTGGCATTGTGATGTTCTGCCTTTTCTTCTGGTCTCTCATCACCAGGTGGAGAAAAACAGCCAATAATCCACATTCTCTAATCTTGTACAGGATAACTGTCAGCACCTCCATACACCATGGAGGGCTTCCCTGGCTTGTTACAACAGTGGCACCAGAAGTAATCACCCTAATCCTTTGGTATCCGTGTAAACAAAACCTCTTGCGCAGCCATTATCTATTCACAGCCAAAGGCCATCAGATAACAAAGCACATCAGTGAGAAGTGAATGGATGAAGGCAGAAGCAAGAAAGCTAAAGAGAAAGAAAGAGTATTGGAGAAAGCAAAGGAGGAGTAAGACAGGGCGACAGAGAGTAGAAAGAGAACAGTATTTAATTGTATTATATAACACTCTTTGCTGTGTGCCAGGCAGCAACTGTTTTCCCTCTCTCAAAGGAGAGTTTTCTGTTCTGAGAGCTCCAGGCATTTCTCAGCCTCGATGTGAACTGATACTCTGTTGTTTGATTTATGTTACACGATCCAGACCCCTCCAAGAATAAAAACTCTACACTTTCAAATTTCTGGAAATCTTACATAATAACAATTTTTGTGACATTTATTACTAAAACCTCAAAGTATAAAGATGGTGTTTTCTGACAAGTTGGTGTGTTCATCATCTCCTGTCTTTTTAAAGAACATGCCTTCCGTCACTGTGCAGAAAAATGAAACAGTCAGGGCTTTCAGGAACACGAACAGACACACTAAGTAGATCTGGGTAGGAGCCTGACCAGTCTGAAAAGTTCTCCTTATTCAAATTTGGAAATTTCTAGGCAATGGATAGAAAAATAGGTGGCCCTAAACACCATGAATGAAGGTGACATTCTAATTTCTTGTGCAGTATCTGCTAGAAAACTACCAGGAACAGCTAAGTATCTGCTGAGGAGCAGCAGAATGATCAGCATCTGCCTACTAGCACAGCTGTCAGTGCTTAAAGATGGTGGCTGATGGAATAGAACAAGTTTTCAGGTTAGGCATAAATGTACTTTTGGGGGGGACTTGATGGGGATTTAAGATCTATCATCAACAAGCTGCCATTCATGCCAGTCATGTTGATCTGTAATAGCCCTTGACAAGACCTAATTGACCCAGTGCCATTGCTACATTCTACCTTTTCACAGTGCTTTTATTTCCCCCAAAACAAAAGTCAGTGAGAGCAGCAGTTTACAATGTAAATGTGAACTCTGTGCCTGACATATAACCCTGGCTTTCCTTTGCTTCTTCTCATTATTTGGGAAATGCAAGACATATTTCTGGGCTTCTCAAACACACTCTCATCTTACCATAACAATATGTGGTTTTATTGTTATGGAATGCAAAGGTTGAGCTGTCTGCCTGTAGCAGACACGTCGGTGTTGAAATTCAAGCTGTAGCAATGAAATAGGTACAGTTAGGGTTTCTCTGCCCAAGGTTAGTTTTGCAGCAGACTCCACCCAGAGAATGGACTTGGAATTATGCAAAAACAGACATTTTTCATTGAAGAAAGTCCATCATTTCGTAAGGAAATTGTTTTTTTTTTGTAAATCTCCAGTTTACCACAAACAAACAAGAAATTTCAGAATAGGCAACCAATGACGACATGCATCAAATTAGCTGATGATTTCTTTCAGCTTATTTTGTTTTTGTAGTGTGAATGAATGAATGAATTTTACAGTAGATACAAGGAAATCTTCTTTACATGTTCTCTGCCATACTGTTGTCTGTTTTTATGTACATCTTATGGCGGTATTGCTGCAAAACCTGTTAATGTGCATAGCAAAAAATTAAGTCACTCTGAAGACTTGAAACATTTTGCCTCCCATAATCCCTTGTGGTATGTTCCCACTTAACCAGTAATTGTATTTTCTCTTCACGTGTTTAATAGAACAACATGGCAGCAGTGCTCTTAATTTCTTCCTTGTGCTTGGAGGACAACCCAAGTGTTGAGTGCAAGGAGAAGTGCACACAATTAGCTAATATAATTCACAGATGTGCTCACTGAGTTTTTTTTATTTTTTTCTCTCCCTCTCCCTCATCTCAGCATTGCACAGCAGGCTGGGCGACCTGAGAGTTTGGACACGGTCTTTGCTCTCACCTCACTATGACCTACCGGCACATACATTTCAGATGACGTAGTAATTAAAATACGCTAATTTGATAATCATGCAATAACAGCGGCACCCTGAAGGGCTAATTTAAAGAAAACATTTTCCCAGACCGCCAGTAAAGCATATATAATGCCCCATAGCAAATACAGTAGCCTATTGGTGTGCTTTCTGAAGTCTCGGGGGTATTTCAGGGTACTGATTTCATACAACAATCATTAAAATCTTACCTCCCCTTTGGCTGAGAGCGCCTGAGTGGCGACGGCGCCTGTGAATGATATTGGATCCCCAAGGTGTAAACTTGATGAATATCTGAGGCTGTTTTGCAAAGAGTTAAGTTGAAGCTCCTTGACAGATCAAGGCACACTGACGATTCAAAGCTGAACTTCATATTATTTTAACTGGACTGCAAAGTTCACAGGGCATCTCAAAAGGGTTAAAAGCTACACAGAACTAACTTAAAGTAAGCATAAAGAGGGAAAATAATTAAGATCGCTGACCTAGATTTAACATTGCTTCATTTTTAATTATTATTTTGTGACATCATCCTGTCTTTAACAGCTAACAGAAGAGAAAACAAGTACAGAGAGAGTGTGGGATTACACGCAACAAGATTTGCAGAACAATTCAGATGAAGCATGTCTTCAAACACCGAGCGAGAAAACTGATTTGGTTTTAAATATAGTTTCAAACAAACCCAGATCATTTTAAATAGAGGGATCAAGTTTAACATGTATTGTTTAGGTGTGTAGGATTTAGTGACATCCAGAGGTGATTTTGCAGGTCACAACCAACTGAATATCACTCCCCTCACCCTCCTCTTTCAAGTATGATCCGGTGGTGGCCACAAAGCTCACAAAAAGACAAAAGTTTCTCTCTAGAGCCGGTGTTTGGTTTGTCCATTGTGGGCTACTGTTGAAACATGAAGATGTAACATCGCAGACTTTGCAGAAGAGGATTCGCTCATGTGGATTTAAAAGGCTTATGCTAAAGTAGCCAAAACATAAGTAGTCTCAGTTCTAGCTGATTATACCTTAATGCAAAAATAATTATAAATATTACATTCTATTTCTGCCAGCAGAGCTCCTGAAACCCTACCAGTGAGACCTTTATTCCAAGTTAGTCTGATTGCTTATTTAATGAGAGTTTTTAAAAATGGACAATTCCGTCCTGATTGTTGTATTTTACTTCCCGAGCAGAGCTCCTTCTTTAAAGACAAAATGACCTCCACAGGTCCATCATTCAGACTCATGTGCATTGTGTTTCAGAAAGACGAGGTATCTGTAATCTGTAATCAGCCGACAAATCAATTGCTAGAAAGTTTGCTGAACGCTTCCATATTATTTAACAAAGCACTGAATGTTCAGTAAAATCCTTTGACATGCTGTAGTTGCAAACAAAACGAGGTGAATTCTGCACATCATTATCCAGCCTTGTTAATCATAATACCCTCATGCTTGTGATCCCAACTATCACCCATGAATATCATTAAAAGTGAGCACAGTAATTTTGCCCCTAATTCCTCCTCATCAAGAGACAAAGACAAGAAACAAACAGAGAGCAGGCAAAAGAATTTGGCTCCATTGTATCCTTTCATTTCCACTGGTGTGGTGGCTTTGAAGCCTACAGAAGTGGAAGTGAAAGTGATTGAACTTGCTCAGTGAGGCTTGTTTCATGGGACTGAGTTGCGCAAATCATGCCTCATGACCCATTTGTGGGTGTGTTTATGAACCTCATGTACAGCACTTCCACATTTGCTAATGAGCAGTGAGGACATGGCTCTAATAGCACATTTCAGCATCACCTTAGCCTGGTGGAATTTGCTGGCTTACAGCTCTGGTTTTTAGTCTGTCAGTTGGGATTTTGTCTATTTCATCATGATTCATAGATGAGATTCTTTGTCCAATAGATGCATCATTATGCCTGGGATGAAGAAAAAACTTAATGGCTGCTGGGTGAAGCCTACAGTCTATAAACACTCTATGGATATTGTTTGACCGCAGACTCCCAGAGGGTGGTCGTTGGCATGGTTTACTTTCACAGATGCATGTTTCCATTTGTCATTGTTATGTGAAACACTGCTTTGGTAAAAAGGAAATTGAATTAAGGAGCCATCCAGCCACAGACTTGCGGCTGTCTTGTTCTTATCATTTTCATCAGCTTGATCAGAAACACATTGGGCACCCACCAACAGAGGGTCAGAAAGTCAGGTAACCTTAGGCAGGCAGCCATTTCCTGTGCACTACATCATGGATAGTCTCTGTTGGCTTTAGGTAGCCACGTAAATAAGGAGTAATTTACTTGTGGTCTACTGTAGTGGAGAAACTGAGAATCTACTATGTAAGACTATGTAAGTAGGTAACAGAAATGGATACCTCAAAATCTAACAAAATAAAGTCACAATTATCTGCATGTTCAGTTATGTTCTGTTTTTAACCTGCTTATGCCCACAAATAGTTTTATTCTCACAGGTGGTGAATATCCACATTTCATGGAGTATAAATTTATGACTGAAATAATGTAGTTTGTCTACAACGGCAGATAGATACACAACACACCACAGTATAATTGTACTGTTGCAACATATTAACAAATTTAAGTGACATTACTAAACGGTTAGCTATAAAGTTGGAGGAGGCAGCGTCAAGACTTTTGACACGGCAGCATGAGGCCAATAAGACGCCACATTTGAGACGTGAGAGTATGTATTGTTCTGTATGATCATGTCATAATACACAAAACACACACTAACATTTATGCTTTATTGAAGTAGTATGTTTGGCCAAACTCATAAAAAACAACTAAACTAATAAAGTCAAAATATTTTCCATTCTGCAAATATGCTATCTAATGGATACCTAAAGAAAAAACTTGTTTAAGTTGTTTAAGACAACGAATTGATAAAAAGTGGAAGAAAGGCAAGTGCAACTTTAACAAACAAGAAAAAGACTTATTACACTTGATAAATTGCCTTTGGTCAGCATGATCTTAAGTCCCTAGAGTTAAACCACATTTTGTACCTGAGAAGAACAAAGATGATTTTTCTGCCTCTTTGGGACAGACAAATTCACATTACAAGTAAAGTGCACGAAATAATTCTTTCAGCTATACAGAAACTCTGCATGTCGATGCTTAGGAGAAAGGAAAACAATACAAAGCAAGAACAAGAGACAATGCCATTTCCAAAATTCACATTGTCAGACAGATCAGTTGTAAATGTGAACGGTGCACTTGTACTGTGTTATGAAGCTCAACATAAGTGCTCTCAAAAAGGCACATTTTTTCTGCATAATAAGGATATCATCTATCGCTTTTGAATACTGTTGATTGATAGTGATTGTAAACTTCTAAGAGATTTGATTTAAAGATAACAAAAGAAGGCATGCAAAAAAAAAATAAAAAATAACCTCTCTTTAACCCCATCATCACTGTCTGTGACGTTCCTGTTTGAAGGCCACAATGAACTTCCAGGCTTCAACATAGTGGGACAGCAGGATCTCCTCCGGGAAGAGCTCCTCAACGTCAGGGGGAATGTCCAGGTCTTTACGCTCCATGTAAGACAACAGTGTGTCTTTGAGGCTTTCAAGAGATAAAAGATACACTTTATACGTCACACTTTGACACACACATACTTTGGTAAAATCATATGTAGCTAAAACACCTTCTACAATGAGGCTGACTAAATATAAATATAGGTCTGTTTGCGGGTAATATACTGAATTCTGCCAAGGTGACTCAAAGTGGGGACATGGAACAACATCCACTTTGTTTCAAATATGGGCACAAACATGGCACACACTGTTTCAAATTTCAGATTCAGTGAGTAGTTGTTTTCACAGGATTTCGACACTTATGGATAGAAAGCTAAAATAACAGAATTTTAGACTTCATTTTAAGAATTCATAGAAAGGAGCAAAGGTAAGCAAATTATAAAAAAATAAATAACAAAAAAAAGAAGATGTTGTTTTACCCCCAGTCAGGCCTGAAGGTGTCAGGTGCATTGGGCTTTTTAAGGACCAGCATCAGGAACTCATGCATCTCCAACACGAAGCTGTCAGCGCTGTTCTTTGAAAAGAAGCCAATCAGCAGTCTGTGCTCGTCCTCACCCAGGGCCTGTTTGTACTCCTTTGAGACTCCCCCAAATGGATCCTAAAGACCACAGGAATAGTCAAATTATTATTATTATTCACTGATAAGAAGTATTTATCAAGTCATCTATAAAACTGCTGCTACACATAATAATCTAATTTCTACCTCTGTATCTGTATGCTGGTCACATTGTTTTATGCCTTACCCTCTTGAGCCGCAGCACATGTTCTGATTTGAGTGAGGCCAGCAGCTGCCACAGGGCCACACAATTCTTTAGACAGCACATGCTCAAGGCCTGAAGGCAAAACACGGAGAAACTCAAGTTTTATTGCATGTCTAACACATAAAAAAAGACCAGCACCAATTAAGACCTTGTTTATTTAAATCCAGTACCGAGGTCAGCTCAAGTCAGATAACAAAAAAAGTTATAACTGGTCTCTCAGATAGGCTGACCTTGAAGATATGCGGAGCCATCTGGTTTTCCATCTGCAGCACCTCCTCCAGGTAGTCGGACAGCTGCATGTGAGGCTCTCCCCCAGTCATTGCGAGGAAACCAAGGGCCACTTCCAGCGTGGATAAGGCATCACACACCTCGCTGTAGGAGTGCAGCTCCCCAACCACGGCAAACAGGGTGAGAGTCTGCAGAGGCTCCTGTTGGAATGCAGACACAAGTCGTATCATCTCATGAGTGCAACATGTTTAATATGCTAAGTGTGAAAAAAGAATGACAGTTCCAGTTGGAGACCTACTGTAATGAATCTCACAACTCACTTGCTGTACTTTTGCTTTTATATCCCTCAGGATAATCTCATAGTTGCGGTCATGTCGGTTCACTAGTGTTGGAATGCCCTGTGGAAAAGGGACAGAGGTGAGAGGAACAAAGTATTTTTCAAACAAAAAAAAGGGAGTCATTTTTTTGGGGAAAAGCCATTGTGCTTTTTGTTTCGTCTGCTCACATTGAGAGTGATGAGTGGTTTGCCCAGTAGGAAACGGGAGACAATCTGCTGCTGGATCTTAGGCAAGTCGTACTCAAGAAGAGTCTCCTGGCCTTTTTCAATGCTGTACTGGGTGTTGGAAAGAACCAGGGGCATCAGGTCTCTCTCCAGCTCATACCGAATCACATGCAGGTCAGTCAGATCTGCAGGGCTCACTTTGTAGCTGAGGAGTGGACAAACAGACCAGTCAGCCATAAAGCAGCGTGTCTATTATATATCCAGTATATCTACTCTATATTTGTTTTGTGCTATGATTTAAATTACATCTCACTAAATCCAACAAGCAAACGTAAATCAGTACCCATTTAGGGAAGGAGTTCACACACAGTCTGTCTACTGTCAAACAAGTGAGAAACATGTGGCATGAGCGCCCCCACCTGGTCTCTTCTCCAGTGTGTTTATCCACACAGTAGACCATATCATTGTGCAGGGCAATGAGGTAGCTGACAAGCGCTGTAGAACACAGGCCCGGGCCTTGTCGTCGTGGTAAGAGCACCTTGAAGTCGCTGTTGAGGTCCAGGTCCTGCTGGCAGAACTCAGCTGGGATCTTAATCTCACCTGAACGACAAGGCATTTTAAGCAAAGACACACTACGATGTTCGACAGACCAACAGCAGACAGTGCAACAAAGTGTGTCGTGTCTACAGATAGTGTTATTCACCGTTAGTTGCCAAAGACAGTCTGAGCTGATTCCAGGTTGTCAGGAAGATTCTGATGTATCTTTCATACCAGACTTTCAGCGAAGCTGCACACATGAAAAAAATAAAACCTGAATCCCAAGTGTACACACATAATAAGACATAGTCATTCACATCAGTGGTTCTCATGTGTGGAAGACATTTTGTTCTTGTAAGAATACTCAATCATTGTCTCTTTCCAGGTTAAAATAACTCATGCCTTGGCAGGAAAGATTTTAAGTTGTATGTTGCCAGCTATTTTACTATGACATTTCCGAGAAAGAGGTAATTAGGAACTGCATGGAACTTTGCATCTCTTGTGTAAGTGAGTCATACAGTTGAAAAAGTTGAGAACTACTGGTGTAGACAGTTAGTTTCAGTACCTGCTTTTTGACTCTGGAGAAATTCATCAATGGTGCTGCAAGGCAGCTCAGTAACGTTTTGAAACCTCTTTACCAGATCTCTCTCAAGTGTGAGGATATCAGGAAGGTTCTTCACCAGTCGGAGCTCTGCTTCCTGAAAAAAAAAAATATATCATACATTCCTGGGTTCCACTGATGATTCTTCTTCTTGAAATCTGCCTTTACATGCAGTCCTACAGTTCAGTCTAACTCTTCATTGCACTGGGGACTCCCAGCCCTGCATGTTTTAGAAGTTTCTCAGCTCCAGCACACCCGATACAAATGAATGTCTTATTAGTGGGCTTCTGCAGAGCCTATTAATTAATGTTTCTAATCATTCCTGTTTTCATTGTAAAGAGCCATGTCTGCATTATATCTGATCATCTGAGGAGAATTATATGAAAATATAAACTGTTACTTTTTGTTTACACACAAATATGCAGACACTTTAGATGACTTTTTTCAGCCCTGAGCAGTGTCTGCAGTCCTTGTCACAGGAAGCATACAACCTTTACGAAGAAGGCAGGGCAGTTTGGACGTTGACTGAAAGGCAAAATCTGGTGTAAAAAAAGCCTGGTACGGTAATCAGTCGCTGAATGAAGTTTCATTTTGATTGACTCAGCGCTTTCCCCATCTTCTCCAAAAGCTGATCTTAAGTATGACATGTTCTGTCACAGTTTTTTTTTTTTTACCTTATGCAGAAATCTCCAGAGCACAGGCAGGGTGTCTTTGCCGTCATTCTGCTCTACAATGTGGGTGAGGCTCAGCAGAGACACCTTCTCCCTGCAGCTCCACATGGCAGAACAATGGATCTGAGAATTTGGGGGAAGTGAGGCCAAGAAGAGACGTGGATCACCAAACAAGAGTTTCATGATTGGACTGGCAGAAATGCGAGAGTCAGCCCGGATGAATGCGTTCACTTCATTGAGCTGTCTATCCAAGTGCTGTGGAGGAGATGAGAAAAGAAAACACCATGTAATAAACAGGAAGAATTATTTTGTGCTTAATTTGTTCTAGTTAAGAATAAATAAAGCAGTCAAAAGCATCTCTACCTTCAGCTGAGGTGTGATGATGGCGTTGCTAACTTCCATCTCCCATGCATTTCTAGCCTCTTTGGTGGAAAGCAGATTGTCATAACGAACAGGCCCTAGAAGGAAACACCATCTGTGTTTAACAGTACAAGGTAATACAGTGAATCTAGTATTTAATTTTTTTGGACAGCCAAAATTTAATCTACAGCTGTCAAAAGTTACTATATTAAATGTTACCACCGCAGATGGCAATCAGGAACCACAATTCCTGCTTTTGTTGACTTGAATGATTTAAATTACTCTGTTATAACGCCTTTATAAAATCCCAAACGTATACACAAATTGCAAAATAAAAACCACCCAATTACTACCAGTAGAGGGCGCCCCATTCCTCCATTTTTCTCATGTTTTATCTGTGATCTGCAGCCTAGAAATTTACAGTAACAATGGAGGAGACAGTTTTGGTGCAACAAACTTTCACTATACCTTTAGAAAAAAATGAAAACAGTAAAATAGCTGCACTACATTGGCGGACGTGGGTTGGCTTTCAGACTAACACTAACACAACACGTCATAATTTTACAGCAGTTTTACTGCAAGCTGTTTCTTACAATTTTGTTGCGGGTTGGGCTCCAGGATGCTGCTGATGAGCAGGTGAACAACACTGACTGTGTCGTCTGTCCCTTTACCCAGGGATCTGATAAGATGTTTCAAATCCTCTTGCAGGTGAGCAAGCAGAAATGCATCTGGATCAGGGACTGGAGGCTTGATGATGTCAGAGAGAGACTAGAAACAAAAAAAATGACTGATGAGCCCAGAAATATCAACAGTGCTGTAACACTAGAATGAATGGGCTTATGAGGATTTCTTTTTTTTTTTTTTTTTTTGCAGTCACTTCCTATTGCCCCCTTAAACACAAGAATCAATCCCCATTAGAACTGTTCTCATTATTTTGCCCAAGCTACCTGTAGTTGGCTGCATGCACCGAGCAGCATGGCCATGTGAGTGAGCATTCGGATAATGGTGAAGGGAACAGGGGACATGTTCTTTGTGTCCAGCATGTCTGGATTGCCCCTGCGACTGGGGTCGCCAAGGATGTGGCCTGTCTGAGTGCGGTCACCCCTGTCAAAGAACAATTTATAAATAAACAGAAAATTTGAAAGAAAAAAAATCCAGACAAATATTTTTTTTCCCAATTGACTTAGAGACCACTTACTGCAATTGAACAACTTGAAAACCTTGCACAGCCCGGTGATTGACTCCTCCAATTACAGCACCACAGTCCACACAACGACTCTCTTCCATCGGCTGGCCACACTAGAGAAAAAAAAAAACAAGTAAACAAAAACGGAAGAATGAAAAATAATATGTAAAGAATAGACTCAATAAACTCATAAATAGACATGACATACCTCTCCAATCGTGCAGGGGTGACCGTTTGGACAATCTATGATAAGAGTAAATTAAAAAATTACTATAAAAGTGTTGGCTATAGAAAATCTTCAACTGACATATTTCAAATGTGAAAGTACAAGTTTTATGTCTATGACTTACGGTACCACCGCAACGTCTGTCCCAGAGCTTGCTGAGCCACTGCTAACATGTCGTCTGCCATGGTAGGCAAGAAAGCTCTCTGTGCCAACAGATAAAAACACTCAGTTCACTTCTAAGAAGAGGAGGCCCAGTTGCTAACACTGAAAGCAGCTGACGATATACATACCTGCATGTTGGCAGGTGTCATTGCCAGCTGCTTCAGAGGGGCTAAGATTCCCTGGCTTCCGCAGAGCAAAACAGCAGCCAGGTGAATAGTTAAGTCCACCAACACACACTGGGCAGTAGAGGTCCCGGGATGAACACGTAATAACCTAAGCTCATTGGTCACCAGAGCCTGGGCGAAGGTCTTCATCTCTGGGCTTGTGAGGAATTTGGATTTCTGGATGTATGCCACCAGTGCTTCCACTTCCTGTTGGTACAAAGATACACAAATAGAAATATATTTACTTTACTGACACAGACAGAAAAAAAGTCTGGTAAGGAACTGCACTCTACATTTTCCAATTGTCAACAGAACATGACTTGTAAACAACTTAAAATATGACAGATTGTACAAGAGCTGTTCATTGGGTCTTAGCAAAAGGGTCTACCTCGGGCTTGGGATGAAAGCTAGCATTGGGTTCTCTGTAGAGAGTGGTGACTTCTCTGTATAGCGCCAACAGAAGATACACCGCCGTCTGCTGTGGCGAACATCTACACTCCTATGAAGAAAAAGCAAAAGAGGTACAAGAAAACACTGTAAACACTGTGAAGTCTGATGCCTGTCCTGATGCTGAAGAAGGAGACGTAACATTACCTCACAAGTCTCGTCCAGTCTGTGTACTTTGCCTTCCACGACTCCTTTTGCGACAGCATTTCTGATAGTCTGATAGTGCACCCCACACACAAGATACTGGTCTATTGGGGTGGCCTCTTCATTCTGGGTGTAATGCAAATTGAACCGCTCTGTTTATTTACTTCTAGAATTACATTTAGCGTGCAACCTTGTCTTCATTTGGTCACTAACACTGAAAAATACAAAACGTTGAACTGAACCTTTTGTAGAACTTCTTCAGGGAAGAGCCAGTGCACCAAATCCTCTTGGAGGAGTTTCAGGACAAACTCCACTCCATGTTGCCTGCAGATCTTACGGATCAAGTAGACGCGATACCAGTCGTTTCCACTTTGCATACACAAGTTCACCACACTAGTCAGGAAGGCTGTGGTTTGATCTCTCTTTTGAGCCTCTGGGATGATTAAACACAGAAAGAAGGATGACATTCTGGTAAAATTAACTCATTCTAAAACACACACCAATCACAAGCATCTTTTTTTTGTATCTTTAGTCACTTAAACTGCAAAGAATGTGAGGAACTGTACTGCACTTCCTCAAAGTTACAAACCTGGGGCTCTCAGTTTTTCCACAATGAGTCTAGCAGCCATATCCAGGTCCATACGCACTCTGGCCACATGCTGCAGATACTCCACACTAACTGTTTCAGCAGATTGTGACTGCAGGTAGTCATTCACAAAGGTGCTTTCATCCTGCAGACACACCTGCCGGTCTGCACTGGATCTGAACTGAAACCTCTCAAACATGGAATCCTAAAGAAATGAAAAAATAAAAACTAAATATAACCTACAAAAACAAGTTAGTAACTACAATGCACAGGTGTGACTAGCATATTTGTATTTTCCGTATCTACACAAGTGTTGCCTAAGAAAGACAATGCTCTATTTCAACCATACAGTAGAGTCTGAATTGTGTACCTCCAGGCAGTTAATGTACAACAAGTAGAGTTCAGTTTTGTCCGTCTTTTCCAAGATGTTGCTCTGCTCAACTGCCACCAGATGCTGCTGCAGGTAACCTTTAACTTCATCAAAGCTTCAGAAACAGTACAGTTCTTATCAAAATGAGAAACATCACAAAAGAAGTAGGCCCTGTGCAATGTACAACCATAAAATATACAACCGTAGCACCTCACCTGTACTTCAGCAGGAGTTTGAGTACTACTGATCGAACCACTGGATTTTTATCCACAGAGTCGTCAAAGGGGGAGAGCATCTTTGTCAGGATTTTTCGATTACCTGGCACATAAATAAAAAAAATAATGGATAATCAGAGCTGACATGTATTAGTAGAGACATGGCTGTGCACACACACAAACCACCAGAGCTAGAACAGGGTACTACCTCTGAGAATGGGAACAGTCGGGGCCTCCACCATGAGAAAGGACAGCAAATGGAGAATGATATCTGAACAGGGTGGGGTGTTGTCCTTGAAGCACACAGTGGACACCAGGTCAATGAAGAAAGCATTGCACTGTTTCCTGAACTGAGCATGTTGGCTGATTAGAATCCTAAACAAAACAAGAGATCCATGAATTAGAATATATCACAAGTCAGATTCACATAGCACATTATCCTATGAAGAGACTAGTAACAGCTCAGGGCCTTTGCTGAGCAACAAAAAAAGCTCCTCTAGCTCTAATCCACATGCAGTTAACAACCTTATGGCATCTGAAGGAACCATGGGGAAGTCATCGTCAACTGGTTGTATGCACAGGGGACAGTACATCTGACCAGGAACCAACCACTGTTGTATACAAGCCAGACAGTAGATGTGGTCGCATGGCAGGCAGAGTGGATCTTGGGGATCTCCCATACACACTGGGCACAGCCTAAGACCAAACCTAGATAAAACATACCCAACAGGTGAACAGCCAGGGTGGAGGAAAGTACAGATGCAACGCAGAAAGACAGAAAACTTAATTTTTACCTGAAGATGCAATCGATGGCTCCTTCTTTGCAGGTTTTGAGCAAACGAATTACTGCCTCAAATGCCTGATGAGTTTTGAGGTCTGAGTTCTTTTCCAGTATCTTGGTGAAAGAGCAGACATAATGTATTTCATAATGGATGGATAAATGATTGTGATTATTTTTGGTGCAGTTTAACAATAATTAATCTTGTGAAAATTCAGTTGAAGCCCTAGACCAACCTGGCCAAGCCTTCTTGTATGGTCCAAAACTAAAGGTGTCAGCGTCTTCTCTACCTCCTCAATGCCCAACAACATGTGCTCCACAAACAGAGAGAGAGAAAATATTCGATTCCATCCCGCTCTAACAACAAAGAAAAACAAACTTATTTATACTTATTAACCATCCAACTCAATGCAGCTAAAGTTATAAAGTCAACCTAATATAATATATAATAATAGTTGCATATTTTTTGTAAAGCTTAACTTACTGGACTCTACAGACCATCGCCTTGCTCCTCTCTCCATAGCGTCTCACACTGTCCTCAGAGCAGATCAACTCAATGGGAACCTGGAGGTTTTTGACCTGTCTGAGCCAGGCTTGTCTTTGGGCATCTGTGTCCAGGACTCCAGGCTCCAGATACTCAACACATGCTAAAGCAGTGTACACATCGAGTACCTGAGAGACAGGGGCAATATGATCATTACAAATGGTACGCAGGCTACTAAAAGGGCAACATAAATAATTCTAAGTATTGCAGTATTGCATTAAGTATTGAGGTACAATTTAATTTTTAAATCAATATTATTCGTGCCAAATTCAAAAACCTTGAATGAAGTGAAGTAAAAAAAAAATGCTACTTAAAATCCTCAAATGCTCTTTAGATGCTCACCAGTTCAACCCCATCTCTGGAAAGATGATTGTTCAAGAGGTGCTGGATCACCTGTGGCTCAATGCAGACCATTCTGGAGAAGTTCTGCAGTCGGTTCTTGAACTTATGATAAGCAGCATGGACCCATGGAAGAGGTGTTGCTGTATCCATGGCATTGAGCTTCAATCGAAGCTCATTGACACAACAGTTCAAGGCACCACACAGGAGCTAGGAAGGCAAAGTAAGTAACGTGTATTAGTATAAACATACACACTCATCAACAGATGTAGCCTGAAATTTGAGGACTTCGAGCTATTATGCAAAAACAACCTGCAGATCTTCCGGACAAGTCACGGTCATTGTCATGCAGATGAAATCCTGAAGGTAGCGGTGAAAAAACTCTGTCTGCGTCTCTTGGTCTGCTTTTGCAATGTATCGTCCAAGTGGTGTCCTCCAAAAGAACTCATCAAATTCCTGTTGAGTGTGGCCTAACAGACATACACATTTAACGTAAAAGCAAAAAGCCACGACAACATTGTAGCAGTGAAATACCGGTTATAGTGAGCACCAGATAAATGGCCATTACCTTCATGTTGAAGTGCGTGAACCCAGAGTTCCTCCAGATAGTTCTTGATCCTCCAACTGAAGGGCATGCTGCAGCCCCTGTTTCTCTCTTGGGCAATGTAGTTTTGTACAAGGATTGTTCTTGACTCAGAGCTATGAAAACAAAAATAAAAATGTAGATGGCAAAACTAAATAGTAGTTTAAATATTATTAGCTACACAAGTTTGGTATCCTTTGTGCAAACAAAAAATATCACCATCACTTACTTGTGGTCCGGTGTCAGGTGTGTGATTTCCAGCAATTTATCATTGCCAAAGATGTCTAACCACAGCCTCTTGACAGACTGTCCACAGTTTGCATCGAGCAGGATGTCCAAGTTTTGGTCGCGGTCAATGACTGAAACCAGTTGTGCCAACAGGGGGGCGACCACTGCCTGAACACGTTTCCATAAGGCGTGCCTGTCACAACGCCCCATTAAGTTAACAGTGCTGTTCCAAAAAAATGGGAATTTATAGGCAGACAAAGAAATTTGGAGGCTGGCTGAAGTATTCACCTGAAGGTGCCTCCTTCTTGCAAGGCATCAAAGTTTGAGGCTTCCTTGATGACCCAGTTGCTTTTGATGGATGAGAGGTTGTTTCCATCATGAGTCACCACCAATGAGTGAAGATGCCTCTTCACAGTTTGCAGAAATTCACCTGACAAGAGATAAAATGATGAGCACTGCTGCAACAAAAAAGAAAATACCAAAATAAAGATAATGTTAGTACTTTTAATTTCGTCACTGTCATTGAGGAGCGTCAGCAGGATCTCAACTCTCTGGGTACTGCGGAAGCCACTTTCCACCTGATCCCTCAGCATGCCCACTGCACTCTGCACACAGCTCCGCACCAGTGCTGTGGTGTCCACAACATTATCAAGGCCCTACAGCAGGAGAATACTGGTCAAAATCTAGTTTCACAAGTAACTCAAAATAAAATGATGTTCTCATGTCCAAGTGTAGATTAGAAGTGTAGATTTTCATGTATTCAGTTTCCCTTATCTTTGCCCAATGGGACTCCAAGTGAAAGTTCACATTCTTCACATTCAGACACATTTATGCCAACATTTATTTCAAAATTTTATTTTGGTAATTACAGGTTTGTTTTCACTTACTTCTTACTTCTTACTACTTTCACTTCTCTTTCTTCTTCTTTCTGCTTCTTCTCTTTCTGTATTACTAATTGTAATATTACTGCTATCAGGTTAATGGAGCACAATAACTCACTCCTCTCTCTCTGTTTCATGATGTTGCACTGTCTAGCTGATGTTGATGATAAAGAAGTGTGTTTAATGTGCCAGTGTGTGTAGTAGCAAATCTAGCTGATGACTCTGTGTTCTCTGAAAGGAGCCATAGTGAAAAAAAAAAATCCAAAATACCAGTTTCAAGGTTCCTATCCCCAACATGTCATTTACTCGATTTATGAAAACCTGTCTAAATTCAGCTCTGTCTGAGAGTCTTTACTCTGTTTTGCAGTAACTTACAGTTAGGCTAGCTTTTACCATACCCTCTGATCTCTCCAAACAATGAAATTTGTTGTTTCCCCCCATAATGGCAATTGTCTGAAATATGTTTTCTGTACTTACATTTTCCTCTAACTCCATTTCCTCCTGCTCATTCTCAGTGTACATGTCATCCACCTCCATGGCTGTAGAAAAATATTTTGTATTTTAATGCCACAAAAGAATTGGAATTGGAATAACTGGAAGAAATTTTATATAGAGGGAATTACAATGATAATTTGCTTTCAATAATTTGCTTTAGTTACCTTCAGACTGACTCATCTTTGTTTCAAACATCTGACTGATTGTCATTTTTTGCAAGGCTTTGATGTCTGACACAATGTCTTTTGACTCTCTGAGGTCATCAATGTGAGCTGACCTCCAAGGACCTACAAATATTAACATGTCTTAGATTAGTCTCTGTTTTTCAAGCAATGTGATAATAAAATTTACAAATATAAGTAATTCACAAATTGTGGTAACCTCACCTCCATGAAAGCCAACATAGGAAGTTCCTCCTTCCATTCTTGGCAGTCGAGTGATAAAGTAGACAAACACCTTGCTCCCTGTGTTCTCCTGAGTTATCTTGTTGATTTCATTTATGGATGAATACCTAAAAAGGAACACCAAAATTCAATATGGCAAAACTACACAGTGCATACTTAACAGGGAAGAAAATGTTGTGCCTACTTTGCAGAAGCAATGAGATTGGCACAATGAGAGGCTTCATCAAAATCACACTGAATGATGAGGATCTTGTTGCAGGGTCCAGTGATACTGCTACCATTTTCTGCCGTGAGAAAGTTCCTACAAGAAAACCGGGATTTGACCTTTAAACCTGAATCACACTAAAAGATCATACTAGTATTCACTAGGAAAAATTCATTAGAGTAAACAAGGTATGTTCCCTAATATATTAACAAACCTGATCTTCTTCAGGAAGGAGTGCTCTGTGTCAAACTGCTGCAGTGAGAGAAGCTCAACACTGCACAAGATTTGCTCCAGTGGTTTCAAGTCAGATGCTGTCAGAAGTCTGGAGAATGTTGTCACCTATGGTTTAAAATTGCAATTACTTACAGCATCGGTATATACAGTATTTGAAACTGGAACTGTATGATAATTTAATTAAGGTTACCTCTGTGAAGGAGGCGTTGCAATACATTTCCTGCCGGGTGTGAGCAAGAATGAAGTTAGCTAAACAGCTGTTATTCTGCTCTTCAAAGAAGACCCTGGCCAAATATTCACTCTCCACTTTGGGAAGGCCTGTGCAGTCCAACCGCACCACTGAGTCTGGTGTAGCACATTTAAGCAATATGAGTTTTGCCTCATCCAGTGTCCTCCTCTCAGGATCTGAGATCTCCAAACTGTACTTGTGGTTCTCTATTACTTGGAGTATCACAGAAGCACATGTGTCTGAATGGTAGCCAATGAAGACATCTGGTGGCTTGTACTTGTAAGTCTGAGCTACTGCTGTGTTCTGACTGTTGAGAGACACGAAAAGTGTCACCCATCTCTCTAATTCATCCACCAGTTTTTTCTGTCCAATTTTAAGGACAGTCTGGATGTCCAGGTAGTGTTTCTCCAGCCTGTTGATGAGAGGTATTGGGAACTGTTTATAGACCACCTCTCTTTCCTCAATGACTATAAGCCGGAAGTCATTGTGTACCCTGCATTTCACACGGTGGGTTCCCAGTCCAAGATCCACATATTTTTGTCCTCCCAAGCAGACATAGTATTGGTTGAGGGCATCATAAAGACTTTCATAGAGGTTCTGCAAGTTCAGAAGCACAACTGTCTGACCTGTCTCCATGCAAATCTTTACTCTGTTGATGTTGCGGCAGATTTGGGTATACTCTTGGTCTTTTGGGAAACTAGATCCAAAGATTATCTCTGGCTGTCCACTTTCTGCAAAGAAGGTTTGCTGCAAGATCTGTAGGGCTGCATAGTTTTTTGTTAGCACCAGCAGGTACCGACATTCCTCTTCCTGTCCAACTGCTTGAATGTTTTCTCTCACAAACTCAATGGCACTAATATTCTCCAGTTTGGGTACAATCTGCAGTCTTTTGGTAAAGACAGTAACTGCATCAACATCATCTTTGCCACTGAAATTCCTTAACACTGCCTTCACGGTTTCCTCTGCAGTGGGTTTCCTTTGAGAAGCCTTGGCTACTGCAAAAATCATCTTAATTAAGCTGTAGTAGTCACGCAGACCAAAAAATCCTTTGCCTTGTTTGCGACAAATGTTCAAATAGGCTCTCGCAAAGGGCGTGAAGAAATCCCTGACCTTCTCCAAAACCATTGCATCGGATCGGCATATGCCTTTAGCACTCTCAATGAGTTCCCTCTCATCAGGATCACCACGGGAGACAAAAATGCCTCTGTTCATCTTTGCAGGGTCCAAAGCCCAGTTGGATATCCCAATGAATCCAACTTTTTTGTGTGGTAGTGGCTCATCATCAATGCATCCCTCTTCTAGCAGTGGATGGAGAGTTTTCAGTGGCATCTTTGGAGAGTCCTCAGCCAGCCCAATTTCATCAAGAACCACAACTGAAATGTACTCATCCAGGTTCTTTCCTTCCTGAAAGCGCCCGCATTGCTTAAATGTATTAATGATGCCCTCTGGTGTTGAGTGAGGGCTACACTGGAAAGACACCAAATGGATCTGCTTCAGCATTTTGTAGAGGTCTGAATGAGCAGCTTGGCCCTGCATTGCATCTGCCACCAAAGTTTTAGACAGAGATTTTGAACTCCCAGGTTTTCCAACTAGGAAGAGGGGGATTCTTAGCTCAATGCAGAGAACCATCATGAAAACATTTTCTTTGAGGGCACTGTTTCTTGCAATGGTGTCTCCCATTGGCACACCACTCAAAAGTAAATCCTGCATGAGTGAGATTTCGTGCATTACTTTGGCTGGGGTGTATGGTGGTGGTAGGCTTTTGCTGACTTTCTGCCTGTATTTATCCTTGTTTTCCAGACAGGCATGATAGCACACTGCTATGGCCATGACTAGAGACCAAATCACAGGGTCTCTGACCTCAGACGATCTCTGATGCCTTTCAATGTTTTCAGCATTTTGTTTACTCTCAAATTCTTTAAGTTGACCCAACAACTTGACATGATTGTCATAGAACCAAACAAATGACTGCATGCAGCGTTCTACATCTCTCAGGCTGACAAAGCTGCATTCATCCTTTCTTGTCCGCATATACTTCTGTGAAGCTGAAAGAACGTCAGTGATCGACTTGATGTAACTTTCATTGATCGCTTTGTTTTCAATCACTCTTTGTACAATCTGCTGGATGTATATTTTCTCTGTGTGATCATTTAGCTGTCCAAAGTCCCAGACCAGAGGGATCATGCTTGGTGGCAATGCTTGAACTCTGTAGACTAGCTGGCGGAGAGGGATTGACCCAAGCTTTTCATCTGTCTCTTCTGCTCTGACTCTGTACCCAAGGCCAGCAGATTCTAACCTCTGAATCATCTCATCTGTGTGTTTTCGGTAAGGGTTGCATGCTGCAATAACCTTCAATCCACAGTTTGGTGTCAGACGTTCCCCCCTGACTGTCTTGTCACAGAGGACCTCCTTAATGCTGCTGATGGCCTCTGTAGTGTTGGCCTCATCAAAGAAGAGAACAGAGTCAAATCCATAGTCTTGCTTGTTAATACAAGCAATTTCTTCTGCTTCTCTGACTTTGGTGTAAATCATATCAGAAGTTGTCCCTCCATGTACCTTGACCAGTTTCAGGTTTTCAGTGGCCACTCCACTCCGCCGCAGTTCACAAAGGAACTTGATGAGCCTTGTCTTTCCACAACCTGTTTCCCCCATGATAATGACAGGGACGCCACATCTGAACCGCATATGAATTGCCAGCATCTTTAGAATGTTGTCAGTTGTAAGCTCATACGTTTCATCAGGGTCAAGAGGCCACTGGATTCCAAGAACATTGCATATTCGCTCTATTTTCTCCCCTCTTGGAAGGTGATCAAAGTCAATGTTGAAAGGGACTCTCTGTAGTTTCAGGCCTTCATACAATTCCTTTGTCATGACATTCTTTTTTATCACCCTTCCAGAGGTGGGTTCAATCGCATCAACAGAATTCTGTTCATTGGTCTGAAGATGAAAACCAATGAAGGTCATGGACACATGGTCATCATTAAAAAAGATGTATGGATGTGGTTCTGTTTCCCATCTCTTCCTAATTAGAAAAGGAGCCAAGTCTTCATCTTGGACACCGGTCAGGTCCATCTGCAGCCTGCCAGGACTTTGGTCAGAGATGCTAAGTGATGGAGTGGCAAAGTCCTTTGCCATCAGAATCATGAAGTCCACCACAAAGGTTTTGAATCCAGCTAAAGTGTCTTCAATGAAAGTAGGATCACAAAAAACAGATGTCTCACAGTCTTGCAGCTGAAGGTTAAGGAACCATGAAAAATTTCTCAGTTCTGCCCAGGATGGGTCCATAATTCCACAGAACATGAGAAGCATCTGAAGACATTCCACGTGGGTTCCTTCAACACCCTGATATGTGAACACATCAAGATTACTGTGGTTATGGAAACGCGTGAGATACTGGTATGGCCGTTGGAAGGCTGCACTCCTGAATTCTTCATCATCCATTAGTGGATCATCAGAGCTCACAATTGTAGGATCTTCTTGCGTTCTCATCTCTAGCATTAGCACCTCTTTGGGTGGTCGGCAGAAAATATTTGGAAACACATCTGTGAATGTGCTGCTCACAGTTTGATCCTATGAGAAAAACAGATATTAAAGCAGAAAACGCGGTAGGCAGTGGCTTGAAATTAGATGACAAATTGTCCCAAACTTGTAAAATTTCTTACCTGCCGTGAAGGATTTCTGCTTGTCTTGACAATGGGCTCTAAAATCTCTATGAGATACAGTTGATTGTCACTGCATTTCCACATCTTCCCCTCAGAGTCCATCAAATAGCGCAGAATCAACAATTTGAAGAGAAACTCATGGAGACCTTTCTGCACCTTTTCAACATAATTGCATAAAACAAAACCATTAACGTCATAACGCCCTATTAAGCGACAGTATATAAAACTAAGCTAAGCATTAACTTGAGATTCATTACCGATGATGTGACATCAAAATGGAACATCACAAGTTCTTTTGTCTTGGGAGTGTTCAACAGAGATTGAAGAATGGCATTCTCATCGACATTAGGCTCAATCAAGCGAATGCACTTCATCACTGACGACTTTTTGGTTGAGAGCTTCAGCTTTTCATACAGCCTCCTGATGTAGAGAGATTTACCTGCAATTTCAAAAACAAAAAAGGTCATTATGGAAGGTATGGATAATCTTTCTGAGTGAAATATTTATTTTTATTATTTACAAATTACTGAGTAGTAAAAATTGAGTACAGTAAATATATACATACCAACACCAGCCCTTTTGGATGAAACAACACCAACGCAGAGACGGTCTTTAAATACCGCTGCAGCACTGCACTGATCTGCTGGGACAACAAAGTGTTTGTGCAGGTACCACTGGATTCTGGCCAATGACTCCTGGGGAACCATGTGCAATCTGTACTGGCTGAAGGCTGAAGGAAGGTAGGCATGTTCTCTTTCTGAGCTGCAGATGATAACAAGTCTGTAGTCTTTCCGGCTCTGCATTTTCATTCGGTGAAAAAAGTTCTCAACTTTAGAGCTCACATCATAAGTGAGAAGATCTCCATACAATAGAGTGTATATCTTATCTCCTTTGTTGCCTGTGCTGAGACAACGCCTGAGGAACAGTTCCACCTGTTCATATGGCGTTGAAGAGTTGCACAGGAGGACTTCATCATAAGTAGGAAGTACCTCATCTTCACTACTCATGTAAATGGAGATGCCAGATGTCAAGACCTCATCGTGTGGGCAAATAATGAGGTTCGGATTTCCGGTGGCCAAGCCTTTAGGCAACTGCCTCATTATGAGATTCTTCATGTTATCATCAGCAATGTCTTCTTCATCTTCATCGTCTTTATTGGCCAGTATTTCTAACAGTTTTCCAAGACTTCTCATATCAAGAATGTGTGGAAGAAAATTCTTCATGTCTTTCATGTAAGCATTCCATATCAGATCAAATCTCTGTGAACCATTTGACTCCACAAGACTTTGCAGAGGATCCATTTCAAGGGCGAAGCCTGGATCTCCCAGTTCCATTCTTGGCTCTACAGTGAAGGTCTGGAACTCAATGTCATCATTTTGCTCTTCTGGTTCGGTGATTATTTCATACTGGAGTGCATGGTTGACCTGTCTCAAGTCTGAGGATGTGCAATTTGGTTTGACGAATGAGAGCATCATGAGAACTTGGTCCTCCACGTTGGTCACATTTTCCTGCGTCAGCTTACTACACAGATACACAATCTGTTCAGCTGTGTAGTAGTTGAGATAGTAATGCTGAGACCGCTGTTTGTCCACAAAATCCATCCAATAGTCCAGACATTTCTCCATTTTCCGGCAAAAGTCAGGAAGCTGCTCCTCAACGCTGCCTTCCACAATGACAACACTTACAACGCTGCCAAGGTTGAAGTCCATCATAATGCTGGGTTCTTCGCTGTTTAAACAGCAGCTGATTTGTGCCTCCCAGTATCTGAACAGAGGATTCCCAGCAGTGTAGAGGGCGATAAATGCCTCAGCTAGTCTTTGAACACTGGCAAAAATCTGAAAAATAAATAAAATTTATGTAATTTAAATTTTGTGAATAAAATCTAAAACACTTTGGTTGGTTAATAAGACATTGCATAATCTCTTAGTTCATCTCTGTATGATAAAACTGTCAGACACAAAGCTAAAATGGGTGATTCCTTGTCCAGTGCTTTGTAAAGTGCAACCAAGTTCACTGTTGATGTCAGCAGGCATTATTAGTTCTGTCCTTCTCAAACTTAACAGAAATACTTACCAAATACTTGCCAAAACGTATTATTTGTATCATTTTCAAGATTCTATTTATTATACTAATTTATACTTATCACTCTGTTTTTTGTTAATGTTTTAAACAATCTCATTCAATTTAGGTACAAAGATAGAAAACACTGAGCAAAAACTTAAAAATATAAAATTCGAAATAAAAAATTATTACTATTAAGTTAATTAATAGTAATTATTAATTAATAGTAGTTATTAATTATTACATTTTATTATCAACTTTACATATAGAACTAGTAGAAGATGCATTTGCAGTATTAGCAGAGACAAGGGGGAAAAAAGGGAACCATTCAAATATACCTCTGCAAAGTGATCAACTTCATGCTGGCCTTGGTCCCCTTTCCCAGACATGAGCATAAGTTTGTTCTGCAGCTCCCGCAGATCCTCGAGGGAATAGGAGCGCATCTGCTGACCCTCATCATGCTCTTCTGGAATCTGCAGCTTCAGGACGGTGTCAAGACTTAACTGGATCGAAAAACAGAAACACACTCATGTATCATTTTGCAGAAACATATTTCACAAACTTTGTGCTGCAGTGGTATAGGGATCCCATCATCTTTGCTTTTTACCTTGTTTACATTTTGTGCACTGATCAGGTAGATACCCCTACTGTTGATGGTCGATGCTAAAGAGAGAGATGACAGCTCCACTGACCCATGACTGTCCTTCACAGTCTTCAGCCATTCCAAATGGCGTGCACTGTCCCGCTACAAAAGAAGTTGACATTATTAATTGTGCAGTTATATCAGTTAACCTTATAATATACGGTTTGGGTTAACCTAACCTTGCTAAGGCTTGACCTCGCAGATTGATAGCAACATTCTTATAGGTTTTTGAAATTCATTGGCTAATTGCATCTATCATCAGTGTATTTCAGAAATGCTTTCCTTTCAGTAAATTTTTTACCAGAAATTAAGCTTCAGAGCAAAGGCTGAAATGTAATACTTTATCATGATTTTAACAGTATTAGCGAGGTGACTTCTTACAAGTTTTTTTGGTAGGTTGCTGTCATTCTCCAAAGCTCTCCAGAGCTTCTTGAGCACTTCTTTAAAAACATGAAAACCAGAGTCTGATTTGAGCTCATATAGCATTGAAGAGTAGCCAAGGACTGCATCATGGAAACAGGCAACACGATCAACATCCATGTCATTTTCCCCAGCAGAGATGGAGGCCAGGTCAACGAAAACCTTTAACTCATTGATATCTGAAAAGAAATAACATTTTGAATTTTGTGTGTTTCCTGAATGAACATTAAAAGAAATTTGTGTTGTCACTACAGCAGATAAAAGCTACACGTACCTTCAAGTGCATCTTTCACCCATTTTACAAAGTTCCTTCTGAGACCCAGTTCCTGCAGACACAGTTGGCGGGCCTCAGTGATGTCCACCAGAACCCTCTTTGCCTGCATCAAGTCATTGTCAATCCGACTGAGCTGCTCTTTCTGAAAGTCCGCATGACTCTGAAGGAAGAAGAGAGTCAAAAGTTCAAGTTAACTTTGCCCATCTTATGCAGCACTGCGATGGTTCACCTGATAGAGTGTCTAAAAGACTGAGTCGTTACCATGACTTCTGTTCTATTACAGCCCAGGACCCTTTCTGCATGTCACCCCCTCGCTCATCCCTTTCTCGTCTTTCTCTTAGCCTACCACTATCCACATAAATACAAGTTACAAAAACAAATTGTCCATATGCCTCTGAGTATTTGAGACCACTGATCACAAGGAGATACTTCCTATTCTGTTACATTCTACACATATACATAAATACAGTAACTTAATGTCCATGTTGTATACAGATATACAGATGTATATCCTGATGAATTCTGACATAATGTGCAACATACGTGGGTGTAAAACATTTACTTACAGCTTCTGTGAGTGTCTCCAGAACCCTGAAGTCCCCTTGAAGATGAAGTGTCTCTTTGACCATCATGATATATTGAGCTGAAGCCACAGCTAGATGAAGCTCATGATACTGCTCAATTTGCTGAACCCTGCTGTGGATCCACTGTTTGTCGGTCGATTTATCAGCTCTGCACATGATGTCCAGCTCCTGTGCAAGCTCTTCATACTTGCCCTTGAAAGCGCAGAAGAGCTGGTTTACCTCCTCAAGTCTTATACTGCTATTCTTCAGACAAGTGTAGATGTCTTTATAATCAGCAAAGCAAGGGTGGAAGATGTCATCACATATCATTTCTGGCGTTGCCATAATGTCTGCTACTTCACGTTGATCAGGATTGTCGACCTCCATTTCTTCAGAGGCCAGGAGTTTGGCTTGTTTCTCCCAACACAATTTGAATATATAGCTGTCTCTGAAGGTGTACAGGACTTCTGCCATCTCTCTGATTTCTTCATTCAGCTTAAAGAAGGTGACAGTCCCAGCATCGGGAGACGGCATTTGGTCAAACTGATGAACCTCCATGAAATGGTTCAGGGGTATGTTCTCAATGTTGACCTGCTGTGTCTCCTCCATGTCGGCAACATCAACTATCATGAAAATTGAATAAATATGTTAAATTTGTCGCAACTGAATAACCAAACCAAATGGATCTATTTATCTTGACATGACCACCATACCTGTCATATGTTCCTCAAGTTTGTGGCTCATTGTTAAGAAGACATTGACAAGCTCCTTCTCATGGTACACAGCTTTCACTTCATCTTCTCTCCACTGTAATAGCCTCTTCATTTTGGCATTGTCCTTGTATTGTTCATTCTCAGAGAGGCAATCTGTTGAATCACACACACCAACACATCTCAACGTTTCTATTAAACCAGTGTATGTCATTATATGAACTAAGCACATTCTGTGGTTATTGCCTATTACCGAGCTTCAGTAGATCTAAGAACGTGTTTTTCTTCTCCAAAATGACATTCAGCAGACTGGTTTTAAGGTTTCCATGGACCAGTTGATTGTTGATGGCTGTAAATGCTGATACAGCTATAGCAATTCTGTCCCTGGCATCTTCAGAGAGCTTCTCAATCAGCTTTTCTTCTGCACCTGCAATAACAGAAAATACATGTCAGTGCTTTCAATGTAAAGCTCAACTTTTGCCATGAAGTCATAAACTGAAGCCTGGATTCCTACTGTCGGAGGGTGTTTGCTCTTATAAGTTAATTATATTTTACTTCCCTGTCTTAAAGAATTTGACTGCGTGTTTTAATGGTTTATTTTTCTCTGAGGATAACAAATTTCCTCAAATAGAACAGAATAAACACAAGGCGTGTTATGTTTGTATTCATGATACAATGCAGTTACTATTACAGCGCAAATCTAGCAGACTTAAATGAAGCATCATTCTAAAATATGACCAATTAAAAATAGATTTGTGTCTCAAATACAGGCCTGATATCTGCTGCAGTTCAGGTAAACAGAGGCTACAGACAGCATTTGAGGAAATACAGCATACCGTGCAGCTGGAAGATGTTTCTGGCAGCAGTCCAGGAGAGGAGGTGCTGAAGTACGACTTCTTCATCTTCCTGATAATTTCCGTGACGGTCCCTTGGCCAGGATTTCTCGATAATGGCTGAGATGAGTTTCCCAAACTTCCAGTTTATCTGGACTTTCTCAAAGAGTTTTCCCTCTGACTTGCTCTGCATTTGAGGTAAAAACAGCCACCCATTTTTGTCTATAGAATATATTTATGTTCTGAAATATGGCCAGGGTTGTTAGAAGACATGCAATTAATACATGCAAATTTTACAAGTGAATAAGAAGTTTTCACACCTGGCACAAAGATGTAACAGCATCAAGGGCACACTTCTCAACACTAGCAGCAACATGTGGATGGGATTCACGGAGCTTGTCTATCTTTGTGCAGTAGAATTCAACTTGATCCAGAGAAGATTCCTAAAACGAGACACAGAAAATATACTTAATATTTTATAGTTTAACCTGAAAACAAATTTACAGGGAGCAGAAAAAGGTGCATCACATACCTTTTTGTATTTGCCCTCAAAATCCATTGTGAATGTCTGTCTCCATTGTTTTGTGCAAACTTCATCTTTGAAGTGGATGGAGATTATGTTGTCCCATATCTGTAAAACACAACCAACATTGACCCATTGTCCAGCTTTTTCTACAAAAGACTTTTTGTGAGTATCCATATATGGATACAACATATGTTTATCTTGTATGTTATTCACAAAATGTAACAAAACTACTCACTTGAATCTCCACTGTGGCCTCAATGTGGTACAGGGATGTCAGACCCCTGCTGAGCAAACTCTGTCTGAAGGACTGACTGATCCAGTCTCTCATAATGACCAACGCTTGAGAGATCAGCTCTTTGGGATATAGCTGCTCTCTTTCTCCTTCTTGGGTCTCCTAAACACAAATTATTAGCACAGTATTTCAGAAGAGCAAGACTTAATTCTGTCTGAAATGCTAACAGCTTCCTTCATCAACTCCATGTCACATACCTCTTGTTTGTTACCATGAACAAAGTCTGACACGGATGCAACCAGATTCATACAAGCTACAGGAATATCAGGGTAGTTCTGGTGATATGATGCTGGTTTGACTCCTTTGCAGATCTTCTGCAACAGTTTCACTGCTGTTTCTAAGCAGCTTTTTCTATAGGCCTCAGTGAACTGACTATGAACGAAACAAGAATATAAGATTAAAGCATTACATTTGATTAAAAAAGGACCTTACACCTTGCACATATAAGAATATGGACAAAATAAAACACAAGTCTTAAAAGTGTGAACTGTCTACACAATAACAATTCAAAGAAATACATCGAAATTAGATACATCTGTGATGCATGAAATGTTAAATTGAGAAAAGCAAATCACCTGTATTTTTCCTCAATGAGATGTCCTTGGATATGTGAGAGAATGTCAGAAACAGTCTATAAAACAGAAGTCCAAGAACATCAGCCAATGTAATGAAACATATGATTAACCCAAAATGTACTATTTTATTTGTGTTTCTGTTTCACCTGGAAGTTACTATAGGAAATATCCTGAGGAGCCTTGTTGGTGAAAATCTGAAGTATGTCCAAAAGCTCAGTGTTAAAGTTCGTGACACACTCCATCAGTTCATCCAAAGACATCAAGTACAGGCAAGATCGCACTAAAAGGGCATCCACTTCCATCAGGTGAGCGTGGCTTTTAATCACATTCAACAGTGCCCTGAAAACAGAAGAGTAAATAAATGTACAGCAGTATCCATCTATTTGCAAATAAATACAGTGAATGATGTTAGCATACGCAGCACTTTAGCAAAGATAAATGGAATTCTTACTTTTTATCTTGGCTGTTCATGTACACTGAGGAACCCTTTTCAAGGCCTTGCAGACCTGCCCAGGTTACACTGTCCCACGACTTTCCAAAAGCTGGTTCATGAAAGGGCTTTATGGTCCCTTTGAGGAGGTGGAGGAGTGGTAGTACCAGAATCCACCGGGGCATTCCCGCTGTTCTCACAGCATTTATCAGAGACACCAACATGTCTGGCAGACTACAACAAAGCTAACTTTATGAGTATTTGAACAGAAGAGAGTCATTTCAAATAATCAATATATGACAAACAGATTGTTGAAAAGCTTAGGTACCTACTTTTTGAAACCGGCAACATCCTGAGAAAACTGTGTCCAGTACTTGATGAAGTCGTTTTTGTCTAGTTTGGGCAAACAGAGCACATTGCAGAGCCGATGGAGCTCACCATTATCAAGTTTGAGCTGATACTTTTTCCATACGTAAAGCATGATCACAGCTGCTTTCATGGGATCCTTAGTGTAGAGCATTTCCCCATCACCATCCTTTAGCAACTGAGGAATCATGCTTGTCAGCAGGAATTCTTTTAGCAGCCTCCTCACCTAAGAAATTATACCAGCAACACAGACAAAGTAAGTAGGAGTTGGCCACACCTCGGTACATCGACACAAAGACTTTGAACTTACATCTTCTTCGTTGTAGTTTAAGGAGTACCACTTCCTTTGTTTTTCTTCATACACAAAAGGATCCCCATAAATGCTAAAGAACTGATTAAGCTGGATCTGAAAACTTCTCAGGTTGACATCAGTCCAGCTCCTGAGAAGATCAAATATGGTCTCCAGCATTATATTCCCTGCAATCTCTCTGCCTCGAATCAGATCCTTCCTTTGATCAGGCCAGAGCTTCTCTTTAAGGCGTTTAAGCATGCCCTTTGCTGGCTCTGTACAGATGATGTCATCATATTGATGCCAGTCCCCTGTACAAAGAAAGATTACTTGTTACTTTTTTTATTTTTAATTATTATTATTACTTTAACTCTGTGTAACAGAAATATGGCTTTATATAATGTTCAGATGCCATTAGCACACAGGTAATATGACTGGAGCAGACCAGATGAAGGTTACATTACATTACCGTCGGCATTGAGGAGGTGTGGCTTAATAAACAAACATCTGTTG
The DNA here is from genome assembly GCF_020382885.2 of Scatophagus argus. NCBI lineage: Eukaryota > Metazoa > Chordata > Actinopteri > Scatophagidae > Scatophagus > Scatophagus argus. The sequence goes on from NC_058508.1 coordinate 13,790,924, forward strand.
GTAGTAGGATGCATAGAATCCAGTTTGTATATGAACTCAAAGTCATATTTCTTCTTTTTAACGCGATAGACAACGTATTTGTATGGTATCGACACAGACTGAGCTTTTTTGGATGCTGGCAGACTGCCCTCCACCAGAAAACCATGTTCTCCAAGATCCCTGCATGAAAAGGAAAAGAAATTCAAATGTACAGTGTTAAGAGAGTATAAATATTCATAAACAAAAATTCAGAAATATTCAGAAATTGAGAGCAGCCCCATTTGTCCCAGTACATGTCAAAAGCCACAGTCAGTCCTCCCTCTACCACTAGCAGAAGCAGCTTAACCCTGAGTGTGAGATCGTAAAGGTTGTCAGCACCACCGAGACTGTTTGGAGAAAGAGTAGCTGCTGGAGGATTATTTTTTGGATGTACCATTGTTTGATGTGCCCATAAAGTTAACCACCATCTCAACCTCACTGACTGTTCTTTTAATAACAAGTACCTGCTCACAGACAGCTCCGCTATGTTTTCTTCCCATGTCCCAATATGGGATCCAGCCCTGATGAAGATTTGATCTTCATTTGGATCAAATTTGAAATCCTTTGAGAGAACTGCATGGAAGTAAATTGTCAGCCTGTCACCTGCAGCAATGGTCTTGTTCCTAGTTACCCTAAAATGCAAAAACAAATAACAACAAATATAACACACAGACATAAAACTGGCAACAGCGATCTGCATAAAGCAGATAAGTAAAACCATCGGAGAGAAGTTTATCACCTTTTGGGTGGTGGAACAGCTGGTGTGCTGGATTCTGTGTTATCACTACTGTTGTCTTTTCTTTCCTTGTCAGCATCTGAGGTTTGCGCTGTAGTTGATTCCTGCATGCTAGAAGATTGCTGAACCTCCATAGCCTCTGTCATCCCCACCGGGTCAACACTGGAGGATGTGCTGTCAGCCTGTACATTAGATAAACACCTTAAACTCTTTCTCCAGTAAAAGGGTACAATGACAGCTGATCTTTGTCATTAGGAATAACTTCTCATACATTTCAGTCAGCTTTACCTTTGATGGTGTTTGAGGACCAAAAACCATCTTTTGCTCTACTGCAGAAGTGCTGCTCTGTTTCTGGTCCTGCTGATTCTTTGCCTTCTGTTTGGTTTGTCCTTTCTGTTTCATATTTGGCTCCACGTTGGCATTCTGGTCCGGTGCAGGTTGTTTCGTGGCGGCCGTGTCAGTCTTGTTCTTTGAGCTTTTCCCGTCAGTCTTTTCGTCATTGGTCTTCGTCCTTTTGCCTGAACCTGGCTGAGAAGTCGTACTCTTGCTGTGCTCTGAGACGACAGGTTGCTGAGTCTGAGCATCACTCTGAGCCGTACTGACTGTCTGATCGTCCATTGATTTTGGTGCATTGCTCTCTTCCTCATCAGGGTAACCTGGAGCTTCCTCTGAGCTTTTTGCCTCTACTGTGGCAGCAGTCTTTTCACTCTGAATGACTTTTGAGTCTTCAGATGGTGCGGCAGGAGCGTTAGATGCTAAGGAAGTCGGCTGGCTCTCTAGGGAGGACAGCCCGTCTTGGGGTGAGTCCGATGTTTCATCAATTGCATTATCTGAGCTGTCACTGTCAGACAATTCTCTTTCACCCTTTGTCTTCTGTCCCTGGCTGTCTCCCAGGGAGACATGGGACTGGTCAGAATAACTTTGATCTTGGTCATCTTTCTTCTTTTTACCTTTTTTCTTCTTTTTTTTCTATGATGAGAAGAAAGTAGAGGATAAGTGTATAAGCTGCTGTACTGCTACCTTGGATTTTCACTGTGTGAAACCAAGCCACAATCTTTAACCTAAATATGGAAAGAAAATATTCTTACCACTACAGAGAGATTTACATTTATTTTTTTATTCATGTATCTATATCATGATTAGCATTCAATTAACTGAATTGTTGGACTAGAAGTGTGAATTTTAAGAAAAAAAAATGTCCAAGCTTCCCCTGAAGTCAAAGTCAAGCTGACTGTACTGTCTGAAAGTGAAACTTGTAGAGCAAGTTAACAAAAAGTGGAACAGACTTTGAGATGGTTCTCTGTTTATAGGTGCTAATAAAAGGGATGATCGTATTTTGACTTAACTGTCTTGTAGAATAACTTTTTCTTCAGTTAGTAGCTGCTGACTTTTTCACACAATACTAAAAAATGAAACAGCTTGCACTAAGAAGAAATGCTAAGCTACAGTGCCACGCAGTAAACAGATTGTTTAATGTTAAGCTAAGCATGTGCTTGAGAACTATTACACTCACCTTTTTCTTTGGGTGGCTGATGGCCTCATCACTCAGTCGTTTGGGGGATTTATTGGATTGCTTGGTGTCCACAGGTGGGACATTATTCTCTGACACTGATTTCTCAGCCGTACCTTCCAAGTCGGCTACCAAGGATTTGGGCTCATCTTTCGTATCTGGATTCAAAATATGTGACATAACAATCAGACCGCATCCAGAGACATGAGCGAAAACCACTGTGACTAACAGGCTGAATGATAACTACAAAGTATGGTAAAATGTCAGTGTTATCAACAGTAGTGTCCTGTCGCAGGGTAATTTGTATTCCAGCAAAATCCCATCGCAGAGCTGGTAAAAGATCTCAAGTATGCACTCAAACCTTAAAAAAAGTTTTCAGTAATCACCACATCATTTAATACAACCATAGCTGCGTCCAAATGTCTGCAAAAGTATGGACATAAAATGCAGATATGCTGCCATCTTGAGGTAAGAGAATAACACTTGACAACCAGTTCCTTTATTATTTTTTTATAGTTAAGCACTTTGTTATTTTGCTTTTATAAATGATATATAGGTAATGTCATTTAGGCTCATGACACAGCTATAGAGACAATAACGGTTTTGAATGACTGAACCCACATTTCCTCACTTTTTGTCTTATTAACTTACTTTACATACAAGTTGTTACATTTATTTTTAATCTTATGTCTGGACAATTTTACATCCAACCAAAAACTATGGAAGGTGATGGTGTAGGCCCACTCATAAAACCTCCTCAGCCTACTACAGCTCACTGTTAGTCAGTGTTAATGCACAGAATACCTCTATGTCAACACAGTATCTTTGGAGCACATACATATTACATACATAGTAACATAACAGCATTTCACATATTGCGTGCATCTTAAGATCACATAAGTACAAATATTATATTAAACCGTTTTCTTTTTTTTAATGAATCTACTTACCCTGTGTGTTTGTAGTTTGGACAGACAGGTTCGTGCCACATTTACTGCAGAATCTGGCTGTCTTCTCCACAATTTTATGGCCACAATCTGGACACTTCATCTTCAGACTTTGATTATCTCTGCAAAGAAAGAAACGATTTCATCTGAAATGTACCCTGAGGACCCGCCCTGCAGGAGAATCCTTTCACTTTCAGTCTTGCCAGTTCAGGTCTTGGGAGACTGTGTTCTTCTCTGCAAAACCACCACTCAGAACAAAACACTTTGTTCCATTTGGACTTTGAGCAGTCTAAACAATACACGGATGCAAGTGACTGAAATGGTAATAATTGTGCAACAATGTCCGGCTAACTAATGTCCAATAACAAACTTACCTCATCCAAAGAGGGGGAAACTAAGAGGTCTCACCAAGCACTACAGTATTCTAACGTACTCAAGAAAAATACGCTTTAGAAAAGATAAACATTGGTCAGAATTTGCTTTCAGAAGACAAAAAATACTGTTCTGTATTTTAAAAATTGAAAGTCTCTTTTTTCAAAGAGCCTGTTCAGGAAGGGCCTGTTCCTGATCAAGAAGTGGAAACAACGTTTCTCGACTGCGGAGTGGTTCCTCTTTACAGTGAAAAGATCTCTGGCCGCACAGTTCGGCCAATCGCATATTTGCGTCGTCTATATATGTTTTAAGTCACTTCCTGTTTCGAATTCAGTCTGTAACCTCGTAAACATCCATTATTATAAGTGCACATAGGTCACAGTTATCGACTGTAGTAACAGCTCTGTGTATGACGTGTCCCTGCTGCAAGCTGACAGCGAGTTAAGTTAAACTAGCTTACTAACTCGCTCTATAAACAAGCCTGTCTGCTGAGACGCGCACGTTAGCTAATATTATCCCACTCAGTTTGATCCTGACCCACTTCCCAGAGAAACAGCGACAGCAAAATGTGCAGGTACAAGAACAGGTGCCAGTGAATTTACATTCAAAGCCCGTTTGAGGCAGACTTACTCAGAAGTGTCCTGTGACAGGGAGGTAGCTGATAGCTGCAGCAGCAAATGGGACCGGATTGTTCCTAGTTTGTCATAACGTAAGGTCTGACGTTATCACCTGCAAAACAATAACAAACGTTTTCGGAGTCCGACCTGAGCCGACTGCGAGCTTTTCTTCAGCTGTACAAAAAGCACAGCCCAGCAGTCATCTCTGCAGCACCAGCGACTCACCGGCAGAGAATCGCATCATTCCCTTTCATTTCCGCATATTCCATAAAGTTTCGTTTTGCCAGAAATGGGCGTAAACTAACGTTAATAAAGTTTACTTTCTTAATGACTCACGCTGGAGGCTTTTAGACTGGGGAACAAACTATCTTAAGTTTCCATTCTGCACAGTTGAACCCTTAAAATCAAATTAAAGTAACCCATGGAAAGCACGATTGCTTTGCATTAGAATGATTTATGGATTGTTTGATTTTCCTTTTGTATTGTTTGTATTTTTATTATGAGTATTTTGCAAAGGGAAAGCTATCACAAAACATCAAGGTGTGCAGTATATTCTCTCCTTTCATGAAGAAAAACATTGTCACACAACTTGATGACTTGTGGTATAAAACACTTATTAGTTATATTACGTGCAAGCTTTCAGGCCCTCAAACAAGCATGTCTGCTTATGGCTGTATTTTACTTTATCCTTGACTTTGAACAAGGGCACATCCAGCTGGTTGTTGTGACATGACCAGCACTGGAAATCCCCCATATGATGTGCGCAAGTGTGTGAATAAGAAGCCAAAAGAGCCCTAGAGCAATATAAAGTAAAACCTTCCATAGCTCACACCGAATGTTAAATAAAGCAGCGGCTACATAAGGGGGAGGTGTGTATGCTTCCTACAGCAAACAACCAGAATTCCTCATGGCAAAGTCAGGTTTGTTTTATTACATGGACACAGGCTGAAAACAATAGAAACTAGAGCTGAAGTAAGAAGACAAAGGACTCGTCCTTGTGTTGTAGTTCTTTGATAATACTGCTGTACTCTACTGCTGCTACTGCATCCTGTGTTTTCTTTGAGAAACCCACACTTAAAGGAGATCCACATTATTATGTTCCTCTAAATTCTCAGCAAAGTGAAACACACTCGACCTGCAGATGTTTATTGTTATACTGCACGTCCGGTGATGCTGGTCAGATGACCTTTCATCCTGTTATGAGGTGTGCCTCTGTACAGCTCTCACCTGACACCCACTCATCCATTGAAGAGAGAGCTGTGTTGCATGTGACAGAGCGAGGAAGGCTCAACACGAACTTGTCTTAGGATGCTGTGTTGTTAAATTGTCAGCAGAGGGCAGAAAAACCTGGAATTTGAACAAGTTTGGGTAACAATGTTCAACCTGAGTCTGTACCAGGTAATTTCAAAGATAGATACTGTTCTCATTGGAGGGGGAAAAAAAGAGAAAAAGAAAAAAAAACCTCGCTGAGACACCCAAGATTAGTATTTCAGCATGTGTTTCAGTTTCATTTTGTTCTGGCACATTGCCATGGTAACCTGGTCTGTACTCCCAGGTCAGGAGTGTCAGACCGCAGGTATCGAAACGTGTCCTTATCATGCAATCTATATATATATATATAAACAATATAGTGATACAAAATATAGAGTCCCCTGCATGAACAAGTCAAGTCAAAAATAAAACTGCATAAGCTGATATTATTAAATTCAATTAAAGTCAGAGCTGTTGTTTGCAGGGTGTTCATAAACCCAAAATGATTGAAAAAAGCTTGTTTGTTGTCTCATATACAGAATGTATGTTGACCCCACTGTGCCCAGATAACACAGTGCATAGCAAGTTGAGACATGGGAATGACAAAAGACCACAGGACACAAGAATGGAGTTGGAAGTGACAGAAGAGGCTGTGCTGGAAAAGTACTTAGATTCTTTATATAAAAGTATTAATACAACAATATAAACATGATGCACTGCAAACAAAACGTTTGCATTTAGGTGTTAGATGTTGTTAGATAAGTTAGACAGTTAAAATTCAATTGCATAATTTGTTTAGAGAGATTATAATTTATAGAAGTAACAGAAAGGTACTCAACAGCAAATTAAGAAGAAATATAACATGCAAAAAAACACTTATTCTCTTCGACGTGATGCTGGGATATTTTTGATCATTTTGATATTGAATTTGATTGCCAGCAGACTTCACCCTGCTGCAGGGAGTGAGTCAGACCATAGACTGAGACAGACTAGCAGAAGGAAGTCATCCGCAATGTGTCACCATCGGGCCTGAGCCTCATAGGCGCTTGTGTTGAATCAAGCCCGCAGGAAAAAAATGAAATGGCACTCTGGATTCTCAGTGTGCGGCCAACAACATCACTGTAGCTGCAGAAATGATGCATATCAAAACATGTATTCTCTAACCAGCATGTTAAACTAAATTTCCCATGAGATCATGTTTCGAAGCCAGGATGTGCAACTCCTTTACAAAACTAGCAACCATAACCAGCACGAGAGTAGAGGCTGATGGCACATTTCATTTTGTTCCAAACATTTTTGTTAGTTCCTCTTTCTTCTGATTTATACCCTCAGTGCTGATCTTGGGTGAAATATGTTAACTGCAGCCTTAGGTTTTGTTGAAATTTAGATATTTTAGACATTTTATTGGAGGAAAATATTGATCTTCACTGCAATGCATGTGCAGTTTATCTTAAGTAAAACACAAACCAAAAAGAAAAACTTCCTCAAAAACAGATGTCCTCAAAACATGATGTCTTTACACGTATTACTGAAAAACAGCTTGTGTTTGTTGTTAAATCAAAGAGTCTCAATATATGAAGGGCTCTGCAGTTGTTTCCTGAAAAAGGATAAAAACGAGTTTGTACATAAGCTATCTTAAGCAAAGCATTTCTGATGACGTGCAAATTCATGTGGAGTTTTACCTGTACACCGTGTTGTAAATCACATTTCCATAATCATGATGTGAGTCCATCTGCTGCCCCCTACAGGTGATACCGTTGATGAATACATGAGCCTCTCATGTGACGTAAAGAATTATTTGAAAAGTAAGAAACAGTCTCACGTGTTTGACTTTCTCTTTGTGTGAAACTCAACAGTGGTGTAGAAGATTTCTGTTGTTGCTCCATCACTCTGATTTCCCTCTGGTGACTGGTTATTGTCAAAAGAAGTCCAGTTGACGTACACTACATCCTTAATAGAACACCACAAGACAAATTAGTGGACAACAGTGTGTGGAGGATTTAGTTGCACCTGTTGGTAACACTGCAGACTGCAACCAACTGAACAACCCTCACCCTCCCCTCCTCTCCCAAAAGGCGTTCCCTAGAGTTTTGGGCTGTTGAGATGTAAAAGATCCATTCTGTTGTAATGAAAACACAACAATTCTTAGTTTCAGGTGACTATACAAGAATGAAAATATAATTAAGGATATTGTATTTTATTTCTGGCAATAGATCCCACGAAACCCTACACACAAGACCTTTAACATGTTTGAAGATGAAAATCAGGGCAACAGCAGCTTATTGTGCTGCACAGTTTGTCTCGAAGGTTAGATCCACAAACAAAATCAGAAACACTTAGAGCCATACAAATCAGAAATAGCTGATAAAATGATAATGTCACCTGTGAGTCCTCCTTGCAGTCAGTCTCTGGTGCTCTTGTTCTTTTTTTCTGGAGTCTGAAACACATAAGCAGACTTTGTAACATCATCACATCACACATTGTGATGTGATAGTGATTCAGTATCAATATAGCTTACCTTGTGATGGCAATGACAGTGGTCACAATCAGAAGCGTAGCAACAATGGAAACGATAAGTGCTTCTCTGTTAAATATCGTCCTATGATCTGTTCCGCAAAGGCAGTGTATTAGCTTTCAGAGTCGCTCATGAGTTACACTTCTATGATTCTTAACAACAAATAAAAGGCTGCATAAGTGCCCTCTAGAGTTAGTGTACCACCGCTGAAGGACTTGCAAAATGAATGATCAACTTACGTTTAATCTTCACAGTCACAACAGAGGAGTTTTGACTTCCGTGTTTGTTGCTGGCGCTGCATAAATACTGGCCTCCATCATCAGAGAACAACACAGGCTGGTGTCCCACATCCACAATGTCATTACCATCTATTTTAAACCAAGTATAATTCTCCACTGGAGGGTTTGCATGGCTGCTGCAGATCAGGGTGACGCTGCTGCCGACATCCACCTCCATCGATGGTGTGACAGACACTGATGTGTTCTTAGGGCCATCTGAAAGAAAACTGAAGCTGTTAACCGTCAGAGGAATCATGTGGCAAACTCTCAGATGATGGATTATTCTGCAAAGTGATGATCTTGTGTCCTGCACTCACATTCAACATCAATATTTATGGCTGCTGAAGTAGTTCCCGTGTGTGTGTTTAGAGAACAAGTGTAGTTTCCAGAGTTTGTGGAGGACATGTTGCTTAAATGAAGCACAGGTCCTTGGTTTATAGGTTTTCCGTTCTTTGACCAGGTGAAAGAAGATGAAAAAGAGCTGTTGTCACAGCTGTTTATACAAGTCAGTTTCAGAGAATCACCTTCCTTCGTTGTTCCGTTCCCACTGGGGTTTGCCACAGAAACATTCAAATCTAGAAGGGCAAAGTGCTGCTGAAATATGAAACTTTACAGACTGAAGTGCAGAGAAGAGTCACAACTATAGTTAGCTTATGAAAAAGAAAACTTACCAACAACCTTTAATGTACCAATACCATCTTTACCAGTCCACTGGCCCTTTACGTCGTCGGTTGTAAATCTGAAGCTGTATTTTCCGCGATCATTATGTTCTACTTGGTCTATTTTGAAAGAACAATTGCTTTTTTTGTTGCCAATATACTTAAATCTTGAGGAAGTATCATTCCTTTCGCTGTCAAATATGAAAGGACCTACAAATATACTATTATTTTCGTGGCCCCACATAACTTTTTTCACAGTCAGCTTTTCAGGATAGTAAAATGAGCAATGAATAACAACAGATGAGCCTTTCACTGCACAGATACTTTGTTGATGATATTCCACTTTCCATTTCTGGCACAGAGCACCTGAAACAAATGGATTAATGCATAAATTATTTCATCCTACAGATGTTTCCTTAAAAAAAAAAAGACATAATCGTTATACTTACCAGTCAGAAACAGGAGCATTTGTGTCAACATCAGGTTTCTGTGTCCAGTGCACATATTGAAGCTCTTTCCAAGTAATCACAAAGCTCTTATTTGATCTTAAATTGCTTGTTTTATACTAAGAACAAAGAATTAATGTGTCTTCTCGCTTCCGCTACAGAACAAAGCTTCCTGTAATTTGAAGTTTTGGATTGTTCACTGCGCCTGAAATTAGGTCACATGAACACACACCACGGATTCAGTGAACAGCTTAAATCTAAACGTTATACATATGAAACCAAACCCTGCACAGAGGAAATGACAAGCCAGTTATGTTGTTCTTGTGGGCAAGAGGGGCACAGAGTTACTGTAATACTGGAACTTTTATTAACAAAATCAGACAGCACTGGCCAAGTCTACTGATGTTTCATTTATTTTCTGTGTTTACTTTTGATAACTTGGCTCATAAAGCCAAAATTCTTATCTGCATACACTATGTGATGTATTGTTCAATATGTATATGTTATATACCAGAACAAAACATCAGCTATTAATATGCATGATTCAGCAAAGTAAAAACAAAGAAAAAAAAGCAAAGAAAGAAAAGAAAGTTGCACAATCAGTTGGATCTGAAGATTCCCCAGTTTGAAAATATAAAAAAAGTTTTGGGGTATGAAGTCAGAAATTAGTGTTTCCCCAATGTCTGCAGCCCACTCCCCACCTCAGCTTGAGGCTAACACCTCGAGACCACATGGCCTGTTGCTGGCAAAGCAACTCTCTGCTCTGTTTGAGGTGTAGGAAAAAAAAATTTGAATGTATATCTCTAGCTCTGCTGCATCATTTTATTTAAATGTTCATCATGACTCTGACAGCGTTATAAGAGTGCAATGCTAAATAAGTTAAGCTATCTTCTAATTATCAAAAGGCAGTTTAGAAACAAGTCAAGTCATTTCATATATTTTTTTCTACATTTTATTGAAAAACAATTAAGGTTATTCAGATGGTGCAGTTTGTTTGCAGTGAAGACATGACATGCAGCTATAAGATGCATAGATGCATATGTAAGACATGCTGTTCCACCACACAATGTTTGTAGTTTCTCTCATTTTTACAATAACAATTTGTAACTCACATAACTACTTCTTTCACATATTTAACAGTTGGTTTTAATTAACTGAACGTGTTACAGTTGTACAGTATAAGTTTACAGTTGGGAACTGCAAAGACAACAAAAAGCCAAAGAACTTTCACAAGAATTAAACAGGAGTGCGTATGATTTGAAAACACTGAGCACCAGAAAGCAGCTAGTGAGTGCATGTACATTCACACACATTTGACCCAGAGGTATGATGCAAGAAATACAAAAACAAATCTTTTTCAAGGTTTTTCCTTCTGATGAATCCTTGATATATGGAGGGTCATTCAACACCAGTTTTAGATACTAGCAGATTCCACCCTCCTGTAACACAGAGGGATGCACAGACAAGAAAGATCATCCTGTGAACATGCACCAGTCGGGTCTCAAATTCACAGTTGTTCCAGTGAAGTGTACACTGTAGAAAACTTATGAATTCTCATACATACACACAGCCAACAGAATCATTGCAACGGTGGGAAAACAATAAACAAAACATTTGTTCCCTGGCCAGCATGTTCAGCTACATTTCCTGTTACATTGTGTTTTGATGCCAAGTTGTGCATCACCTTTATGACTCTTGGTGGTGTCTTTTCATTTGTGTTATAATTATAACAAGTTTTTTCTTCTTGTCTGGATTACAACATTTATTTTTACTGCAATGCATGTGAAGCACATCCCATAAATCTGCAAAACCTAAGGAAATAAAAACAAAAACACTGAAAACATTATGCTTGTTCACCTGTTACCGAAAAACAGCATGCGTTTGTTGTCAAATGAGGGAGGCTCCACATATGAAGGGTTTGAAGGTCACTTCCTGAAAAACAGAATGCAAACAATGATCTGCCTTAAGCAAATAACTTGTTATTAAATGTGTATTTCCTGAGCCTTACCCGCACACTGTGCTGTAAATCACGTCCTCACCATCATCTGAGTGCATCTCCTGCTCCCTGAAGGTGATACAACAATCAGCACATGAGCCTCTGATGCGACAAACGTGGCATAAACGGCAATTAACTGCAAAACCATCTCACATGTTTGACGTTCTTTTGCAGTTGAAGTCGACGGTTATATAGACAAGTTCTGTTGTTCTCCCCTCACACTGATTTTCATCTTGTGACTGGTTGTTCTGACACATGAGCCAATTGTCTGTATTCTGCACACGATCACAAAGAAACAACACAAGATCAATTAGTGCAGAGCAACATCCTCCTCTTACACCTGCATTCACATTTCTGTTATGAAGCGCGGGACTTTACTACCCACGCAATGAAAACAACCCTGTGTTTTCTTATCTGATGTATCTGATATTTAGCACACACTAAGGATGTACGTTCATGTTGCCTTTGAATTGCTTAACCCACTTGCAGAAAGCATCCATACAACTGACAGGCCTTATTGTAATATAGACTGCAGTGTCCTGTATATAATCACAAAAAAGTCACAGTGGAAGGTGGAGAAGTGAAGAGCGAAACTGCCAGGAGTACCACAGTCAGTATGTCCTCCCCACAGTCAACCTTTGGTGTCCACACACGCTTCATGTTGAGTCTGAAATGTAAAAACACAGTCATTGCTATTGGATATAATCATGATGTGTATAGAGATATAATTTTGTGGCATTTGTCCTTTATTTGAGCACATTCCATTTAATGCATACTTCAAAAAAGAAACTACTGGTTTATGATATGACAAAGCTCATATAGTTGGGTCATTCAAAAAGAGACATTTCCTCTCCAAACTTATATTTATTTATATTATTAGATTATTACATATTATATGATATTTATTTTTAATTAGCCAAAAAAAAAAAGCCAAAATTCTGTTAGGATAGCAATATTAGGATTATACTAGCTGACTGTATGTCGAGTAGCTACAATTTCAATTGCTACAACAGTGAAATGCTTATGATAATACATTTCACTGATGTTACTTACATACTGTTACTTGGGATTTTGAACACATGACTTTTACTTGTAATGGAAGATTTTCCTGTGTTTTTTGCAGAAGTTGAATGATATCATTACAGCAAGGACTTTGAGTTGACTTGGAGGAAATGGGTGGTGGGCTGCTCGTTACTTCATTCAGTGTTCATGTCTGTATTTGCATGTTTGTTAGTTTCTAAGAGAACACGTGTGTTCCTCCAGTGTTTGTCTTCTCTGCACCATCTAAAGGCTTAACCATTTGTCTTTTCATACTAGTGTGAAGTAAATGTATCTGCTTAGCCAATCAGGATGCTCCTGCTCAACCCTAATGGGGTTGCAGCTGTCCTTTTTCCTTTTCTGCAGTTCTTTGACCACAGCAGATGATACGAGCCCTTTTCAGATGGGGAATATGCAACATTGCACTCAGATTAACGTAGAGGGGCGCATGCCTGAAAAAGGACAGAAATACCGCTTACCTACTGATGACAACAATGGCGGTGACAATCAGAAGCACAGCACTAGTAGAAATGACAAGTACGTCTCTGGTAAATGTTGCCCAGTATGCTGTGAAACAAAGAATGACTGATGTCTCAACGTGTGACACAGCATAATTTATAAAAACGATTCATTAAATGAACCCTAATGTTTTGTTTGGCAAAAGCCTAGCAAGAGTTTGTTAACAGGAGGTCCCACTCCCAACTCACAGTAATTTTTTTTTGACTGTGAGTGACTTTTTGGTTTTGCTCTAGTCGATTTTCCACATATTGCAGTTGTGGTTTGTGGGACCCCAAAAACCCATTAAGTTAACAAAGCAAAAGAATTAAAGTTTAATGATCCTTGTAAAGAATTCAAATCACGATACCAACGTTTTCAAGCTGTTTGTTCATTTCTATCATCATCATCATCACCCACTAAACAAGTGCTAAATAACAACCATTTTAAACTACTTACGTTTAATCTTCACAGTCACAACAGAGGAGTTTTGACTTCCGTGTTTGTTGCTGGCGCTGCATAAATACTGGCCTCCATCATCAGAGAACAACACAGGCTGGTGTCCCACATCCACAATGTCATTACCATCTATTTTAAACCAAGTATAATTCTCCACTGGAGGGTTTGCATGGCTGCTGCAGATCAGGGTGACGCTGCTGCCGACATCCACCTCCATCGATGGTGTGACAGACACTGATGTGTTCTTAGGGCCATCTGAAAGAAAACTGAAGCTGTTAACCGTCAGAGGAATCATGTGGCAAACTCTCAGATGATGGATTATTCTGCAAAGTGATGATCTTGTGTCCTGCACTCACATTCAACATCAATATTTATGGCTGCCGAAGTAGTTCCCGTGTGTGTGTTTAGAGAACAAGTGTAGTTTCCAGAGTTTGTGGAGGACATGTTGCTTAAATGAAGCACAGGTCCTTGGTTTATAGGTTTTCCGTTCTTTGACCAGGTGAAAGCAGAGTAGAGATGGTCGCCATCACAGCCGTTCATGCAGGTCAGATTCATGGAGTTGCCCTCCTTTATTGTTCCATTCTCATTGGATTTTGTCACCAAAATGTACAAATCTAGAAAAATAAAGCACAGACGTTCAACTTTCCAGGTTGCAAGTTAAACTCTCTGAATACAAATGTATATATAAGAAAAAGACTTACCAACAACCTTTAATGTTGGGCTAACGTTATGAGGCCAGAGACTTTTTCTCTTATTTATAATAAATCGGACAGCATATTTTCCTGCATCATCACAATCCACTTGGTTTATTTTTAATGAACAATTGCGCTGTTTGTCACCAACGTACTGAAATCGAGAGGCGACTCTTCTCAAATTGCTGCCAGATATGAAATGACCCTTGAAGTGATGAGACTTTACATGACCCCACATGACCCTCTTCACAGTCAAGTTGTCAGAGAGGTGAAATGAACAAGGAACGACGACAGACGAGCCTTTCACTGCACAGATATGTTGCTGTTGGTATTCCACTTTCAATGTACTACAGAGAATACCTGAAAAAGATGGATTCATTCACAGGTTTAAATATATAAAACATTAAATGCCACCTAGGTGCTCTACTCACCAGCCAGAAACAGTGGCATCAGTGTCCATGTCAAGTTTCTTTGTTCAGTGTGCATGTTTCCAGCTAAAACCAAGTCAAATCACCAAAGTTGTTGTTTTTCTTTTCTTGGAGCAGTAGGAATGCGTCTCTACTCAAAATACACGAATGGTTATTTTCTCTTCGTCATCTGCTTCTTCTTCACATACTGTAGGCGCAGCTTCCTGTAAATACAAAAAAAAAAGAAAAAAAAGTTTTTGTGTCACCATAACAAAGTTCTGAGCCTGTGAAATCAGATCACATACGCCACAGCCTGACTCGGTACAGCGCTTCAGCCTTTTTCTCTTTGAATGTGACATGTCAGAAACTAGGCCCTCTTCTGACAAAACCTGTGTCCTGTGCAGCCTTATGGCGCTTTGTTGTGGTCAGAGTCAGGGGGTGTATGAGATGAAGAAGACGAATGAGTGAGCTGTTTGTTCTGCATGTCTGGCAGTGGGGGGAAAAAACATGCTGAAAATGTTCAACAAGTGTAATTCTAGAAAAGTTTAACAGGGCAAATGAAATGTTTTTCACTCTACTAAACAGTGATATAAACATAAAAACAGATGCCATCATTGTGTAAAATAATTTAAATGACCAACATTGTCTGTCACCTCTCTACACTACTTCAACGTCTCTACAGCTCTCTATGAATCTTTTTTTTTTAAAGATTATTTTATTTAAATCCAATTTAATCAGTTCTCTTGTATACCTCACCTTGATTAATTCCAGGACCATCAATTTACAGTCAACTTATCCCACCTCTGTTGACAATCCACTATTGCTTTTAGAAAAAAAAAAAAGGTTTTATGGCAGAAATTGATGTCGTTAAGTTCAACACTGTATTTCAAACGTTCAGGATTTAACTGATACTTCAACCAAAGATGGTCAGGAGATGAGTTTCTCTGAGGTAGGTGTGTGTGTGTGTGTGTGTGTTTGATTCGCCCTCCAGCTTGACGAAAACGCGGGGATGATCACGGGGTCCCTATAAGTAGACACTAACAAGCAGCGAGCTGACAACGAGGAGGACCAGTCGCACGAGGTACAGAGGGACCAGGCAACAGCGCTCGACATGGAGATGCTCGCTAAACTCGTGTTTCCCATCGTGATAATCTCCGTGCTGGTCGCTTGCAGTCCGACTGATGCGTGGTACAAACAGGTGGCCGGTCCGAGCTACTACTCGGTGGGCAGGGCGTCCGGATTGCTGTCCGGCATCCGGAGGTCGCCGTACGTCAGGAGAGCCGAGCCGGAGCCGTCAGACAGCGAAGAGCAAGCGAGTAACAGCGTGTTTTCTGAATTAACTCCGCAAAATTCCATCCTGAAGACGATGGTCAGTGCTCGTCGGGCTTATCAAGGAATAAATGGGTTGTATTGGACTGCCATTACGCATTACGCACGAGCGCAAAAGAGTAGCTACTACTCATACTTGAATTTTATTCTGTTTATCCTGAATGCTCCATTTGGAAAACAAAACAAAACAAAACAAAACACTGGCTTTGTAAAAGAACATTCCTGAAATTACTTGGATAATATTTGAGATCTTAAACTTATTGTAATCCACTATTACCGTCCTGTTTTGTAACTTTGCAATACCAAAATATTAAAGGAAGGAGTTGTTCAGTCAACATCAGCCAAACTAAAAGAAATTGCAAAGAAAACCGAGTTATAACTTATAATAATAATTGTTTGGGAATTACTTTTACGTTGCAGAAAGAAGATATGAAGAGTATGAGTATGAAGGTCAATTACTTTAGTAAACACAGCAGTATAACACAGTTCATTGAAAATGAAAGTTCAAAAAAATCAAAATTAGCAACAAAACGTTAAAGAATGTTATCAGAAGTACTTATGTGCAGCAGATTGGCACATTTCAAATTCTATTATGTACTAGACCCATGGATTATAACTGATGAGTTCAAGTGAAGCGTTTTATTGTAGCTGGTAGAGCTTGAGCTAATCTTTTTACAGCCTTATATTCATTTTAATCTGTGATGATGCATCCTTATAAGCTTTCACGTTTTGTGAAACCTTAATCTGCAGACTTAATAGTCAGTACAAATGTCACTAATGTAGTCAAGTACAGCATTTCATTGACAGCATAAAATATAAAATCACTCAGGTACTGTAAACTCGTACTTACGCACAGTACTTGAGTAAATGTACTTGGTCATTGTGCTTTGACATGATTGGAGATATTGTTTGAACGAGGTCTGTATATGCTCACCGATTTGTGTAATTCTCTGCAGGGATGTTCGTTGGGACATCAAACATCTCACTGTTTTCCTGATTCAAGTGCACACAATTTAAAGGTTGTTTTTTCTTAAGCACCGTCTAATGTGACTGCATCATTTGTCTGTTTCTCTCCCAACAGCCTGTGTGTATCAAAGACATTACACCAAACCTGCAGAGCTGTGAACTCTTCCAGGAACTCAAGGCTTCATTTAAGTGCAAAGCCGACGTCTTCCTCTCCCTGGACTCCTCAGACTGTGCAGCAGATTGAGCAGCAAAGCCGCCGGCCGAGATGGAGCCGACTTCTCGAAGGCGTTAACGTTTAAAAACTGTACAAGTTCAAGTCTAACACTGGTGTTGCACTCGATGGAAGATATGCTACTTTTCATTTATCATTTCACCAATTTATTTATTGATTTTATGATAAAGCTGTCTTAAAACTTTGTGTTATAAAAGTATAAATGTACATATTTGATCTGAGTTTTCATTAATAAATGAATCATATTGCAACCCCCTTTGTTCAACTTCCTGAATGCAAAACACATTGCGGTGCAAGGATTTTTTGTGCTCATCAATACTGGAGATAATTTAAATTAGTCTCAGCAGTTTGACTTGTCATTTTGGTAATTAATTCAGTTTTGGGCAACTTATGAGCAACGTGTGTTTAAACAAGAGCTAAAACAGGAAAAACTAAAAATTAGAGCATTTTTCCAAGTTATAGTTAACATTCTGCATGGATAAAAGTTCTTGAAAGCGGGATAGATGAACAGTATTAAAAAGAATAGACATTCTCATCAATAAATATTTTATTTAAAATGTCTTAAAACAATAATGCTATATTAACCATCTTACCTGATTAAATAATAAGATGTGTTTCCACATGAAAATAAGTGATATTTGTATTCCAGTGCTGAATGATTAAAACCACAGTGTTCAGGAGACTTTTACAGCAGCTGGACTGCTGCTAGGTTCTCTCTGAGGATCTGATTTACGACCATGTCAAAGACCACCTGTACGTTTGAGGTGTCTGTGGCAGTGGTGAAATGGTGGTACACGGGCTTGCCAGGACTACTGTTACACGATGAGAACATGGCAGTGATGTGGTGGGCTGCGGCATCCACGTCGCCATCTGCTCCTGGACGGACACGACGGAAGGGGGAGGGGAGAGAGACAAATCTGGGGTGTAATTCATTAAATATTCATAAAGCAAGACTTTGGTTTCCATTGAGGAGCTATACATAAGCTTTCCTTGTCAAATCCACAAATAAAACATGACAGAGTTTGCTTCTCAGTTGGTGGAAATGAGTCGGAAATATTTATGACCATGTTCTGGCCAGAATGAATAATATACACATAAACATAGGACTGTATGTGAATACTGTGACGATCTCCGGCCAGAAGGAATTCCGATTACCCAGTGGACAGCAAAGCATCCAGCGAAAAATGAAGAGACACACACTCAAGCAATACCTGGGATTTTAAGAAGGTAGAAAATTACCTCCAAGTCGAGAGCTACCAACTACTACTGAGTCATCACAGAAGAAGCAGTTTCTCAAGTTTGCAATCACTGGAGCAGTTGAGATGTAAGTGGGAGATTCCAAGGGCCAGTATATTGATATTGTATTTACTGTGTTTTTATTGAACAATAAATAATTTTGAAATCATTATCGTTTCGTTTAATCTTTGAACTCCTTTCGTTCTTCCAAAACACGATGCAAAAATATGGCGCTCAAAGGCTCACATGAAAATTCTCCCCAACTTACCTTTATAACTAGAGAGGTAAAATCTCAAGTGCCTCCCAGAGCGTAGGATCTTCTCTCGGAAAAGGTCAGTTTTATTCATAAGCAGAATCTGTCAGGAGAGAGATGACAGCAGGACTGTGAGTCAGTGACACTATTCAAATGTCCCTCAAACTGATGCCTTTCGTTACAGCTTCAACACCTCAGTATCTGCAGAAACACAAATGTGCTCACTGACCTGAGACCAGGCTCGTTTTTACCTCAACACGTGGTATTAAAAAAAAAAAAAATAAATCATCATATATAATAATACTTTTGTAATGTGTGTTTCACAAACATCATCTAGTCTGGTTTGAAATCACAGCATTAACCTCATGAATAAAATCTCCATATTGCTGCATATGAACAATGAAGTCATTATGACCGCCACACAGCAAGTATCCTGCTCCGGACTGAGCCGTCGACTGACACAGGGCATCTTTATCACTTTAATCCATGGTTCAGTTCATGTAAACACACTTGTGAAACAAACACAATCTAAGATAGAGTCAGTGTTAGACTGTTAATAAAAAAAGAAATTAATTATTTAAAGTTCACTAATGGCTTTATGATACTATTGGCTGAGGTTTAATAGAAAATTAACCACACTGTGTTGAAATAAAAATATCACAAACACTTTGATGCAGGCTGTCACTGTTTCAGGTATCAGAGAAACAGAATGAGGGAAAAGCTGACCTTTTAAATTTTGTAATTCTTAATTATTTATGGCTTCTGCACTCAGAGTGTGAATACCTTCCTGTAAATTTGTCTCATTATGGCCATCATCTTTATTAAAATCCAAGGGCATCATTTATAAAAATGATCTTAGATTTATACTTGAACTTAGCCTTGAGATTGTTTCCAAGGTTTGATTCACACAAGATCTTTAAAAACAAAAACCTTACATGAGCAGGTTCTAAGAATGCCATTAAAAACAGAATGGACTGCTTAGAGATAAGCACATCTCAAGAGGTCTTATAGCTACTTTACACATGGTTCTGCTTGAGACTGAAATTTATTGACCATTTTGTAAATGAAGCCCCAGAATCAGGTTCATACGGGTTTCTGAGGCAATTCAAGTCAATATGCACCTCTCCCATTTTCTACAAAATACTTCACACTGCGAACAGAAAACAGTTGGCTGCCAAGCACTTAAAACATAATCAACCTTTTAAAAAAAAATAAAAAATGTGCAAAGAGGAAGAGGTTGTATGATAACCCTCACCCCAAGTGCCCCAAGTTAATCAAGTGCAAATACTGCTGAGCAACAAGTGAGTCATTCCTGCTCATGTAAATATTCCCACAAACTCACGACATGAAAAAAATCAGTCAAACTAATTACAGAGCGTGTTAAAGAGCACTCGCAGCCAAATTGCTAAAGTGAAATCATCTGCCCTACATCTCAGTTATAAAGCTCGCAAGCTAATTATGCATCTCTGACGCAATCGTAGCCAGTTTGTGTCCTGTCTGCTCGGCATGAATGATTATCAAACAAGCCACTCGGTGCTTTAGCCACCTCCACACATTTAGATGAGACATGGCAGACAGACCTGTGCACGACACACAGACAGAGGCCATGAACACAAAACTGTGACACTTTGTCGTCGTTTTCCAGGTACATTCATATCAATCTTTATGTAATCCATCCATTAGAAGAGCAAGTCAGCTTACCAGTGAGGCCCCTCTGAAGATTTGACTGGTGCAGATGGATGTAAAAAGGTCAAGACTTTCCTGCAGCTGATTCTAAGAGAGGATAACATGGAAAAGGGAAGTATGGAAAAATCAGAAAAAACACAGCAACACAGCAAAGAAATGGCGTTAGGTTTGATTTGATCGTCTTGTTTTTTTCATGACATACCCCTGAAGGGGCCTCCATCAGTGTCACGTCATAGCTGCTGAGAGCCACGACGAACAACACGGCCTGAATGCAGTCAAAGCAGCTGAGCCACTTCCTCCTCTCACTCCGCTGGCCCCCGACATCATACAACCTGTCAGCAAGCCAAGCAAGCGCCATTCACGCTTCATTCACCCAATGAATTGCTTACAACAAGTTCGGCTAGAGGAGAAATTATTTGTGCGTGAGTTTCTCCATGTTTTAAATAACCGATAGATCTGCACAGACATGAGGTTCCTGTACTGGAGAGTTCATGTGGACCAAACTCTCCAGACATTTTATAATAAATTTAATAACTTCAATTGTTTTAAATATTTCGTGTTAAGTTAAAATTCATTCCATCCATAAATAATAGCTTTATTGATGCCACTCTTCTCACTGCAACAGTTAGGGACTTTTTGTTAAACTGTCTTATTCATGGGCAGTATGGCAGTATTAGGAGATAACATTACACTGAAACATTCAAACCCATTTCAAATATTTTATCATTTTCAAAATATGATCTGGCACTAAGTGGAGCTGAGGGGTCTTGGTGACACAGGTAATGAGCTTCCATTTGGACCAGATAGTCTCCAGGTGCATGATTGCAGTACTCATGTCAGAGGCAATGAAGCGTTTATCCCCTGGGTCAGTTTTAACAAGCTGGAGGGCAATAAGCACTAACTTCTGGCGTTTGACAGCTGCAGTTTCGGCGCTGCAGAAAAGAAAATCACGACCCCGAGAAGGAAATCTGTCGTAACTACCTTGAACCACCTTCAGACTGTGATTGCTGTGTTCACTTGCCACAAAAGTTAAAAAAGACTTGGGACTCTTATAGTAACCAGAGAGATTCATTTTCAAAAACATATACCTCATTTTATTCTTCTAAATCATGTGGTTGTTTTTGGTTGTTTTGGTATCTGGACATATTTAAATTTTCTGAAATCATGTTTGTTTTGGTTTTTCCTCCCCCCAGTTGTGGCTTCAAGCGAAGAGCAAAGTGCCCTTGGGTTATTCATCTTCAAAAAAGAATTCAGGATCTGATTTGCAAATGAACTTGAAAATATTTCATCATAAAAATAGCTATAATGATCAAAAGTTCTGACAGACTGCAATGTTATTTCAAATGCCTCCTGATCATCTCAAATATTACATAATGTGATTAAAGTTTTTTTTTTTTTACAAGTTCTTAACAAAAAGTGCTGTAAAAACATCCAGTTCTTTACTTTTTTTATAAACTGGCACATACTGATGCAAACCTTGAAACAGCAACCATATATGCAATATTCATGAAGTCTGTCCTGTATGTATTCTATCCATTATGATGTCCCACACAGCGAATGCTGTCACAGCACAGGGACTGGGCGCAGGGAGCATCATGAGTGGTTGTTTACTCTGAAAACAGAAGTTCAAAAGCGATAGGACAGTGGGGGTTCAACGTTTCATTGCTATGCTTCCTCCATGTTATTCCTGGAATAACCAAGTGGAGTAAAGCCATCAATATTTCATGTCTGAGTCATGCTCAGGCGGCTGCCTCCCTCTGCTTCGTCCCTCCAGAGTTCAGCTTTCGTCAGGGACCCTTCAAGAGGTGGTGGTGAGACTGAATCTCCAGAGGCTCAACAAGCTGCTTTCTAGGACAGCAGCATGTGTTAAAGGGTGTACTATAAGAGCTCCACCAAATTGATCTAAATTTTATTTATTTATTTATTTTATTGTTAATTGTTATTTCCAAACCCTCCTCAGTCTCCACCTGTTTCAGTAAAGATTAACTGAGCTGGAAAATGTGCAGCAAATCACACCTTTTAACACTAAAGCCATATGATTTACACAATGTGCTTCGTTACCCAGCGAGCTAATCACCAACACATCCAATGCTCGTGGCACAGATCAACAAGCTGCAAAAATCAGCAACGCAATTCAGACAAGCCTGCTAAACAACAAAGGGCTCCCGATTTGTTGTGTATCAACACATTACACAGAACATCTTTATGTATCTCCAGGTGCATTTCACAAAATGGATTTATTTTACTTTTTGTTGAATCTACAGTTTATTGTCAAGTTTTCTTAATCAAAACTGGTTTTAGGGGAATATGACACTTCAGTGTGCCATTTGGTTATTTCATGTAAAAGTAGACGATGCAGACAACCAGCCCTCAAAAGTGAAGGATGAAGCTAAAATTTTGTTTTAATATTAACTGTGCATTCAGGAATTAAATTGATCCTCTAACAATAAATGAATAATATGATTTTAGAGAGTTTTCAGTGGGCCCAGTGTGAACCATTAAAGTCTTTACCTTTAATTAACTCAATATACAGCATGACGTCGGCATACATATCTGTGCACAGCACGATATCGTGTTGCAAACGCTGCTGAATTCACAGCGGCAGTTTAATAAGTCTTACCGAAAGATCATTTCATTAAGTTGAAACTGCGTCTCGACGATTCCACAGGTCCTCACTCTCACTCTCAGAACATCTGTCTCGGTGGGAACGTATTTGGGAGCGATGATTCGATTCATGTTCTCAAAGAAACTGGAGAGGGAACATCAAGAGAAAACTTCAGTTGTGAGAAAATACACGTCCAGTTTTTGCTTTTGTCAATCTTAGTGCCTTTCAGCATCAGGCCAAGACATCCAGTGGTTGGACTTCCTGAAAGGAAGTTGTTACTTGATGTTTTAGGTTTTATGATATGGAAACTTGATCTTTAAATGACAATAAAATCTAATTTCTCACAGGCCATACACTGAGCTTAAACTAATGCATTCTAATACAACAAATCCTGCCTCTATGAAGGCTATAAGGTTCACTTCTTACTGAAACTGATTAACTGATTTGTATGGTGATGTTCAAGGCTGTAAAGTCTGCTGCAGCTGAACTGTATTGCTTCATACTAACGCACAGAGGTGTTTCTAACTGAGCTGCACTGTGGACAATGCATGTGCCATGTTTTGACAAGAAGTCAGGAATAAAAATCTGTGAATAAAGGAAAAAAAATAGAGATCTGTAATTCCAATGAAGGATTTCTTGAAACATTTTTAATTGCATGTCCATCAGGACTCTGACAGTGTAACACATTTACTATTAAATTGGGTGAGCGCTTTTAAATTTAACCAAGTAGGCTGCAGCTAAATCTTATAAATATTTATTTAAAAAAGAAAACAAACAAAAACACAAAACTAAATGTCTCTAAATACACGAGTTACATCTACACTTAACGTCCTATAACTCCAATTCTCTTTTTAGCAGCATTAACAGTTCAGTTTATGCCAAAGCTAACATCTGAGAAGTCATTTTACTGGTCGAGGTGCCTTCAGGTCCTGGGGAAGTCAAGTGTGTCACGACTCAAGTCAAATCCAATATTTCTAGAGGGAGAAATCAATGTGGGGTCCAGCAGAGTGAGAAGACCGAAAGAGAGCAAGTCGAGTTTCATATCATCCTACAGCTCCAGATCTTATCGAGTTCCGATAATTAAGCTGTCACCTCATCTTTTTCAGTCTGGCCAGAGTCCATTTTTCTTTTTCTTTTTTTTTTTTTTTAAAAAAAACTTTGCACACCTCCCTGTCGCCTTGGAGATAAGGACTTCTTGCTCAGTCCACTTACTCAGAGTTTGTTTAAAGATAAAACTTGCTGGCGGAGGGGAACAACAACAACAACAAAAAAAAAAACAGCTTTACTTTCATTTTAAATGCACAGCATGGAATATCTGCTGTCAGGTGTAAGCAGCGTAGGATCATGGGAGCTTTTGTCTTCACTGTTAAACAACCACCACCGCTGATGTAAAATCTATCTGACAGGACTTACACACAATTGTGGTGGACTGGAATCAGAATCAGAATCAGAATCAGAATCAGCTTTATTTGCCAAGTATGTGTGACCATACAAGGAATTTGACTCCGGATTTTTCTCTGTCCTGTGCACCATACAAAATACAAAAAAGCAATAATAATAATAAAAGAAGAATAAATATTTACAAGAAAAAAAAAAAAAATATATATATATATATACATGTAGTGCAAACAGTGGAATGATGTAGTGCAAACAGTGTGATGGTTCACACAATGGCAGGTGGTTTATGGGGAGATCAGGGAGACAGCCTGGGGGAAGAAACTGTTTTTGTGTCTGGTGGTCTTGGCATACAGAGCTCTGTAACGCCTACCAGAGGGAAGCAGATCAAACAGTTTGTGTGCAGGGTGTGAGGGGTCTGCAGTGATGCTTCCTGCCCGTTTTTTGACCCTGGACTGGTATAAGTCCTGGATGGAGGGCAGGTCGGCCCCGATGATTTTTTCTGCAGACCTGATTGTCCGTTGCAGTCTGTTTCTGTCCTGTTTGGTGGCCGATCCAAACCAGACAGTGATGGAAGTGCAGAGAACAGACTGGACGATGGAGGTGTAGAAGATGGTCAGCAGCTCCTGAGGCAGGTTGAACTTTTTCAGCTGTCGCAGAAAATACAACCTCTGCTGGGCCTTTTTTCTGATTAGGTCTACGTGGGACTTCCACTTGAGATCCCGGGCGATTGTAGTTCCCAGGAACTTAAAGGAGTCCACAGTAGACACTGTGTTGTTGAGAATGGTAAGAGGAGGTACGGTGGGTGGGTTCTTCCTAAAGTCCACTGTCATCTCCACAGTCTTGAGCGGGTTAAGCTCCAGGTTGTTCTGACCACACCAGAGGACCAGCTGGTCTACTTCACGTCTGTAGGCAGCCTCATCACCATCCTTGATGAGGCCGACTACAGTTGTGTCGTCCGCAAACTTAAGTAGTTTTACGGACGGGTCCCCTGAGGAGCAGTCGTTAGTGTATAGGGAGAAGAGCAGCGGGGAAAGAACACACCCCTGGGGGGCGCCAGTACTGATGGTTCTGGTGCTGGAGGTGATGCTCCCCAGCCTCACCTGCTGCCTCCTGTCAGTGAGGAAGTTGTAGATCCACTGAGAGGTGGAGGTCGGCACTGTGAGCTGTGAGAGCTTCTGGCGGAGGATTTCTGGGATGATGGTGTTGAATGCAGAGCTGAAGTCCACAAACAGGATCCTGGCATATGTCCCTGGGGTGTCGAGGTGATGGAGGATGAAGTGCAGTCCCATGTTGACTGCGTCATCCACCGACCGGTTTGCCCGGTAGGCAAACTGCAGGGGGTCAAGCCGGGGGCCTGTGATGAACTTCAGGTGGTTCAGCACCAGCCTCTCAAAGGATTTCATGACCACAGACGTCAGGGCGATGGGTCTGTAGTCATTCAACCCCGTGATGGTGGGTTTTTTGGGGACTGGGATGATGGTGGAACGTTTGAAGCAGGAGGGTACTTCACACAGCTCCAGAGATCTGTTGAAGATCTGGGTGAAGATGGGTGCCAGCTGGTCAGCGCAGAGGTGACCAGCTGGCACCCAGGTGGACTTCATTCCTCGCTAACGTGCTGGGGTTGAATTTTTCAAAAAAAAATTAAATTTAAAAAAAAAAAAAAAAATCACATTTCACTTCACAGCTGGCATGAAACCAAGAACTCAAAACAATAACGACATTTAGCAAAATGTATTCCACACTTCAGTTAATGATCCGCACTTCAGCTGATGATGCAACACCAGCTTAACAAATGAGCCATGCAGAGTACTGCTTTTTTTTCCCCCCTTGAACAACAATTGAAAGGTCGCAATCTCTGAAGGACAGCGCTTGGGGAAAAAAAAAAAAACAAAAAAGAAACTGTTTTGCCCACATGAATATGAAAAAAAAAAATAAAACACACACATTGGGTGTATTCTAACAACTTGTGTTTCATAACACATGAGAGATAACAGTTAGAAAGCTTTATGTAGAAAGGCTAATGCTACTCATACCATGAAAAAAAAATGCTGCTTGACTTCTCACTCATTAAACAAGAAAACCGGTTCTTTAATCATGTCTGTTTTATCTGCTCCACCCTAATTCCCAGCCTCCTGGATATCTGCAAACAGTGCCTTTTAATTTGGGCCCAATTAAGCCTCCCATTTCACAAATGTCACAGGAATCATTTGCTGAAGATGAGTTATTCTCAGCCCTTGCTTTACTGTACCGATAAGATGCGACAACAAGCTTCTTACTAGGCAATTTCCCCTGACATTTCCACCGTCAGTCATAATTGGGTAGCGCTGATCACTTAAGGTCATTCTACTCACTAGAGTGCAGAGTCATTCAGCTCAAACTCGTAACCTCTGGCCGCAGCTGCTCGCACCCCTTGGTCAGCCCAGAGGGCACAGAAAGCGTGGCCCACAAAAGGAAGCAGTTCCTGGTCGTCCCCCAGACACTGACTGCAGGACAGGATGGAGCGGGCGTGCATCTACGGTAAATGGGACAACATATCATCAGCTTGGGAAACTTCTAATCATAACTAAATAAATGTAATCTACAAGTAACGTACAGCACAATATGTTACCTGAAGGTACAAATGGATCAATATGTCGTGACTTGCACCTTAAGACACACTAATACAGTGGTGGAGGGAGTATTCAGGTCCCTTAGTTAAGTAAAGGTACCAATACAACATTGTAGTACTAAAACCCTCACTTTTGTGAAATTGGAACCACAAATTGTTTTTGCATTTAAAAAAAAAATAAAGATTTTCAATACAGTTGCCAATTAATTTTCTGTTAGTTGACTGACTGATGAATTGACCAATCATTTCAGCTCTACTTGTATATGCTGTTGGGTAGTTTAATTCAGAATAAAGCACACATTATAAACTCTTTGTGTGATTTATATTGAAAATCCTAACTTGTAAAGTAGCTAAAGCTGTCAGATAAACGTAATGAGGTAAAAATACTTCAAAAATGGTGTACAGGTAGAAAGTCACATGAGAGGAAAAGACTTAAGTACAAGTACCTAAATACACTGCTGGAGTAAATATACTTCACTACATCAGTCATATGAACAGCTGATGAAGACTGACATCTAGTGTGACAAAGAGGGACTGCAATGAAAAGCAGGCCATCAAGATTAGACCTCATTATCTAAAGCTGTTGCCACAGGAAACTATCATCTCTCATCACCTTGTTCTTCTTGTTAGCGAGGTTAATCCTCAGCATCCCCATTCCTCGAAGAACAAACTTCATAGAGGTTAGCAGGTTGTCTAATACAGCAGACTGCAGAGGGGATGACAGTCAACAGTTTGTTATCCAGCTGATGCTCACAGCTGCTTTTGGCTCAGATGTGAAAATAAAAGGTTCATTTGCTTCATGGCTGTCCAATACCTTGAAACTGAAGAGCTCCTGTTTGGAGAAGCCATGACTGTGGATTATCTTAATCTGTTTGATCAGGGTGCTCTTTCCACTCTCTGCCGCTCCTGACACACAAACCAGAGAAAATGTTAAGATTTGGTGAAACCAGACAAAAGGTGTTCACATTAGTGTAGTTTTAACTTACCAAGCATGAGGATTTTCACCACATTCATCTCAGTCCTGGCATGTTCACAAAGGTCCTGCTCTATTTTAGAGCTCTGGAGTTTAGCCTTTTTGCCCTCCTCGGTGATGTCCTGGTGTAGGCACACTCCCAAGCAGATCTAAAAGGAGGAATTCACAGTTTTCACACGCAACTTCTGAAACTACAGTAAACCACTGACTACAAAAACTACAACTAACTACTCCCATATATGGTCTTAGATGTGTTTTATTAAATGCTTTAAAATACAAAACTGACTGCAGAAAAAAAATTCTCCTGAAACAAACACATTTTCCAAATGCATTCAAGTAAATCATATGTAAGTGTCATTTTAGCTTGTGAGAAAGTGATTTTAATGATAATTTTGCTATAAGCTATCAAACATAATTTTATTTTTCTCCCATACTGGTGGGTTAAATAGCTCAGTTCAGCTAAATTGTATGACAAATGCCCATCACATAAAATTACTTGTGAAGAGTCACAAAACTCTAAAAGTCTAAGTTTGCTTGTCTTCACTGTAACTGACTGAACAGAAACCTGAAGGACGTCATTCAGAGGAGGATCCTGAGAGACCAAAAACTTTCACATTCTTAAGTGAGATAAATGTGTCCGTTTAGTGAATGCGCTACCTGTAGCGGGACTGGCAACATATTATGACAGCAAAACATCTTTCTGCTTCTGCTTCTGCTCTGCTCCGCACGCCAGACTCATTTGATTCACAGCTAAAACTGCAAACAGAAACTGAGCAACTAATTGACCTAATTGGCAGCAGGTGAGCTGCCTCCAAACCAGCTCTGTCCAGGAACAAACCCTGATAGACTACTTAGTCAGCATGTGCAGCTGAGTCGTTCAGATTTCAGACTCTGAGTAATCACAAAATATGATGGAATGAAGTACATTTACACAAATACCGTACCTACCTACTTGTACTTGATTTGTTCCCAATGGTGGAATTTATATTTTATGCTATTTCATTTAGTACTATTTTGTAGTACAGTACATTTTGGAGGCAAATATTGTACTTATAATTGATAAATTTATTTGTACTACAACAAATATATGTATCAATTCTAGCTTTTCTCATAAATATAAAATCAGCCCAAACCACCTCCACACACACATATATGCAAAAGTATATATGAAGTATTATTTTGTTGAGGTTTTCTTATTTCTACTTTAGATATTTCAGTGCTTCTTCCACCACTGCCTGTTTTTGATGTATGGGTTGCCAAGAAATTCATAACAGCTGAATGGCGTCTCCAAATGCCCCTTAAAGCACAAAATGGCGAACTTTTTCTTGAATTCCTGATCATTTGTTCGATCAGCTAAGCCCACTTACAAATGTACTGTACCTGGATTCAAATTACTTGCTTCCAGATTTTGGTGGGTAGCCATCTGCTGCTGAAATAATCTACGCTTGGTTTGACATTTACCAAACTCTCTCTGTGACTCATTAGTATGTTGCAAAATTCATTTCTTTTCTTTTATGATCAAAGGTGCTTTCTGTGTCCAAAACATTAACTTAACCTTTCGAAATGTGACTCATGTGCATCATCAATTACTAAAGAAATAAATTAGATATTACAGTCACTGCACACGCCCACTTTCTTTTTTTTTTTTTTTTTCGGTGAAAAGAAGATGACAAACAGCGTTTCAGATTAAAATGTTATTATTATCAGCAATAGTATACTGTAGTCCAATCAGTTTCTACAGTATTTGTCAACTGGGAGTTTGTCAATAACATACAGATTATAGCCTACACTGAACACATTCCAACTTGACATACAGATATATTATGCTTTAATACAATATGAAACCATCTACACAGTAGTTAATGGAGATGAGGTGAGTAAAATATACATCTACAAAAAATATATTATTTAATCCCATTTGATATAGACATAGAGGTTAAAATGTTCAGGGCTCAATGACAGTAAGAGGTCTACTTCATGAGTAAGAGGTCTATTCCATGATCAGGTCAACAACACTGAGCATCTGCCATATGTTCTCAAGTTATACTAATTAAACTAAAGGTTAAAAGCAGTCCATTAAAACTCTGTAGTGTTCTCTAGGTTATGATAAATCTAACGAGTGTTGGTTTACAAAAAAAAAAAAATGCACTCAAAGGTCCAGACATGCAGTTCTCAACAGTGTGCATTTTTTTGCATTAAAAACCTGCGCAAACCAAGAAAGCAGAACAGCTGCGATGATTTCAGAGCAGTCAGTGCAGTCTGACTGGAGCGCGGCCTGATATGCACATGAGGTCCCACAAGAGTCCATCAGCACCTTCTCACGTCCATACGTAGATGCAGAGAAGTGAGGGCATTTTTCTCCCCCAGTTCTCAAGTGGTTTTAGAATCCTCCAGGGAGGCTGTAATCACTTCATACATACATACTTACAGTACATACAGAATATACACGGATAGATCAGCTGAGGGCTACGCTGGGCAGATGGCAGCAGCAGCCCCACAGAAATGCCAAATCAAATCACTTCCATGCTACAGTTCATAACCTGACTAACATCTCAGGTTCTCAAACTGTGTCCCAATCCCACAATATAGTACTCTATAGTTATCTTTTGTTGTTTTTGAAGGCAAAAAAAAAAAAAATAAAATAAAATTTATTTATATTTATATTTAAAACTTATTTAAAATATCTGGAGACATAAAATAGTCCTTTGAATAGGCTGTGATATCTTTCTCGCTTTATTTTTCTTCTGCTTTTCTGTCCACAGCTCAGTAGTAAAGACTTCTTTTGTATAGGTGATCGTTAACTGACATGAACATGTAGTTGCATATGCAGAATATGTTAATGCACAGGAGACACACGCGCACACACACACACACACCGTATACCTGATGATCCCACAGCAGACTAAGCCACCGTGGCTTTAAGTGGGCTGCTTTAAGGACTGCTGTAATTAGCCAGGATCATGTGTGGAAGCTGTACATTTTTACTATACATGAGTTAAATTAATTGAGCAGTCAGGGTAACACTGACACTTGGTTGATGGTCCTTTCTACAGCACAGCCCGGGTCCTTTCTTTAGTCTTTTCCTCCTCTTGTCGCTTCATGGCCTGGATTACAGCAATCTCTTTGGCCTCTTTCTTTTGGTTCCTCGCTTCAAATTGCAACCTGAATCAAAACAAAGAAGCCGATATAAGACGGTACTTTTTCCCAGCAGTAACCAAACTACATTCAATTTATATTTATAAAGCATCACTGGTTTTACTTAATTCCTTGCTGTTGACAGGAACTTTGTCCCTCCATCTTTTAGGTTTTTACCTGTTTTTAATTATCCTTTGTACAATGGCATCCGTAGTGAGGCTGTTCCCACTGTCAACTGTACGCAGGATTCCTTTCCTCCTAGGCTCCTGGATATGAATAAAACAACCACCAAATGAATATGATTTATTATCTCTGTGGGTTAAAGTATTTCAGGGAAGCAGAGAGTGTTTAGAGGCTTACAGCATAAGGGTCGGATCCATCCTTGTCAGGATATATTTCTGTCTTTCCATGGCATACAAGATCCACCTGTGGATAAATATAAAATGAGCTGTTTTATTCATTTTTAATTGCAGAGGACATTATTGTATAGAGGTGAGAGGAAAAATGAACATACTTTGAAATGGTCCAGCAAATCTTTTGTGACTGCAAAGGGTGCACCAATCACCACTTCTGATACATACTGTAAAAAAAAAACAACACATATACACACACACACACCAGAAAATCAGAATCAGTCACATAAAATTAGTCACATGGGCAAAGATGAGGAAAAAGAACCTACTCGACAAGCCAGGACGCTGAGTGTTCTCTCATGGACATTCATGATGGGGTAGTTTTTCCCTTTGTAACGATTCACCTCCTGAAAATATGAAAAAGTAAGCAAAGTATAGCAAGTATAGCATGCTAGACCTGAGGAAGCAACGAATGTTTCACTGATGTAAAAAGGAGGCTCACCTGGTCAAAGTGCAACCCCACTATAATGTATGGCTTTTCTGCGAGCTTATGTACCGCTTCCAGGAAGTCCACATGACCAATGTCTGGACAGGAGACGAGTCAAGAAATGCTGACGATGGCACTAATGGCAGTAACACAGTAACGTCTCACTTTACGAGACTGTACGTGTTTTTGAATTAAAAAGTTTTTAAAAAGGATACGAAAGAGGTCAAAAGCTCCAGCCACATAGATGATGGTGTCCCCAGGTTGAGGCTCCTGGCCTGATGCAAACTGGATGATCTTCTGTGAAGTCTGCAGGAACTGAGACACTCCCGTCCAGGGACTATGGCCCTTCTGACCATGTGACCCCCATAATACAGAAACAGGCACAATGAATACAAAGTGACAGTGTAGCAATAAGACAGATGCACTTCAGTATAGATACATTATGTAGATTAAAGTATTGGGACATGTGAACATAAGACTGACAGGGACTTGCAGCAGACTTGCAGCTCTAACAGCTTCCACTCTTCTGAGAAGGCTTTCCACAAGATTTTGGGGTGTTTCTGTGGGAATTTTTTGCCCATTCATGCAGGGGAGCATTTGTGAGGTCAGACCCTGATGTTCGACCAAAAGGCCTCGCTCACAATCTCTGTTCCAGTTCATCCCAGAGGTGTTCAGTGAGGTTGAGGTCAGAGCTCTGTGTGGACCAGTCAAACTCATCCAACCATGTCTTTATGGACTTTGCGAGAGGCGGGGTACACCCTGGACTGGTCGCCAGTCAATCGCAGGGTCAACACACAAAGACAGACAACCACACACTCTCACACTCACACCTAGGGGCAATTTAGAGTAGCCAATTAACCTAATGTGCATGTTTTTGGTATTGTGGGAGGAAGCCGGAGTACCCGGAGAAAACCCACGCAGGCACAGGGAGAACATGCAAACTCCATATCCCCAGACCGGGATTCGAACCTGGAACCTTCTTGCTATGAGGCGGTCAATAAGTAACTCCAAGCTGTCGCTGAAAGCCACAGCACATGTATTCAACCCTTGCCAAATTCACAGCATTACTCTTCCAGTCACAATTGAAGCCCTCGACTGCTTTCACAGTATTTTAAACCCCAGGATGTTAACTCTGAGTTACTTTCTCTGTTAAGGAACAGAAGTAGCATTCACTGTTTACTGGCAAGGCCTGCATCTTGATTATAAAGTGAGTCCACAGTAAAGGCTTTCATCTAATAACGGCTGACATCCTGCCTAAATCTAAACTAAATCTGCTTTTAAACATTCACAAGTTGCGGTAAGCTGAGGGTTTGGTATGAGCAAGAAGGTGCACATTAAAATGCTCTGGAAATATGTTTGGTACCTACCTTTCCAAAGTTGTCTGTGTGCTGTTGATAGTCTGAACTATCCTGAAAAGCAAACAGAGGACTGAATTAAAGCTTGTGCTGTGTACTAGGGGCATAAAGAGAGAGAATAAGGCTGTACTCACAATGTTGCTGTGGTGTGCTTTGGTCATCAGTAGCATCCTGCCAACCAGATCTGTGGTTGAAACTCCCTGGGTTCTCTTACACTCCCTGTAATGAGGTAATACACAATGTGACAGCTTGGGCAACAAACACACACACACACACACAACAATCCACAACTTGTTATTATTATTATCTTCTGCAAATATCAAAAGGAACCTCACCTGTACCGGCCCGACTTCTTTACCTCTTCGTATGTGTCTTTCCCATCAACTGTTAATGTTATATCATCTGGAACAACAGCACACATGACATACAGCTTATATCAGCTAAGAACAGATCCCAAATCAGCGATTCTAGCATGACACTTGGACCTGATCAGCACTGTTTATGACTATTAATCTACCGGCGTGTCTAAATGAAGACATGAGGTAGTGATGTACTGCACCTCCATGCACACAGAAGTCACAGTTGTACTTGTCGAGGGTCCCGAGGGTGGTGACGTAAGGTGCTCCTTCTACGACCTCATCCACCCATTTTATGGCCCGTACCATCTTGTATCTTTCTTCCTGGGTGAAGACAGGCGGACCCTTGTGCTTCGCAATCTCACCTTGAAAATAAAACACGTAAAATCATGTGACACCGTTGGCACACATGCATTACATAAACTGAGACCTAAAGAACAGAGAGACAGAAATCTCCATTTGGACGACATTCTGATAAGCAGCTTTACAGTGACTGAATGCGCCATCGCCTTCGTCATCGGGATATTTCATTGTCACACCGGAACGAGCGGTTACTGATATCACTTCTGGCCCTGAATATGAGGTCAGACTGGGATACCACTATGACACAATGCCCCAGTGTGCCATAGGAGGGTGAGGCACTATTGCTGAGTCGCTCCACTACTGTCACAACAGCCCCTCCGAAGTGTAAAGGGCGCAGCTGGTGCCTGGTTGGTAATGAATAGAGTAAATAAACAGAGGCTACAGGTGACATGGCTCCCCAGGCCCTGCGGATCCAGTCTGAGTCATACGTGGTAGAAGATTGGAGGGGATGAAAAAAGTAAAGACGAACTAGACCTTAAAACTTTCTGCTAAAATGATGCGCTGGAGGTGTGGGGTGGACTATGTTAACAGTTCTTACTGTCTGTGTGCACTCCCACGATGAGGTAATCTCCCATGGCCTTGGCTTGTCGCAGCTGGTTGGAGTGGCCATAATGCACCATGTCATAGCTGGAAGGAAAACAACATTAAAAACAACAAGAATGAACATGAATGAGTTTTGTTATCACAGTGAGGCACGGCAGATTGTTTTTGTTATTACACCGCCAATGTCATCCACACACATCACGTGATCTGATCGGATCAGATATCAGCAGATCAGATATCTGATCAAAGTCTAAACAAAAAAAAAAAGTATACGGTGCAGTGTCCAGGTCCCTGTTCACGCCACGCTGGCTATGATACCATCTGTAGATAATTAGATTAGCACAGATTGGAGACTGAAATTGTAACAGGGTAATCTACCATAGTAACAGAGAACAGATGGGCATTAGCCTGCAGTCACTGTCTCTACAGCCAACAGCTGACATCAGTCTGATAATTTGTCTTTCTGCTCTACTTTGAACATGATATTGACATCTAATATGTGTAAAAAAAAACCCATAAAGAATGTGGTCTGACAGATGAAAGTTACTGGAGGCATTACTGATACTGAGTCTGTTTTAGGAGTAACTGCTTGTATTCTTTTAGTGAGAGAAGCTACAAAAAGCATCAGCAATTTTATGTCAAGCAACTAACCCGGGGAATTACAGTAATGGCAACATAATGATGGTCGAAAGTGAAAAAAAATGCATTAAAACTGGCAGCACCAGTACATCATATTACTCGTCAGCACTTTCAGGAGTCGGGTGTAAACCAGCACTATGAATAGCATCCTCAAAAATCAATAAGGAAACAGATGAGCATTGCCAGAGCCACAGTACGTACACAGCCAGTAACAGAATCTCAAGTAGTTTTCAGGCCCAGGCTATGCTGATGAAGGACAGCATCTCTGCCTTGCTGTGGTGTCATTATACACTGCCAGGACTGAAAACAGGCCGGATGGCACTTAAAACACAACCGTTACTAGATGGTAGGGCTCGTCTGTGTGATTCAGCTCCAAAGGCGAACCGACATAAAGAGGCTTGTTGTCGAGTAACCTCATCAGAGCATTTCCTACACTTGTGACTTGGGCTGTCAGTCTGCTGAAATGGGATCCACATGTGCAGACTAAGAGGCGATAGTGCAGGGAAAGAAGAATGTAGTAAAGCAGGGGAGAGCATTTGGAGGTGAATGAATAGAGAAGAAAACTGTGAGATCCAGACAGAGTTACATAAGACCAGGAGGCTCCTTCCGGGGGTGTTATACTAGTTAGATGCCCACACGTGTGTTGCTGTGCTCCTGTTGTATTTTTTAACCAGGATGGACTGCGACAGTATCACTGTGGATTGATGAAATATTAACTAGTGTAGCCTGTTAGCAGACACCCAAGCAGCACCTAAGCTTCTCAAGAGCAAAAACAGACAGACGTCTGCGTGCATAGCGATACAATGGGACGCATGCAGGAAACAGATGGCAACAGGGAGCACAATGATTATAATAGATTTCAATTCAAAGCTTATGCTGCTTGATCGGGTTTGTCCAAACAAAAACAAGGCGCTGATGACTGTTTTTTTGTTAAAGATTTCACAGTCAGTTCTCAGGACGCCAAAAGTTAGGCTGAGGCTAAGAAACGGGATCACATTTCATC
This sequence comes from Scatophagus argus, assembly GCF_020382885.2. NCBI lineage: Eukaryota > Metazoa > Chordata > Actinopteri > Scatophagidae > Scatophagus > Scatophagus argus. The sequence goes on from NC_058508.1 coordinate 13,826,880, forward strand.
AAGGGTTTATATAGCAGGTTTATAATCTCGCGTTGACACACAGCCTCAGCAGAGACACAGTAAAGGTGGACTTTACACTCCTGCTTGTTTATGCTTCACTGAAAGCTGATCTTTAACCCCGGTTGCCTCTTTTCAGGGCGACAAATAAGACAAAGAGGAAGGGACTGTCCACAGATAAAGCAGCTGTGCTCTTTCCTTGGAATTTTCCTCTCACGCTGCTGACACCGCTGGATGTCGGCGAGAGCGAGGCAGTGTCCAGTCAGTGTTGGGCGAGGAAAAACAATACGTTCAGTGACGGGACACGGCTGCACGAGCTACAGCAGCCGTGGCAGGTGTGGGCTGAAGGGGTTAGAGGGGTTAATGACATGAGGTCTGTTGACATTGGCTCTCTTTGAGTGCTCACCCCACCGGTTAATATTCTGGCATCCCAAATATCCTGCAACATTCCATCAAACCATGGATAGGCAGCCACACCTAAATGGCAGGAATTTTACAAGGGAAAGCCACCATAATCCTGGCCTTCAAACACAGAAATTCAAAACATTTCTGTTGCCGCTGCACCATGGAGCGAGATTCCAGTTCAACAAGGCATGGTGTTTCTCCCAGAGGGGGCATCTTAAAGGGTCAGTTCTAACTAATTACATTAGCTTCATAATTGACATGTTTGTCGATAAACAATCCAGAAAACAGTGGGAAAACTGTCAGTGCAGTTAATGGCGACATATTCAACCAATAGTCCAAAACTCAAAGACAGTCAGTAGCTAAGGAGGTCTTTCTGTTTCATGGATACCATGGTATGAAAACTGATGTTTATCAGAACATGTATGTCATGTTTGTTAGGTCATAATACTTTGTGGTATTATAAACAAACGTTTATTCAGTCAAAAAAACAACTGTTTCCATTCCTTTAAAAGTCATTGTAACTGATAATAAGAATAATAATAATAATAATTGTGTATTACCATGAGGTAGTTATAATATTGTGGAAATCTTTGACTGCTACAACCCTGACAGTCAGTTTGCTATCAAGTATGACAACAAAAACACAACACAGTTTTCAAAACAGTTAAAGTCAGTCCACCCCATGTTGTTTTAGACATCTACTATAGAAAAATATGAGCTCAGTAGAATAGGGGTGAGAATTTTTGTTTGCAGCAATGTCCCTTTTGCTTACGATAAGTCAATGTAACTCAGTGTGTTTTCATTATTTCCTGCCTTTGCCTGAATGAAAACTGCCCACACTCAGCTCCTTTTGGAAAGACAGGTAGAGTTTTTCAAATATTGCGCATCAATGCCATTCACTCTCTCGAGAGTGCCAATGTGATGTGACTGGATTAGTTACACATCTGTCAGAGATGCAATATTTTCATACCTTACCACCCAGTCCATGAAACCTGTTCAGTGTGTTCATTAGGTTTGCCTGGGACAAGAAGAGCAACCGACAATTACATCTGGCTACCACAGCTTAGGATCTCAACGGGAAAATGTGCTTGCTGAACTGATGTGACCACAAGTGTTTAGCCCTGCCTTTCCCACAGCTGTGTGTTCACCTTTATGTGTGGCCTGTCTGGTATTTAAGCTCACGCCTAGTACTACGTGAGCACCTTGGCCAACTCTAAGTTTGCTTTTACCTCTTGAAGAACAATATACATTTAAATACCATCTTTATCATGGCCATCTTTATTGTGTCTCAAGGTGGATTGTAAAATTGTTTTTGCTGTTGGTTTAATGCTAAAGCTGTAGTTTCATACTAGCACATTAGTCCAGCATGGGAGATTTTTTTTGAGTCATTTAATGAGGACATTAAACAAGACGTTAGATTAGAGGATGGAATATTTCAACATTTAGTAGCCATATCTAATGTTTTTCTGGGAATCTGTGTGAACCTTTACACATCAGTTCCACATTACTTAATATACATTGAAATACATTCAATCGACACTACATCTGACGCTTTGGTTCAGAACACCTTCAGTAATGTGTCACAGTTTGCAGGCCTATAAGCTCAGGGTTGGTCAAAGTCAGGAGGTTCCCTCTATATGACAGTGAGTCATAATGAACTGAAACAACAAAGATCAATGTAAATCTGTCCTGACTTTATTGTGTAACAGTGAGTTTACTGAGAGGGAAAACTGTCACTAGGATTCCTCAGTATGTCTGCTAAAATGAATGAACTCTCATTGTAGAACATAAATAACAAAAAGTTTTGTGTATGTCCATGGGGAATTAAAATCAGCAGTCCTGCAGAAAGCCCTGCGACCTGCAGCAGGCCTGTCCCGGCCGCGCAGGAGGCCACATTCATTCAGTCGTGCTCGGTGCAGATGATAAGCAACGATGTTGTTGAAACCTCATCTCACGACCAGTCAAACGGTACTCACCAGCCGTCACACCACACCCGTATTCTTCGCCTCCTTTTCTCGGGACTGCAAGCTGCAGCGCCGGGGATCATCCCTGCGTCTTGTCCGGTTGCTGTGCTTCCCTGATGGTGGTGGTGATGCCCGTTCTTGATCATCTTGTAAGCTGGTGAGTTGAGCTCTAAATTAAAAAAAAAAGAGAGAAAAAGAAAAAAAACAAGAAAAAGCACAAAGTGCCGCTACAGAGGGGCTCTCTGAGATGCTGTACGGACCGTGTCGGTTAATTGTGTGCACGCTTTCAGTGCAGCAGGACTGGATTCTTGTCAGCGGCGGTAGAAGCAGCAGCAGCAGCAGCACAAGTGCGATGCGCCAACGCCTCCTCTGCCGGGCCGGCGACGCAGCGACGCACTACGCCAGCTACGTCAAGTCGGCCAAAGAAACCAGATACACCCCGAAGGAAATAACAGCCGCGCGTGAAACTACACCGAGCACATGCTTGTAGACGCTGGTTTTATTTTGAAAAGCCCCAACGCCAAGATGCGCGCCTCTTACAGACGACTTGACACGAGTTGAATCGTACGATGAAGGGCCGGTGCGCAGCGGACATGCTGTTACATAATAGCAGCGTTTTCTACTGTCATGTGACGATATCTGGATTTCCACAGAATGAGCAGGCTGTCGGCCAAAGCTGTCTGAGATGACAAGCCAGTTTCTGTGCGTTGTCGTCAATTTCCAGAGGTAGAAAATAAAATAAAGTAGTGCGCATCCGGTTTTATTTGATCTTTTAGATCTAGCGGCGGTAATATCTTTATGGTAAGATGGTGATTAAAATCAAATGCAGCAAAAAATAAGCTGTAGATAAATACGAGTTGTGAAGCATTATGAACACACGCAGAAGCACTGACCAAAGCTGCAAAGCTGCTGTCTATTTATTAAAATATATCAAACATCTATGCTATTAACACATGAGCGCAAATGGGGGGCGACTGCCAAGTAGAAATCATCTTCACTTGTTTATTGGTTACATTTGCATTCAGTGATACGTTTGGAATGGAACAGCCCTTCGATAAATCTTTATCTTAGACAAGGCTGGACTGTTCAGTTGTTGTGAACATTCCTGTCAGAGGTTACTGCTCAGTCCGCACAAAGATCTTTGTGTGGGTTGCTTCAACCACACACACACACACACACACACACACACACACACAAACACACACACACACACACAATCTGAAGATATACCGTATTAATGTTATCAGGGGTGATGGAGAGTACTAATGAACAGGTTTGAGGCACTTTGTTTGAAGTATTCCCATTGGATGTCACTTTACACGCTATATAGACAAAAGTATCCAGACCTCTCTATGAGGCTGTCTTTCAGGGGTTGGGCTCGGCCTCTTACTTCCAGTGAAGGGAAATCTTAGTCTTAAATCTAAAATCTTACCAAGACATTTTGGACAATGCTATGCTTCCAACTTTGTGGAAACAGTTTGGGGAAGGTCCTTTTCCATCCCAGCATGACTGTGCCCATGTGTACAAAGCAAAGCTCCATAAGCTTGACTGGTCCACAAAGAGCCCTGATCTCAACCCTGCTGAACACCTTTGAGGTGAATTGGAATGCAGATTGCAAGCAAAGGTCAACACAGAAAGACTCCAAAATCTTGTGGACAGTCTTCCCGGAAGAGTGGAAGCTGTTATAGCTGCAAAGCTCTCTATGTATTTAGATTTATTTAGTATTTACTTTATGTAATGGACAGATGTCCCAATACTTTTGTCCATATCATGTACTTACTATACTTATATTGTTTAAAACACCCAGCAGTCCATAAAAGATGAGCACATCTGAACTGATTATGTTCAAGATTATGAATGCCAGACATTTAAAAGAGTATTTTAACACTGTGGTATAACTACAGTGTTATAGAATCATACTAGTAGCTCACCCTGGACTGTGATGACCATGTAATCGGACTTCCATCAAAATTAAACACAGTTGTTGATAGAAGTTGGCTCCACTGGCTTAGACTTCAATAAGTATGAATGAATTACTGACTTAATGTCTGTAAAGATGTGCACAGTAGGGGAAATCCTTCTGTTAAGAGACTATGGCGTCATCTTGTGGAAGAACTCCATTAAATCACACAAAGTTTTTACACACAAGTGCCAGCAGAGGGAAACACAGACCCACAAAATGCAAGGCTGGAGCAAGGTAAACTGCTCACGCTCAGTAATATTTAATATCCCGATATCTGTAGTCTTTTTCATCTAAGCAGTAATACACAATAGCTTTTTCTTATTCTTGGGATAGTACTGTCTGAAAAATAACAGTGACTGATGTGAGGATGAGGTTTTCTGTTGCTCCCTCACAACAGCTTTAAATGAGCCACATAACTGAACAAGAAGAAACACACCTCTGTAGTATCTCCCATGAACAGGCACGTCCTCTGCCGCTGTGACATTTGAAGAATGGAGCCCCATGCCAAGCTTTGGCAGCCTAAGATGTGCCAAATGAAGCGCCTTTGCTGATGGGGATGGCAACATTAATTGTACGGCGGGGCTGTGGTTGGAGAACTGGGGCAGGCACCTGCTGCAGAAGTGGGTGAAGATGAAGAATGCTGTCCTAGATTGCCCACCAGCTCACCTTAAACCCAACCCACCAAATTAATCAACTCTTCAGAGGCCATTCTGGTTTGTCTGGGGCAGCCATCTGAGGAGAAAGAGGAGCCTGTTTTAAGGCACAGGTCACACAGACCTGTAGGAGCCTCCTCCATTTAAGAGAAGAACAATGCCAGGCTGCAAACGGAGAGGCACTGGGGTTTAGACTTGGCCTGCAGGTTGGAGAGGTAAGATGTAGCCTGTCTTCAGCCATCTGTCTCTCTGTCCCAGCGTACTCTCTCATGAGATGTGTTTTGAATGTGCTGCGGTCGGAAGGCTGCTGAGGAGGGTGATGTTTGATGAGGTGTGCTGAGACAGAGGGGGGTTAGGAGGCCCATAGGGAGCACAGATGACTAACTCACTACTCCGCCTAATCTAGGACAAGCACACCTAGACATCCTTCATGACTCTAATGTTTTACTCGTGTCGGGCCAAAAATATGTCCGCTGAGGTTAGCCAAAGTGGGTCGCCCAGCGGCTTTTTTTGGATCACAGAAAAAGAAATCGTGCCATCTAAATGATCGCTGTCTTCTAAAACCCACCCTGGATGGCAAAAAAGCCTTCCCCGCCAGTTTATTTTTACAAGTATCAAACTGGGTCAATGACGCCACAGAATATGACAAAACCCAATTTCAACAGTGTTTAAAAGTCTCCAAAGACAGAGTAGTAGTGCTTAAAATGCTTTTTCAAAACATTTTTATTGGTCTTATAGAAAATAAAGTAAGCTGTATCAACAAACATACAATATATACATCAATAACTTAGACACCTCAGAGAATCACGTTTAAATCCACAGTTGTTACTGTATATATGAATACATAGTACTTATCTACAGATTGCAAAAAGTACAATAATTTAATTTATAAATAGTTACAATTAACTATTGTCTGTTTTCATACAAAGTACTGCAATATTTTATTACAACCCATACAGAAAAATAACAAAACAGATTATTAACTTTGTATTACTCGCTTTAGTCAGATTTTTATACCTTTGAAACGCACACCCACTCCATGGAGTAAGAGGAAAAAAAACCTGCACAGTCGACTGTTTACAAAGCATAATATCATGAAAAAAAAGCCAACGTCTTGAGAGCTATTAAATTCAACTGTCACACAAGTGCTGTTATTTATCCTCTCTAACATGTTGCTTGTAAAAAAAACAAACAAACACACAAAAAAAAACAAACAAGAAAAAAATAGCCATAAGGAATTAAAAATCTGCAGAACAAATTACAGTGTTAAGATCAATTTCAAATACACGCTCGACACGCAACGTGAACAGAAATGCAGTGGATGATGCTGCAGCAAACGACGAGCATTAACGACTGGTGTAGCAGCAGAGGAACCTCAAAACGTACAAAACACACACACGCACACACCCACACACACGCGTACCAAAGAAAAAAATAAATATTGCAAGTGGCCCTTGTGACAGAATCTACTACAGCTTCTATTTCACTCAGTGCAGATGTCCGAGTCCAATTTACAGATCCAGTAATTCAGATAATTTAGGACCAGAGTAATTAGTGAGTAAGGCTTGAGTGCAACTGTCCCATGATTACTTTACAAACACCGCACACCATTACAGTTTTATTACGTTAGCCACGACAAACAAGGGCCAATTGCTTCATCCATGTAGGGGTAGAAAAATCCGAGGGGCAACATAAAAAACAAAACAAAACACGTTTTACAAAAGAAAACTACAAAACAGCAAGAATTATTAAATAACAGACCATAGTCACTTTGACAATATTGATTACTCTTACATCTACTCTTTCACACCTTTCCACTGAGTTGCATATTAAGGGTCACTTTTTCACAATGGTCATTAATACCTACTGTAGCTACATATTATACACCTGTATGTGTGAGAAAGGAGAGACTCGTCATCTCTAGCGGAGATCGAGAGATTGGTCGACGGTGCCGCTCGAACACCTTTAAAGACACTTGACACGAAAAAAGATTCACTCCACAAGACTGCCACAGCAATAAGGACGCCAACATCAATACTGGGCTATGTCAAGAGTCAGATATATATTTTTTTCCCACAGTTAACCAGTCAATGTAGATAGCTAAGCATGTTGAAGTGAACAAACTTGCGCACAGACAGTATAACCAGCACCCGGGTCTCTGGTATGGAGCTCTGAGAGCGACTGTAGATTAAAACCTCGCCGACACTTTTAAGACATTCTGACCAGCAGGAGCAGGAGGGTGAGATCTGGATGAAGTGCATTCTGTTAAAGTCATCACACGACTACTTTCACCTTGGGGCGTGAAACTCCTTCACTGTTAAATTCCTGTCAGAGGACCAGGAGAGCGACGTGACACTTGGCACAGGAGGGAGCGCTGCTGGCAGCTGCTGTTGATTGCAATTCTACGTGTTGGTGCTGTGCCGTTTATTCTGAGTGTGGATTGAAGCCCTTTATGACATGCTGATTATATATATATATATAAAAAAAAGGAAACAAAAAATGAGCAGAGCTGCCATCCCTGCCTCCCTTCTTCTCCTCTAAAACGGTTTGCTCATTTCTAGAGTGACCTGTTTTGTCCTGAGCAAAACAAGCAGGAGCTTAGTGCATACAAACCCTACCGCTTTTAATCTGAAAATCCGAAGACCAGTCGATAAATTTACACGAGTGACGCTGCACCATTTGGCGGTTACCCTTGGGTTAAATGATGCAATCTTATGAAACTGTGAAGTTTCTCGACAACATTTGGGAAAAAAAAAAACAAACAGTAAAACACATCCACAGGTAAACTATAAAACTGCTAACTTCACATTTCATTCAGTCTGTCAAAAGTGAAATTTGAAGGGTTACGAATTTCTATTTCTGCGATCTAATTCAGTGGTCAAAATGAATACGATGATGAAGTATTCCTCCCGACAATAAAGTCATTGACTTTCAGGTTACAGAAGATGTATTTAAAGGGCATCCAGCACCAGGTGCAAGCACTATTCCGATTCCTCAAAGACAGCATCACTTTGGGCTTCACGTAAGAGTCTTCTGAGTTAAAGTTCACTAATGCCATTTCACCCAATTCTGTCTCACGTGGCTCAAAATGCGGTAAACTCTCAATGACAATATGATTTGTAACTAACACCAAGGAAGCGGAGGATATCACAGATGCCAGTACGCACAAAGACAATTGACCTTGTTTACACCACCTAGTTTAGCTCTACAGATTTGTTTTAAATAGCACAGCATTGACATCTATACAGTGAACGACACTGCCAACTTGTCACTTACACATCACATCACGCGCTACCCCACAGTACGCGCCTAGTCACTAGAAAAAAGCTATCAGACTCCAATAGTAAGCCACTTTCGGTACAATTGCAAAAAAGATTCACAGATTTTTTTTTTCCTTTTTTTTTTGTTTTTTTTGTTTTTTTTTTTTTACATTTCCTTTATCTGTATTTCTATAAACAATGGAAGGTAACCTACCTAGTAATAAAAACCAAGAACTCAACATTAGACAAAGTTTTCTACACCTTAACAATTCAAACAGTAAAGCTTGTGTAAAGATTTTCTTTTGGAAATATCCGACGGCCCTGTCGACAAGTAATTACAAAAAATGCAATATATTATCTTTTAAACAAAATGACTTGAACATATCTTCTCTATGAGCAAAAATCATGTTTCAAAAGGTTTGTGGATTTCACTGTCCCCACAAAACACGAGGATATTACTGTTATAACATTCAGGTTTTCAGATATTGTAGAAGAATCTTGTCATATTGGAATGGCACTCAGCTCTGAAACAATATCATTAAGAACTGCTGATCATTTTTAACATCTCCACTTAACCATAAATATGCAAGACCTCTTTGTATTTTCAGTGCATACATATATTATTGCATCTACCAGTCATATCTATGATGACGAGTTCATTAAAGCCTGTCACGGACGCGTAAACAGAAATGAATGCTAGATTTTGCAGCATTATTTCATGCGTGTATTCTTGACAGGCGAGCAACAAAATCACAAATTGGACTAATTTACTAGTTTTGGGTTTTTCAGGCTGTTTTGAAGACATCTGTAGCATCCACGCCAAGAGTTTGTTATTCATCCCAATTTAAGTCAGTGCATAATAACAAGCACAGGGGCTCACAATTTGAGCTTGCTCTCATTTCAAGTTGTGGAACGGGCGAGAGGTAACATCTTTAATTTATTATTTTACTGGTTGCGCAACCCTACAAATGCTAATTCTTGAGACGAAAAAATAAGAGTTCAGTATTAAGCAAAGAGGCACATCATATGCTGTACCTCAATCAAAAAAAAAAAAAAAAAAAAAAAACCTAACAGGCTGTTAGCAACAAATTTGATGCCACGCTGTACTTTTACCACCCAGTATTGCCTCCGAGTAACCACAACAATCTCTTGAAATGTTTCGGTATTGTCAAAATGTCGCCATCTTTCAATCAGTGATCTCTCAAATCGCGAGTCATTGTAATGCACACAATGTCACACAGACAGATTGCTGAGTCATACTTTTAAAGAATGCATGTGGGGAAGCATGTTGTTAGTGTTAGTGATGGGGGTTAAAACTGAGAACTTACACAGGCAAACCTGCGGCGTGTTACAATGCACTGACTAGAGTTTAGTCTTGAACATCTTGCTCCCGCCCCTTTCTGCTACTACGATCTAGCCTCCGTTTTGGATTTGACGATGGTGATGACGCTGGTGGCACCTACTTTACCAGGGATGAGGGGCCCTATGACAGAGGCCATAGGCCCCCGGGCTGAGGTGACGGGGCTGCGGGCCACAGTCCTGGCAAAGCTCTGCAGGGCTTCATACTTTGAACGCAGAGCATCCAGCTCCACCTTCATGCTGGCATTCTCTGTAGCCAGCTTGTCCACTTCCTGCTGCAGCTGAGCCTTTTGCTTCTCCAGCTCCTCTTTCTGGGTGACACGCTTCACTCGGCAGCTGGCAGCGTAGCCCCGGTTCTTGAGGGTACGTCGCCGCTGCTTCAGTTGAAGGATTTCCTCCTTCGTCAGGCCCCGTAGATGCTGGTTCAGCTCCCTCACTGACATTGTCACCAGCTCATCGTCTGTCAGGCTGGTGCCATTTTCTCCTGGCTCCCGCTTCACCTGGGGGTGGGGATTAGTTAGTCTTGGTCTTTATGTTAACATTTCACATAAAAAATTCTTCATACTTTGAGAATTCTTTGTCATATGTACGAATTACCTTCAAGGCCTTGTTTCCCTTGTTTGTGGTAGTCATGCCACAAGAGCCGAGTCCACCTGTACTGCTGGTTGGTCTGTGGAAAGAAAAGTCACTGTCAGTATATAGAACAATATGACCGCCTGGATGAACACTTCTGTGAAATACACAATTTAAGTATATTTTCTCGCCATGAAGCTACAGCATGAACAAGTCTCTCAAATACACAAAGCACAAAGTGGGTCAAGGACTTAACACTTCCTTGTAAGTGACGCCATGTTTGTTCAGTGAGTGGTACCTGGACTGTCACTGCACTTGTCACAACAAGCAAATAATTGGTGGCATGCATTTCCCCTTCCATGTCCCTCACTTGAATCCTGCCCTGCATTCAAACTGCAGCACGTCGAGTCACAAGGAGGATGACATTTAGCTGGCTGGCAGCGATTCACAGTGATTTCTTGGAAAACAAAACTCAAGTCACTTCAAAAACAGCAGAGGATGTGGATGGACTGAAACAAAGCCGTCAGGCCTTTTTAATGTACAAACAACCTCAGTTAAAATACATTCACAAAGAGGGGCTCGGTCCAGGCTTTCGTCTACCGTACGAGGCACCCAGTCTAGACAGTCACACCTGTCTAGATTTGGCTGGTGAGTGACTATAATCCCATAAATCAATGAAAGAGGAATATGCTGTAACTACTGCAGAGGCTACCGTCCAGAATAACAGGGCTGCACTGCAGTTTATCCTGTCGTGGCAGTACTGAGGGAACACAGAGAAGCTGTGCAGGCAAGAAATCTAACCTACTGATGTCAAGACAGACAGAAGGTTGGGTGCCTTCCACTGTGTGAGCTGTCTCAGGGTAAGCACACACATACAAACACACACACACAGCTGTGGCTCTGGGTGCTTTACACTACACACGGTAAATGCTGTGTCAGCGACACAGGCACCCACCACAGTGAGCCCAGCCAGCACATTGCCTCTGTAAGCTGATTTACACAGCCCAGCAGAGTGTGTTTGTGCTGAGCACATAAACAAATGCATGTGGGCTCTTATAACAAAACAGGAAACAACCCTCCCCCGCAAAAAAAGAAGAAAAAATTCTAAAAAGAACTACTGTCATGTGTGGATGTGTTACAGATAGTAATCAGGTATGATGTGTGCAGAAAAGCTCAGAGAGGGAAGGGGGAAAAAATAAAAAAAAAGATGAGATGTAGTGCACTAAGATGGCCAGGATATTTCCATGGCAACAAAAGGGTGCTACAGGTGGACCGGTCACCTGAGCCAAACAGGGAGAGACAGACGCTTGTTAAAAATGACCTGAATACGACACTATCACACAGGCTGGGGACATAACATGAGGTCAGACTGTGACTCGCATTCTTGATGCTTTCACTTCAAAAAGTCCTCTGGCTCCTCATAAAACAGCAATGTTTCCCTGTGCGGCAGATGCCCATATAAAAAGGCCTTTCACGTTCTGCGGAGGACTTTTTAAATGTGATACTTTCATCCCTGTTGGGCTGGCTATGAATAGCTGGCTGATAGTAACACCTACTCTTTCACCGGCCTTTGTGGTGACTCATTTCCAGTAAGCATTTGGACCACAGATGCAAAACATAATGGGATAATGGTCTGCCTGATGATGCACAGATAATGGACAAATAGACAGGAAAGTACTCAACTAATAGCTACTGGGATGAGAACGTTAAAAAAAAAAAAAAAGGCTGTTTCTTCCAAATTTCACACAAGCCTATCATTTTCCCCTCAGCTGCCGAGATCCAACATTGTTCAATGACCAGTTGGAATCTTGAAAATGCAGAGAGTGATGGCACATCGTCCAGGTTGAAGAGGCGTATTCGGTCACACAGCTGTGTAGGACAACATAGTAGGCATGGCTTGGCATGGCTGAAAGCTCACCATATGACACCGTGGAAGATCTGCGCTCAGGCTGCAACCCTTCAGCACAGGCTGCTGCCAACAGACGGCTACCAATGACAGGGCATGGCAGCACAACACAGACAAGGTCCAACGCACAGCTGCTCCCTTCCACCACCAGGCATGTCATACCTCACAGAGACAAAGAGGCCCGCTCACACAAATGCACAGAGAGGAAAAGAAAGGGAAAAACACACCTGTAATTTTCCCACCAAATAATAAAAAAACAAAAGGTTACAGGGAAATTTCACAATTGCTGCACTGATTTGCAACAGGATGCCCTTGTATATGACAAGTTCACCCTCTCAACAGTTGCACACAAGGGCAGCAGACACCAGTGTCTTCCTTGCACACATGTATTACCTCCTATTAATGATTTCGGGTGTTTTGTGTGTGCCTATCAAAAAGGAGCAGCAGGTGAAAGATGCAGCTTGGAGCACAGGGGCAGTAAAGGTAGAGAGCAAGCGCAGGGACACAGATGTCTTTTGTAGGTGTTTGCTGAATTTTTATGAATCGCCTGGAAGAACGCTGACAAATCAGAGCTGATTGCTTGTGGAGGAGAGACATCACACCCACAGGAAATAGAAATCGCTGAGTGTGGTCACCCAGAGAAAGGGAAGGAGGGGACGGTGAGAGAGACGGACAGAGAGAAAGAGAGCAAGAGAAAGAGAGGGTGATAAGAAAAGGAAACCAGAGAGAGAGAGACAGAGGGACAGATAGAGCAAACAGCCTTGTGAAAAATGCAGGCTCGACACATTTGGAGGAGCTCGAGAAGAACAGGTTGAGGGGAAAAAAAAAAATATATACTGATCTCAGCAAGGACCAAAACCAAGGTGCCAATTAGGAAGTTGTGAAGTTGAATCAACACGATGCGAGTAACCCAGCCAACCTTCAAAAGCTGTCTGTGTTCATCTAAATCTGTAGAGGGCAGCTCGCGAAGGTGGGGTCAGCTTAGGTTGAGACTCAAGGGGGGGTCGGGGGTGGGGGTGGGTGGGCTAAATGCTGATTTGAAATGATAGGTCCGGCCTTGAGCCCGTGTCATGCTTTAATGATCTCATCCCCTCCATAGGATCTCTCCAGGGGGGTGCCAAGGATGGACACCATTAGCTAGGGGACCCTTTGTTGAAGGGGAACTGTGGCTACAGCATCCACGCACTGTGTCCCTTAATGAATATTTATCACTGTCGTTTGCCGCCTAAGGTGGGGGTGGGAGACAGGAGCGGGGGCGGGAGGCTGAATAAAGATGCTCAGGAGGTGATTCTTCAAGGATACATCCAAGGCTCTTCCATCAACGGCTGTCTCAAAATGGCGCTGGGCTGGTGGGGGCGGCAAGAGTGGGGGGGGGGGGGGGGTGGACTTCTGGTACTCGAGGTGGCATGCATGGTGGTTCAGGGCTGCAGGGAGAGCCAGCTCCACTTGACAGCAGTGTAACAAGATTATCAGGGCCATAAGAGCAAACAAAAACCCCAGCAACCTGCCTCAGAATCCAGATTACAACAGCGCCTGCACTCTGAATACTAAACATGGCTGGGGAGGACTAACAGGGTGCAGGCTTTGCTGAGACACAACAGCGGACTGCATATCACATAACTAATCACAATGCACATGTATCCACACTGAGACAGATTACCAAAACCCACACAAGCGCATATAAATTTAACTTGTCATGATCAATTCTTGAAAAGAAGCGTCCGAACACTTGGCACCGGCAGCTTGCTAATGAATAAAACTAGATAGTGGAGGTGCATGCTGATGAAAGACTGTTTTCAGGAAAGCACAGCCAGCATCCAACTCGGTTCTGTGAAACTAACAGCTTAATATCATCTCGCACCAAACAATGCATTTCACTCCAAAAGAGGAGATGAAAAATGTGGCTCATTTTGCCATTTTAGATTTCTTTTCCTTTGCTATGACCAGTCCAGACTTGTAAAGGTTTGTGCAGCCAAGAGGAGAGACACAGGAGCTATGGCCCAAATTTAAATTAGGCCTTAGATGATAGAATGGCTTAGCATTGCGCTCAATCCATTGTCTTTGCAAAACCTGCACATCTTACATGATTAACACAACACAAAAGAAGAGAGCTGGATGTAGAGTCAGGATGATCACCTATTCAGTTTCCCCAATCAATAATGTATGAGACTTGTTAGCTCTTGCTCCATCATCGTGGACTTTCTGCAGGAAACAGAATGATGATGACCACAAAAATAGCGAAAACCACATGATGACATAAGCATGTGGAAAAAACAAATGTCAGCACTTTACATTCATTATGCTTTGGCTCATTAATTTATACACTGTGCTTATCTGTTCTCCTGTCCACTTGCTCTTGCAGGGTTGAGATGCTTAATGCAGTCAGCCAACCTTGTCACCCTGTATGCCATAAACTCAACACTTCATGCCTGACCAGAGCAACTACTTTTACTCCCTCCCTTCTAGTTTGAAGAAAAAAGAAAAGATCGCCTAGATATTCAGATCTGATCGTCCTTCCCTTCAGCTGAATGAAGTCAATTATCAAACACGCTGCATGTGTCGGCCGCCATTTAACAACAAATTTAACAACTGACTCTTCTGATAGCTCTGGAGGAGTTACTGGAAGACTGGTGTAAACTTGTGTGTGGAAAAACAGCATGTGTGTGTGTGTCTGTGAGTGAGAAAGGTACAATTGGAAGAGGGGAGGGAAGCTATTAACTACTAAGTATTCAGAGCGTGAAATAAGAGTGACATAAAGAGGTAGAAGGGAAATCATTCAGCAGCTTTCAGGGGGAAATGTGATAGGCTTGTAGTGGAGGGGAAATACGTCTGACCAGTGGTGATTCAGAGCAGTGCTAAAATAGCAGTTAGCCAAAATCTTATGCCTGACTTTTGGAGACTGATCCTCATAAAAATAGATGCAGTATGACTATAGCTGGCAGGTTAAGCCATTGGTACGAACACTTTGTATATTTCCCTAATAATGTTCTCATCTGCAAATGAAGTCGAGGTCGATACAAACACAGATGTTGAATACCGGATTTAATCAAAACACACTATAATCAACATTAATAACAATAATTTGTTTTCAAATAAAATTTGTGATTCATATTTTCTCCAAGAATTGAGAGATTCTTGCTCCAGAAGTGCCCTTTTCCTAAAATTGCATGCATAATTGGAAAACAGACTGCATCTGTACCTGCTGCACAATAAAACCAGAAGGAAATTGCATGTGTGTGTGCTCATGATTAGACTCTCAGCTTATTTATTAGCACTTAAAGCTGAGCCAGTCCCTTTGGTAGCCTACACGTTTCTAGTTTTACAGAGCATTGCATTTTAACTACGACCAGGGTGAATGCTCCGTCTTAAGGAAAATAATAAAAATTACAACTTACAACCCTCACCCTGGAACATCTGTAAACATAATTCATTTGATGCATTCCTTTAAGAGACAATGTAAAATGCTCAAAAGTAAAGTCACCAAGACTAGACTAGAATTTCAGGATTACGGCAAATGGTTTTAGCTAATAATTATTTAGTCAAATGTGTGGTTATTCTGTCCTTTATACTTTTACATTTTTAATAAATTTCCAAGATATTTGCCAGTATTGCTTCATTTTATATCTATCTCAAAGCATAAAGTATATCTACTTGTAAGTTGGAGACAAACAGCATCTGATGATTAAAGTTAAATATCCGTGGATGCTCTTTATCTTTAAGTAGCTTCCTGGAGGAACATATTCCACTTTTGAAAATCATATTTTTTTCTACATACATGACTGAACACTGACTTGTCATAATATGAAAGCAGGTAACATAGCATGATGTCTTATAATGCACGCTAACACTGATAAAGTCCCACGTGGAACCAGTGGGTCATACCATGCAGAGCATGTGGCACATTTATGTCGGGAATTTGCATACAGTTCATGTGGTTTAAAGTGAACACATGAATCACCACCCTCGAGGGACTCTGTTTTCTGATGTCACCGGTTATGTGAAGCTTATTTAAAGGGACTCGGGTTAGACTGGTTTGCTTTAACAAATGTTTCGATACATACAGAATCTACTTCCGAGCTCCGAAGCTGCTGCTTACTCTCAGAGCCGCTCTGTTAGTGCAAGCACAAGGACAGGAGAAGAGACTTCTTTGGCCTTCTACAGCATCTGCCTGGAGGACTCGATTAAACAGGAAGAGAATAGCTCTCGATACTCCGGCCTGGCTCTGGCAAAGGAAGCAAGGGTTGGAGGCAACCCACACACTGATAAAATATCCAGAAGCTTTACTACAATGGATGCATATATATTACGTGCATATTGCACTGACCTAATGTCTATAATGCAGCATCTGCAGCACAAAGGGCTAAACTAGAGCAGTTCAACACATTATAACGCTATTGAGAGGAGAATAATGCTGAATTAATTCCCATCTTTGATCGGTGCCAGCGCACAGCTATGGTTTCTCTTCAATTGAGAACACCACTCTGTGATAAGGCCATCAAACAAACAGAGCTCTGCAGCACCACTGAAATACAAAAAAAAGGAAAGAAAACAAATTCATCATCTTATTTTTCCTCGAGTGCTTTGATTCAGTCAGTTTCCAGAGTTATCACCTGAAAGTAGCAAAGATGCTAATTTCTATTAATAATACTGCCAGCGCTCAGTTCAAATTATAACAAGTGATTGATGATGTCTGCCTACAGGATATTTGATGGAGCCTCACACCCGATGTAGATGTCAAAAAAAAAACACACACACTCACTCTCTCTCACACACACACAGTTATGTCACTCCAGAATACAGTCCAAATTAACAACCATGCATGCAGTCTCCCCTCAAATGATCATTTCAATCTGTTGAGTCCTCAATACCAGAGCTTCATATATTTTAGCCTGAACTAAAGCTAAGTGCACTGGAACAAATGGCATATTTTTAAAAAATGGAGAGGGAAAAAAAAGATGGTTAAAAGGTCTAAAAGTTAAAAGCACTATTTTGTAAGAGAAAGAGCACCCAAGTGTGTCCATCCACAGACGAGCTGAAATACTCTTTCTTGAGTAAGAATGTAAAGCACAACCTACTCACCCCGTGTACCACAGCTAAATAAGAAATAACTGAACTAAAATCTCAGAAATAAGTAACAGTGTTGTATTCAGTGAGAAGACAATGTCAGGGACAGTTTTCATAGATTTCATTTGTCACTTTCACAGCCCTCATTCATAAAATCCGACCATTTTGTCTGCTGGTGGCACCAAAAAGATACTGGCTGGACAGAGCAAGTGACGAAAAAATATGAATGCTGTGTCCTGCTGCATGTACAGAATAATTTATGCAATAGTAGGAAGCCTATTTATTTGGGAAACCCATAGTCATTTAGAAAGAATCTGTTGAGTTTATCAAGAACTAACATAGGCACTACTAGTAGCATTTTTTAATGATCTGCCTGAGCTCCTTTCCCATGTGGGTTATGCACATCTTATCTTAGAACAAAGTCTGACTATCTTTAACCTCCTCAAAAGTTGCTTTACTTTATTTTACCCAGGATATGTCAGAACATAAGGAGAAAAGTCTAATTTTGTCTCCTACAGCTCACCAAAATGCCTGGCAACTGTTGATTTCTTCTCTGTGTCATTCACTAATTTCATTTTGACTTAGTTTCTTGTATGGTTACAGTTAAATCGCTTGTTTTTCATGTCAGTTCGCTACTGATGCGTCTCAAACATTAATAAGCCAAGATAAAAGTAGGTTACATAAAAAAAACAGCAGCTAGAGTACAGCTGTATGCTTATCCTCGCCATGTTCTGTCCGATACTGGCTAATCTAAATTATGAACACACAAAGAACAGTAATGAACATGCCAAGTCTAACTCAAGTTCCAAACAGAAATTCATCAAACACACTTGCTACTCTGTCTAGATGAAAGTATTACTTTGAGAAGTGGAGCGGGCATATCGCAATGCTAAGCAATCATAATCCTCACCACACTTGCAAGAGGTTTCATCACCAACATTCCCTCCCTATTGCAAATAAGGGGGAAAAACTATATTGATCTTTTTTCTCCCTTCCTTCCAGGCATTCCCATTTCCCCGTGCAGCTTAAGCAGCACTTTTGTGGACAAATCCCACATTTGTGTTCCTTTCTGGAGGCTATTAATTGTCCTGAATAGGCGTAACTACTCCCAAGGCACAGCTGTATTGGCCGCACAGAGGTGTTGGTGGCCAGAATGCGCTCTATGCTGTGTAAACTCTTGCCTCGTGTTTCATCAACCTCAAATATCCTCTTCCACTCTCCACCGCCTGCCCATTCTGAGCAACGCCACTGGGTACGAGCCATGCACTCAGTTCACCTCTATGGTATCCAGACTTATTTCATCTTTGCTACCTCAATGCAAGAGGCGATAAATCTCAGAGCTGATCTCCACCACTCCCTGCCTCCTTACACACACACGCACACACACCACTGCTAGCCCCATCGGGCTCTTCTATGGGCCCTCATCTGTTCTGGTTACCTGCAGAGAAAGGCAGAGATGGGCATTACGCTTTATTGCAAAGCCGAGCTTCTGATGTAGGGCTGGCCTGTCTGCTAAACACACTTCAATGCCTTGCTCGCATGAACAGAGATGATGAAATAAGTTGGATATCTGAGCAAGAATGGGCAACTTCAGTCTGTTTAGCCCTGCCTATATGCTCAACAGTTTCCAAGGTGACTTTTTAAATTGCACAGAGATTCTCCATGGATAATTCATTACCTGCCCTCCATAAGCATGCACTCTAATAGGCAGCAAATTTCATCATGTCACAGGCTGGGAAACACGAGCATCTGCCAGCCCAAAATAAAAGAAATGAAATGTTGTAATGCAATAAAGCAAGTATGCAGGTACTCTATAGTGTTCAGCATACAATGTAATAACAAAAAGACAAGGCAGAAACATAAATGTCAATTTTTCCCTACACCAGCATCTTATTTTAAACCTAAGGTATTTGTTGTTTCCAAGTTCCCATACATCCCATAATTACACATGACCCAATTTAAACAGCCACACATTGCAAGACTCCATTATCACAACACAGGCATAATATATTGCTTATCATGCATTTTTAAAATGGATTTGACATCGCAGTTGACACTTAAGCACTTAGTCTAAATGTACTCACACCCTGCTTGTTGATGTACATCATGACAGCACTGCAATAAAACGCACATTCTCAGCTGAATGTAGATGAGGCTATTGATAAATGCATGATGGTCATCACTTGATGCTCATGGCTTGATGACTGACTCGCACGACAGATCAGCACCATTTCGATCCATCTCTCTTTAATAACGGCGGCTTGCTGATAAACATCGACCCTTATCCACCGAGCAGACCTTTGTCCGGTGGTGCCATATTTCGGGGTGGATTCTGAGAACGTCTAAAGACATCATTGTGATGATTCAGCACGATTAAAAAAAAAATACCGCTACTTGTTTGTCGGCTCTGATAATAAAACAATACTGTGGTTAACTGCCTGGCTGTGATATTGAAGCCAAGGACGGCGGGCTAGGTTTGGCTCTGCCATTGTTACAATTTAACCAGTGGTTAAATGAATTGTCACTTCAGGTGAGGTGAACCAATTCACTACTACAAAACGGTGGTTTGGAAGCATTTCAACAGATGAAACCCATGCATGCAATTCAACGCCGCGCGAACACATTGTTCAGATTTAGCAACCGCGTTCATCTTTTGACAGCAATGTCACGAGAGGCGAAAAAAAAAAAAAACACTGAAAACCAACCTGATTTCTCTAAACCGCTGCCTCGGCTTGCTCTTGCTCCCTTTCACAACGAGGTGATGAAGCAGCAGGTTTGAATAGCAAAGAAGCGCATGAGTTAACAAACCGCCAAGAAGCGCTGTGATACACTGTGTGCACGCGACGCCCAAGCAAAGTATTTATCACAAAATCAACCTAGTTGCACAGTTTTGACATTCCACGACTCGCATCTCCAGCCGCTCAACGTCTGCTTGTGAAAGTGGCAAACAACTCCCCGCCTACAAAACAAGCAGGCGAGGAAATCCCCGTGCTCAGCCTTCCTACTATAACTAGCATTACAGCACCACGAGCGCTTCTTCAGCCGGGGAAATCACCCTTCACGCGCGAAATAACTGGCCGTCGCGCGACATCAAACGCAAAATCTGAATGACATGTTTTTTTTCGCAGCTCGTGAGTGTGTACAAAAAGATTAGCTGCCATCTCAGCATAGTAGCAGCCCGACCGTTGTCAGTTCCCCACGACTACAAAGAGCGTTTCCGGTACGACTTTTCAAAATAAACCCAACACTCGTGAGAACAATAGGATGAATCTCTTGAGCAATGTGGTCACTCTTAGTTTGAAAACCACTTCACCTATGCATTAGGCTAACTTGACGACAGTTAGATATAGAAGGCTAGGTATGCTAACCCAAGAAGCTAGCCGCGGCCAGCTTGTCAGCGGCGAGGCGAAGGCATGCACAGTCAGCATAACATAACACCGACTCTGTTTGGTTTACAGACCCACCTGACTTAAAAATGACGCTCTCTGAAGTCGCTGCTGTCAGTGTCCGCTTCTTATACCGTCACGACGGTGACCGAACATCAGAAGCGCATACGAATTTCGGTTTCACTGACAGAAGTGACAGCGATCCCAAACGCCAGCTCGTGCTCTCCTTGTTGATTCCTTTCTCTTGTATCGAAGCCAGACGTCATCGTGTTTGGTCACGTGCCTTCATTCATGAAGGATCTTCTTTCCTCACAAGAAAAAAAACATTTAAATTAAAAATGTACCATTAGTTACACTGAGGGTGCTGATACTAATTAGGTGGAGAACTGGAGCATAAAGAAATCACAACGTGTGTTTTCTATTTTTAATAACGAAAGGTTTTGTCTGCATCATATAGGAGTTAGAACTTTGGAGAAAATATAAGTTTTAAAATGAATACAAGTTGAACTGTAATAGCATGGTGGTACAGAGTTCAGCTACCATCACAAAGAACTAAAATAAAATAGGAATTCATATCAACCACAGATATTTTAAACACTATTCAGTAGGCTATGCCAATGAAATAAAAACAACCCATACTGGTCTGAGAACAAACATTCAGTGTTTTAAATCACAGTAACAGAATGATATTATCATTATTAATATGAATATTATTATAAATATTCATAGTATTAGTCGTGGTAAAACATACCACTAAATGAGAAGTGAGAGCATAGGAAAGAGAGAGGAAACCACTTATAAATATAAAACACTGACACAATGAAAAGACATTTTATTACAAAATGAAAGTATTGCTTCTATAGTCCTCACAGTATCATCCCAAATCTATTTTATTTATCTATTTCTATGAGGTAAATTTATCGGGTCAGCTTATGTTTCAACAATTAGTTAGCCATTAGTGGTTCATTTAAAGCATACTGCATTTTCACTGATGTGACAGGGATCATTAAAATGTACTGCTTTCAAGGGTAACAAATAAATGATCACTTCTTCTTGCTCCTCGTGTTACTGCTGTTGAACATACTGATCCCACGAGGTCTCACTCCAACAGCTTCTGCAGTTACTCCTGGCTGCTGCAACACTTTGTCCAGAGTTGTCTTCTTTATGGCAGCTGGGGAGATTTTCTCCTGGTCAGCCAAAAACTGAAGCTCCCTTGCCAGAGAAGGGCAGTACAGAGACAGTTATTTAGTGCATTTATATAATACAGTATAGTCATGATAATCTCATATTGAGGAAAACAGAAACAAATCAAGGACAAAATTATTTGCATACAGCGCCACCTACTGCCTGAATTCCACATTTCAAAAGAAATATCACCATCTGGCCATTTGTCAGTTAACTGAAAAGCATTTTTTTGTACATGCCTATGACAGGAAATGTGATTCGTTAGTTTGTTTGTCTCACACTTTTCTTATCAACTTACCTAGTCCGAACACAGGAAGCCTCTACGGCATTAATCAGGAGGCTACGGAAGCCGCCACTCTCCATGACATGCAGGGCGTGGATGGTGGCGCCCCCTGGTGAACACACATTGTCCTTGAGCTGCCCGGGGTGTTGCTCTGAGTCTAACAGCATTCGAGCAGCCCCCTTTAAAGAAACAAAAAGGAAAACCCACATTAGACTTATATGGTACTGATTCTGTCAAATCACTCTGTGTCTTGAACCAAGCAAAACAGGCTGCAGGTGGCCCAGACAAACCAGTGTCTGGATGTAAAGATTTTACAGGAACAGTGTACACACACACACACACAAAAAAAAATCTGACACAGTGAAGCTTGAAAACTTTCGTTAAAACCACACAAACCAACACGAGTGAAACAGGAATCAGAACAACATCAGAGGAAGCACACATGCTGCATGTAGCACATTCATTTGTTAAAACGACGAAAGCAATACCAGCAGGGCTTGGGCTCCGAGGCGTACAGCCAGTCTCCTGGGAAGGCCCATTTTCACTCCACCATCAGCAAGAGCATCTACAGCTGTAAATGCCTGCAAGGACACAATCACAATTGTTAGGATGAAGAGGAAATCATCCAAAAGACAGTTTTTTCACAGTTGTTTCAGGTATAGCAAAAACTGCCAGCAACACCCAAAAGACTCACATAAGCAGGGCCACTGCCGCTGAGGCCCGTGACAGCATCGATCAGGTCCTCTTCCACCTCGGTGCAGTACCCTACACTGGCCATGAGCTGCTCCAGCAGTTGTCCATCCTCCACTTCAGCATGGGTGCCTGTGGCGTACACAGTGGCCCCCTCACGTACCACCACTGGAGTGTTGGTCATGCAGCGCATTACCTTTGGAGCATTGCGATACTGGTTCAGCTTCTGCAGGGAAAGACAGTCAGGCAAACAGACAATCATTCATAGCTTTAAACATTAATAAAGCTAACATGGACTGGAGTTTTTATTTGTATTTGTCTGCTACGTGACATATTTTTTTAAAAGAACAAATTTTAATTCTATTAAAAATGGAAATGAATGTGCGTGTCAACTCCGGGAAGCTAGCCAATGTCACGTTACAATACCTGACTGTTTAGCCCAAGGATTTGCTGAGAACTAAGCAAATACAACTAGAACCTTATGTTCAAGCAAAAAATGAATCAATTTTTTTTTCAAGTAACTTAGCTTTTCCTGCAGATGAGTTAACATCATTCCTGTGTTCATCTCAGACAACAGATCAACTTTATGTTCCTAAGGTCTTACACAATATATTGTAAGTACGGAGTAAAAATCAAAATGTCGTATGACTATGACTTGCCTTTTCTATAGAGCTGATGGTAACACCTGCAGCACAGGACACGATGAGGTGACGATCTTCAATGTCTGGTCCGATCTCATCCAGTACGAAAGGAATGATGTGTGGCTTCACAGCCAGGAAGAGAACATCGCTTTTGCTCACTGTCTCTTTGTTGCTGGTGGTGAAATTGACACCCAATCTCTGAAAAAAGAGATATTTTTTAGTACCGCACTGGGCTGATGTATACATTAAAACCCATTAGGCTACATGATGCAAGCAAAGCAATGTTAAATACCTACAAAGCATATTTCTAATTACACAAAACCGCTGATGGAATGAAAGATTTATATTCCTAATTATCTACCCACCCGCAGTCCCTGCACAGTGGGGAGATCTGTGTCTGGGGAGCTGGCTGTGATTCTGTGGGTGGCAATGACGCCTTAAAATGAGAAAATGTCCAGAAATAAATTCAGTGTCTGATTGCAATCAACATGCATCAAGAACACAAGTCACATCTGAATTACACATACATGGTAAGAGTGTGGAAAAAAAAACCCACTCACCTGCAGCTGTGAAGCCTCTCACCAACGCGTGGGCCAGCTGCCCTGCTCCTATGAAACCCACACTCATTCTACCTGTGTGTACACAGAGGTGAAAACTTTAACGTTCGCTGGAAATAGTTAGTTTTATCTACAAAATAAGACAGACGTTTAAAGTCTGACAACGAGTGTGCGCCTTGAAGCCTCGTCACATTCTGGAGATGTTGTGGTCCTAACTCTTACTTCCTTATAAAGCGAAGCAGACATTTTGGGACATATGCTAGCCGCAGTTATATTTTTCTGAGTGGAAATAAAATCGCAGAACAAAGAGAAACTTACGAACAAACTGTAGAGCTTCTTAGCAGAGAAGTCACTTAACAGAAACATTGAAATTTACAACACTGTCAACGTGGCCCAGCTGCTCCGCGCTGCACCGTACCTGTGGAGGGGAATTTGACAAGCGATTGAGCCAATGAGCTCGCGTGCTCCGACAGCGCGTAACACAATCGGCCAATCAGTGCAACTATCGCGATGTGAACAACTTTTGGGGCGGGTTCTTGAACGCATCTCTGGGCGGGTTCTGTAAATCCGGAAAGCCGGTTGCATCAGGTTTTGCCGTGGGGCAGAAACGTTCCTGGCACTATACTATCATCTGCTGGCGAAAAGCTCGAAAGGCATGGAGACAGATGTTATCCTGACCCAGAAAGCCAAGCTGTAACCTAGTTGACAGCACAAAGTTTTTTTTGTCTTCAGCGTTTCCACTGAGAAAGAACATTTCATATTTATCTCTTTCACTTTTGTTAACTGATAGACATTGATAAGTAGGTTAGGAGTAATTTCAGCTGCTGAATGTATCACAAGGTATATGGTAGTAAAGCTCAAGGCATGGAATAGAAGAGTGACAAAGCCTATAATGAAGCAGATAAATTACCCTGTTAAAATATTTAAAAATGTAAAAGCAAAAATTTACTGTTGTGATGCAAATGTACTCGTCTTCAATTGTCGTCATTACTGTAGCAGTTTCAGCCTCTACTTTTACTAACAGATGAAGATGAGATGAGATCAAGGATGAGATGTGTGATTCCACCTTATAGACGTAGTCTTTTGCCTTACGAAAGTGGACAGTAAAGGTTGACATATCAGCTAAGACCTACTTCATACAAAGCAAAGGACACAAAAATTGAAAAGACCAACAAACATACTCCTTGATATTTTATTACACATGGAATATGTCAGAAACATAGCAAATGCTTATCCCAAATAATCAATTTAATACTGTTAACAAAAGTTTGCCTTCACAAAATTCATCAGACACATTTAACATTCAGTGAATATCAGGAAAAGTAATCGTAATGTCATTTGGCATTGCATAGACAAGGACAAGAATACAAACTGGAAACAGCAAAATGGCTTGAAAGCCATAAACAAACACTATGTTCAGTGCATACTGTCGACTTAATGTATGCCATACATCTCTATGAGATATTTTCATCTGTTTAGCGTTTAATACTTTTTAATACATACATTAATACTTAAATACTTAATACTTAAATAAATTGCTCTCGAAACCTTAATCCATACTCCCATAACTCCATCATGTGTGCAACCACCACAGGAATTTGGCAGAGGGATGCATTTGGTGTTTCCCAGGGTCCTCTGTGGACAGAAATGCAGAATCTGCACTTCTGTGCACCTGGCAGGCTCTCCCCGGGGGGTGACTGCAGAACTGGAGAAAGGCCTTTATGTTTGTAACATGGGGTAACACTGTCAGTTTTGCTGCCCACTATTACAGAAAAATGCTGATCATAAAAAATATCACACATGCATACAACATCATGAATCTATGAATCCAAGGTAATAAGCCCCTCACTGAGACAGGGCCATGGAGAGCAATGTGGATGTGGCCTCAAATTTTCTTTATTTGTCTCTGAAGAGGGAGAGTTTTATTAGACAGCAGAGCTGGAGACAAAGCGAATCCTCTGGGAGTAAACTAGATCAACAAAATATAGGATCAGGTTGACATTGGTGAACACTGCCACCACCAGCTTGCTGTCCCAGGGACATTCTCCACGTGGGCAGTCCTCAGGACGTGTAGTGGTGCCATACTTCTTGTCAAAGCTGAAGATGGGCCAGATCAGTGCTGCACTGAGATAGAGGATGACAGCAAAGAAGGTGTAGACAACCACAAATCGGTCAAAGGGGAACCGCAGGGCCGAGGTCCTCCCAGAAACTGTCATTATGACCACGATTACAGTGACAGAGAAGCACAGGCTGTACACCACCACACAGTACTGGGTGGCAATGTAGAGGTTGTACTCGCTGTCATTGGCCAGGGCCCCGAAAATTATGCAGGCCACAAAACCCTGGACCACCTTGAGTAGGCCGGACACCGTGGCCATGTAACCCACCACAGCACCTGGCTTGGCCCGAGTCAGGAACACCTCAGCACCGTAGGGGAAGCAGCAGACACTGGAGCAGACAGTGACAGCAATTCGGTACATTTGGACTTCACAACCCTCATCGGGGCACTCTGACTGAAGGAAGTAAACCGGGTAGACCACAGAGGCAGTGATGTACATGAGTGTTGCCAGCATAGCAAAGGCCACAGTGAAGTTGTCCCACGATATGGGCATGCATGTGTGTAGTCGCGTAATGTCCAAGGTGAACACAACTAGCGTGACAGCAAAGCAGAAGCACCACACAAACATGCAGAAGGTTCCATAGGTAGCACTGTAGCCTGCACTGTGGGACACAAGGGCCATTATGGTGCACCCAAGTAGCAGCTGGCACATTCTTGCTGCACCTAAAGGTGACAAGACAGCTTCTTTGTTGAGGTAGTGTTCTCCACGAGGATCCATGGTTTGTTTTTTTTTGGTGTCCCCCCCTCCCCGAAGCAGCTGTTTTTCTTGGTGAGATTCCTGATGTCCTGTTTCCAGCCTTGATGTCCTTGTGGCCTACCGTTCTTTCGTCACAGACCTCACCCTTTCTTTGGTTGCCTTTTATAGATGGTCCTTAATTACAAATGTCTGTAATTTTTCCCTGAGCTTGCTTTGTAATTATAGTGGTGTATATAAGACCAAGTTACATTTAGACATTGGTAGAACTTTGCGCATTAGCTTGTAATCATAAAAGATTATTTTGAAATAAGATGTCTTTTTGATATTTGTTTTTAAAGCGATGTCTCTACTTGTCTGCACAAGTCTGTAAACTATGAATACAGAGACTACTCTCGGTAAATCATACAACACTGGGATCACTCCTTTTACTGTGGCTTTAAAATGGCTTTAGAGAGAAATTTAATCCTGGTCTTACTCTGAGCTGTAGTGTATGTCCTCCAAAATCTTGATTTTTCCTTGCTTTCCTTGCTTGTCTTCAAATGCCAAGTCGTCCAGTGAATCAGAAGTTCAAAGCGGAGTAACGTCCTCAACAAGTCATATCCAGGAGATTTATCTTTCAACAATAGCCCTCAGTGCCAAACAGGTGGACTAATTTGCTGTCCTGTCAGTCAAGTTCCATTACTCAGTGACAGGGTCCTATTGATTTCTTCACTGTAGGCCCTTAAGTGACACTCAAAATCATTCAAACTGTTGGTTCTGTCTCTTGCTCTTTGTCTTGCTGTTTCTGTCTCCTGGTGCCTCTTGGATTTGGTCTCCCACTCTCTCTCTCTCTCTCTCTCTCGTCTCTCTCTCTCACACACACTCACACACACACATACACAAACACACTGTGTGCACTCGGTAGATTGCAAGGGGTGGCTGTTTAAATGAAAGTTTGTGCCGAGCCCAGGGTTACAGGCCTCACCAGTTCTATAAATAGGGGGTCTATATTCAACAGAGGGGTGGTAGGCTACATGTGGCAGGGAGTATGGGAGTCGTATTTCTATGGAGCAC
Organism: Scatophagus argus; assembly: GCF_020382885.2. Lineage (NCBI taxonomy): Eukaryota > Metazoa > Chordata > Actinopteri > Scatophagidae > Scatophagus > Scatophagus argus. Next base: position 13,854,635 of record NC_058508.1, read on the forward strand.
CCAGGGAGGCTGAGTCAGAGCGCCCTCAGAAAGAAACTGGCATTTATCCGCAGTGTAATGACAGGGAGGGAGGCTAAGACTCACATTAGAGGCAGAAATTACATACAGGTCCAGAGGGATGATTATGCATCAGTGATGACAGATTCAAGTGATGCATGTCAGGGGGAAGTGGAAATGGATTAGTAGTTACTGAAAATACTTTAACCTGTGATATTAGTGTTTTCTGATTTACAGTGTGCAAGGTGATTCTTAGAGAAAAACCACCACCTAAAATAGCGTTTGAAGCCCATCATGTTACCAAGTTGAATACTGCACCTCAGATGTTTTTGAACCATATAATCCATATAGTCCATATAATGTGATGTTTTTGTTCACTCCCATGCAATGAATCTTTGGAAATAACCTATTGTGAAAAAAAAAGATATGAATAAGAAATGTTTCAGTTTCTCAGTTTTTTAGTCCTGATTACTCTTACTAAGTACATTACTCTCATCTGGCCACTGCAAACGACATATTTGTCTTGTAAATATGGTTGCAGTAAGTATAAAATATAGGCTGGAGCCACACAAAAGCTGTTATATTGCCTTAAGTGATGTCACTTGAGTCAGTGTTGGCTGGGGATAAAGAACAAGCTTGTAAATAAACATCTAGTGGTGTGGAGTGAGAAAGAGCTTACCAAGTCTCTCTAGCTCACTCCTCATCTCCGCTTGAAGCTAGCACCTCGAGGCTAGCAGGTATTAGCCTTACCCACATGACTCTCAGATTGAGCTGTTTGAGGTGGAGATACATTGTGGGTAATGTAGACACCAGGAATAAATGTACAAATCCAAATCTGTCTAATAACAATTAATTTCTCTAATTCTGATTTTATCCTTTCTTCGCAGTCTGTCAATATTACAGGAGTGCAACTTTAAATGAATGATATGCTCTTTTAACACTCCAGTTCACCATTAGATCATTAAACACTACTGTTTTCTGTTCAAATACGCAAAAATGTAAAGCTAGGAGTGCTGCTGGAGTTTATGGAGGATTTTATGTTGTCTTTTTTTTAACCAGTAGGTGGATGTGTAAAGTATTTGATGCAAGCCTGTAGGTTGATTAATGTCAGATTGAACCAATCCGTGTCTTATATAGTGAGATAGTTTGATGATATGAAAATGTATTATGAATATAGTTTGATTATTTTAAGTTTGAAACTATGGGTTCAAAGTTTTTCCAAGGTTTTCCTATTAGGTCATAAGGTCATAAGCACATGTGTTGACATTTCACAAAAGCTGTTAAAATATGCACATAGCTTTTTTACTATTACAACTATGAATGACAGTAAAAATAACAATAACAAGACTGTACAGCATTATTTACCTTGTAGTATATGTAATGTGTCTTTTCTTTTCGGTCTGATACAAAGACATGCATTCAACACAAAGAGAAAAAACAGCAATGTATTTACAATTTACAAAGAATCACTTCTCTGTGAAAATAGCACTTATAAATATGATTTACATAACAAAATAAATATGTAAATTACCAATGCAGCTTTAGTTTTGTTTTTGTTTTGTTTTTTTTTTTCTGTTAAAAAATATGTTACAGAATAAAATTACAATTAGTAATACCTTTGCTTCTCTGGTGTGATGTGAAATAGAGGTCCTTTAAAAACATCATTTATAAAGACATCATTACATACAGCATTGTCATTATATTAAAAAGTGATCTCTATTATGAAATATAAGAAGGGAGTTACAATAGTGAACACTTACAAGAACCTATACAAAAAAATACAATACACAATCTCCCTTTAAATGTTAATTGCATTGATCTGAGGATTGCTGAACTACTGAGGTTGTTTTACGGGTACTCTAAGGTCGGCTTTCAACAGTGAGAAAGAGGTATACACTATGTAATGGCACTGTGGTGGATGTATGAGCACTGATAGCCTCTAAGGTGTTTCCAGGTTGACTTTAGCACCACAAATTAGGTTCAAGCAATGACTAAACCGCGCATCTTCTTCTCAGTTGTCAAAGCTGAAAATATGCCCGCTTATATTTGCAACAGGGATGTATAAAGTATGTCTTTTAATTACTTTTGACTAATTTTCATTAGCAAAGACTAACATCTGAGATTTGTCTGTTTGCAGCTTTAATTTCAGTAGCCCGACTATTTAAAGAGTTAATCCATCCTAGTTTTATACCACATGTTGGTTGAAGAAGTATTGGGGTAAACTGTCTCCCTCTCTCTGTTGTCTGTGTTATTACGTTTCCTTCCTGATCCAGTGCTTTTCTCACTTTATTATTTCCCTGTTTCTACCTTGACATTCTTGTGTGATGAGATGTTGTTAAAACCCAACTGCGAAACAGTTTGAGCAAGATGATATTTGCACATACTCTATAGTGACTACTTAACAAAGACAGCATCCTTATGTCATTGTGGCACTTTTCTTTAAACAATGACTAAATAAAATCTATATGGAAGGATGAAAAATATATATACTTATATAAAAAACATCAATGAGCATCCTTAAAACTGGATTACATTCGTGATTTTTTTTCTTTTACAAAGCAAAAGATAATTTAAATGGAGAGTAGCAGAGAGTTATGCCTTGTCTTGGTGGTGTTTTGCCCCCGTATTGTCACCAGTTGTGAGGAATTGCGGGACAAATTCAAGGCCCTTTGTTTGACTGAGGCTTGGACTTAAGTAAACAGGAGGTCAGAGGGGAAGTGACTATAGGGAGAATGGGTTGTGAAGGTGGATGGGTACTCAGAGGTATCAGGCATGAGAGACTGGTCAGAGAGACCAGCCAACCCTGCTTGGGTGTAGCTTTGAAATACTGTTTGTACGTGTGTCCCTTTAGCTGCCACTGCTGAGCATGCCCAGTAGCTTGCTGGGGTCCATGCCCTGCTGCTGGGCCATCTTCTGCACATCGAAGCCCATGTGCATGAGGAACTGAATAACGTTCATCTCTTGTCCTGTGAATTGGTCTCGGATGGTGGGGCAGGTGGGGTTGCAGTGTGGCCACGGGCAGCTGTCTATCAGATGTACGGGGCAGCCTTTGGGTGGAGCCTTATTGTTCCTGTTGTCATGGAGGCTGCGGTCCCAACAGTGCAGTGCTCGGGGCAAGGAAGTGCCTTTAACCTGCACATCAATCCAGTAGCTAGAACACATCACAAGAGGGCGCTGTCAGCTCACGAGTAGAAAGTCTCAAGCACAAAGTTTTGTGTCTCCTGATAGTGATACAATGGAAAAGATACTCACTTTCTCGTGATAACTTCATGTGACAGGCACGCCGGCGCAAACATAGCCCTGAAAATAGAAATAAAAAAAGATTAATCTGAATCCATGCAATAATCCTACTTTAAGTCTCCTTTCTGCAGGGATTTGGCCTTACGGGACATCTTTGAGTGTGTTCCTCAGCTCAATGCCCAGGTTTTGGATGTAGCGCCACTGGCCTTCCTGCACAGGCTGGCCCGTTAGCTGGATGTTGTCCACCGTCAACTGGGCCTCATCAAAGAGCCACTGGACAACAAACACGGGGCCTGCAGAGGGAGAATGGAGCAGGTTTTTATGGAAGAGTATAGTACTCAGATACGCTCTACGCAAATGTTCTGGGATTGTACGTTGAAGAAGAGCACTGACATTTAATTTACAAGATGTAGATTTTACATAGTAATGAGCGAGATCACAAACTCACTTTTTATTGATGGGAAGACTTTATATCCAAAGAAACAGTTCCACTCTTCTCCTGCGTGGGTTTGCTTGCACCTCTCCGGAACCACCCCACCCCAGTACCTGATCGGGCAAGAGACAAGGACAGAGCTTAGCAACCTGATGTTCTCATCACCTTACTGAAACAGTCCACCTCTTAAATTCTCAGTTGGTTTAATTTTCACTGGCTCCCATACTTAATGCCTCTCTTAATGGTCTCAGTGGGGGCACAGCTGATGGCGTCCACGCAGTCCGTGCAGTGGTACTGCTTGTTGTCCAGGAACCAGCCAGAATCAGATAGGCCTCGCACTTGTATCCCAGTGTGGCCCAGTCCCTCAAGCAGCTCTGCCACACGGTCCACATTCAGAAGGACGCCGGTACCACCCGCACTGCATACAGAAATATGACATTTTCATGTTGCTGATACAGAAACATGAATGAAATATACAAGATTTGGGATCTGAAATCACAAACAAAATGTTCACACAAGGACACACCTGCTTCCTGCTAATAGGAGAACTTTGGCATTGTCCAGACCTTTGTTCAGCAGGTCCTTCACAACCTCCTGAATAATCAGGGAGCCCATGAAGGCATAGCTACCTGTACACAACACAAAGAGAGTGGAACTGTAGTGAAACTTTTTAAAAAGAGTTATTTGCATGTTTGTTTTGATGACTCAGTCATTTCTTACTCTGCTCTGTTTTGGCTGTAGCGCCACTCCACACGTCACTTGAGCAGTACGGGATGAACCTGCACAACCAACATAAAGTTAAAGTCGTGAGCTATGATTGAAAACAGAGCTTCGATAAACACACAAAACACGAGTCAACTTACACCATGTTGGCATTCCACCAGTGAGGGTTTTCCTCAGGCAACGGAGACAGGATCCCCGTGCCTGCAGAGACAGATAAACATGTATCATTAGCCATCCCGGCACTCCCAGACACATCCTCTTCTTCCTCATCATCATTACCACATGGATTACAGTCATTACACAGCAGTGAGAGAAGGAGGCGTCTCAGTTCCTACAGCAGCGGGCGCCAGGTAACCCCACACCACAGCTACATTATAACGGGGTGTCGGTTGCAATAACACTGCAGATGAGCACAGATACATCCAATCTTTTTAATTACTGAGGGATTACACTAGGATCTGGGTACTTTTATCACCATGTTAGGGAGTCAGAACTTGCTGCAGTTTGAGTAGTGCTTATGGGTGCATAGCGAACCACACATACTAGCTGAGGCTGACCTGTTTTAGTTTGGGGCCACTTGGAGGAGCTCATCAGTCTCCTCATGGTCTCGTACCGGCTGTCACAGTTCTCTTTGGTGAAGCAGTACCAGCCGCCTGGACACAAGGATCATTTCTCATGCAAACTGTCTTGAAGGTATTCATCATTCTCAATTTGGTGCGTATGAAATTTGTTAAAATAGTCCTTAATACTAACCCTCTAAGAATATCAACCACCGTCTGCTCCCTCGAGATTCTTTCAGGTAGTACCTACGAGAGACCAAAGAGTATAAAATCAACACAGCAAATGCTTGACTTGTAAAAAATATTAAAAATATATATGTGAGTAGAATTCTAAATTCTTCAAGATTTATTTCTCACTACCTGCATAACAATATACATATGAAAAAGGAAGATTTGACCACATTCCCCAGGTTTGACATGGCCCTCTCTCTTCAGAAAGATGAGATAAACACTGAGAAGAAACACCCTCACCCTCCACCATCACATAATGGTATCCAAGCGTGAAATATAAACACATATGACATCATCACTTTCATTTAAACAAGGACATCCTGTTATTTTGTTGATTCCTATCTTTAAAAGGTGACAGAAAACAGCAAAAATGAAATCCTGCCAACATAAATTCAGTGAGCGCGCAGGAGAGAACAGCGCGTACAGTAACGTGATCATCGTGATCAAACAGGAGATAAACGTCATCTCGTCCCCTATCCCGTTATCCTGTAGATGCCAGCAGAAGGTCCTCGTCATGTTTATTGTAGCATCGTAGTCTCTCCACTCTGATCTCATCATTCCTTAGCAGTGTCCTCACACACGGCATGGATCAAATCAAGGTTCCCGCCCATAGCAATGACATGATAAGAGATGGTGAAAACACACAACAACATTTGGTCTGTGTACATGTCAACACACAGGCTTTTCTGTAGGACCCACACATATGTCCGAGATAATGCCCCTTAAATGCACCTTGGACAAGATTTGTGCTGTATGTTGTCAGCCCATTGTCAGAACTTTTATTTAGCATCAGAGATGAGGCAATTTAAAAAAAAAATAAAATCTAGCGTGTAAAGCTTCTTTAGACATAGAAGCAAAAAGGTCCATATGTGCTTCTGTGATGCTGAGATGAGATTTATTTATTTTTTTAAATCCAATCAGTATCCACCCGACTTTACCAATGACTAAACTCAGTGACTTTAAAGAAAACAGGTTTGGCTGAAGTTCCGAGCTGTTTTGTCAGACTCTGAATCACACTTTGGCCGCAGTTTATCTGTTGTGCCACTATTGCAAGCCACAGTCAGTGATGTAGGCAGAGGACAGTGAACTCTTCTTACTACTTCCAGACAACAAAGTGAAGGTGGGCTTGGCAAGCTGAACAAGCCAAGAGGGAAAGGCGCTCTAACAAGTGCACCTGGTGAGGATGAATCACACAGTCAAACCTTCCCATCCAGCCTTCTTGCATCCTTGTTTATCTGTAAGTGCAACAACACCTCTCTCTGGAAAATAGCTGATGGATTAACATCTCAACTGACAACAGCCTCAGCAGTGAATGAAACGGCCATCTGGCAGTAACTGTCCCCTGTTCTCGTGCTCATGTTGAGAGTCTAAAGAGCTAAGAGCGTTACGGCACTAACAGACAGCTCTGTGCACCACTTTGGGGTTTAACGGGAATTAGACAGGATAGAAAATCCATAAAGAGACATGTATAGCAAAATCCATTTCAAGCCTGTCCATCATTGAACTGGTCCCAGATAAGTTCAAATACACAAAGACAGACAGTCATCAAAGCCTCCTGGCATGTGATGGACAATATAGAGCATTTATATAATACTGGAAACTGCAAATAATCAAGGCTACAAAACATAGTAGTTATTTAATAGTGCTTTTCAATGTAGCCATATTGCTAGAAAATTATTGGCATGCTGTTTAAAAGCTGCAAAGTTTATACAATATTTGAAAACTTTATTTTTTGCAACGTACAACATTTCCGAAACACAAATAAAATTCACTGGCTCTTGGGCTGTGGTTGTCAAAGACAATTATGTAAAAACATGTACGACTATGAAAAAATTACACCTTTTACAGCTGCCGAACCCTTTTATTTGTTTCGTCTCCACCTGCCATCACTCAGCTATTTGAATCTGAGAGAAAAGAGAGAAATTGTGTCTCTTTGTGACAGAAGAGACAGTGGATCTCAGTAGAGAAATCATGCAGGCTTTCTAGCTGGCAAATGGATTTCTGTTCAACAATGCTGTCAACAGTGGATATCGTTATAAACAAACGAAATGATTCATTGTTTATCTCATGGAACACAGACTGAAAGTATCTTTTTCCCAAAAACAAGCCATAAAACGACTAGGAGCCACTGACTGTAAACTGCACGTTTTGCAGTAGCCACTTATAGAAAACATACCGTTTAAACGGCTGTAAAAGTCACAATTCAACAGTCATGAGAGAGACTTGGGCGAGGGGGGCTGAAGACTAAAATCTAAACTTTCTGCAGAGCAAATCCTGCATTCTAATTCGAAACAAAGGAAATGAAGCGTAGGCCATGCGGCTATCCGCAAATTTCACGCTTCGCTGACGCAAAGCAGCTGCCTATCTGATCGCGACTAAAACTTTTTGTCGAAGAACAGTGCTCGTTTTCAAATGTCTCCATTTTTTTTCATTTATTTTCTTTTTTTAAAAACTGTCAGCGTTTAAATATTCGAAAACCAACTTTGAACATTATAAATAAAACAGCCAGAATAATGAGAATATTTTTGCGCGTATTCTCAGTTGAAATGAGCGCTGTTGCCCTCAGGCCCGGACATGTGGGTTACTTCGGGTCGCAGGATTGACCAGCAGGACGGGGTGCGCCCTGCTGAACAAAAATATCAATTCCTAGCAACTCCAAGGTACCGGAGCACAGCTGAACCTGCTAGGACCTGTCACTGATCCACCCATACGGGAATCCTGATTCATGTATTTAGTTGGTACGTACCCTGCGGCGCTTCCGTCGTTGCAGGTGACTGATGTATTCTCCAAGAAGTTCAGCTTCATGTCGTAGTCGAGCTTCTGCGCCGAGCACGGGTAGAGGGACTGCGCCAGGTTCTTCACTTGTGTCATGAAGTTATCCATGTTCTCCTCCACGGCGGTGAAATCCAAAGGGAAGCTCTCCGTGGTGTCACCCCGGTCCGCCCGGTATGTGGGAGGAGGTGGTGCGCGTCGTGGTTGTGGGTTGCGGCCACCCCGAAACCTCCGCGCGCAAAGAGCTCCGGACTGCATCAGCACCAGCAGCAGCACCGATGAAACCATTCTGATCGCTGTCATCTTATCCCCTCGTTAGGTGTCCTTCCTGCAAGTGCGACGTCTTGTCGGGGAAGCGTAAAAGTTTTACTGATGGAGCTGAGAAAGAAACGACAAGTACGCACGGTTTATAAAACGCCACAGCGCTGGTCATCCGCTCCCAGAAACGCATAAATGTCAACTATTAGAAGTCCTTTAAGATCAGTCAAAGTCATCCGCTGAATTCTCTCCATATATTTCAAAACGTCCCACTGTTTGCCAATCTGTAGTACAACTCAAGCGCTGTTGGATCAAGCGCGCAAGTCTGAACGACAACACTCGTGCCATGCTCTTGTATTTTATTCAAACTTTCCCCCCTTGTGTGTCCGATCAGCCAATCGCAGGAGCGGGGCAGGACTCAGGGCATGATCAAGCGTGGCAGACTCACCCCCCCCACCCCCTTTTAATTTATAGAGGGAAAAAAATGTCCATGCGTTGGTTCTTTTGATCCGCGAAGTTTTATTTGATGTGGTGGCTTTTATTGGCCTTGAAATGCCCATTTCCCATTGCACCACAAATTTATGAAGTGAGAATACGCATCTTGTTACACACTTGCCTGAAAATCAAGTTGGAGGGGGGGCGATGGGACGACACAACGAAACATAACCAAAACCGGTGCAGATCTTCAACAATAATTGGCCAGGAAGAGAATTTTTTATCTCAAGTGGCTTTGTCTAAGGAAAAATGATTCTGATTATTATTATAATTGTTATCTTTAGCACCAGTAGTAGCAGTAGTAGCAGCAGCAGTGACAGTAGTAGTAACTTATTTTTATAGCAGATAAGAGTCTGACCGCACACAAACCTCTTTTCGCTTTCAGTTCTGTTGAGTTGCTCATGTTTCTTTAAGGTTTAGAAAAAGGGACACTTTTTTTTTTAATCCAGACGGGGCCTCCGGAGATCAAAGTAACCATCACTCTTTCTCCCCCCTCATCTCGCCTCCTCCCTGCCTCCCTCTTCAGTCTCTTCCAAACTTTCCTGGTCTACTGTATATTTTAAGTCGAGCAGAGCATCCTGATGGGAAGCCAGCTTTTTAACACAGGAATGCCTCGTTATGGTTGAGGTAGGCTTCCCTCGAACAACCCCTCATCTTCAGGGCTCATTTAAGTCAAAGTGTAGCCTGCAGGAGCAAAAGTGATTAATCATCAAGGTAACACTTCAGATTTGTCTTTGATTGAGCTCGTTCATACTACGTGAAACAGGCTGACACCCAGCCAGTCGGTTTAATTTTTAGGTCTTTCTCATGGTCTACGTGTGTTTGTATGAAAACAGCTAACTCAAGAGCAGCTTGAGGGGATTTTTTTCTCAGCATGTTGTGATTTCTGTAACATTGCCTGAGCTATTTTAAAACCCAGACCCATGGTAGCTTATCGATCTGGTTTTACTGATGTTGTATTAGCTTTGGCTCATATTAGCTCATATTGGAGCACTGAGAGCCTTGTTTCTTTCAGATATCAGATGTGGTTTTTGTGAGAACCACTGAAGGACACCTTCATCAGTTTGACACTTAACTCTACAGGGACTGTAAATTTTACAGCATAGTTTTTGTCAAAGTAGTTCACTTATCATGAATTCAAGAGCAATTTGATCAGTTTTCCCTAAGTGAAGCATTCATGCTTTTAATCAATGATTAAAAATTATTTTTGTTTCTTGGAATAAAGAAAATTATCATAATCATAACTTATTTATCATATTTATAACTTAGCTAGAAAGAGAAGATGTGGACATTTTAAAGATGATCACATATGCCCTCAACACAATAACATCACAACTGTAAAACTGTTTCAGGGACCTCTAGCCCCACGGTTAATCAGTGTGTCTAAAGGATGTCGAACTGTTCTGAGCCAGGTAAGATGGATATGAAGTCACCAGTGGGACTGATGGTATTCATTGGGAACTTCAAACAGACGCTTGTATAGATTAAAACATGTGGTAGGGCCCAGGAGGAGAGGCTCTGTCACAGATTGAGCCTAGTCACTTTGACCCATACCTCCCCATTTTATCACACGTCATCCCCAGAAATGTAACCCTTAAATCACTCGCAGATGGACGCTGGCCTCTGACACACACACTACCATGAAAAGATGCCCCGGCAGTGTGTCGAAACGTCCTCTGACCCAAGTAAGTGAGAAGTTTGAGCTGCAGATGCTCAAACTCCAAGTGATCCAAATGTGCAGATTCAGAGAGCGAACATGAAGGACTCTGTGTTAAATTCACCTAACGGTTTGAGACAGAGTTAAAAGCAATGGTTAGTTTTGCTACTGTTGGTACGCACTGGTTGGTTCTCTACTGTGCACCTTGTCTGAACTCCAAGCACTAAGCCTATCTTGCTTTCTCTGGTAATTCTCGCTTCTTTTTTTCCTTTGCCTCCCATTGTCTGTGTGTAGCGTAGACAGAAATTTAACCATGCAATTCCAAATGGATTAATCCTAGATTTAGGTCATTTGGACGTGACCCAGCTGTTCTGGTGGCAGTCCCTCAGAAGTGCCCCCGTAGCTCCCGTAGCCCCCGCCGTAACTCCAGGCCTCCTGTGAAAGTCAAAGCCTGTCTTTCATCTCCGATCAGTTGCATGTGCCCTCACAGAGCCACAGGTTTTACTGCTTAAGTCTGGGCTGGCAGCATTGATCATGTGACCATTGCCTGCCTGGCGTTTCGACACATCATAGCTCTGTGAGCACCCTGTCTGCGCAGCCTGCCAGTTCTGCTCACACATCCCCATCATCCATCTCCCAGTGCCTGCTAGTTTTGATTTGCACGTGCTGTTGCCGAGGGTCCATCCATGATCATTGAATCCCACTAGTTGGAACTGTTAGGTCAGGTTACATCAAAGAGATCAGGAGGGATCAGCCTCAGCCTCTTGAAAGGGACAAGCTCTGGCTCACATCATCAGAAACAGGTGGAGGTCCTCATTGGAAGAACAAAGGAGAGATCACCATCTATAAAACTTTAATATTTCATAGAGGAGTTGCTTTAAATTCCTTTAAATTGCCACCCGTCTCCTCTGCACCGAGTGTAGCACCAGCATAAAACATATGATTTTAGGGTCACAACAGCAAAGCCTGAGACTTACCGGTATTATAGTCACAAAATGTTTAAGTGTGGGAATCTGCTAAAAGCCAGGACAAAAAGGGATGTAGAAATGTATGGAATATGCTTCAGGGGTTAGAAATTAGTCTCTTTTGTGTATATTGTGGTAATCTTACTTTGTCTTGTGGCTAACATTTGTCTGCTAGTTTAAAAAGCCAAACACTGCATTCATTTTGTTTGTTGCTCCCACAGATAGGTAAGAGTTATTGTTGTACTTAATATTGCACTTAAAAAGAAATACTGTAGATGTATATGTCATCAACAAGCTGTAATGTCATACTTCCTTGACGTTTTAGGTTATCTGCCCCCGTGAAAACACTTTGAGCCTCAGCTTCTGTTCTGTGTCACCTCAAGGGAAACCTCCAGAAGCAGGTCCCCCTAATTTCATGTTGAAACTATTGTTTAAAACCCAAAACAAACATGTACAGAGATTTTGGGTGTTAGCACACTGCCGAGTTCCTTTCATGTGCCCCCACCACATGTTCCTGATATTACCCAGAGAATCGGTAAACAACCTTGATCCTGACTCAAGTCAAGAAGTGCCATCTAAGATGTGGACGTAAATGGGGAGTAAGAGAGAGTAAGAGAGGCACGAGACATCTGTCGAGCAGGCTCTCATTTCGTAAGAGGAGGCCGTCTATTGGTTACAGATGATGCCCTATTTGATAAAAATGAACCCTTTCAAGATAGGACAGCTCGCATTAGGGGTCTCTCTGGCAGCAAGGGGCAATCAAAAAGTTCAGCTGACAGGTCAGCTGTTTGTTGTCAATCTTTCTTCTGAATGATGGTCACAAAAAAGCTGCTGTTGCCTGTAAACAGCTCCGTCACGTCATTCATACTATAGGCAAGATGGATGTTTATCTGTCAGTGTGGGGGGTGAGAGCATGTTTTGTGCGTTTGCCTGCATGTGTTCGCGTATAGCAGGATGAGTGAGGTGGACCTGGCGGCCTTCCTTCGCAAGTTTTCCATTCATGCCTAGTGCTTGAATCACCCTATGCAATGTCCTCTGCCAGGTAGACAGAGGAGACCAATTACCATTCGAAACCTGCTATTATTATCATCAGAGAGGCGGCAGCCCTCCTTCCCCTGCGCTTATTCTCATCTCCATCGAGACAGAAGGAGAATCGGGTTCTTTTGTCTCGGAAATGTTTATTTATGCCACAGATTTGCCAAAGGACATGGAAAAGCCCTTATTACAGGTCATGACAGTAGAGCCACAACACATTATTCATTTTCTGTCCTTTAACCTGGTAGTCTCTTCGGGGAAATTCTTTTGAAGTCCACACCCTGCTGTAAAACATGGTCATTATTCAGTTATGTGAGAGCTGTATTTGAAACATTTTTGTGGCTGCAGACGTTGAGGAAACTGCATCGGAAGAGTTCAGAATCGTCATTATGTTGAAATGTTTTATTTTGTTTTTTTATAAAGGATGCAAATATTAAGGAGAATTGTTGACCTGTAACGTGAATCTGATGTTCAGTCAAAACTCCTGGTGCCAGTTTTTCAGACAGGGATTACGACTGACCCGAAAGCTCAAAATCACAAGAAATATCCACTAAAGGCACCGTAGTCTTGGACTAGACTTAATCCTCTTCCAGGAAAATGGCCCATAATGTTGTGAGTACACGGTATGAGCTTCGATCCACTGAGCCACTGGGGCACCATTAGCACAGGGTATGTGCCTCATTATTTTTGACACTCTCTGAACACCAAGCAGCCGTTTTCTTTTATCTTCTCAGCAAGAAGATGAGGCTACTGTAATCAAAGAAGACAATGATCAGTGCCAGCCTCTTGGACTGGCCTGGTACCTGCTTTGATGTCATATTTTGGTGTATAGCTGGCTGCGGCCCATGCCAAAGAGCACCCATAGTCGCCAACTGTCTGACAGGCTGCCTTTCATCAGAATGACATCACTCTGCTACTTGATTACTTTCCACAGGCTCTTCCAGGCCTGGGAATTTTCTCTCAGGGATCTGAAATTATCATTCTCGCCTTTACACCCTTAGTCTCAAAATAAAAGGCCCACACATAAGCTTGTGGAGCATATATTTATATTCAAAGCTGGCTGTTAGTGCTGTGAGGCATATGCCTTTAGATTTTGTCGGTTATTGCTCCGTAAGAGGCATTTCTAAAGACAAGTTCAGTTTTTCTCTCTTTTTTTTTTTTAGGATTTGTGAATGCAGTGTACTTTGTGATGCAAGTGAAACCGGATAGAGCTAGATAAATATTAAAAAGCAACACGAAGGGACAACATGAAACATGGAAAATAAAAACAACTGTACACAGTGCAATCTTTCAGCCCAACATTTTCTCTGCCTCGATTTTCCCTCCATGGGGTAGAGAGCAGTGATAAATTACAAGGCAGAATCTGAAAGTGTTTGCTTTTGGAGGAAACTGCCGTGTGAGGCGGATATTTATATCCAACTTCTCTGGCTGGCAGCGTTGCCACTCTGCCCAGCATCAGCTTCACAGGACCGCCGTCTGTCTTCACCTGTAGGTCAGGAGCCGACGGCTTCTCCTCCCCACATCATACAGACTCTCCTCTAGGTGCCCTGAGGATCAAGAGGTGTGTGCGGGCCACTGACCATCCTCTTACTGGAAACTAGAGTTTAGGATTTTCAAAAGAAAAGATATTTCAAAGGATTAGAGAGTGTTTGTTTATTCTCAGCAGAGAGGATGTAGAGAATGACTGCATATCTTCAAGAGGTTGAAGTGGGATAGACAGTACATAACTCACGAGGCTGCCAAGTTCGCAGTGCTCTTTGATGTATTCAGATGCATACAGTACATACCCTCTTACAAACACCAGCAGGTATAATTATCATTGTGTGATCTAATTAGAAACACAGACTGAGATACACTGAAGTCAGTTTAACCGAGGAAGAGTACTACTTCCTACAAAGCCACTTAAACCATCAAAATCTGGGTGTCTTCCCGCAAAGATCTCATCTTCGCTTATGAGGTCACCTGTGGTCAGCCAGTGGAAACATTTATACAAAACAAGGTAAGGCATCTGTTTGGGAATATAGAGCGCCCACTTCCCTTTCTCCTGTGGCAGGAAAAAGGTGGTCATTTGGGGGAAGAAGAAAGTGTTACTCAGGCTTTACTCACAAAGAGTGCAAGAGGAGCTGTCATCAGGACACATCATGTTGTTTTTGTGATGACTAATGAGCAGACTGCTACCAGCACCTTTTTGGTATGTCTGTCTATGCTTTTGATCTGTTAATAATTCACTCAATTCAGGATGCTCCTTTTGGACACTTACTGAAAAAGCGCAGGGAACATAATAACTGTGAATGATATATGGATTATTACACTGTAAGACTGTAAACTGAAAAAAGAAGGATGTAAATAAAGAAAAAGTACAACTAAAATGAGGACTACAAACGTAATCAAGCCCACACATCAGAAGGAGAAGATGAAATTTCAGCGACGTGAATGCCCTCACATCTGGAGGGCAGGTGTAGGCCTAATTCTCATGTGGCAGAACTTTCACCTTAATTTACTCATTTAAGAGTCCACAAAAAAGTATACCTCTGGATTTGATATGCGACAGGATTCTGGAGGAGACCAAAATACATGGTTATCCCTCTAAAAATGAAAAGCACAGCAGGCAGGTAGGGGAGAGGACAACTGTAACATGTCTGAAGCGTAACCTGTTCTCCGGCCCTCGCTTTGAAACCAGATGAAGATCGGCTGTGGCCCTGAAGTCATTACACCTTCAAAGGTAATTAACACATGGCTTTTGTTTGGGCCCGATGAGCCCCAGATTAGGTAGGTACAGATGGTCAGGGGGCGGACGACAGATACCAAGGGCAAGGTGTGCTTGGATGTGCTTTCATGTCAGCAGGAAGTGCTTGACCCCTGGCTTCCTCCTGACCTCAAATCCAGGCTGTCAACACCACTTCCTTGAGTGCCCTGTAAAGATTAACATGTGGACAAAGACAGGGGGCCTTCGCAAACCTTCATGATGAGCAAGAGGACCCAGCTGGCATCTCTGCCCCGCAACACCTTTTATACCCGTTATGCTAATATAAGGTTATAAGAACGAAGGCTTGTTTTGTATCGTGAGGGTGTAGCCGGAGGTCAGAAATGTGTTGTCTAACGTTCGTCACCATCAGCAGGTTTGTTTCTGCTTTAACGCTTTGAGCTTCTGTTTCAATCTGTGCTAAAAACTGCTACCTGGCATATTTCCCAAATTGGTAAATAGCAGCACTTCCTCCCTTTGCCATCAAAGAGAAGGAGGCCTTGCCCTGACCATGTAACCACGTTAGCCTTCGAACCCCTCTGATCTTTCTCTCAGTACAGGCACTACCTGTGTGGCATCATGTGTAGAAAGGTATTTAGAGTCATCGATCTAATACCACCACAGTATTTACCTGTGATCAGTTAAAGTTTTAGAATCCACATGAGATGATTGATACCACTCTGATGATTAACTTATCTTAGCATAAAGACTTGAAACAACTAGTCCACTCAGTACAAAAAAACCAAAGCGTCAAGTGCATTAACCCCCATAACTTGAATTTTTACACTTCAACTTTATATGAATTAAAGAAACACAGGTCAATGGGTGAGCTTTAGAAGTTTTGATTTCAACAAAGCTAGTCTAGCTGCTTCCTCCATTCCAGATTCATGGACTAAGTCAAGTTAGTTAACAAACTGCTGGTGGCGTTTTCATATTCTCGTCCAGTCAAGAGACTGGCGTCAATTCTCCCGTCAAATTCTCAGCAAGAAAGGCAATAAACATATTTCCTAAAATGCTGCATAGTTTTCTGTAATTTTGTTTTCACTCTGTATCACCCTTTACTGAGGGTGATGAAATAAAGGAGGAGCAGTGGGCTCTAGTCATTGTTAAATGGTATCATCAAACTTCCACATCTGGATTGTTGCTGGTGCAATGATGCTTTGCTGGGTTATTTTTGTTACGTTTGAGTCACTATTAGCTTTTAATTAGGACTGACAAAGAAGTTAAACATCCAGAGTGATTCACAGGGAGGAGTGATGCTAAAATTAAGGCTGACACATCTTGTGGATAAGTGGATACTGTGATGCTGAAATCATAGTGTGTCACTGTGTAAATGCAATAAAAGCTGGTAAGATATAGATTCAGAACGTACTTGTTAACACCACATGTTGTCAGTCAGGAGCATCAGAAAGCTTCAGATCTGCATTATCTGTGCCCTCGCAAGCATCAAACACACACACACATTCAAAGGCATACAGACACAGTGATCCTCTACATATGAATTATCTCAAGCAGACACTTGGATCTGTGGGTCAGCAGTCTGACTCAGGAGTGTTTGATGATTGCGTTTTATTGTTCCAGAAGGTCAAGATCTTCAAAGGTCTTCTTCTGTTCTCCACAGGGCGTCCGAGCAGCAGCTGTCGGAAAACACCCGGCTTTGTATTTTTTATACGAGAGGAGAGGCAGGTCAAGCCCACTCTCACTGAAATGTTTTTACTGGGGGGTAGGCACTCAGTGGACACCACAATTTTGTTGTTCTGCCCTTTTGTGCTGCAGAGCGGAGAGTGTGTGAATCCTGTTGGATAGGATGTCACCTCTTCCGTTTTTGCTGCTGGTCAAATAGCCTTTTTGGTATGATTCAGCAGTATCCCCACGTGTGTGAATGAATGCATATGTGTGTGAACTGTTACAGACAAAACAGACCTGCACTTGGGCTTTAGACTGAATGTCTTGTCTCTTGAGCACCTTGAATGCAGTGTGTAGGAGCTTATACATTAAGGCAGCACCGAAGTCTTCTACATTCAGTGTTATTTTGACAGGTTTACACAGCAGATGATCTGACATGCTGTCCTTGTCAGAAAACACATATGCTTTTTTCTTTTCATATTAATGGCTCCCATTAACAGCGTCAGTTTTAAATTTGCTAGGTGCAACACTACAAATACCATCAAATATCATTTATATTTATGGATACATTTAATGCATACAAGCCTGAAACTGATGTAAGGGTCTCTTTAAAGGAACTCTTGACAAAAACAAAGGCTTGAGCATCTGTAAAAGCAGATGGTAGAAATGGTAGAACTGCACCGTGTTGTCTACTGGGATCCCTTTAAAAAGAAGTTCTTCCACACATTTTCCTCTTGAGATTTTCAGGTGCAGAAAAGGAGTCTGACGGCAAGCAAAGAGGACTAGATCTGTCACGATGATGGCTCCGACATCAGCTAGAAAGTGTGTGGTGTAAAATAGTTCACGATTTCTCTGACCTTCTGAACCCTCCGGCTGACCACCCTGAAATGCTGACGTTTTCTTACGCCCGCTGTGATGCTGCTCCACCCACGTCCTTCCCTCTTGACAGGATGTCCATGAAAGACTCCCCTCTTTCCCCCGTCACCTGTTTTCACACCCAGCAAGCTGAAGAGGCTCCTTTTCATGCCGTCGCACGTGCATTTGACGTGTCCGGTTGCTGAACGCGTACACTCGAGATGGTCTGCGGTTTGTGCCTTTGATAGCTGGAATGCTATGGATCAAAATGCACCAACCACTAAAACAGTTTATTTTCAAGTTTTGCAGATGTGTAGAGTAGTGTAGATCTTTATATAGAGTCTACTGAAATAAAAATTTGCTTTCACTACTGCAATTTGACCAGATTTGGTTAATTGCAACTTAAATTCAGATGATTACCGTAGCAAACTCAGGAAATACAGTAATACAGTAGTGGTTTGTCACTGCCAGATAGTTTTAGCTGTACAGGAAAAAATCTAATTAAAGTAGCATGGATTATTCTTATTCTCAATAAGAAAGTCCTGTTTTATATTCCTTCTGAGAGCAACTATGACTGAAGAGAGTCAGCTTGCTCAGTTTGAAAGATTTACTTTCCAGCTTTACTTTAATTTCCAGCTTTTCTGTTTTTACAATGCCAAGAAATAACAAAACACAGACTGCAAGTATAACAGGAAGCTCGGATCACTTTATCTGTTCTTCTTCTTCTGTACAAATGTTAAAAAACACACTGCGGCAGAGCAGCTCGAAGGACTTTTGCCATTTCATCAGATCTCCAGCAACGCAGCATCAGTGGACTTGCAGCAGAGCAGGACACAGTAGCAGGAATTGGTTAGTCTCAAACAAAATGCTGTCACTTTGATCATTTCCTACCCGTCTTTGATCTCAACACTCTTGAAAGGGCCAATAATGATGTTTAATTGATTATGTAGTATGAACAAGCATGGCTTGCTCTCCCATCACTCATTCCTCCTCTTTTTTTTTTGCGTGTACTCTTTCTCCAAAAGAAGATCGCTCGCATGCTATATTGCCCCTTCCCTTTCTTCTTCTAAAACAAATAAAGACGTCAAACATCAAAGCTGTTCTTGGTTAATAAAAGAAGACCTCAAATATTTTCCATTATGTTTGACATGGTTTTGGGTTTCGCCAACCAGAGGAATAACAACAGGACAGAATAAAATGATGCGTTTTTTTGTGTGTGTGTGTGTGTGTTGTTTTTGTTGCTCTGTTTCTGTGTTACAGAGGTTAAGCAGACCAAACTTGAGCCCGGGCTTTGATCTTGTTGGCTCTAATTATTCAAAGGTAGTCTTTCTCTCTTCTTTTTCTCTTTTGAGACACAAGTCCTCCCCGCTCTCTCTCTCTTTCTCACTGTCCCTTTCCACCCTCCTGATTATGATATCCAGAGTTCCTGGCTAAAACAACAGCCTGTCAGAGGATCACTTTCCTTTGAAGTCGATGTCAGTTAGTTGTGTTTCTGTCTTGGGCCAGAGCACTGACCCCTGACCTGCAGTGATTACTTCCGTGGCGCAGCCAAGCAGAGATAACTGTAAATGCAGGCCTTTGATATCCACTTGAGAGCCTGAGGGGAAATACAATGACGGTCAGGCATCTGTGCGTGTGTGTATGCTCACACACGCATAGACAGACAAGGCACCACATAGCAAAGGTCAAGGAAACATGGGCATAACTTCCTGGTTGGTATAATTCTCTTTTATAACAAAACCTCGCCTTTTTGCATATGAATGTTGTCTGCTTCCACTCACTCGATGTGTTTAGCCTGAGTGAAGGCTGCAACGCCGTCCAAGCTCAGTGACGTCTGAGGCGACGAAGAGTGGGAGAAATGAAGACTGTGGAGAGTTCTTCTTCTCTAGCAGGAGGCACTTGTCGAGCCCCATTAGAAAATCAAAGAGCAGCAGAAATAGAGAATTTAACGCTCATCCTTCAACACACACATCAGCAATGAGAGTGTGTTTTGCTATTCGGTGCAGTCGATTTTTTTTTTTTTTTTGTTCCTGCAGATGCCTTTTTTTTCTGCAGATGTTCTTTTATCTTTGAAATAAGTATTTAGTCAACGTGACAGTCCATTTTCATCCATGTCCAGATGGTGGACTTAAAAAAAAAATTCCATCCCATCCATAAAAACGCACACATAATATCCATTCTCAGCTATTGTAAATATTCAAGCTGCGTTTGGCTCCAGGACCAAAAAATCTCTTGTAGCTGATTGAGAATGGTGTTATGAAGCTATCACAATCATGTTTTGTTTAAATCAGCCTGCGTGAGTGGATTTAAGTCTACAGACTCTCTGACACTGGCGTATAGAGTCGTTACCGGAACGACTGTTGACATGTTCTGCTAAACAAGAACAGAGTTGACCGCTCTCTCGTCTCTCTCATGTGAGGGACAAATGAAGATGAGCAGATGAGAGTCTCTGATGAGGACTCACTCTCTCTCTCTCTGTCTCTCTCTCTTTATCTCTCTTTCTCTTCATCCTCTGCTGTAATTATGGCCTTTCTTTTTTCACTCTGTACTTCTCTCTGGCTGTGGTATTTTCTGAAGGGGAAAAAAAGAAAAAGCCAAAAGCAACTGGCATGCCGCTGGACTGAGTGCCGTGTTCGAGCTCAGAATAGTAAACACAAAGCCTTGTAATTTGCGGAATGCTTTTGTCATCTTTACCTCTAATTTCTCTTTCAGCGCAGAGTAAGCGCCACATATGAAGAGAGGGAATCAAAAGGAAGCTGTGGAATGCGTCAGGGTAAAATTAAACACAAAAATGAATGACAGTAGCTGGGGTTGCCGCTCTTACTATATTTGTCGCTGCTTCTCATTTCACACACTAACAATAATCACATCATTTCAGATCAAATTTGCACCTGGAGAAAGATTGATTAGGCAGTAACAGAATTAGAAGGTTTAAACATAAAATGGTTAAGAAGAAGAAGAATCAGCTTTATTGACAGTATATATGTTTTTTACATACACACACTGAATTCAGCTTCTGCATTTGACCCATCCTCCAACACACACATGCAACACCCGGCAAATTACATGCAGTGAAACACACACAGGAGCAGTGGGCAGCATCAAGTGCCCGGGGAGCATATTGGGGGGTTAAGTGCCTTGCTCAAGGGCACATCAGCCGGCTAATGGAGGAGGGGGGGGCATTTTTCGCATTAATCACTCCACCACACCCAAGTTTTTCCTGCCCGTCCGGTGGGGGAATCGAACTGGCGACCTTCCAATCACAAGCCGCTTCTCCAACCTCTAGGCTGCCCCCAAGTTAAGCGTTCAGTTTGCATATTGGCATTAAAAATGAAAATATCACCATGTGAAGCTCATATACAAACAGAGTAACAAGTCAAATTGTGCCTGATTGGATCCTGCAGGACATCGGCCCTCCACATCATAACACAGACTGTCTGAATAAGATGTCTACAGTCTACACATTCTTTATCAGGGGATTTCCTGATCCTGCATCTTAAATGAAATATAAAATATGGGACGTGCCACAGTTTATGCTGTTTCAGACACTTACCTCAGGAGGGAGCTGCAACTGCTCAGTAACCTGCTCTGACTTCAGCCTCAGCTGCCGACTGCAGGCTCTGTCACCTGTCACCTTTTCGACCTGCACCTGTCTGTCCACAACACCTTGACATGTGATGTAAGCAACAGCTTTTGCCAGTATTTCAGGGTTTTTTTTTTTCTCTTTCCTGTCACTGCTCTTCTTCTTCTTGTCTTCTGTCAGACTTTGACAACCTGCTGGACGACTGCCTCTGCTATGTTGTTCTTTCTTTGCTCTGTGCACATTATGTGTAATTCCACACCTTTGTATCGTCTTTGTTTTCATATTCATGTTCAAGGATTGCTTTCTTTTAGATACCTCTTTCACATCTCTTCTGTAATTTGTTCAGTTAGCCATGCATCTCAGAGTCTCCCAGAGGCATGTCTCGTGCCAAGACAAACTGCACTAGTTATACAGAGGACACTAGTAAGTGTCCTCTGTATATTTATCATTTTAAATTCTTTCATTTAACTGGAGGAGTAACAGGATGAAAGACACTAGGAAAGGAAAGGAAAGTGACATATCTTGTCATTGGAGGGAACTCACTCCAATGAAATTTGTTCTCTGCATTTAACCCACCCAAGTGACGTGCACACACACACAGCAAACCCGGGGCAGTGGGCGACCGCGTGCAGCACCCAGGGAGCAGTGGGGGTTAGGTACCTTGCTCAAGGGTACCTCAGCCATGGACACCGGGACGGGGAATCGAACCAGCGATCCACCGGTTACGGGTCCGACACCCTAACCGCTGATCCACGACTGCCCCCACTATAAGGTTATGGCTTCATTCAAAGAAACTGTATTAGGGTGTTACAGTGATTTTGGCCTGCGCTTTTTTCTGTCCTTACATTAAACAGTGGCATGTTGTTCTCTGTCTTTGAGATGTAAATAATTTGACCGCTTCCATGGCAACACCTCCCATGTAAACAACCTCAGTGCTGCGCACCAGCCCTCCGCTGATATGAATTTTGTTTAGGGGTAGAAGGAGAACTACTTACATGAAAATCCCTTTCATGTCTTGGAAAAGCGATGAACTTCTGTTGTAGTTTATTGCTGGTGTGATTTTTAAAAGCGTCCCCCTGGCTCTTTGAAGTGAGGACGGGTCTGTTTTTCCTCTGCGGCGGTGTCACTGTGTCACTGCTCATCTGTTTCTTGTCTCTGATTGATTCAGATGAAATCCTTTCTCAATGTCCAAACTGCTCAGTCTGAAATAAAGCTATATCAAAGCATTGAATTACACTCTGCAAATGCACTTCAGGCAAACAGGTGTCTTAACCTGCTCTGACTCTTACATACGACAGCTCTGCTGACTGAAACTATTTTTGTTTTTCTTATACTACTTATGCTTCACTTTCACTTGCACAGTCAGGAGTGTCGCCATAACATTTACATTTTCATTCTGTGCAGCCATGCATGTGGCAAATAAAGCCTCTTCTTCTCGAGCCAGCAGCCAGTTAGCTTAGCTTAGCTTAGCTTAGCATAAAGACTGGAAACAGGCAAAACCAGTTTAGCTTTATTCAACAGAAACAAGTCCTCCAACCAGCAGCATTGAAACTAACTGGTTACCACATTACATGTCATTTGTTTAATTAGAAAATTTTTTAAAAAAAAACAGCTGACATCTTACCCCCATAAGAGTAAAGCAGCGAGTGGCCGCTAGCGTAGATGATCTACAGCGTAATCCTTTGGGGCAACTCTGTCCATGAAAGTTACATCCACTAAAGGTGCTTGTCTTGCCAGTCACAGGCTGGAATCATCACTCAAAGTTTCTGACAACATAACAGAAAAGATCTGGACAATTAAACAAAAAAGATTACAATCCCTTTTGTGTAACCATAAAAACAAGTCTCAAGGAGCAGTCTCACTCTGAAATCTTGCAAGACCTCACCTCATCTAGATTACTGAAATCAGCTAAATATTCAGCCATGACTTTGGCAATAAAGTCTTGCTGGTGGTTCCTGCAGTTAAACTCCAAACTCCTCTCTTCAACTCAGACTCTCCACTGTTGCCTTTCTGCAAAACTGACCTCCCTGCCATCAGTTCTAAAAGTTTTGGTAAGTATGAATAATTCATGCACAAAAAAAATATGTAAATAAAGAGTCCCTACATATTAACAGGAGACTGATATCAGGCTCCTCATTTAACGCTCCGCAAAAAAGCACATAAGTGTGTGTATTCAAATATATTGAATTATTCCTTTAATTTCCCTGTTTCTATTGACTGAGAGTAAAACCAAAGGCTTTAGTGAATGGTTGGAAGATTGACAAAAATGCTGCCTCTTCAAAGTTAGCTGACCAGACCATAATCGTAGTATCTTTCCTCACTTTTTTTTACCGATTTTGTCAAGCATGCCTTCATGTTGCTGTAGCCAGCGCTTCATTATGCCTTTATGGCCTATTCCGGTCCTGCTCGCGCTGCGGTCACACACATCAAATTGCTCTCCTAACAGCTGTCTGTGCTTTTTTTTTTTTATATATATAATAGCTACTTGAAACAGAGGAGGGTTTTATTCTCCTTCTGAGCATTATTTTTACTGATTCATGTGTCTTTTTTTATGATGTTATTTCAGCTCCCGGCGGGTTCGAAAATAGTCACAAAGTGCTATTCCCAAGCATTTATATACCTAACATATAAACATTTTTATTGCTCGAATGTAATTTTGTGGGCAGGAGTAAGAAAGGAAGACAAAAAAGACACGCATTTTTTGATTTCCTTCCAATAAATGTTTGGAATTGTAATAACCTCTGGGACAGACAGCCTGTTACTGTCTCATGTGGCTAGAGGACCCGGGTTGCTCTCTCCCTCTCTCTCTCTCTGTGGTATGCGTGTCCAAGGGCTTGTTACTCTTTGAGGTCTTGGTTTGTTTAATGGAGTGGTAATCTGTCTACACAGAGGATCACCCTTGAATCCTAAGTTCACTGTGTCAAGTGGCTCTGTTTATAAACTTCTAAGTGTCTCTAATAAAAATGGCTTTTACAGAACAGCCCCACCCCCATGCTTGAGAATGGCATGTCCAATATAATGATGTATTTCAGTGGCGTCGACTGCTCCTTCTGCTACCACCCCTGGATTTGTATATGTTCGACCCGTCGCTGACATTGAAACCTATGCTTGTGGCTCTGTCGTGCTGAGGGCCAAATGCAAATTGCATCCTAGTAGGGCTCTGGCAGGGATGTCCACACAGGCCGAAGGAGGCTGCGTTCTGCTCGACTCAAGTGTGTTTGTGCAGCCATTTTTTAAGGGTGCTGACGAATTTCCAGCTGTGGCAATGCAGTTTGGCCCCGGGAAGCATCAGAAAAACAACATCAACATTCGAGTTACAGAGAGGGGCCTGAAAACACGATCCACTCCGCGGTGTGTTTGAAATGTTAACTAAAGAAAACAAGCAGGCTAATGGTTTTGTATTTATATATTTTCTTTGCAGGCTTTGAAGTCAGAGCTCAAGTTGCATGTCAGCCCCAGGCAACACTCAAAAGTAACTGTGAATGTAAAGCCAGGAGGGGAAAAAAAAAAAGCTTGATTTCACCTCAGCTTCTGAGGACTTCACAGATTTCACTCAAACATTTTCCTACATTTCTGTGTTTTATTTGGCAGTTTTTACTCAAAGATTACCGCAACTGCTCCAGATGCTCACAAGGCCAAATCAACCGCCAAATGCTTTTAATAAAGGCATGTTTCACGTATTCGATGGAGTAGAGAATTCAGTGGTCAAATTTCCCATATGAAGGGAAAAAAAAGAGGATTATTCACTATGAAACATATAATTCCTACAGACGTTGTTTATTTTTTAGCTGGACACCAGACACAAGAAGTGAGAAAATGCACAACTTTGTTTTGTCGTGTTTGTTTTGTAGCTTAATAAAGTTACTTGTGCCGCATAATTTATACATTCTTTACAATATATAGTTCATCTAATTTTTTAAAAAGTAGACTGTCTTGTGTGGTTTCCTCTTTTGTTTCCTATAATCACGTCATTCACCAAACTCAACATTTACTGTAAAAAAGGCATCAAAAGTCTTGTGATGCATGAAGTCTGAACTCCATGGACATCTTCAATTTTCATTTTTCATTTCATTTTCTCGCAGAAATAACTGTTTTTCTGTTTTTGTTTCTGTGAATTTTATTATAATATGTTATGATTTGTGGCCGTTACCTTGTCCAGGTCTCCCTTCAGAGATTTTAATCTCAGTAGGACTATCTGGTAAAATGAAGGTAAAATAAATAAATTAATTTTTTAAACCAAAAGATCTTCCATTTTCATATTCAAGCTGACTGACAAGACATAAATCATTGATGACTTTCTACTAATTAAACAGCTCTTATGAAGCCTTTCATAGGACACTGGACACACAGGGACACTGTGTCCAGAAAGCAGTCCTGAAATTCCCAAACGTGATTTTTCTTTTTCCAACACTGTGAGCACTACAAACAAAATTCCATTCACCTCCACTGCACTGAGGTGGAGGCAAACATCTCAGTTATGGACATCTGAAAACCTGCACAAACAAAACCCAAAATATCTGCATGGACTGATATTATTAGATTCACATGGAGCCACACTTTAATGTTCTGAAGAAGATTCAGTGCAGTCTTCTAGATCCTGTGTGTCAG
The DNA here is from genome assembly GCF_020382885.2 of Scatophagus argus. Lineage (NCBI taxonomy): Eukaryota > Metazoa > Chordata > Actinopteri > Scatophagidae > Scatophagus > Scatophagus argus. Next base: position 13,880,416 of record NC_058508.1, read on the forward strand.
TGTATGTGTTGGTTTTGTTTGGTTTGGTTGTGTGTGTGTGTGGGGGGGGGGTTATTACTTCTTCTTGTTGGTTGCAGCGCAGTCCCGTCTGTCCTGTGGGACATCTGTGGGTTGCGTGATGGGCTTTGTGGAACGGTGCTCTGTTAGGGGAGTTAAACAGGCACAGTCACGAGCTCTGCCAGACGCCATGGGCACAAGTGGCCTTGTCTCTTTGAGGCTTTGCACACACGCACATATGGCGACGTACTACAACATAAAAACACAAAATGAAACTGATACACAAACATAATGGATATGCACAGTCAGTTATAATCACAGACAGATATCCTGACAAATTTTTAGGAGTACTTAATGTCAGGGAAAATGCTTCAGTGGAGGACCTGTAACACTTATGTTCCCTCTATGCTGCTCAAACTGGCCAAATCTCAGAAAGCTGTGAATGAGTTATCCCACAGCTGCCAATATTTTTGGTCTTTATTGGCCTACCAGCCATACCAGCATCCACCACCCATTTATCACCGCGGCCTGCGCTCTGAAAGCCTTTTTCATGGCTGCCAAAATCCTAGTTTTATTCCTAATGTGTAGCTGTTCAGCCTTTAATGGCCGCCTTTTTATGGTTATTGATTTATTTTATTTGAGGATGGAGTGGGTGTCTGTGTGTGCAAGCATTTATGTTTTTCCCCTCCTCGTTGCCCATTTGTCAAAATGTTAGCCATAAACTTACTGAGAAGTTGAGAACACAACATCCATTACAACTACCAACCGTTTCGCTCAAAGCAACACGAGAACCCACATGAGATATACAGTTTGGTAGGAGATGAAGTGATTATTGGCTGGTAAATGTTGTGTATCTGAGTGGTCACTGCATAGCGCTGCTCTCATAATGTATAGCTGAAACGCTACGTTCTCATGTCAGATCCTGATAGATTTTAAATGATTTTAAAGGCAGAGGAGGATAATGAAGACCAGAGTGTAAACAGGCCAGTGTTATGTTAAAAAGAGAGGAAAAACTTGGGGAGATCAAACAGCCAGTCTGTTGACTTTGATGTTTGTCTCTTTCGTTCTGAGTTGCGGTGGTTTCAGACATTTTATTAGTCTTCCACCGAGACGCTTCATCTCGTCTTCCTGCCACCTACTTTTCACTCGCAAATTTTATGTTTTACTGGCACATAATGGCACTGTCTTCCTATACATTTTGCTAAAAGCCTCATTTGTCCATTGTCCACTTTTTTTTTAACTCTGGCATGTTCAGGACTGTATCTAACCTTCATCTGCAGGATTATATTCTGTATTATAGATCCTGTACACTGAATGCACTGAATGTATGTGTCCCCAGTGCGTTGCACTTTAATCCTCATAAGGATGCTCTTCATGCTGTTGTTCAGCCTTGTTTTCTTCCAAGCTCTGATTTTCAGCGCAAACAAGCAGAGCCACACACACACATTGAGGTGCCAGCATGGGAGGCCCGGGTGGCTTGGCAGGCAGGCTCAGTCCATCAGAGCGGTCGGCCTTTTATGAGATAACATGAAAGCACGGGGAATAACGACGAGCGTTTGATCATCGGAGACCAAGCTGATTTACTGCCAAACCCAACACCATAGCTTAGACCTGGCAGAGCATCACCTAGGCCCGCCTGAGAGAAAGATGAGAGCGGAACACGGCCCCCAGCGCTCGTCTTTCACTTTCCCGTGGTTTACTGCGATGGCTTCAGGTTGAGCTTTGGGACCAGGCCTCCTCCACAAAGCCTTATCCTTACAGGGAGCAACTAATGAGCTAATGCAGAGGAAATCTTTAACTTGTATCAGACATCCACACTCAACAGAAAGGAATTAACAGCATTCTTGTCAAACAAAAAGGGAATGTCTGTTTTTCATTTCTGGGCATTATGTCATGAGATCACACTCCACTTTTGAAGTTGTTTTACCTGAGTGTGGTGGGATTATTTCCCAGTGTTTGTGCTGATTAAATGGCATATAGATGATTGTGTTATTCCTGTTTGCAGTTAGAAACTTGGAGCAGGTTGTAAAGAAGCACCTGGCTAATTCTCAGCGCCGGTTATAGCTGCTTGAGTTCGATGCAGCACTGTTAAACTTGTTAACCCTCTGTAGGTCAACAAAAGGCAATAAAATTGTGATTAGTCAATCTTCATTCCCACCAAACATTGTTTCCCAGTTCCTCTCTGAGCACAGTCTGACACATAACGATCAGCGATGACTGGCTGAGTCAGTGGCGAGGCCGCGAGGAAAAGCAAGTGACTTGTGTTGCCATACAGGGTAGTCATACTTTACTATTAGGGATTAACATGTTTGTTTGATAGCACAATATTTTAATGATTTATATTCCACAAAAGCAACAGCTATGAGTTTGTGTGATATTTTTAATTTTAGATCTGGGATTGGTGATTGATTTCAAAGACTGTCCCAAAAATCAATGGAGTTTTAGATAGGCCTTTGATGAGCAAATGCCTCACAGAGATGGGGACAGACAGGAAAAGACAGAGACCCACTGGAAACCACAGAAGTCAATGTCGTGCTTTACAAGAGACAAAACACTGAACAAAAGAAAAAATAGGATAAAGGATGTATTTGCTTCAAAGGTCTTACTCTAAGTGTAATTTTCAAAAGGGCTGGGTTGCCCCCATTCTGTAATTAAGTTCTTCACATTGGGTTTGTCTGGAATTAAAAGGACTATTGCCACTTTTCAACATGGATGTTTTTATATGTCTATGTTTGTCTGTGGTGAAGGATGAAAGGGAGATGCTTTCCCCTGTCTCCTGAAAAGACTTTACACCAGTGGAAAGTAGACGAAGAAGAGACTCTGCAGTGTTTGAACTCGTGTCTCGTGCCTTCCAAGTCTTCAACCAGTCAACAGAGGTGGTTTCATTTTTATTGTGTGCTTGACACTACGATGCTTTTGTTTTCTGTCCATAAACTCTGTCCAGATGACTCTAGATGATCCCAACAATAAGGACAATGTCAGAAGTGTATATCTGTCTGTCCAGAGGTCATAATGTCTGCTCCTGATGAGACAGTGCTTCATTTATTTTGTCAGATATTTTTGGACCTTTCAAAGTGTTGTGGCAAGTCAAATCAAGTTCCTTGTGATAATTGTAAATGCATTTATCTTCTAACTTGCCCGTGTCCCGATTTATTCTCCACAATAATCATCTGTGACTCTTTACACACATATCATGCTCTTCAAATGTCTCGAGTTTGACATCAATGCAATGTCCTTGCTGCTCTGGAGGAAACCGGAACAACAATCTTTTCCAAGTATCTTACAAAGTGAAAATCTGATGACAGTAGTTGAGACTAGTGGACTGTAAAGCATTATCTGTGGTTCCGTGGTTTCTTCCTCAAAGTACAGCTCCGGGGCAGCTCTCAGAGTTCAATCACAACCCTTGCTCTGCTTCCAAGACGACTCTTGAGATGACAATGCTACACTGACGTCAGAAGAGGGTGTTTTGCTAAAAGACCAAGGCAGAAAAATAAAAGTGATACAATAAGACGGGGCCTGCTGATTTTTCCTGGAAGCTCTGATTCATTGGAGACAATGAACTGAAGCTTCTTTGCTTTCTTAAATCTTTTTCTTTTTAATTTTTTTTTTGAGCCAGACATCATGGCCTCCTGATGAAGAATAGTCTGCAGCATTCTTCAAAGGCACTTAAGATGTATAATTAATAACAGAAATCAGTAATTTTAAATTACAGCAGAGGACACCCAGGTCTCTTTGAACCCATCAAATCTGTCTGGATGACTTGTGGTCCTTTAATTAGCTAGGACTGAAGAAATTGGGTGGGGTCTGTCTACCCTGTACCCACCATCTACCACAAGCACCTCCACCCAACACCCTAGACTAAGAAGAATCCGAGCGTTATTTTTGATTCCTAAATATTTTCTTCTTATCTGACCTCAGAACATAGCTGAAGTCATCCCTTGACAAAAGTGAGTTTGCACTCTTGGAAGATATCTCCTCAAACAGACAGCCATGGAAAAACATTACTAACAATCTTCAACTGCATCTCCGAGGCTATTGATGGAGCCCAACCTCGTCCATCACTGCGCTTTTCTGTCAGTCAGAAGTCCGACATAAACCGCAACCAGACAAACTTGGGCAAACTTGGTGGTGTGGTGTGGTTTAATTCACATATCCCTCCACCCCGTCTGTCTCTGGACCTCATGGTTTCATATCTCAGGCCGTACATCGCAGCCAACATATGCTTGTCTAAGCTCGTTGTTTACAGCTCAGCCTCCCAGCTACGACAGTCAAGAGGGCTGTCAGAGAGACAAGAGCTAAATTTAGACTGGGTCTGTCATTATCAGGATCATTTGAGAGTAAAGCTGTTGTTTGCTTGAAGCTGCCTTTTCTCATTAAGTGATTAGCCAGGAACCAAAGACAATGACAAACAGTGTGTGTTGGAAGCTTAATCAAACTACAGTGTGGAATTTTAGATCACTGATGTGCTTTGAAATGATTAATTCAGCCCAGTGAGAGGAATCGAGCTCTTAAAAGTAATGACATGTGTTCTTGAGATGCTTCCATCAGTCCATCAGGCAATATAATACGACATGAGTTGCAAGAAATGGCCTCATCTTTCAAAAGTGCTGGGACAAAAACCATCTCTCCCTGTGTTGGTCATGCCATGGAGGTCTTGGTGAAAAGCAGAGCATGTGGCCAGTCTCATGTTTCTCTCTACTACTCTGTGGGTGGTCCCACTGGGGGGGGTCGTTTGATTATTCTGGGATAATCTTTTGATTACAATTCAATATGGCCCTTTAGAGAGAGAGCCATGGAATTTCCTTTTTTTTTTGCCCAGTGTGAATGTGAATGAACTGATGACATGCGCAAAAGCAGGCATTTTCTCTGCGCCCACGTCGACGTGAAGAAGAGTTCCACGTTTGTTTTACTCATTTTTAACAGTTTGAGTTTCACATTTAATTATGTTTTTCAAATAAGACTATGTGAATGCAAGGGAGTGGAAACATGAAAATAAATCAGAAAGTGCATTTATGTATGCATACTTAGCAAGCAAGTCTTCCAACTGTTCAGTTCATTTAAACTGTGCATCTGGAGAGAACTTGGGCATTCAAGGAAGAGGTGATTTATACACCCACGCAAGTGTTTGGTTTGGATGACGCAGTTATCTACCAGGAATATCTAAAAAAAATAAATAAATGTGTGTTTGTGGGGGCGTGTATGTATTAATCATGCAGACTGCTTCAGCCGAGTTGTTGCACCCAAGATCAGTAGATGTCTTTTACAACTTGGAGCGCTGCCCTTGGTATTACCTCCAAGACTTATCTGCTCTATTCCCACATACCATCTACGTCTTTCTTTATGTGCAGCTGTGAACAGGTGCACCTGTCCGGCAGGAATTTTGTTTTCACTGCAAGCATACAGCTACAATTCCTCAGATGTATTATGATGCAACGATACAACTGAGAAAGTGCATGCATCCCTCTTTTCAAACTGTTTCCATTCTTTCCTCCACCCCTCTTCACTGTCCCCCTTGCTTTCTGTGCCCATAAAGGGACATGTGACCTCATCTGTGTTTGATTTTTCTGCCTACTTGAAATTGGCCATAGGGTTAACATTGAGTCCTTTGATCAGTCCTGCCAGGAATTGGACTTGTTTATCTTGTTTATCTGATGATGGCCCCTTAATGGGGGGCAAACATTTAGCAGGGGCATGCCTTGATGTGGGCCTTGATAGCTGCAGGACACAGAGAGAGGAGAGGTCCAGAGCTCTGTAATAGTCGGAGGTGAAGGAAAGACGATTACAGATGTGGCTCAAGGGCATCTGAACCTTGTCTCTCTCAGCCTCTTTCCTCCATCACTTATCTGACCCCATACAGATGGCCCCTCATCATCATCATCATCATCAAAAAGCACAAATATCCAGCATCCTTCCTCTTCTCTTTTCAACCTAAGCAGCTCCTCTCTGTAGCTGCCTTAGATTGACAGTTATTAATACACGTGCTGACGGCCATTTTAGGCGGGCTGTAAGTGCAGGAAATGACACGTAATCAACAAGCTTCTCAAATGAGATGTTACCCAGTTCCTCTATTCATTGACCTGCTGATGGAGATGTGAGGAAACAGTGGCGGGTACACAGCCAGGCCTCATACCATCACTTGCCTTGCTCGACCTCAGCCCCTGTGAAATTAAAGCTTTCCTCTCCTGCGCCGCAGCTGGACTCCAAGGAGCCTGCAGAGGGCCTGTTTATTTGTGCAACAAAGTAATCAGGGGGTCTGTCATTACAAGGCCTAGCCTTTGCACCTTCTCTCTCCACCAGCCCCATCTTTTCTTCTGTTCCCATCAGCTCCCCTCCCCTTCTTTTACCATCTCTCTTTCACCACTCTCAAGCTTTTTACTTTAAGCCTCATCGTTATCCAAATCCTCTCGCTGACCCTTGTTGACCTAAGGATTTGTTTGATGTGGTACTGGCAAGGAGAGAGATGAAATAAAGTTTAAAGTTTATTGTTTAAAGGAGAGATTTCCATGATTCAGGTTTTAGAAATAAACCTTTCATGTCTTTACCGAAGAGAGCGCAGAGTCCTGTGTGTGTGTGTGTGTGTGTCTGTGTGTGTGTGTGTGTGAAAGAGAAAGAAAGAGAGAGTGAGGCAGCAGAGAGACATCTTGAGGGCTTGGATCTCTGTGTGTTAATTGGCCACGATTTCTCTTAATGTTGGTCAACACATGCACACTTTCTCCTGTTCCAATCAAGGGAACAGAAATGTGTAGTGCGGTAACATGCTAATAATTTAGTCTGTTATGTTGTGGTTTAAATCATGAGATTCCTTCAGTCAAAAGGCAAGCGTAAGTAAACAAGCTCACACATGTGGCCACAATATTGCTGTTCTTCTGTCCAGAGAAATTTTCTCTGTGGGAAAAGGGGGTTTATTCAGTGCCTCCAGTCGATATCTGACAGAAGCCATGAGAGGTTTTGTCCAAATGTAAAGAAATGCTAAGCCAAACAAATGTTTTAAATGTCCCTTATTCATGTACTTATTTTTAACCTTGTCTTGTGGCATTCTCTTGAAGTGACTAATACACTCCTGCCGGCACATTTGATATTAAGTTTTCATGGCTCTGGAGAGTAAATTGCAGATCAAGAGTATAAACTCTGAGACAGCAGCATAATCCTTTAAATTCACTGCATGCTTACATCTTTAAAACCTGTTGTGTTGTGCTGCTCTCAATTAAAGTCTGTAGCTCATCGTGTTCTTGTACTCAGAATGAGTTTCAAGTCCTTAGGGATTCTACAATGTCTCTTATTTCCCTGTTTGTCTCAAGAGACAGACAGGCGGGTTAGTTTGGGCCGGTCTGCCTTCTGAACGACAGCATCTCCAGTCTGTGCCGCTCTGCACAGAAGAAGCATCTTGTTTTTCAACTGGCGGTTTTCTTAAGCCACAATGTTTGATGTGGGCTTCCCTTAATCACACAACATGCTCGCTAAACATGAACTACATTCATCTTCGCTCCACGATTTCTGGACGCCCCCCCCCCTCCCTCCTGGGTTGGCGCTGCTTTTGTTGAGTTATTGTGCAACAGAGTTGTGAGGCAAGAAGACAGCGACCTTGATCTCAATGAAGTGATTTTGATCCGGCCAATCCAGCAATTAGGCTACTGAGGGAAGAGTGAACCTCTAATCCTGGATGGGACACATGTGTTCTTTGTAGTCCTAATGTCTCTCTTCCTCCTCTGTCCACATCACTATCTGATGGGACACAGAGTAAGTATTAAACCAATGCCTCAGATGGAAGCCTACCATTAAGATGGAGATGTTGTGCTCTTTGAGGCTGAGGACTTTTAATTATAAGCTCTGGGCCCGATGTAGTTGTGTTTCCTCCGTTTTGCTGAATAGAGGGTTTGCTCGGCGCTGGCTGGAGACCTGGTGCCAGCCTCTGGAGTCAGCGTGTCACTGGCGGGTATTTTGTGGGTAAGAAACAAGGCATGCCGCCACGCCAAGCGTGACTCTACAGGAGTCCCATATGGGGGCAGAGATGAAAGGCTTTTATCTCCCCTTAACCCCTCCTTCCCACCATCCCCTTCCCCTTAGAGCTCTGACTGGCAGGGCAGTAGGTGGAGGATAGAACTAGGATAACCAGACTGGTTGTTAACATATCAGCCGTTGTTGAAGCTTCAAGGGCATCGAGAGAGATCAAAGCAAAGCATTCAGTCCAAAAGCATGACAATGTCTTGCACAACAATCCATCAAGCCTCCAATTCATGCTGTCACTGAATGAGGAAGTGGTCATGAACGGCAGTGGAAGGCCTTTCACTGTCTCCTGTTGGGCTTTGATGATCCAGCACAAAGAAAGTGTTATAATGGTCTCATACAAAGTCTAATGTCATTTTTTTCATTTGTTTATTGTTGTCATTACACCAAGAATGACCCAACCCACACCTTTTTGTATTCAGCAAATGATGATTAATGTCTGACAAGAGACTGCTGCTGAGTAAGTTAGGATTTCTTTCTTTCTTTCTTTCTTTCTTTCTTTCCTTCCTTTATTTCCTCCTGTACGTAGCTCTTTTTCCTTCTCTCTTTGGGGTCCTGTTGTGAATATCTCCCATCCCCTCAGGGACTTCTTTATTTTTCTGTTTTGTTTTGTTTTTCAGGCACTCTGCATTTACACCCAGCAGTCCTTTGAAGTTGTTGCCTGGGTGCTGGTGGACAAAAGAGCCCCCATCAGCTGGATTTAAGGACGATGTGGTGGGGGTTGGGGGTGAGGGGGGTGAATAAAGAATCAAAGTAACTGGAATGGGGTTTGGAGGCGGAGGACTCCATGTGAAACTGTGAACCATGTACCCCTCTTAAATATGGGCCAGGAGTTCACAGTTGTCATTGGCACAGTTGGCTTTTCTTTTTTTGTTGGCTCTGTTCCCCTTTGTGCTACATGACATTGTCTCCATATGTCTATTTGCAGTTCCACTTGTTCATGCATTCGTTGGCACTGTATGTTCTCATTCTTGAAGTCATTCAATGTGGCAACAAGTCCAATATTTTTCTCTCTGCAGTCAGGTGATGTGAAAGACCACCAGCTGCTGCTGCACCTCATGAAAGCGACTCCTTTCTGTGTGCTGACCATCGCTTTCTGCCTTTTTCTTTTTTCAGTGCCTCGGTGCTCTTGTGGCACCTTGCTCTGTGGCACTACGGTCATCCACTCTGTGCTTCCTGCCCGCCTAGCCATGCACGGCAAGGGCTACTGATGCCACTGCAGCCCCTCACACCCCCACAGTGGGGGAGAGATGGTCTGTGCTCCTTCAGCCCATCAAATCCCCACAGGACCACTCTGGTCCACTGGAGGTGAATTCAGGGAGCAGCCTTTGGTGGTGCCGACACAGCGGCCCTCTTTCACTGGGGGCCTCATTAAACCTGACAACATCCCCTCAGCCTGGGCTTTTTTGTTCAGCCAGCCTAATACTAAATGGCAATTAAAGGCATCACCAATATGCAGGTAATAATGCCTTTGAGGACCATAAAAGCTTTGTGGATAAAAATGACAGCTAAACGGTAATTGAAAGTTTTCTTTGACATTACAGGAAAGATGTGCTTTGAATAAGCTAGGTCAACCTGTGTAATCCTTATTCTGAATTTGAATGTGCCAAAACAAAAGTGTTAAAGCATCGGTTACCAATATTTTTTTATTAATAATAAGATATGAAAACAATATGACAATGTGAAAGCCCTCGTTGCAACATGCCTTGACAAGACTTGGATCTGCAGTTTCCCTGAGCCTTAAGGAACTTTAAAGCTAGTTTCAGCTCATTGTTTAGCTGTCCAGATCATAAATCAGCTGTTTTGGCCGACTGTACACTACCTGCTCAGCACCTATATTGCAGTTAGTGACTACTTGAACATAATGATGCATTTACCAGCGAGAGAGCCAGATATGCCTCTCAGAAGTGGGTAGAGACCAAAAACTGAGCTAAAAGAGAATGAGTATTGGACTTGATGTTTGTCAAGTGAATGAATGATAACGTTGCTCTGAGTCTCTTTGTTAACTGTTAACAAGTTCACTATATCAACTGAAAAGGTGATGATATGTCATGCTGTGTTCACACCCTGTTTCTGCTGCCTCGAAATGCTCAAAAAATCAGTCGCAGCAGTTTCATAGACTCTTCAGGTTATCAAAAGATGTTATCAGCAATTATTGTAGTTTGTTCGTGATTCTATAAACACTGTAATTGAAAACGTCAACTTGGACAAACTTCACCTGCTTGATCTCCACATTTATGTTATGGACAGTGTTGTTGTTTGCATGGTGGAAAATTCAGGTAATGTGGTCAAAGTGATCACAGCAGTTTGGTTGCCAGGTTGTTTTCCATTTTAATTAGCAGATCAAAGCATAACTTTCTGTGTCACTTGTTTAACTCACTCCACATATGCAATCATCAGCATCTGTTTAGATCCCAAACTGGCCGGCCCGCTTCTCTATGAATTACTTGTGGACATACATCTTCATTTGTTATTTATTTGCTTGTGTGCAGTCACGAAAGAAGCAGAGGGTAAAAAGCATGGACTCCACATGCCGGAGGGGCTCCGCTGTGTAAACCACCAGACTCGGGTTGGCAAATGGATCCAATTGGGAATGGTCATAGCACAGATGAATTAAAACTGTGTAAACAGTCTGTGAACCATCAATATGTACTTCAGCATGGCAGAGGGATGCAAATGTAACATCTGTCCCACCAGCTCCATTGGAGAGTGATTAGGCTGTATTTATAGGCGGCACAGGAAACAGACCCACAGCTTATCTTCTTGTGGACAGGTTTAACACAGCTGGTCTGAAAGGACAATAAGAGATTTCAAGGAAAGACAAGGCAGTGGCTGCCTGTGCAGTATTTGGTAGCTGTATAGTGTATTGTCAAAGCATACTCCTCTCTGAATCCCGTCCAGCTGATTTTATCATCAGCTTTTGATTCAGAGAAAGTGCAGAAATGGAAGACAGTTTGCTGAGATTTCACTCACTCTCTCTCAAGACTTCAAACACACTGTGAAATAACAAAAGGAAGTCTGGAAATCGAACATGTCTATGTTTGTCTGTCTCTATCATTACCACATTTTGAGGTTTTTCCATTTCAAAAATCATGTCTGTGGCCATATAAGATAGACTTAAGTAGTTTACTCAGCTGTGGATGAACAAGCCCTGCTTCCCTTCTCAGCATCTGAGATGGAATGAAGAAAAAAATTGCTCTGATAGCTGTGTTTTTACATTGTTGCTGAGCATCTGACCTTCCTTGCATATTGTGACAATATTTCTTTAACTAAGGAAGATGAAGGAAGGAGATAGGGCTGCAGTCAGCAAACACAAGGTTTCATAACCTTAAATGCACACTACATGCTACGCCCTGTCCTTTTTATGCCTTCTGCACCTGGGTCAGCAGCTCAACACCATGGGATAGCCATTCACGAAATATAACCTGTGTACAAAACTTTTCCCATGACCTCAGGGAGATGAATATCCACCTGTGATTGGGCATGAAACACCTCTATTTGGCACTAAATTTGTATTTGATTCATCTGTTCCTCACAACAGCACATTGTCAAACAAACCTCTTCATTTTTATACATTCTGGGTTTTAGAACCAATAAGTCTGGCAACATTAATCAACTAAACATTTATCTTCAGATGTGAGAACTTGCTGGTTTACTGGTTTTGAATAGCTTTCAGATCTTGGTCTTCATTTACAAAATATCACTTATGTAAGTCAACATGTGGTGCACTTTTCTCACTTTTCTCTCACTTTTCACATTTCATATGATCACTCTGAATCACGTCTTTGCTGTATGTTTTTTTTGTTGTTGTTGTTGTTTTTTGTTGGAAAGGTCATGGTCCAGTCCAGAAAAAACAAATCCTGTAGCTCACTTCAGAGACCTTAATCAAAAAGACATTTCAGTAGAATTGTCACTCCTGCTTTTCAGTCAAGTTTTTATTTAATGTTTAGGTGTCAAATGGACTGGGGGCAGTAGATTATACTGTGTAGTTATGTGGTTAGATGGATACAGTGTTGATATAATTAGTGTTGGTAATCTGTGACACCTCACACCCTGTTGTTAACACTGAAATGCCACACTAAATTGCTTGTTTTCTGTCTTGTAAATTATTTGCCTGAGTTACCCTGTCAGGCAGCAATTGTAAGTCAACTAAGTCCTCAGTCCCACGCAGCTCCACAGCTCAGTGATCCGGCTTCCCTCCCTCCCTGATGCTATTAGTCAGCAGGATCAGTGCTGGATGGGGGGATATGGGAGAGGACCAGGGGACACCTGGCCTTTTCTCTTTGGGCACTCAGACATGTCATGGCTTTGCCTCTTGACAGAATCAGGATGCAGGATATTGTCCTTCCATTGATGTGCGTCCTGAAGCTCCCCGGCCCATGTAGTGTATCAGTGCAGCATCCAACAGCATCACCGGAATATCTGGTTGCAGTACATGGTTCTGTTTCCATTGTGAGTCATTCTGATGCTCTTCCAAATGACACAAGATTAGTTTTGACAAGACTGATTTTTGACAAACATGGAGTTCCTTTGAAGACTCTGAAATGGTATTAGCATATTAAAACCTTAAAGTAAGCGTTGAAGAAAAAAAGTGAGAAAACGCCATAAATGCCTCTGCACAGTAAGTCAAATTCAAAAGAACCTCTTTTGTCTGCTACATCTCTCTCAGTCCCTGTCTCAGTGTCCTCATCGGAGGGTGAACTATTGAGTGCTTTGTTTTATGTACAGAAAAGTAAGAGCACCAGCGGTCCCTTTGAAGCCCTTTCAAATTTACTGTTGCTTTTCCAGGAGAGGTGCTTTTAGCTCTTTTTTTCTTTTAAATTACAGCTCATTGTGAGTGGATGTGCTCCTTTGCTGTTTTTGGAGAGCATTTACATTTTATGTCTGGAATCAAGTACTGCTCTCTCCTCTATGTCAGATGAAGGTAGAACATTTATGGGAGCAGTGGTGAAGGAAGTATTCAGACGCTTTTATCCTTTGAAATGTAGGGGAGCCGAAGTAGGAAAACACTCAACTTTTTAGTACAAGTGCCTCAAGTTTGTACTTCAGTACGGTACTTGAGTAGATATACTTAGTTACATTCCACCCCTGTATGAGTGAGAGTAGTGCAATATGCCTCTCTTCAAAAGAACTCATCTTCTGTACTCTTATTTGATTAGAAATTCTTATTAATAGCAAAAATTAATACATGTGATTATACATAATATAATACGGGCGTGTTTACCAGTCGTCCTCTACATCAGCTGCATTCATCATCCAAGCTCCAGTTCTATGATGTGAAACCGTGCACTAACTCCATCCCTTTCTTGCTCCTCCAGACCAGCATGTTTCCAGCAGCTCTGGTTTATTTCCAGTATGATGTTAAGACAGGCTGGTAAATCACCTCTCCTGGTCACCCTGTTTCCATGCCAGAGAAACAAAGACCCTCAGTTTCCTCTTCCATTTGTCTTGCTCTCAAAGAGAAAAGGGGGGCACCACGCAGCGCGGCACCCTGCTGTGTTTCCTTCTGACCCTGTAGTTTGACCTTCCCTGCAGCACTACAGAACTACATGTGCACAGAAACAGGTGCACCTTCAAAGTCTGAGGGTGAGCTGCAGCATCGGCACAATTTCTTATATATTTTCAAATGGAACATTCACGTCCAAGATCAGATAATTTATTAAGGGCAGATCTCAAAGGTTGTTTGGTTCAGCGTTGTTTGAAGTAAGTTTCAAATAAATTGTGTCAAATAAATTGTGATAGTGAAATTTGCTGCTACAGATCTCACATATTTCAAGCTGATTTTTTAGTTTAGAGGTGTAGAAAAGCTACTTGATCTCATCCATCATGTGTGCTATCCTCCTGTATTACCCTGGACCACCTTTGATGTTAATAGTCTACAGCTACACTAGTGAGAGGTGCTTTGAGCTTGTTGCTTATGCTACCATGGCAACATACTGAAGAAGAAGAATTTTAACATACTGATATTCAGCATGCATAATGTTTACCTTGTTCACCATCTTAGATTACTTTGTTAGCATTGCTAACATTTGATAAATGGTGGTGCTAGCCTAGGTCAAAAGTGAAGGGATCGCTGAAGATTTGCAGTGCATCCTGACGTGACCGTTTGCCCCAAATTTCTTCAAAACCACAACCATGAGGACATTGCAGTGGCACAAGAAGAGAAAGTCAGAGTCACCAAAGTCAGTAGGATTCATCCCCAGCAACATGTGAATTTGTATGAAGTTGCATGGCAATCCATCAAATATTGGTCATTAAAACTCAGAAATGTCAACCTCATGGTGGTGCCAGAGGAAATGTCAGGGGATCACCAAAGTCAGTGGGATTCATCCTCTGGGAACCATAAATGTCTGTATGAAATTTCAGGTAAATCTCTTGTTTAGTTGGGTCAAAAAGTGGTGGACTGACCAACAGACCAATATTGTCATCTATAGATCTATGCCTCTATCATGCCTGAAAAAAAACAAAAAAAAACAAAATCGAAAGGCTTTGCTTTATTGTGGGCAAGGCCACACAGAGCCTTAATCCAGCACTGATTTAACTCAATGTCAGTACTAAGATCAATGGCTTCTATGTAACCAAGTACAAGTGGAGTGATGAGTCCCACACCTGCACCAAAGAGCGAGGCTCTTTGCTTTGAACCTGTATCACAAGGGATTACCGTTCAGGTTTGCACAACACAGCCAACAGGAAGCTGTTAAAGACAAAGACCAACACTGCATCCTGACCTCTGACCCTTACATCCTGACCTCTCCTGCAGCCTGACATGAGCCCTTGTCTACATGAAAGCTGTCCTGTTGACTAATTTAGAGTTCCGGTGCCCCCCGACCACTGTGAGGACGGTCAACATGCTGATCTCTGGACCTGTGGAGAGAACTTAGGCCAGACTCATTTGACCCTGTACAAAAAATGGAAATGTTCTTGTTTACATTGGCTTCCTTCACGCTTGAGGAGATTTTTAAGAGAGAAACAGTCTGATGCAAAGCTGTGTGACGTCAAAATTCGTATGATTGCCTCCACACAATATGCATAGTGTTATTGCAGTGAATATTAGTCCGTCAAGCAAGGACTACACTTCTGCTGATGAAGTCCTTTAACAAGTCTAACAAAGGCCAAACTCACACTGTGCCACCTGCCACTAGCTAAAGAGATTTTGGTCATTATTTGCTCCTTTTTAAATATCATCAAACATCAGTCCTTTCATCATTCTGAGTGCGTGACCTACAGGTTCACAGCTTCTCTAAGCGTGACTGACAGATCTTGTGAGGGTCAGTGCTGGACTATTTTTATACCATTGCTTTTGATGGGACCTAAAAATAGAATGCCCTGCTGCCCTCCAGTCCAGTCGGCTCATTTGGGGTACGAGTCCACCATCCCCACCCCACCCCCTTGCCCCACACATACACCTTTTGACGTCACTTTGACCGAACTGCTGTTTTATTTTTAGACGCTCTCAAAATTAATTGAACAGTCTTGTTTCCTTGAGTTTGTGCAGCGTTATGTAAGGGGATTACTCTGTTGTTATTGCCTATGCCCTGACCATGTAGGCCACCACACAGAGGAGGGAGGTGGAGACAAAGAGGGGGGAGGAAGAGGAGGGTAATGTAGTTAAGGTAGCAGTACAGGGATCCAGAAATAACCCAGCTGTGGGCCTAATTGTACCGCTCTCTTGCTCCCTTTTCCTTCTTCAGCTGCATGCCAAGGTCTTTGACCTTATCATCCACATCAATGGTTCCGGAAGAATCCTTTCCGCCCCCTATGGCTACCAAAGCCCCGGCCGATACACAGAGCACAGCAGCAGACCATCTTCAGCCTCGGACTAACAGCCAAGCGCCACAACCAGTTAGGAGTGATCCCAGCACAGCGCCCAAGTGGCTCAAACTGCCAGGTATGTTCTAATCATCCCCAGCATGGGCCCAGTGGCTCCTTAACAAAGCTTAGCCTGAGGACCCCAGGCCCCTCAGAGAGGCCCGGGGCCTCCAGGAAACCCGCATGTCACAGCAGTATATACAGTCAACAGAGATGCTGCCTCTGTATTTGCATTCTCTCTCCACACACACACATACACACACATGTGAGTTTTGTGTAAAACCCATGTGCACCGCGTACCGTGTTTTGTTTGTTCCTTTTTTTTTTTTTTTGACAGCACTGTAAATGTTTGTAGCTTTTCATGCGTGTGTGAGTTGCGTGTGGAGCATCTAAGAAGAATGCACTCGCTCTGCATCCCCTCCAGCATTCCTCTATGGTTAGACAGAGCTCCATGCCCAAGAGGGGGCCACAAGGGCCTCTTGTCTCCTGAACACTAATGCGTCACAGCCCCGGATCAAGCACAACATGCACGCAAGCGCATACATGCACACAAACATCCAAGAACAGATGCTTACCATCACATATTTACTGTAGAAGTGCCCACATAAAATAAATCAAATTTGGCACTGATGGCAGATGACACCTGTAGCTTCCTTGTGGGTTAAGATTTCCTGTTGCTGACTGTCTTTTCAAAAATTATAAAAGTGCTTGCATGACAGAAGAGCTTATGTGTCTTTCCCAGACTTCATTATGTCAACCAAATGTTTTACCCAGGTTCAAAAAATACAAGATCTCAGCAAAAAGAGCATAGCCTTACAGCATTAGGCTACTATTGATGTATATGGTACGGTAAATGTGTTTTATATACACATTCATGATAAAAGTGAATGTTTTATGACTTTTTAGCCTATAAACTTTGATGTAGATCATTCAGAATTCAGATTTTTGTCTGCTTGGATGTCATTACAGCCATCTCAGAAAGGCCAGCAGTCAGGGAAATGTTATGATCACTTGTTATAGACGGGACCCTGGTTTGGGTCTGAGCTTTAAGATGGCAAAAAGTTAGAGAAACTGGAGAATCTGTGTCATTCGAACAGAAAAAAACAACCACAGACAAGTGAGAGGGGAATTAAGGAGTGAAATCTGACATAATCCTGACATAACCTCACAGGAACTGTCAAGACCATCACAGATGACTCCACCCCAGTCAAATGTCACACCAAACCAAGCTTCATTTACTGTAACCACACAGTCTTCTCAGACTCCTACTTCTACAGACTTACAGGCTTCTATTTGTGTAAAAACACAGAGTAAGCCTGCAGACAGGACAGGTGTTCCCAAAGCCGCTAAGCAGACAGATTTTTCTTTTATGACAATATGAAATTTTAACTTGATATACAAATAAATGCAAAAAACAAATCCTGGTCCTGGTGCTTAAAAATCAATACTGACATCGACAGCTACAGATATATTCAAGCAGTGACGAGGGCCTTATCCCATGTGTAGTGCTGTCCAAAGACCAGTCAGAAGGCTGGAGACAGATCAGTCTCTGTCTCCTGGGAAAAGCTTCTCACCCCAGAGCTTCTCCAAAGCGTCTGGACTGGCTGTCGACACTCCCTGCCTTTAATGTATGATCAAGAAAAGCTTTAACTCATTACTCTCTTCAACGCCCCTCCCCATTCTTGTCCTAACTGCTTTCGTATGTTTAATAACACTGCCTTCAAATGTAATTTGTTCCACTAAGATGCATAAGGAGAAAAGTTGTACAGTAGTGCACTAGTTTGCCAATACAGAGACATTCCAACAGCTCATATAGTGGAAAAGAAATGAAGAAACAATCTGTGAGAAATCCAACAGAATCATTTTTTATTTCATTCGCAAGGATTGACTGTTGGAGAAGATCTACTAGATTTTATTTCTAGGAGACCTCCAGAAAGGCTTCTGTACTATTGCAGCTTTTATACCCAAAACTTCACCTTTTACAAAATATTTTCTTACCACGCTAAAACACTAAGCATGTATTCTATTTTTTGTTTTAGCAAGATCATTTGTTTTCATATCTGTTAATAAAAACTGAGTCTGAGTGGTTCTGTACTACTCAGAAGGGCAGGATATGTTGCTATGAGTGACTGGAATTAACCCACCAGATTATTTACTTCACAAAGACTATTCCTTGTGGCATCTTTAAACTAAACAACAACACCAAACACATCTTCTCCTGATGGCCTGCTGTGTACTTTACTCCTGCACAAAACACAAATCCAGTCTGAGTCCTACTAAAGAAGATGCTGGGTCAAATTCCAGGTGCAGCGTCCTTGAGCTCCTATCAGAGCAAGGATTTGAGCCTAAGTTGCTTCCAGCTGTATGTGAGCAACATTTGTAAGCACAGTGAGTCACCCAAGAGCCACACAAATAAATAGTATGAGGTGTTGTACAGCTATGCTGACTCACACTGAAGACACGTTGGTCAACTACACCACTGGTGGAAAACCATCAGAGGCACATGGGTTAGAAAACCCCACATTATCCTCTCCCTCGCAGGCCCAACTTCCCCCCTCTGCTGTGATGAAAGGAGAGAAAGCACCTCTACTAGTCGCCTCTTTTGTTTATTTACCTTCAGAATTACACCCTGCTCCTCTTGGACCATGTTCCAATGTGTTTTGTTATGTTTCCTTTCAAACAGAATATCTATGCGTGTGGTCTCTGGCCATGTTTGGCTAACACATGCACACATTCGTGCATGCACGCTCCCATTCAACTTTCCGCCTGTGCCAGAGGTCCCCTTTGCCCTTCCCCCCACCTCTAACTAAACATCGCAGGACAGCAAAAGGGAACTTCAAAGTGGCCGGAGGGGGTACTCCTTTTTTCCTGGCACTTGTCATCATCTAAGGGACTGGCTGCTCCCCTTATTACTCTAATTGCTTCCAACTGCTCCAGGAGGCTTTGATGAAGGGCGCCATGGAGCATGCTGGAAGCACCTGTTGTTGCACAGAAGAGCACAGGTGGGCCTTATTGGTGGTGACAAGGAGGCGAGAGGACAAAACTGCTGCTTTCCACATAAAATCAAACAACTCCAATAAATACAGAATGAGAATCATAATGTAATCTCAGATTTAAGTAATTATGAAATTGCAGTTATCCAGAAAATATAAACATCAGTAAAAGTAAACATTTGGGTGTAGGAACTGTAGGAATGAGCACACAGGCAACACTCTGGCTCCATCTTGTGGCATCGTGGTGTTAGAAGTCCAGCAGCTGCATGGGAAAAGAGACGTAAACGTGTGAGAGTAGCATGGGAAATTAAACTTTCTGTGCTTTAATGATGCACAGGTGAGACTTAAGGCAAGCTGAAGTTCTTCAATCTTGGTTTTATCAATTGAGTAGCTCCTCAAAAATTAGATAATTTATTTCTCAGCCTGATCTCGAGAGGATCATCGATGCTTTTTTTTTTTCTTCTCATTTAGATTACTGTAACTCACTGCAATCAAACTGAGAACTCACATCTTCAGCTGGTACAAATCAGTCTCTCAACTATTAACATATATGAGAAGGTAAGATCATATTGTTGTTATTATCCATAACAAACAAAATCCTAGCAGTCTGGGTCAGTTCAGTATGGGATTTCAGGAAAATGTTTTAATTTAACCTATTCATTTAAACCACACCTTAAGGCATTAAATGTCTCATACTCATTGGTTCCAGTTAAGTCAGACCACAGAATTAAACTATTATATAAAAATTAAAGAATACTGACTCAAACATGAGAAGCAGTTTGGCTGTGGCTGCATGGAAAGCCCCATGATGTTCTTTTGAGCACCATTTCCTGAAATGCCATGCTGGACTAAGCAACAAATTACACAGGACACCGAAGCAACCTCTGCACAGCATTGTGGTCATTTGTGGCTCTTGTACATTAAAATCCCTATTTTGTAAAGCTACGCACCAGCTGGGGTAGTATCTTTTCAAAGTGCTCAATATCTACTTCGTGACAGTCCTCAGATTCAGCTTGTTTCTGTGCTCTCACAGCAGCCTCTGGAAAACATGGGACAACAGATTAAGGGATTCATCATCTGGCAATCTGTACGCAACTGTACCAAACAGAACTCCTTACCTTGGACAAAGACTCTGAGCATCTCTGTCATGAGCAGCGCGGCATCACCACTTACTGTAACAGAATGAGATTTGCTGAGCCGAAAAATCACAAATAAAACACCAACACCTCTTGTTAAGAATCACTTATGTCAAGACGATATTTATCCAACTCACGTCTGGTTTTGTCCTCCTTGAAAAAACTCGATAAGAGTTTGGCTACTGTTTCCTGCAAATGAGAACAGCAAACATAGTAATTCTACAGTGTGTTTAATCATCAGAAGCCCTCACTTGGTTTTCAGAATCAATGTTGTCTCGCAAAACTGCTTGCTCGTACGCCGCAACCTGAAGCCAAACTGCATTTGGAAAAATGCGCATTTAATGGGCTCAATTATATCGGCAACAGTACCTGATGTTATGAAGGAATAGTAATTAAAGAACGCTTTTGTTAGTCGTTATGAGCAGCTCTTTCATTCGGCGTCATCGACAAACACTGTTAACCCACCGAATAACTTAGAGAGGTGCACATTTTGATCGCCTGACAAACAAAACAAGTAGCAATATGTACGGTTGCCGTGAATATTAGGAAGTAAATAAATAAAATTCAGCGAAACAGTAGATGCAAGTCTGTTTTTATTCAACCACGGGGAAATCGACTAAATCAAAAGAATCATAATCACAAGAGTTATATTAGTGTTCATACCTTCTTGAACCCAATTTCTGTATCTTTATCCGCCATGTTTTTGACACTGAAAGAGAAACTTGGCGCTCTGCGCAAGGATTGGCCATTGGTCTCTGACGTCATCGGATCAGCCTTCGGCGGGCGGCGCACAAAATTAAAGGAAACATTCAGCTTTGGTTGTTTATGTTTTTGTTTGAGTTACATGACTGTAGACAATTATGTTTTTCTATATTTTCCTGCTAAATTAATTTGAATTACATCAACAATTCAGTACATTTGTGAAAACCTAATTTGGTAGTTCACATTTTCATAGGCTTCTGGTTAGTGTTTGTTTAATATGATTCTACCATAGTTTTAAAAAAGAAGCAACATTAGAGGAAGGACAAGCTGAGAGGGAAAAAAAAATGAAGCTGTCAAAACCACTTTTTGACACAGCATATTTTCCTCAGCATTTTTGAGTGTTGTGTAGTTTAACTACCAATCCTGTTGTATTTGCCAATATTGTTTGCATTTAGAAGGCCCATATGAAAAGCAACAATGAACAACATACAGTGGCTCTATACAAATCAAATCAAACCTTAATGCTTAACAAACAGAATAGAATACCAATTTGTTATCTGTTTAATGTAGAAAATGGTCATTAGTCAAAATATAAAATCCCTACAATAAAATATGTTTTCCATCAAGGCAATACACAGTCTTTGAGGTTACAATATTTTCCCAACGCAGACCATAGTCTATAGTCATTATGGCCACATTGAATTTTATGAGACATATCACATTAGAAACTTTAAATTATACAAATTTGCAAAATTAAACAAAAAGTTGCGCAGTATTTGTCTATTCCTCCAACTCATCATCTAACCACTGAGCATCTTCCAGTATGTATCCCAAACCCATTGAACGTCTTGGTGGAGGCCTAGCAACAACAGCAGCGACCTTCTCCTCCGGATCCTCCTCCACCTGAAACAATTTTTTACAGTCAGCTGATGAAGACACTTTTCAAAATCAAATACTGCTAATCAACATTTCTTTGGTGTCAGGCAGGACCTCCTGCTGTGGTTCTGCTTGGCACCAATGACTTATTACAACCTGTTGTATTTCTACATTATTATTATTACTACTATTACTATTACTACTACTACTAACACAACCATTTTTGTTAATAGGCAAAACAATATTCTGTTGTTATTGCTGTTGTTAAACATCTTGCCCTCTCTCTCTCTCTCTCTCTCTCTCTCTCTCTCTCACACACACACACACACACACACACACACACACACACACACACGACCCAACCGGTCAAGGCAGTTGTCCTCCCACATTAAGCCGGGGTCTGCCACTGTCGCCAGGTGCTTGCTCAGGGGGTTTTGTTGGGTCTCTCCAAAACATCAAATTAAAGAGTTTGGTCTAGACCTGCTCTAATTGTAACTGTTGTTGTGATTTGGCACGATATAAATAAATTGAATTTTCTATTTTTGCATCAGCTCAGATAAACACCGGTGCAGACTCACCTTTGGGCTGACAACTCGCCTCACTTCCACATCACCTCCAATGTAGTGAGGACCAGCCCATTCTGCTCTGTCTGCTTCATCTTCTGTAGAAAACCCCACAAAGGCCACTCCCTTATATTCCCCAGCACTGTGGTTAATCTGGCATCCAATAAACAAAAGGAATTTGTTTAATTAGGTGATCTCCTCCTTCACAATTTATAAAAATATTAACATAGGCACTAATAAAGAGGTATTTTTTCACTCTTTACCTTACACGTTGTGACAGTGCCCCAGTCTCTAAAGTAAGCTCGCACATAGCCTTCATTTATGTAGGGATTCAGCTCTGTTATGAACAGTCCGTGTTCCTGTTGAAGAAAAGATAGAAAATCACGAGCTCCGTGGCATATTGTGACTTATAGGTCAAAAAGATAAGTGATGATCCTTGTAAATATGAGAGAAATTGTTTACCAGGTCATAATTTTCAGCAAAAGCAGGTATGTATTTTTTGGGAAGACTGATGTATACTCTTTTTTTAGATGCTGTCTTCACCTCCATGTTACCTGGAGGGAAGATGAGTTGGGTGTCAAAAGTCAAAAGTATGATATGTAAAGTTAAGAACATGGTCACAATCTGATTTTCTTAGCAGATGAGGCACAAAATTAGGCTGTTACTTACCAGAGGTCATTCATCAAGCTCTTGTTCCCGAATGAATGTTCCTGAATGTACATCAGCATTGGAGTTTAAATAGTGTTCAACAAGCTCTCCCCCTCCCATTATTTTTCTTTTTAATTTTAGTGGAACAAGGTTGAGTAACTAGTCAAAAAGTTACCGGACCTGTTCAAGCAGCTAGGGGGTGGGAGGATCGTTTTAGCCAAAATATGCCTTTATGGAATAGTTGACATTACTGACACTCGTTTGATGTGACATTTCCTGGTGGTATGCAGCAACAAAGGTTTTTAGCTGCATTCTTTTTTTCTTTTGGCAGTAAGAGTCACAGGCTTTAACTTCATATATTTTTCTCAAATTAAGTTAAATATCCTTCACTTGGTTGTTTGTATGTTTTATGATTTGTATGATTTTGATCAGACAAAATTGATTTTTCAACATACTGTACATAAAATAATTCACCAGAAGGTTGACCTAAAGTGTAATCTGCTAAGTGCTTATTTGTCACCAAAGCAAGCATACATTTGATGTAATGCTGTACATATTCTCTCCATGCATAATACATCATGTTGAACTACTTCTTTAGAAATTTAGCTGCATTAATCTTTGAGTGACAATAAATCTTCATACCAGCCTCTGTTACATTCCTTTCTTGGGTATCGTGCTAGCAAAACAGGTGCAGGAAAGAACTTCATAAGTGGTTACTTCTTTGCACTTTTCATTTATTGTCTGTTTATTTACAACCTAACTTGGGTGAAAGGGGAATAAGAACAAATGTTTATTTTGTCTTTGGAGTTGAGGAGTTTCGAGCTATGCTTCTTGTCAAGGAAAGGGCAAGGGGATTGTTGTTATTTGTTAAATTTCATCAAAAGCACATCAAGGCTGTTTCTCATTCCAATAACACAACAGACATGTTCAAACAAATTTATTTAGTCTTTTCACAACATGTTCAAGATCATTATTCATCAACTACAACTACACAAATAAGAAATGTACATCCCTGCAGACAATAGGAGCTCTATGTATAAACTGCTGACAGCCAATTTAGTTTGTGTTCATCCTGTATATAAAGGATTCACCAAACATTATGCAATACATTTGAAAATAAGACACTTCATTGTTCTTTGCTTTTGCTTTTGTTCTCATTGCAGGTCGACATTCCTGATGACGTTGGTAGCAATCTTGGCATAGATGAAAATAAAGTAAAGACGCATGGCACTGATGACCTAATATCTTTAACAGCCAGTTCCAAAGTATGTTGTTCAGCCACAGACAGGAGAGAAAGAGGAAAATATTTTACATGGAAGCCACATAGAAGTTTTTCCAAATTCTTGAGCAACAGAGACATGCAACAACAACAAAGAATATCTACAGTATCGAAACTAACCACTTTATGTATGAGGTGAAACCAGATTATTCTGTTCTGAAATGGCTTGCAGTTTGGTTATGAGGAATTTTTTGTCTTTGCCCTCCTGTATACAAGAGAAAAGAAATAAACAAGATGCATTAAGATCAATAACAATACTGTATATGTGTCAATGATTTGTAGCCATGCTAGCAGCAATCTTTTTGGATGATAATTGCAGTCCACCAGTTTGGTCCAGAATGAAATAAGAACAGCTATTTGATGGATTTTCATGAATTTTGATACAGACATGATTTTATTTTTCCGATCTTTTGCTGAATTTCACTGCCCAGGCATTAAATTCTATTGATTTTGGGGATTCCCGCTTGTGCCGTAGTGTCATTGACATTTTTGTTTTTTGTGACATGACTTGACTATTGGATGGATTGCCATGAAGTTTGGTACAGATATCCACGGAGTCCCAAGATATTTCTTACATCACCACCTGAAGTTGTCACTTATCTATTTCATTTCCTTTGCTGAAAACTGTGTTTACTGCTAATGAGCAAATGTTTGCATGCTAACACTCTAATCCAAGATGGCAAATATTTTTAACATTAGTATGCCAACAGTCTTTGTGATCATGTTAGTATGCTAACGTTAGCGTTTATCTCAAAGCTAATGTTGTAGTGCAGCCTCACAGAGCCGCTGGCATGGCTGTATAGACTCAAAAAATAGTTATGCTTACATTTTCAATTTGCCTTTCTAATCCACTGATGATTCTACTTTGGCCATCAACAACTTGAGTTTGAAAGTATATCACCATTCTGGAAAATAGAAAGAGTGAGAAAAAATGTCAGTTTAGATAATAAAAACAGTATTCAGGTGCAGAGGGTAATTCTTTGTTCACAGCGTTTCTACCAGATTACAAGAAGCGCAAAATAAAAATTACACAGCAAAGATGAAATGATCACATCAGTCCAGAAATGATGGAGAGTTCCTGGTACATGTCATGTCACCACTCACAGAAAGACTGCAGAGGTGAGGAATAAGAACAGTGGGTTTTCCACCAGCGAGTCGTAGGCCTTGCTGAGCCAAAACAGAATCTGGTGGTCTTTCTGCACCACCCGGGCCCACAGCTGCCCCGACTGAAACATTGTGGTGAGATTCCTGAAAGGGCCGCACTTTGTTGAGGGTTTAATGCTGTGAATGAAAACCCAAGCACGTAAGTATTTGATCAAAATTCCAAATTCAAGCACGTTGATGATTAAAGGACTGAAATCACCATTGCTGAGTCACTTCCGCATTACTTCCTGAGACCCTCCTTGCCAGTTGGAGGCACATAATCTCGGCAACCTAGACCAATGATGAACTTTTTCTTTTTAATTACATCTAGCAAAGTAAAGCTTCATACTTGTACTCATTAAAACATTATTGCCATTGACAGCATTGCCATGTTTGCTGTCTGCTATTATTATATTGCTGCTGCTCTCATCACTACTGCGAAGGAATAAGCTACATCAGGCTCTGGCCACACAAGTAATATTTGGATTTGTATTTTCAGAGAATTTGTGACAATCAAAATATAGCCCTAGCCTTTTACTTTACACGTAAGGGTAATATCTATTGTGAAATGCACAACTGGAATTGTGCAATAGTGTTTTTTGAAATTTTTTGAACAATGTAGACGGTCAATAACAGAGCTATAAATCCTACACCAACCACACAATATGAGTGTCAAGCTCTCAAATTAAATTTGATGTGTGACTATAACTCCAGTCAGTTCTAATTTAAATTTAACATTCTAGAGTACATTGTGTTCAGTATGCTAAGGAAACAATGACAGGCTGCCACTGTGTTCAAAACTTGCTATTAAAAAGCTTTGTGTGTCTGATGTTGTGGAATCCTCTTAGGAGGTAAACAGCCTGTCATTAAGAGATCAGCTAGTCTGTGTTGCACTCACGTCCAAATTGTATACATGACCAACACGGCAGCACCAAGAAACGAGGGGAAGTACAAAAGGAAGATGAACAATGCTGTCATCTGACTGGCCCTCCAAGGCTTTCTGGAGGCCTGACAGTTAAGCAGTAGACTGGTCTAGGGGAAAAACCAGTGGAAAAATGCTTAGGTTAGTATGCAAATTGCAGTTCAGTAAACACGCACTATGTAGCAACATCTGTGTTACCGACCTTCTTTATGTAAAACAGCACCAACAGTTTTATGATCTGAACTGCAGGAAGCAGTGGAGCAAACAGCACTCCGAGCCTGTGGAGAACTGATGACCATTAATCTTTAATTCACTTTCTTTGTCGTTAAATATGTGAAGGGGCTTCAAGGTTGTGGTGTAATGTTGTTTACCAAGTAAGAGTTTGTCCATATATGAGCTCCAGCACATTACGAGCAATGTCAAACACCGGCTTCCTGTTCCTCTTCAGCACTCGCTTAGAAAAGAGCCTTGGAGAGAAGATGCTTCGCAATCAGTTTTTATTAGGTTTATCAGGTTTTATTAACATTAAACAACATGATTCACAGAGAAAGCATTAACTTGCCTCCACACGAACTCTCCCCAAAACGTGTAAAGCACTGTGAAAACAAAGTCCATCAGAAGCAAGCGATACAGCTCTTGCCCCACAAAGGTCTCCCAACACTGTGGACAAGAGAAACATAAGTATTTCACAAGAAGTGGATTTAAGGTTGTTTCACATCTCCAACAAGGTTTGACCACACCATTAGGGCTAATAACCAAACATGCAGGCACTTATTGTGTCCAAAACAAGTTCTCTGAAGAATTCAATTTCAAGTTCAGTGTTGCCTGGCAATTAAAGGTGTTGTAACCTGTAAGTGAGGACTTTCTGGTTCAACAGCAATTCTCCCCAGCCAGCGGAAACACAGCACCCCCACAATACTGACTTTCAACAACAGGTTCCTGAGAAAAGAATGATCAGAATTTCTATTTGACAGACACAGTAATAGCTAAAATGTCATATTTCAAAGAAAAGAAAATTAAACGCGCTTATGGTTTAGAATTGCCTCGCTCCACTAAAAAATGTGTTGGATGATCAAATGTTTTATCTTCACTGTGAAGAATGATGAGTGTGCAGAATTTCAAACCAGAAGATGGCTCCAGTGTGACATGCACTGACAATGGATTTAGTATTTAGTTGTGTGTAAATTTTGGAAGACAAACGTTCAGTGTGATGTGGTTTCACAGTTAATCTCCCCACCTGAGGATGGAGACATGCACTTGAACACTGGGGGAGTCATGATCCTCTATCCAAGCACACAGGTTGAAGAAGCTAGGGAGCAACAGGTTAATGCCCGAAACCACTGCAGACATGAGCACCAGGTCTGTTTCTTTGAAAGGATGCTGCTTGATGGCATACTGTGAAGAAACAAACAACTCACAATGAGGATTGCAGAGCCACAGCTCATGACTAGGAGAAAAAAATATGGAGACAGTTGGATAGATCTTTTCACAGCAGTTGGACTTTGTTTACGGCTGCACTGTGTTGTAGTATTTGCTTGCTATTATGCTTTTGCTTTCCTTTGCTTTTTCTGGTATGAGGAATCAAAATGTCTGCAGTGGAGAATACTGATCTTGATCTCAACGTAAAATAGACTGTCGCAATTTGTGGCCAAGTTTAACTTGCATATTTCATTTGCACATCAGGACTGCGCTTCATGTTTTTGATTTTGCGTGTGATATACTGTTGCAAAGTTGCCCAGTACTGATAATATTTGTCATGTCAGATGGCATGATTTCTCCGAGGGTCATGCCAGAAAATGTTTGTGAACCAATGCATTAAAGACACTCTTCTTCCAGCACCTACATCAGGATATTTTTGGCAGACAGTCACACATTGCACTTTTGCAGAGGAAAGGGAAAATAAAGAGTGTAAAATGTCTGTCACAAAACAAAAAGGAGAAGTACATAAGTTGTGGTGAGAAGGTGCTATTTTTGTCAGTGATATTTTTGTTGTAGACTTGAGAAAATGCTACACAGCCCCTAATGGTTGCTCAAATGTGTATAAAATCTGTCATGTCTGGCTGCACAGCAGGTGTTGCACCATTTCCTCTAACCTCTGACAGGAAGTGAACTCCCATGGCGCTCAAGGAGATGCTGCTCAGACACATAATCCAGGCTGTCAGACGCACGATGAGCTGGCAGAGTCGCTGCGTGCAGTCCTTTTCATCTTCTCCATTGATCATATCAGATAGCAGCTCCTGTTGGAAAAGGAGCTTTTTTAGTGGAGGCAGTTACAATAAAATGATCTTCACAGCTTGCTGAAACTGTGATGGGCTGGTTGTGTCTCATGATGCCATCACATTGGGTGTGAAAATGCATCGTTAAAACTTCCTTTGTGCAAATCAGCCATGCAAAGAACTAAGATGGCGTGACAACAGTGTGGCAAAGTGAGTCAAGTGAATATCTTTGAGGGCCATCTAAGTCTGAATGCCTGTGTGTGTGTGTGTGTGTGTGTGTGTGTGTGTGTGTGTGTGTGTATGGTTCACACTATTTTTTTCATTTCAATCAATCATCAGCTTTGCTGTAAAAACAATTTTCACACTTCACTGAGTCTCAACAATGAGTTAATATTCAGTTGATTGCATACTTTGAGATGAGTGCTGATTTTTTCAGACTGAAATCTGATGGATGACTTCTTGCTGACTTTGAAGTCCCAGGAGCAGAAAACTTTTACAGTCAGATACCCAGTAGACTTGAGGACATGCAAGCTTCTCCCAAAAGATGTGGATATGCTGCAGGGGAATAATATAGCCATAAAATGCATGCTGGAACTGAAAGAAAATGAATGCAAAAGTAATTCACTTAATGTCCCACCTGTACACTAGGATGATGCAGATAATGAAGAAAGTGATTATGATGGTAAAGAAATAGGCTGCAGGTATGCTGTATGGCATTATCTGGAACTTGTCACTGCCATAGGCTGGCAGATCAGGGGATTCGGTGGTGGAGCTGTGACTCGAGTTAGCAGATAGACAAGTTCTCTTGATAGTGTTGGTGTAGTATCCATAAAACATCACAGTCTGAGAGAGATAGCCCTGCCAGAGATAACAGATGGGGCTAAGATCTGGTTCAAGAAAGATGTAATCATGTCTATTTTGCTCTTGTTGTAATCAGTGACCATCATACCGTGCCTGTGAGAAGCTCAAGACCAGTTAGAAAGCTGGAATTACAGTCATAACAAGGACAAGGGGGGTTGATGGCTTGAGGGAAGACCAAGAACAACCCGTTGATGGCAAAGAGGAGCAGGTTAAAGAGCAGGAGAGTCCGGAGAAACAGGAAGTAGGAGAGTACGCCGGTTCCAAATCGTGCGCTCATTCTCTTCATGGAAGAGTGCCACAACTGGAGGGAACTGAGCACAGGGAGGCAGCTGAACACGCAGTAACGCCAAGTCTGAGGGGAGGAAAAACTCGAGTGACTGACAGACACAAACAAAAATGGTTTATGAGGTAGCACATCCTTTGGACTCACCCTCGAAATGGAAACGCTTAGACGACTGCAGCACGGGATTTTTCTGGTGACAAGTGAACTTTGGGCTACGTCACTGAAAGCAAGTCTCCTAATAAAAGTTAGAGGAAGGATTTTTTTTTACCACATTGCTTTAAGATTTATCTTACAGGCCAGTGAAGGGTTTCAGTGCCCCTTGTACCTGATTTCCATCTTATCCCGCAGGCAAAGCGGCATTGCTCGCAACTTGCGCATGCCCTCGCTCACTGAGAGGCCTTGGAGGTCGGACAACAATTGCTCCTTCTTGTTTTCTGTAAACCAAATTAGAAACCAGAAAATTATCTGCTGTATCTGATTAGCTGATTAATAGCCACAGTTGTTTAATGCTTGGAGCAGTTAGCATCTTTGCATTTTATTTTTTATCTACCTTCACTAATCATGTCCTCCATGTCTGCTTGGAGAAAGCCTTCCTGGATTGGTCTGGAAGGGTGAGAAGAATCATGGGAGGAGGTCTGGTGTTGGCGTGGCTGAGGTGAGTGTCGACCATGCAAGGAAATTAGCGCACCACTATTTGGCCCTGTGTGGACAAGAATATATATATTTAAATAGTGCAATAGTAGATAGTTTGCATGTATAGACTGATCACCATCAACAAACAGTTACACAGCAGAAGGAGGTTTCTTCTCACCAGCAGCGCGACTGGGCATTGACGAGAGGACCTTCCGGGTAGCAGCTGACCAGCGGTACCTCTGCAGAGAATTCATCTGCTCCCCATCAAGTGTGTCATCTCTCCTGATGCCATCAATTGGGCTGTCTAGTTAGCAGCAAATGTTACTTGTACAAGTTTTTCCATGGGTAGATATTACAGGTGAAACTGCAGTCGTGGTCAATCTGTCTGTGTACCTGTGCCTGTGTATTCCCTAAAAGTGTCCAACTGTAGGGTTTCTGGACACCTCTGGTTGCTGACTGCTGACTCTCCACCAAACTGGAAGTCCTGAACTGATTCACATTCTCCCAGGTTCCTGAAGGAGAGTGACCATTAGAGAAAATAATGACCCCTACCAGCCCAGAATGCTTTCCAGTTGACGCCGCATCTCTCCCGTGTCCTGGTACTCGAGTGTGGATTCAAACCAACATCAAAAAGACTTGTACAAATTATAAACACAGTGGGTTAATGAAACTATAATCAAAAACAAACACACTATGTAACAGTCTGATGAAACGAAAGAAATGGTCCACCAACGTCCAATTCAAGACAGCTGCTACATTACTTATAAAGACAAAATGAAAACAAAATGCATAAGCCCACCTCAGCAGGAACATAGAGAAAAAGTATAAGTAAAGCAATTTTTCAAATTTTAATTTTAAATTAAAACTTACTCATAGTCAGAATCCATTTCACACATGTTCACATTGAAGCTCACACTGTAGGCCATGGGTCTTGATGATTTCTGCTTATTACTACGTTTATCATATAGTCGACAACTGAGGAGTTGAAACTATAGTAGTCTATATATAACTAATTGTCAGAACACTTCACAAGACACTTCCTCCTCTCTCTCTCTCTCTCTCTCTCTCTCTCTCTCTCTGTCTGCCTCTCAACACAGCTGTGCCTTATTTGATCTGTCTGACTTCTGTGAAGTGCAGTCAGTTTAGCATCTCTGCCATGCCTAGTGTGGGCGAGGGTGGGTGTGGGGGGCTAAAGCGACAATAAAATAAAATAGTAAATAAATCATGTACTCTAAGTTAAACAAAAAGAGTCAGTCATTGTGTCTGTCTTGATGCTGACTGGATTCATGAGTGTTCAGTGCCCCCCAATGGCCATAATGAGGAAATGCATCACTACGTTCAATTAGTCAAACAAGTGTCACTAAAGACATGACCCTAGTTAGATTAGGTATGGATAAAAAAAAAACACAAGACATCTACACATGACTTTTGGATACAAATAAAACAGAATGAATGAATTAAAATAATTTATTAATTTTCAAATTCAAAGTTATATAATGATGATAATGATTACTAGTATGGAATCCAGTGTGTACGCGCATGCATTTGGGAGGGTTCAGTCTTCAGCTTCTTGACAACAAAATAAAATAACCGTTACCAAAAGATACAATAATAGAGGTATTATTGAGGGTATTCAGTGGATATGAACACAATGAACTTAGCACTCATTTTAACTTTAAACCTGACTTATGAGTTTTGTTCTTTCTGTTCTGTTGCACCTGTCCTCACCAAGGCATATTCTTAATTAGCATGTGTTATTATTAGTTAACTCAAGCTCAATGAAGCTGAAGTCAGCATAATTTATGATCAAACCATATGAACCTTTGCACCTTGTAAACTGTGCCGCAATAAGCACAGTGCAATCGTGCTATTATTTCTCCCAGGGAATTAAAGTCAGTGTTTCCTCCTAAAATTACAAAAATATTTAGGGCAATTTACATATTATTTGTTTTGCTTTGTTTGTTTTTTTTTTTTTTTAATTCACTTAACATTTTCGGTATATCAAGAAGATACTGCTTTTTATTAACTCAACTGGCTTTGCGCGGTTTACGAGACGCGTGTGAACGCATCAGAGCAGGGGCTGTCTTTGAAAAGTTTTCAGGAAGCTGTTTGACAAAACGAAACTGTCCCAACTTACTTAGTTTCCAGCTCGTCTTCAGGTCATTCGACAGGCATTTTTTTTTGTGAAAAAAAATGCAGAGCAGTGCGTACGGGGCCTCGCTGGCTGGCGGTGCTTTTGATTTTGAGAGTTTCGTGAAGCAGCCACAGACCATTTTGCGCTGCTTGAGCTGGGTGAGTGACTACACGGAAACGTTAGCCTCAAAGTTAGCCAGCCAGCTGTCACATCACTGAGTTTATGTTAACAGATGTGGGCTTCCAGGGTCGACACAATTAAGTCAGTTATACAGCTTGTTAGCTTTTTGAGCTGCTGGTACTGGACATGAAGTGGGCGTTACGTTGAATTCTTAAATAATTGTTACATGAAGTGGAAATTGGTTGTTTTCTTCAGCACTTGTTGATATTAGCTAATGTTAGCTAGTGTGTTCTGTGCTGTGTCACCGCACTAACTGCCAGCTTTCCAACTGATGACGGGTCATTTCTTTGGCACTTTTGTTGATAACTGTGGTTTGAAAAGTGGAATAGTTAAAACTCAGAGGATGTCACCTTTTCTCTCTGGAGTACTTACAGTATGAGAAAAGATCAGGAATTGAAACTTCTCCAGCGTCATCTGTTGAGGGACAGACGTCTGCACAGTTTTCTATGTTAGATTAAACTAGTATGATGAGAGCTTACTCGGGTAATATGGATGATAATAATAAACTTTGGTTATACTATACACGCCTAAAAAACAACTTTTTTTTGCTTTGCAATGCGACAAATCATATCAAAACAATTGTAAAACATAAAATGACAACTAAGCTAAATTTGTAATAATGACACCCAATTTAAAACTGTGTCATTTTGAAAAGAAGATGCAGAGTTTACTGTTTTTATCTCTTCAGGCAAGTCATGTCATACTCAAAGCTTTGTCACTTTTGTGTTGAGTGCAATGTTCTGAGCATGAAGAAAGATCTTAGTGAGGGGGGAAAGTAAATTAAAGTGAGATTTTGCATACAGTTCAAAAGCCACGAGAAGCTACAGCAGGGTACACTTGAATAGCCTGAACTGGATAGGACAAGAGACCACTCATTTTAATATCATTTTATAAACTTTTACATTTGCTCAGGTTACATTTGCCACTTTGCTTGACAGCTGTTTTTAATATGAATTGAAATAATATTTTTTTATGATGAACGCTCTCTTGTAACATGAATCATGTGATAAACATCACACGGCCTCAAGATGATTTTTTTTTCCCCACCTCCCCATAACATTAACCCTGTGTGTTCCTGCTTTGCAGATATTCTCCATCGTGGTCTTTGCAACCATCACAGCAGAAGGCTACATTAACCCAACGACCGAGGCTGAGGCCAAGTGCATGTACAACAAAAATGACAGTGCCTGCAACTACGGAGTGGGAATCGGAGTCCTGGCCTTCTTGGCTTGTGTTGTCTTCTTTATTCTGGACGCCTACTTCCCACGGATCAGCAACGCCAAGGAGAGAAAATACATTGTTATAGCTGATTTGGTCTTCTCAGGTAAGAATTGGGTTTCACTGTAGACTGCACATGCTTGAATAAAGGAACTGTAACCGAAAAAGGGAAGTGATGCCTAGTTGAAGTTAATGCTGAGGTCATATTTTGACGTAATCCTGATTTGTTTTTCTGCTTTGATGTTTTTGCTGCGGGACAGCTGCGTGGACGTTCCTGTGGTTCGTTTGCTTCTGTGTCCTGGCCAACCAGTGGTCCAAAACTACGAAGACCGATGCCCCTGGTGATGCTGCCCGAGCTGTTATAGCCTTCTCCTTTTTCTCAATTATCACCTGGGTGAGCCTCTCGGTGTGACTAGCATTTCACCAGTTCATTTCAAACAAATTACATGATGATGCAAAAGTCAACTGGTTGAAAATTTGCCAGAGAGTCATGTGAAAGCTCCACTTACCGAGTGAGACTTCTCTCAACAGGCTCTTCTGTCCTACTTTGCGTACGGAAGGTATCGCCAAGGCGTAAGCGAGTTTGACCAGGAATACAGAGACCCAGCCAATGACCACAACACCCCTTACCCACCTGCTCAGTACGCCAGCAGCAGCGGCCCCACAGGCTACCAGCAGTCACCTTACACCCACAGCCAGGACCACCCAGGAGAGTACCAGCCTCCAGCTTACTGAAGGACTGAGATTCGAACACCCGAATCCACCCTGGGAGTTTTCTTTTTTAATGAGATGTGTGCCAGTGGTTTCGTTTGTAATGCAAACTGTTTTCTGCTCTTCCATTCCTTCCTGCAGAATGTGTTTGCATATTTTTGGCTGCACTGATACGTTTTTAAGATGATGGATTGATGGATTTTTTCTTTTTTTGTTAGGAGAATGTCTTGGTAAGAGAGAGGATGGCTTTATTTTCTGTGCATCAAACCAGCTAATCCAGTGCCCATTTTTGTTGCATTTTTGATTGCAATTTGATTTGTATTGTCAAGATGGACAATTTTCAAATTTGTTTTAATAGCTTTGTTACAATTTAGTTCATAAACGTATATTTTCATTACTCTCACGTTCACAAACAGTTCTTTGTTATTTGACCACACAACAAGCCCAGATTCTTTAATCAGTGGGTCCATCAAAAATGTTCCCTCTGTCATGTTTTTTTTTTTTTTTTATTATTATTGTGATTATTATTAACCAACCACTGTAAATGGCATTCATGCACTGATAAAAACAGTTCATTTCTTGGGGGGGGGGCAGTTTATTGCCAATATCTGATCTAAGATTGTTAATTTTAATGTTTTAAATTCAATTGCTGCAATTGTTGCAGTTTTGTTTAGTATTTATGGATGGGGGTTTTTTTTTTGGTTTTTTTTTGCAAGGTAGCCAAATCATTCATTAATTTCTGCTACCTGTGGAGAAATCTAATGTGCCTTTTTCAGTTTTTAATAATTTCCAATTCAGCAGTTGTTTCAACCATAAGTTGATTTCAGGAATTCAGTGATTTGGGGGTAAATTGATATACTTATCTTAATAATATAAAATTCAGTTCCGGTGCATGACAATCAAACTGCAGTTGTTCACTACATTGCTTTTTCCTTTTGCTTTTCTCACTCTTAAGTTCTTCATTTACATGAATTGCAGTTTCACTGTTGCACTCTCTGGCTTCACATTAATTCCCCATTAAATTGTCTTGTACAGTATTCTTTATCACATAGGGTTTGCCAAATAAAAACTGGTTTTGTTTGAACCTCTGGGCCTGTCTGCAATATCCTCTTCTAAGAAACAAGCCTTACTCTGCAGAGGGTTCTGCTCCCTTGGCAAATATTTGAGTAGTGATTGTGTCTGTGAATGTGGAGGCAGCCCTGCAATGATGTCGATACAGTAAGATTCATGCATGCATTACACAAGATGAAAACAAAGGCTAACCAACCTCGTTGAGAGTTCATATGGTCAGTGTAAGATTAGGAAAAATAATGTTCACTATTTTACCAAAAGATGAACTGAAGTTTGTAAAACCACTGGACAAAGTTCTGACATGTTCTTACGTTCTTCCTGTACAATGTTCTTTCAAAAACAAACGAAGAAGAAATGAGTAGTGATAATCCACAATTTTGCCTCTTTTGGCTTAATTTCTCTAACAGTAGAACAAGTGTGGTAACTGACTGAGGAAACGCTTACTGTTTGTGACCTGTGACACATTCAATGAAATGGCTTCTTCATTTTTGCACAGGTGTTGATGAAATTCCTAGCAGAAAACTCAAGTCCAGATAGTGGATATTCATGAGGTGTGGGTCCTCCTTGATCAAGTGTTGACACACACAACTACCCACCATCACTGGAGCTCCATCTGATCCAAGTTCTAGTCTGGAAAGCATCCTGTTTTGAAATGCTAAAACCAATCAGTCATGTATTTTCAACTCTTCCCAAACACAAGGAATGAACATTATTGTTGATGATTGTTGTTATCGTTACTGCTGATAGTTGCACGTTGACCAACAGCAGTGGCTGTTTTCATTGCCATTAATTGTTTCATTGTAACTGTTCACTAAACAAATAAATAACTTGAAGTCGCAACAGTGTCACTTGGCTGGATTTCATCATGTGCTATTCCAGAGAAAGCGTCCTGCTACTGATGTGAGGCTTATTCAGTCCAGGCTCCCATTTTCAGAGAGCCAGTGGCGGTCCTAGCCTGAATGGCACCCTGGGCGAACAGCCCCTGTGGTGCCCCCCCCCCGCACTGGCTCACGCGCCCACCAACCCAAAGAGAACATCGGGTGAAAAGTATATGTATAAACTTTATTATGATAGAAATACAATAAAACAAACTAAACATTAAACAACCAATTTAAAGTGCACAACCATAAATATATGCAAGATATATATTGTTTTAAAAGTGCTTTATAAATAAAGCTGAATTGAATTGAACTGAAAGAAAATACACATTTCATATCACAAGCATAGAAAAGCACGACAAAGAAATAAGGATAATTGAATATAAACAACAACAATAAAAATACAAGTCAAAATACACAAATCCTTCACACACACACAACTAAAACCTGACCCTTCTGGTGACAACATCCCCCATTAGGAAAAAAGAAATCTGATGCCACCTTACTTGGTCCTCTGTGTACCAACTCGGTCCTGATGCTGTCTGTCAGAGGTGATGGCCAGTCTGCAGGGTCTGTTGAAAGAGGCTCTTCTCCAGCGGAAGATGAACTTTGTGGGGGTTCAGGCATTTCTGTAGAACAGCACATCTGATTTGGCACATTATTCAAAGCACACAGCAGTGGAACAAAACATGGTTTTAAGAAACAGCAAAACTGGATTAATCACAACTAACAGGAAAAAATGTGTACGGGCAGGTAAAATTCACAGATAAAACACACTGCTGAGGAGAAGCAGCAGCAAACTCTTCATGGCCTTCCTGAGACATGGCAGGAGATGCCATAGAAGCCATAGCAGCCGTAGAGGTGGATGGGATCTCCTGATCCTCTGCTCCAGATGAGGCCTCTGTTGCTGGAGACTCATCCTGGGCAGGAGGCCCTCCATAATATTTTAGCAGTGTTGCTGGAAAAGTGCATCAGTGTAAACATGCATGAACGAGACACTGAAATACATTAGCTATCACTTAATGTTATTACGCCTATTACATGCTATTAACCTCCAGATTAACCAACGGGGAGAAATGCTTCATTGCCCAAATTCTATTAACGTTATACTGAGACAGAAAATAATGGACGAAATGTGGGCAACGTCCGTCTTTTTAAGGCTAGCTTACCGCACGGAAAACCCCGACGGCCAAATACAGCACGCAGCGATAACCAAATGGTCACAAAGCAATGACAGCAAAGGTGCTGATAGCTTAAGTGTAGACACAGTTATTGGTATGTATGTATGTTAACTCAGATAATGTTCAGGTAAACTGTAACCAGCACACAAAACAGCAAACAAGCTAATGGCCGCTAAACAATTAACGTTAGCCCCTTTTCATAACGTAATTACAGTCGTACGCTACAGAGGGAACATCAGCTACATACCTTTGTCTTTGGACCGTTTCTCCTCTTCTTCTTTCCTGTTCTTTCTGAAATAAGCACCCGATAGCTTTGGCCTTTTTCTATCCATTATGTTCATTACCTGAATCAGTCACCTCGGGAATCAACAGGTTACGCTAATGCCAATGGCCTCTGACGTGACGGACAGCAGGGGTCAGGACTAAACCAACACATTGGTGGTGTACAGATAGTCTCATTTTTGAACAGTAAGGCTGTATTATTGGCCTTCGCACAACCCACACACGATAAACAAGAGTGTATGGAATGTGAAACAGGCCTACAGTAGGCAACTATCTAGTGTTATGAATGAAATTTACTTTGAGTGCTTTTTGATTCCATAACTGTGGAACAATTAGGAGGATCCCCGTTCCCCCTCCTCCTTATTCCAGTGGTTTGACCTCGGTGAGTGACCCTACCTCCACCCCCACCCCCTTCTTGCAGAGTTGCAGTAACTGCAGCGGCACTCTCGGGGGGCGTAATTACAACGCTAGGGGGCGCCAATTATTTATTAATTATTTAAGTATTTTTTACCTTTTTTTATTATTTGGTGGGCGAGGCTGAGGTCCTCACATGCCGCCCCCAGCAAAGTGCCGCCCTGGGCGGCCGCCCAATTTGCCCATATGAGAAACCGTGACTGCAGAGAGCCATTGCATTACATCCTCAGTAAAACCTTGGTTATATTTATAGTTGTTGGTGAACAACTCATTTTGTTTCTTTTGCTGCTTGCAAGATCTTTATTCATTATGGGGCAAAACTGAATGAAACACACCATGACCCATTGCCTTTAACGATGCTGAATTTGAGTCAGAAAGATGTGCGCGTGTCTGCGCATGTGCATGTGTGACGAAGTAGCTGAGTCTCACGCCAGAACTTAAAAACTCGAGGAACGCTCGAAGCCGCTTTGATGTGCGAATATGACGTGACGTCACAAGCCGTGTTTGTATATGGTTTGGCTTTAAACTCATTTCTCATATCGTCCTTTGATCGCACAGCGAACACAGCGCGAATCTACTGCGGAAAAAAACTCCTCCAGAAATCCTACATATTGATTTTTGTCATCATACTTGAAAGGTAAGTCATTTCTTTAAGTCTATATTTAACTGGGTTACCGTATTTGAAAGCAATTTTGAGCTATACCTTCCTGAATCTTAGCATACGTTTAAACTTCTAGGCAGTAAGAAGTGCATGGCATTTTAGATTTAGGCCCACGCTTATTCTATAAACCTCTATGGAGAATTAAAAAGTGGCATTGATAGAATTAACAAAAGAGGATAAAGATAATTTCAAATCTAATGCCTTAATATCAAGTGGGACCTGAGTACAGAGCTTTCTGTTGGGAGTGTTTGAAGCTTGATAACTTAATGCTACTGACATGTACTAAGCTGCATAGTAGAATTCAAATTTAAAATAATAAGTGATATGCATGACTGACACCCACTCTTTTGTATTGTTTTACAGCCATGACACGAAGGAGCGCTCGTTTGGAGTCCATGGGATACTACGACAGCGAAGGCAACCCAACCATTTCCTACAAGGAGACAGTGTTTAAGTAAGCTGGAGTTCTATGTCTTTAATACAGTCACTTGTTCTTCCTTATACATCTACAAAGCTCTCAATGTGTTTTTATTTTCATTACATCCAGGATTTTTAAAAGACGCAAGAACCATTTCTGGCATGAGAGAGGAGAATCCACGCAAACTGTAATCGACAACGAAAACACTGGCGACAACTTAAACGGCAACAGCAACAACTACAGCAGACGGCCCAAAATGTTCATCCGAAAGATTTTTGACATTTTCCTCTTCATATTCCCACTGTGTTTTGGTAAGTTGTTTTCCACAAACTGTCATATCTAATACACCATTTTTGTAGAATTTCTGTGCTCTGAAATTTGTTTCTGTCCATCCTTCTATTAGGACTTGCATACGTGATTCCAACCCTGAGCTGCAGCTTTCTGGATTTGGGAGTCCCATATTCACCAGTGTCACCCACCTACATTAATATGGTATGTCTCATTTAAATATTCTTTTTGTTCATGTTAAGCACATACTGATCTCAGCATGTTCAAATCCTGACACCGTGAACACACAACCTTAAATGAATCTCTTGTCATTTGCAGGAGCTGAATGTGGGAAATGAAGACCAGATGAAGCACCTGATAAACATGGAGGAAGAGCTGCTAAGGCTGCAAAAACATGTGAACGACCTGAGAAACATGGAGGAAGAGTTGCTGAGGCTGCAAAAACACGTGACGCACCTGAGAAACATGGAGGAAGAGTTGCTGAGGCTGAAAAAACAAATGAACGACCTATCACCGGATGTGGACGCTTGGCCCGACTTTGCTCTGGATTCACAAGGTATGACATCTAAGTCACTCTCATCATTTTCATCTGTCAGATTGTAATTCGTGCACGTTGCTTTCGGTTTTGACATTGTATTCTCAGTTGTATTGTGTGTTTTTATTGTGTGCAGGGGCCGTAGCGTTACCTCAGAAGTCTTCAGAAACATACCGCACCAAAGAGGCGAGCTTCACATTTTTTGGGATACCTATCTCATTACCTGTAAAGCCAAAGATTGTTCTTCAGGTATGTACAAAACAAACGGCTGTGTAGTATGGCCATATCATATTATTCTTAATATTGTTATATCTTTTTTTGCCTCATAGAATCCCCCCCTCAACTCTCTTTTTCGCTCTTTCTTCCTCAGAGACAGAAACCTCTGACTCCAGGACACTGCTGGGCTTTTGCAGGTGGGCGTGGACATTTATTCATCGCCTTGTCCAACCCAATCTTCATCAGTCATGTGACACTGGGTCACATTTCAAAGAACGTGTCCCCAACTGGGAAAATTTCCAGTGCCCCCAAACACTTTTCAGTTTATGTAAGTATCAAATGTTACATTGTCAGACTGCAGACATCTTATGTGCCACTCGATTTTACTGCCACATACACAGAGAACAACAAGGTGTTGATTTGGGTTTTTCTTTTACTTCTTACAGGGACTGGAAACTTTAGATGATGATGGCACCAAGCTTGGAACCTTTCTGTATGATCACGATGGTGATTCACTGCAGACTTTCAAACTTCGGTTGCCCTCCTCTCATAAAGAACGTGTCATCAGATATGTGAGGCTGCAAGTGGAGAGCAACTGGGGCCATCCAGACTACACCTGCCTGTACAACTTCAGGGTCCATGGGAAGCTGGCAGAGTAAAGATGGAAATGAATGGAAGGTTAGTATATGAGGTAAGTATTTGTAAAGGTGAATCAGACTCCAAACATGTGTGGTTAATTGGCTTAATTAACCACATTTGCTGCTATTTTCTTTCACTCCAAATTCACACACAAAACACAATGCGTCATCTCTTCCGTGTTCCCAGATGTTTGCAGTCTAATTCACCTACACCTCATCTGGGGTTTTCTCCGGGTACTCCGGTTCCCCTACACTTATTATGCTTGCTAAAAAATAATAATAATAATAATAAAATAAAATAAAATAATAAAACAGTTATTTCTTTTCCCCTTAAATGATTCATTGAATCCACAAAATTTAAAAAGTCAAACTTTTTCCATCATAAAATGTTTCTTGGATTAATAGCTGACAGATTATGTTGCTGTAATGATGCAGGTGAATACATCTAGGTCAGCAATAGCTTTGTGCAAAGAGAATATACAGGAAGAAGCACAAACTGTATATTTGTTGTTGCTTTGATTACTCAATATTGTGATATTGTGTCCTCACTAATGAATGTGACATGACAGAACAAAGTACAGTCAAGAGCTATTCAAACTTTTATTTACCCTAGATTTAAAAAAAAAATGTATTAGCAACGGTCCGTGTATCATCCGTCCATTTAATTATTCCATTCAATCTGGCAAACGAATAAACGAGTCAATATTTAGTTTTTTTCGAATAAATGGAAGATTGTGCGATGCACGAGCAGTAGTCTTCCATTTCGTAATCTTCCATTTCTGCTACGTGACTTTCTACATAGCAAGAGAAAACAGAGACTTTTCAGTTTATGTAAGTATCACATGTTACATTGTGAGACTGCAGACATCCTATGTGCCTCCATGGGAAGCTGGCAGAGTAAAGATGGAAATGAATAGAAGGTTAGTATATGAGGTAAGTATTTGTAAAGGTGAATCAGGCTCCAAACATATGTGGGTAATTGGCTTAATTAAACTTTGTGCTTTGGGATTTGCAGTCCTGAAAACAGCAGCAAATGTTTGTGTTGATTTAGTGTCATTGGGTGTGATTGGGCGGATGTTTGGGTGGGTGGGTATGGTGAAGTGTGGTGATACTCCATACTTCATCATGCTTCTTCCCAGTGAACCTGCCGCCTGAACAGAAGCTGTTGGAGGCTCCATGTGGATCAGAGGAGACACTTGGCTGTCTGCACAGCAGACTGGATGGATCGGACATTTGCTGCTATTTTCTTTCACTCCAAATTCACACACAAAACACAATGCGTCATCTCTTCCGTGTTCCCAGATGTTTGCAGTCTAATTCACCTACACCTCATTTGGGGTTTTCTCCGGGTACTCCGGTTCCCCTACACTTATTATGCTTGCTAAAAAATAATAATAATAATAATAAAATAAAATAAAATAATAAAACAGTTATTTCTTTTACCCTTAAATGATTCATTGAATCCACGAAATTTAAAATAGTCAAACTTTTTCCATCATAAAATGTTTCTTGGATTAATAGCTGACAGGTTGTGTTGCTGTAATGATGCAGGTGAATACATCTAGGTCAGCAATAGCTTTGTGCAAAGAGAATATACAGGAAGAAGCACAAACTGTATATTTGTTGTTGCTTTGATTACTCAATATTGTGATATTGTGTCCTCACTAATGAATGTGACATGACAGAACAAAGTACAGTCAAGAGATATTCAAACTTTTATTTACCCTAGATTTAAAAAAAAAATATGTGTTAGCAATCTATTGCAATGATTCAGAGAGATGAATATCATAAATATCAGGTAATGTAAGGTAAAAATAAGATGCATTATTATTATTGTTGCTGGTATTGCTCTGTTAGTTTCCAGCAGTAGTTCCTTGTGCTCCTCACTTTTTCCCTGCCTTGTGTTTTCTCTTTGTCCTTGCTTGTCTTCTCTACCTGTCCCTGTGTGCTGTGTGTGTCCGGAGCCGCATGTGGTTTCTTGGTTGCCTCCCGCAAACTCACCTGCGCAGCTGAATCGGATGTCCCGATCAATTCCACCACCTTCCTGTTGTATTTAAAGACCAATTCATTCATCCACTCCACTTGCCAGATCATGCAGTTCCACGCTGCGGCACTATGCCTCGGGCCAGTTGCCATGTAGTCATTGCTTGCTTCCATGTGCCTCATGTCCAGTTCTCAGTTGATTTCTGTGTTCCAGGCTCACCTCCAGTCATCCAGTGTCACCTCAACTTGCCAGTTCCTTATCAACCTGGTATCCAGTCAGTCCAGCTCCAAGCGGGTTCATAAAGTTTTTCGCTCCAGTTATGACTCCTTGTCTGCTCTGTCTAATCAGAATCAGAATCAGAAACGTCTTTATTGCCATTGTAAGTGAAGAGGTTTCACATTACTAGGAATTTGTCTTGGTGATTGGTGCATACATAGAACGTAACGAGTAACATATAATAGTAGAATAAAATAAAATAAAATAGAATAAGGTAAAAAATAAATAAATAAATAAATAAATAAATAAATAAATATGGTTCTGGATGCATCCTCTGCTGGGCCCTTTGATGATGAGAGCTTACTTGAGGTCCCGGGCGATGGTGGTACCCAGGAAGCGGAAGGAGTCCACCATGGAGATGGGGGTGTCTGTAAGGGTGAGGGGGAGCGATGGAGCCGGCACTTTCCGAAAGTCAATGATCATCTCCACTGTCTTCTGGGCGTTCAGCTCCAGGTTGTTGTTGCCGCACCAGGACACCAGACGGTCCACCTCCCTCCTGTAGGCAGACTCATCCCCGTCCGAGATGAGACCGACGAGGGTGGTGTCATTAAATTAGTCAGCTTGACAGACTGGTGGCCGGAGGTGCAGCAGTTGGTGTAGAGAGCCTTTAACGATGCTGAATTTGAGTCGGAAAGATGTGCGCGTGTCTGCGCATGTGCATGTGTGACGAAGTAGCTGAGTCTCACGACAGAACTTAAAAACTCGAGGAACGCTCGAAGCCGCTTTGATGTGCGAATATGACGTGACGTCACAAGCCGTGTTTGTATATCGCTTGGCTTTAAACTCATTTCTCATATCGTCCTTTGATCGCACAGCGAACACAGCGCGAATCTACTGCGGAAAATAACTCCTTCACAAATCCTACATATTGATTTTTGTCATCATACTTGAAAGGTAAGTCATTTCTTTAAGTCTATATTTAACTGGGTTACTGTATTTGAAAGCAATTTTGAGCTATACCTTCCTGAATCTTAGCATACGTTTAAACTTCTAAGCAGTAAGAAGTGCATGGCATTTTAGATTTAGGCCCACGCTTATTCTATAAACCTCTATGGAGAATTAAAAAGTGGCATTGATAGAATTAACAAAAGAGGATAAAGATAATTTCAAATCTAATGCCTTAATATCAAGTGGGACCTGAGTACAGAGCTTTCTGTTGGGAGTGTTTGAAGCTTGATAACTTAATGCTACTGACATGTACTAAGCTGCATAGTAGAATTCAAATTTAAAAAAATAAGTGATATGCATGACTGACACCCACTCTTTTCTATTGTTTTACAGCCATGACACGAAGGAGCGCTCGTTTGGAGTCCATGGGATACTACGACAGCGAAGGCAACCCAACCATTTCCTACAAGGAGACAGTGTTTAAGTAAGCTGGAGTTCTATGTCTTTAATGCAGTCACTTGTTCTTCCTTATACATCTACAAAGCTCTCAATGTGTTTTTATTTTCATTACATCCAGGATTTTTAAAAGACGCAAGAACCATTTCTGGCATGAGAGAGGAGAATCCACGCAAACTCTAATCGACAACGAAAACACTGGCGACAACTTAAACGGCAACAGCAACAACTACAGCAGACGGCCCAAAATGTTCATCCGAAAGATT
The DNA here is from genome assembly GCF_020382885.2 of Scatophagus argus. Lineage (NCBI taxonomy): Eukaryota > Metazoa > Chordata > Actinopteri > Scatophagidae > Scatophagus > Scatophagus argus. The sequence goes on from NC_058508.1 coordinate 13,925,176, forward strand.
TTTGACATTTTCCTCTTCATATTCCCACTGTGTTTTGGTAAGTTGTTTTCCACAAACTGTCATATCTAATACACCATTTTTGTAGAATTTCTGTGCTCTGAAATTTGTTTCTGTCCATCCTTCTATTAGGACTTGCATACGTGATTCCAACCCTGAGCTGCAGCTTTCTGGATTTGGGAGTCCCATATTCACCAGTGTCACCCACCTACATTAATATGGTATGTCTCATTTAAATATTCTTTTTGTTCATGTTAAGCACATACTGATCTCAGCATGTTCAAATCCTGACACCGTGAACACACAACCTTAAATGAATCTCTTGTCATTTGCAGGAGCTGAATGTGGGAAATGAAGACCAGATGAAGCACCTGATAAACATGGAGGAAGAGCTGCTAAGGCTGCAAAAACATGTGAACGACCTGAGAAACATGGAGGAAGAGTTGCTGAGGCTGCAAAAACACGTGACGCACCTGAGAAACATGGAGGAAGAGTTGCTGAGGCTGAAAAAACAAATGAACGACCTATCACCGGATGTGGACGCTTGGCCCGACTTTGCTCTGGATTCACAAGGTATGACATCTAAGTCACTCTCATCATTTTCATCTGTCAGATTGTAATTCGTGCACGTTGCTTTCGGTTTTGACATTGTATTCTCAGTTGTATTGTGTGTTTTTATTGTGTGCAGGGGCCGTAGCGTTACCTCAGAAGTCTTCAGAAACATACCGCACCAAAGAGGCGAGCTTCACATTTTTTGGGATACCTATCTCATTACCTGTAAAGCCAAAGATTGTTCTTCAGGTATGTACAAAACAGACGACTGTGTAGTATGGCCATATCATATTATTCTTAATATTGTTATATCTTTTTTTGCCTCATAGAATCCCCCCCTCAACTCTCTTTTTCGCTCTTTCTTCCTCAGAGACAGAAACCTCTGACTCCAGGACACTGCTGGGCTTTTGCAGGTGGGCGTGGACATTTATTCATCGCCTTGTCCAACCCAATCTTCATCAGTCATGTGACACTGGGTCACATTTCAAAGAACGTGTCCCCAACTGGGAAAATTTCCAGTGCCCCCAAACACTTTTCAGTTTATGTAAGTATCAAATGTTACATTGTCAGACTGCAGACATCTTATGTGCCACTCGATTTTACTGCCACATACACAGAGAACAACAAGGTGTTGATTTGGGTTTTTCTTTTACTTCTTACAGGGACTGGAAACTTTAGATGATGATGGCACCAAGCTTGGAACCTTTCTGTATGATCACGATGGTGATTCACTGCAGACTTTCAAACTTCGGTTGCCCTCCTCTCATAAAGAACGTGTCATCAGATATGTGAGGCTGCAAGTGGAGAGCAACTGGGGCCATCCAGACTACACCTGCCTGTACAACTTCAGGGTCCATGGGAAGCTGGCAGAGTAAAGATGGAAATGAATGGAAGGTTAGTATATGAGGTAAGTATTTGTAAAGGTGAATCAGACTCCAAACATATGTGGTTAATTGGCTTAATTAACCACATTTGCTGCTATTTTCTTTCACTCCAAATTCACACACAAAACACAATGCGTCATCTCTTCCGTGTTCCCATATGTTTGCAGTCTAATTCACCTACACCTCATTTGGGGTTTTCTCCGGGTACTCCGGTTCCCCTACACTTATTATGCTTGCTAAAAAAAAATAATAATAATAATAAAATAAAATAAAATAATAAAACAGTTATTTCTTTTCCCCTTAAATGATTCATTGAATCCACAAAATTTAAAAAGTCAAACTTTTTCCATCATAAAATGTTTCTTGGATTAATAGCTGACGGATTATGTTGCTGTAATGATGCAGGTGAATACATCTAGGTCAGCAATAGCTTTGTGCAAAGAGAATATACAGGAAGAAGCACAAACTGTATATTTGTTGTTGCTTTGATTACTCAATATTGTGATATTGTGTCCTCACTAATGAATGTGACATGACAGAACAAAGTACAGTCAAGAGCTATTCAAACTTTTATTTACCCTAGATTTAAAAAAAAAAATGTATTAGCAACGGTCCGTGTATCATCCGTCCATTCAATTATTCCATTCAATCTGGCAAACCAATAAACGAGTCAATATTTCGTTTTTTTTATCGAAAAAATGGAAGATTGTGCGATGCGCGAGCAGTAGTCTTCCATTTCGTAATCTTCCATTTCTGCTACGTGACTTTCTACATAGCAAGAGAAAACAGAGACTTTTCAGTTTATGTAAGTATCACATGTTACATTGTCAGACTGCAGACATCCTATGTGCCTCCATGGGAAGCTGGCAGAGTAAAGATGGAAATGAATAGAAGGTTAGTATATGAGGTAAGTATTTGTAAAGGTGAATCAGACTCCAAACATATGTGGTTAATTGGCTTCATTTAACTTTGTGTTTTGGGATTTGCAGTCCTGAAAACAGCAGCAAATGTTTGTGTTGATTTAGTGTCATTGGGTGTGGTTGGGCGGATGTTTGGGTGGGTGGGTATGGTGAAGTGTGGTGATACTCCATACTTCATCATGCTTCTTCCCAGTGAACCTGCCGCCTGAACAGAAGCTGTTGGAGGCTCCATGTGGATCAGAGGAGACACTTGGCTGTCTGCACAGCAGACTGGATGGATCGGACATTTGCTGCTATTTTCTTTCACTCCAAATTCACACACAAAACACAATGCGTCATCTCTTCCGTGTTCCCAGATGTTTGCAGTCTAATTCACCTACACCTCATTTGGGGTTTTCTCCGGGTACTCCGGTTCCCCTACACTTATTATGCTTGCTAAAAAATAATAATAATAATAATAAAATAAAATAAAATAATAAAACAGTTATTTCTTTTACCCTTAAATGATTCATTGAATCCACGAAATTTAAAATAGTCAAACTTTTTCCATCATAAAATGTTTCTTGGATTAATAGCTGACAGGTTGTGTTGCTGTAATGATGCAGGTGAATACATCTAGGTCAGCAATAGCTTTGTGCAAAGAGAATATACAGGAAGAAGCACAAACTGTATATTTGTTGTTGCTTTGATTACTCAATATTGTGATATTGTGTCCTCACTAATGAATGTGACATGACAGAACAAAGTACAGTCAAGAGATATTCAAACTTTTATTTACCCTAGATTTAAAAAAAAATATGTGTTAGCAATCTATTGCAATGATTCAGAGAGATGAATATCATAAATATCAGGTAATGTAAGGTAAAAATAAGATGCATTATTATTATTGTTACTGGTATTGCTCTGTTAGTTTCCAGCAGTAGTTCCTTGTGCTCCTCACTTTTTCCCTGCCTTGTGTTTTCTCTTTGTCCTTGCTTGTCTTCTCTACCTGTCCCTGTGTGCTGTGTGTGTCCGGAGCCGCATGTGGTTTCTTGGTTGCCTCCCGCAAACTCACCTGCGCAGCTGAATCGGATGTCCCGATCAATTCCACCACCTTCCTGTTGTATTTAAAGACCAATTCATTCATCCACTCCACTTGCCAGATCATGCAGTTCCACGCTGCGGCACTATGCCTCGGGCCAGTTGCCATGTAGTCATTGCTTGCTTCCATGTGCCTCATGTCCAGTTCTCAGTTGATTTCTGTGTTCCAGGCTCACCTCCAGTCATCCAGTGTCACCTCAACTTGCCAGTTCCTTATCAACCTGGTATCCAGTCAGTCCAGCTCCAAGCGGGTTCATCAAGTTTTTCGCTCCAGTTATGACTCCTTGTCTGCTCTGTCTAATCAGAATCAGCAGTAGCGCTTTCTCATATGGGCAAATTGGGCGGCCGCCCAGGGCGGCACTTTGCTGGGGGCGGCATGTGAGGACCTCAGCCTCGCCCACTAAATAAAAAAAAAAAAAAAGATAAAAAATACTTAAATAATTAATAAATAATTGGCGCCCCCTAGCGTTGTAATTACGCCCCCCGAGAGTGCCGCTGCAGTTACTGCAACCCTGCAAGAAGGGGTGGGGTGGAGGTAGGGTCACTCACCGAGGTCAAACCACTGGAATAAGGAGGAGGGGGAACGGGGATCCTCCTAATTGTTCCACTGCTGTGTGCTTTGAATAATGTGCCAAATCAGATGTGCTGTTCTACAGAAATGCCTGAACCCCCACAAAGTTCATCTTCCGCTGGAGAAGAGCCTCTTTCAACAGACCCTGCAGACTGGCCATCACCTCTGACAGACAGCATCAGGACCGAGTTGGTACACAGAGGACCAAGTAAGGTGGCATCAGATTTCTTTTTTCCTAATGGGGGATGTTGTCACCAGAAGGGTCAGGTTTTAGTTGTGTGTGTGTGAAGGATTTGTGTATTTTGACTTGTATTTTTATTGTTGTTGTTTATATTCAATTATCCTTATTTCTTTGTCGTGCTTTTCTATGCTTGTGATATGAAATGTGTATTTTCTTTCAGTTCAATTCAATTCAGCTTTATTTACAATATATATCTTGCATATATTTATGGTTGTGCACTTTAAATTGGTTATTTAATGTTTAGTTTGTTTTATTGTATTTCTATCATAATAAAGTTTATACATATACTTTTCACCCGATGTTCTCTTTGGGTTGGTGGGGGCGTGAGCCAGTGCGGGAGGGGGGGGCACCACAGGGGCTGTTCGCCCAGGGCGCCATTCAGGCTAGGACCGCCACTGAGAATCAGAATCAGAAATGTCTTTATTGCCATTGTAAGTGAAGAGGTTTCACATTACTAGGAATTTGTCTTGGTGATTGGTGCATACATAGAACGTAACGAGTAACATATAATAGTAGAATAAAATAAAATAAAATAGAATAAGGTAAAAATAAATAAATAAATAAATAAATATGGTTCTGGATGCATCCTCTGCTGGGCCCTTTGATGATGAGAGCTTACTTGAGGTCCCGGGCGATGGTGGTACCCAGGAAGCGGAAGGAGTCCACCATGGAGATGGGGGTGTCTGTAAGGGTGAGGGGGAGCGATGGAGCCGGCACTTTCCGAAAGTCAATGATCATCTCCACTGTCTTCTGGGCGTTCAGCTCCAGGTTGTTGTTGCCGCACCAGGACACCAGACGGTCCACCTCCCTCCTGTAGGCAGACTCATCCCCGTCCGAGATGAGACCGACGAGGGTGGTGTCATTAAATTAGTCAGCTTGACAGACTGGTGGCCGGAGGTGCAGCAGTTGGTGTAGAGAGCCTTTAACGATGCTGAATTTGAGTCGGAAAGATGTGCGCGTGTCTGCGCATGTGCATGTGTGACGAAGTAGCTGAGTCTCACGACAGAACTTAAAAACTCGAGGAACGCTCGAAGCCGCTTTGATGTGCGAATATGACGTGACGTCACAAGCCGTGTTTGTATATCGCTTGGCTTTAAACTCATTTCTCATATCGTCCTTTGATCGCACAGCGAACACAGCGCGAATCTACTGCGGAAAATAACTCCTTCACAAATCCTACATATTGATTTTTGTCATCATACTTGAAAGGTAAGTCATTTCTTTAAGTCTATATTTAACTGGGTTACTGTATTTGAAAGCAATTTTGAGCTATACCTTCCTGAATCTTAGCATACGTTTAAACTTCTAAGCAGTAAGAAGTGCATGGCATTTTAGATTTAGGCCCACGCTTATTCTATAAACCTCTATGGAGAATTAAAAAGTGGCATTGATAGAATTAACAAAAGAGGATAAAGATAATTTCAAATCTAATGCCTTAATATCAAGTGGGACCTGAGTACAGAGCTGTCTGTTGGGAGTGTTTGAAGCTTGATAACTTAATGCTACTGACATGTACTAAGCTGCATAGTAGAATTCAAATTTAAAATAATAAGTGATATGCATGACTGACACCCACTCTTTTGTATTGTTTTACAGCCATGACACGAAGGAGCGCTCGTTTGGAGTCCATGGGATACTACGACAGCGAAGGCAACCCAACCATTTCCTACAAGGAGACAGTGTTTAAGTAAGCTGGAGTTCTATGTCTTTAATGCAGTCACTTGTTCTTCCTTATACATCTACAAAGCTCTCAATGTGTTTTTATTTTCATTACATCCAGGATTTTTAAAAGACGCAAGAACCATTTCTGGCATGAGAGAGGAGAATCCACGCAAACTGTAATCGACAACGAAAACACTGGCGACAACTTAAACGGCAACAGCAACAACTACAGCAGACGGCCCAAAATGTTCATCCGAAAGATTTTTGACATTTTCCTCTTCATATTCCCACTGTGTTTTGGTAAGTTGTTTTCCACAAACTGTCATATCTAATACACCATTTTTGTAGAATTTCTGTGCTCTGAAATTTGTTTCTGTCCATCCTTCTATTAGGACTTGCATACGTGATTCCAACCCTGAGCTGCAGCTTTCTGGATTTGGGAGTCCCATATTCACCAGTGTCACCCACCTACATTAATATGGTATGTCTCATTTAAATATTCTTTTTGTTCATGTTAAGCACATACTGATCTCAGCATGTTCAAATCCTGACACCGTGAACACACAACCTTAAATGAATCTCTTGTCATTTGCAGGAGCTGAATGTGGGAAATGAAGACCAGATGAAGCACCTGAGAAACATGGAGGAAGAGTTGCTGAGGCTGCAAAAACACGTGACGCACCTGAGAAACATGGAGGAAGAGTTGCTGAGGCTGAAAAAACAAATGAACGACCTATCACCGGATGTGGACGCTTGGCCCGACTTTGCTCTGGATTCACAAGGTATGACATCTAAGTCACTCTCATCATTTTCATCTGTCAGATTGTAATTCGTGCACGTTGCTTTCGGTTTTGACATTGTATTCTCAGTTGTATTGTGTGTTTTTATTGTGTGCAGGGGCCGTAGCGTTACCTCAGAAGTCTTCAGAAACATACCGCACCAAAGAGGCGAGCTTCACATTTTTTGGGATACCTATCTCATTACCTGTAAAGCCAAAGATTGTTCTTCAGGTATGTACAAAACAGACGGCTGTGTAGTATGGCCATATCATATTATTCTTAATATTGTTATATCTTTTTTTGCCTCATAGAATCCCCCCCTCAACTCTCTTTTTCGCTCTTTCTTCCTCAGAGACAGAAACCTCTGACTCCAGGACACTGCTGGGCTTTTGCAGGTGGGCGTGGACATTTATTCATCGCCTTGTCCAACCCAATCTTCATCAGTCATGTGACACTGGGTCACATTTCAAAGAACGTGTCCCCAACTGGGAAAATTTCCAGTGCCCCCAAACACTTTTCAGTTTATGTAAGTATCAAATGTTACATTGTCAGACTGCAGACATCTTATGTGCCACTCGATTTTACTGCCACATACACAGAGAACAACAAGGTGTTGATTTGGGTTTTTCTTTTACTTCTTACAGGGACTGGAAACTTTAGATGATGATGGCACCAAGCTTGGAACCTTTCTGTATGATCACGATGGTGATTCACTGCAGACTTTCAAACTTCGGTTGCCCTCCTCTCATAAAGAACGTGTCATCAGATATGTGAGGCTGCAAGTGGAGAGCAACTGGGGCCATCCAGACTACACCTGCCTGTACAACTTCAGGGTCCATGGGAAGCTGGCAGAGTAAAGATGGAAATGAATGGAAGGTTAGTATATGAGGTAAGTATTTGTAAAGGTGAATCAGACTCCAAACATATGTGGTTAATTGGCTTAATTAACCACATTTGCTGCTATTTTCTTTCACTCCAAATTCACACACAAAACACAATGCGTCATCTCTTCCGTGTTCCCAGATGTTTGCAGTCTAATTCACCTACACCTCATTTGGGGTTTTCTCCGGGTACTCCGGTTCCCCTACACTTATTATGCTTGCTAAAAAATAATAATAATAATAATAAAATAAAATAAAATAAAATAATAAAACAGTTATTTCTTTTCCCCTTAAATGATTCATTGAATCCACAAAATTTAAAAAGTCAAACTTTTTCCATCATAAAATGTTTCTTGGATTAATAGCTGACGGATTATGTTGCTGTAATGATGCAGGTGAATACATCTAGGTCAGCAATAGCTTTGTGCAAAGAGAATATACAGGAAGAAGCACAAACTGTATATTTGTTGTTGCTTTGATTACTCAATATTGTGATATTGTGTCCTCACTAATGAATGTGACATGACAGAACAAAGTACAGTCAAGAGCTATTCAAACTTTTATTTACCCTAGATTTAAAAAAAAAATGTATTAGCAACGGTCCGTGTATCATCCGTCCATTCAATTATTCCATTCAATCTGGCAAACCAATAAACGAGTCAATATTTCGTTTTTTTTATCGAAAAAATGGAAGATTGTGCGATGCGCGAGCAGTAGTCTTCCATTTCGTAATCTTCCATTTCTGCTACGTGACTTTCTACATAGCAAGAGAAAACAAAGACTTTTCAGTTTATGGAAGTATCACATGTTACATTGTGAGACTGCAGACATCCTATGTGCCTCCATGGGAAGCTGGCAGAGTAAAGATGGAAATGAATATAAGGTTTGTATATGAGGTAAGTATTTGTAAAGGTGAATCAGGCTCCAAACATGTGTGGTTAATTGGCTTAATTAACCTTTGTGTTTTGGGATTTGCAGTCCTGAAAACAGCAGCAAATGTTTGTGTTGATTTAGTGTCATTGGGTGTGATTGGGCGGATGTTTGGGTGGGTGGGTATGGTGAAGTGTGGTGATACTCCATACTTCATCATGCTTCTTCCCAGTGAACCTGCCGCCTGAACAGAAGCTGTTGGAGGCTCCATGTGGATCAGAGGAGACACTTGGCTGTCTGCACAGCAGACTGGATGGATCGGACATTTGCTGCTATTTTCTTTCACTCCAAATTCACACACAAAACACAATGCGTCATCTCTTCCGTGTTCCCAGATGTTTTCAGTCTAATTCACATTATACCTCTTTTTGGGTTTTCTCCGGGTACTCCGGTTCGCCCACACTTATTATGCTTACCTTAAAAAAAAAAAAAAACAAAAAAAAAAAACAGGTTGTTGTACAGAGACAGAAACCTCTGATTCCAGGACGTTGCTGGGTTTTTGCAGGTGGGCGTGGACATTTATTCATGGCCTTGTCCACCCCAATCTTCATCAGTCATGTGACACAGCGCGAATCTACTGCGGAAAAAAAACTCCTTCAGAAACTACGACAGCGAAGGCAACCCAACCATTTCCTACAAGGAGACAGTGTTTAGGTAAGCTGGAGTTCTGTGTCTTTAATGCAGTCACTTGTTCTTCCTTATACATCTACAAAGCTCTCAGTGTGTTTTTATCTTCATTACATCCAGGATTTTTAGAAGACGCAAGAACCATTTCTGGGATCAGAGAAGAGAAACCACTGAAACTGCAATCAACAACGAAAACACTGGCGACAACTTAAACGGCAACAGCAACAACTACAGCAGACGGCCCAACATGTCCATTCGAAAGATTTTTGGCATTTTCCTCTTCATATTCCCAAAGTTGTTTTCCACATACCGTCATATCTAATACACCAGCTTGTGCTTTTTGTAGAATTTCTGTCCTCTGGAATTTGTTTCTGTCCATCCTTCTATTAGGACTTGCATACGTGATTCCAACCCTGAGCTGCAGCTTTCTGGATTTGGGAGTCCCATATTCACCAGTGTCACCCACCTACATTAATATGGTATGTCTCATTTAAATATTCTTTTTGTTCATGTTAAGCACATACTGATCTCAGCATGTTCAAATCCTGACACCGTGAACACACAACCTTAAATGAATCTCTTGTCATTTGCAGGAGTTGAATGTGGGAAATGAAGACCAGATGAAGCACCTGAGAAACATGGAGGAAGAGTTGCTGAGGCTGAAAAAACAAATGAACGACCTATCACCGGATGTGGACGCTTGGCCCGACTTTGTTCTTCAGGTATGTACAAAACAGACGGCTGTGTAGTATGACCATATCATATTATTCTTAATATTGTTATATCTTTTTTTCCCTCATAGAGTCCTTTTCAGTTTATGGAAGTATCAGATGTTACATTGTCAGACTGCAGACATCCTATGTGCCTCCATGGGAAGCTGGCAGAGTAAAGATGGAAATGAATAGAAGGTTAGTATATGAGGTAAGTATTTGTAAAGGTGAATCAGGCTCCAAACATATGTGGTTAATTGGCTTAATTAAACTTTGTGTTTTGGGATTTGCAGTCCTGAAAACAGCAGCAAATGTTTGTGTTGATTTAGTGTCATTGGGTGTGATTGGGCGGATGTTTGGGTGGGTGGGTATGGTGAAGTGTGGTGATACTCCATACTTCATCATGCTTCTTCCCAGTGAACCTGCCGCCTGAACAGAAGCTGTTGGAGGCTCCATGTGGATCAGAGGAGACACTTGGCTGTCTGCACAGCAGACTGGATGGATCGGACATTTGCTGCTATTTTCTTTCACTCCAAATTCACACACAAAACACAATGCGTCATCTCTTCCGTGTTCCCAGATGTTTTCAGTCTAATTCACCTATACCTCTTTTTGGGTTTTCTCCGGGTACTCCAGTTCGCCCACACTTATTATGCTTACCTTAAAAAAAAACAAACAAAAAAAAACAAAAAAAAAAAACAGGTTGTTGTACAGAGACAGAAACTTCTGATTCCAGGACGTTGCTAGGCTTTTGCAGGTGGGCGTGGACATTTATTCATGGCCTTGTCCACCCCAATCTTCATCAGTCATGTGACACAGCGCGAATCTACTGCGGAAAAAAAACTCCTTCAGAAACTACGATACTACGACAGCGAAGGCAACCCAACCATTTCCTACAAGGAGACAGTGTTTAGGTAAGCTGGAGTTCTGTGTCTTTAATGCAGTCACTTGTTCTTCCTTATACATCTACAAAGCTCTCAGTGTGTTTTTATCTTCATTACATCCAGGATTTTTAGAAGACGCAAGAACCATTTCTGGGATCAGAGAAGAGAAACCACTGAAACTGTAATCAACAACGAAAACACTGGCGACAACTTAAACGGCAACAGCAACAACTACAGCAGACGGCCCAACATGTCCATTCGAAAGATTTTTGGCATTTTCCTCTTCATATTCCCAAAGTTGTTTTCCACATACCGTCATATCTAATACACCAGCTTGTGCTTTTTGTAGAATTTCTGTCCTCTGGAATTTGTTTCTGTCCATCCTTCTATTAGGACTTGCATACGTGATTCCAACCCTGAGCTGCAGCTTTCTGGATTTGGGAGTCCCATATTCACCAGTGTCACCCACCTACATTAATATGGTATGTCTCATTTAAATATTCTTTTTGTTCATGTTAAGCACATACTGATCTCAGCATGTTCAAATCCTGACACCGTGAACACACAACCTTAAATGAATCTCTTGTCATTTGCAGGAGTTGAATGTGGGAAATGAAGACCAGATGAAGCACCTGAGAAACATGGAGGAAGAGTTGCTGAGGCTGCAAAAACATGTGAACAACCTGAGAAAGATGGAGGAAGAGTTGCTGAGGCTGCAAAAACAAATGAACGACCTATCACCGGATGTGGACGCTTGGCCCGACTTTGTTCTTCAGGTATGTACAAAACAGACGGCTGTGTAGTATGGCCATATCATATTATTCTTAATATTGTTCTATCTTTTTTTCCCTCATAGAGTCCTTTTCAGTTTATGGAAGTATCAGATGTTACATTGTCAGACTGCAGACATCCTATGTGCCTCCATGGGAAGCTGGCAGAGTAAAGATGGAAATGAATAGAAGGTTAGTATATGAGGTAAGTATTTGTAAAGGTGAATCAGACTCCAAACATATGTGGTTAATTGGCTTAATTAAACTTTGTGCTTTGGGATTTGCAGTCCTGAAAACAGCAGCAAATGTTTGTGTTGATTTAGTGTCATTGGGTGTGATTGGGCGGATGTTTGGGTGGGTGGGTATGGTGAAGTGTGGTGATACTCCATACTTCATCATGCTTCTTCCCAGTGAACCTGCCGCCTGAACAGAAGCTGTTGGAGGCTCCATGTGGATCAGAGGAGACACTTGGCTGTCTGCACAGCAGACTGGATGGATCGGACATTTGCTGCTATTTTCTTTCACTCCAAATTCACACACAAAACACAATGCGTCATCTCTTCCGTGTTCCCAGATGTTTCAGTCTAATTCACCTATACCTCTTTTCGGGTTTTCTCCGGGTACTCCGGTTCGCCCACACTTATTATGCTTACCTTAAAAAAAAAAAAAAAAAAACAAAAAAAAAAAAACAGGTTTTTGTTGTACAGAGACAGAAACCTCTGATTCCAGGACGTTGCTAGGCTTTTGCAGGTGGGCGTGGACATTTATTCATGGCCTTGTCCACCCCAATCTTCATCAGTCATGTGACACAGCGCGAATCTACTGCGGAAAAAAAACTCCTTCAGAAACTACGATACTACGACAGCGAAGGCAACCCAACCATTTCCTACAAGGAGACAGTGTTTAGGTAAGCTGGAGTTCTGTGTCTTTAATGCAGTCACTTGTTCTTCCTTATACATCTACAAAGCTCTCAGTGTGTTTTTATCTTCATTACATCCAGGATTTTTAGAAGACGCAAGAACCATTTCTGGGATCAGAGAAGAGAAACCACTGAAACTGTAATCAACAACGAAAACACTGGCGACAGCTTAAACGGCAACAGCAACAACTACAGCAGACGGCCCAACATGTCCATTCGAAAGATTTTTGACATTTTCCTCTTCATATTCCCAAAGTTGTTTTCCACATACCGTCATATCTAATACACCAGCTTGTGCTTTTTGTAGAATTTCTGTCCTCTGGAATTTGTTTCTGTCCATCCTTCTATTAGGACTTGCATACGTGATTCCAACCCTGTGCTGCAGCTTTCTGGATTTGGGAGTCCCATATTCACCAGTGTCACCCACCTACATTAATATGGTATGTCTCATTTAAATATTCTTTTTGTTCATGTTAAGCACATACTGATCTCAGCATGTTCAAATCCTGACACCGTGAACACACAACCTTAAATGAATCTCTTGTCATTTGCAGGAGTTGAATGTGGGAAATGAAGACCAGATGAAGCACCTGAGAAACATGGAGGAAGAGTTGCTGAGGCTGCAAAAACATGTGAAGCACCTGAGAAACATGGAGGAAGAGTTGCTGAGGCTGCAAAAACATGTGACGCACCTGAGAAACATGGAGGAAGAGTTGCTGAGGCTGATAAAACAAATGAACGACCTATCACCGGATGTGGACGCTTGGCCCGACTTTGTTCTTCAGGTATGTACAAAACAGACGGCTGTGTAGTATGGCCATATCATATTATTCTTAATATTGTTATATTTTTTTTTCCCTCATAGAGTCCTTTTCAGTTTATGGAAGTATCAGATGTTACATTGTCAGACTGCAGACATCCTATGTGCCTCCATGGGAAGCTGGCAGAGTAAAGATGGAAATGAATAGAAGGTTAGTATATGAGGTAAGTATTTGTAAAGGTGAATCAGGCTCCAAACATGTGTGGTTAATTGGCTTAATTAAACTTTGTGCTTTGGGATTTGCAGTCCTGAAAACAGCAGCAAATGTTTGTGTTGATTTAGTGTCATTGGGTGTGATTGGGCGGATGTTTGGGTGGGTGGGTATGGTGAAGTGTGGTGATACTCCATACTTCATCATGCTTCTTCCCAGTGAACCTGCCGCCTGAACAGAAGCTGTTGGAGGCTCCATGTGGATCAGAGGAGACACTTGGCTGTCTGCACAGCAGCCTGGATGGATCGGACATTTGCTGCTATTTTCTTTCACTCCAAATTCACACACAAAACACAATGCGTCATCTCTTCCGTGTTCCCAGATGTTTTCAGTCTAATTCACCTATACCTCTTTTTGGGTTTTCTCCGGGTACTCCGGTTCGCCCACACTTATTATGCTTACCTTAAAAAAAAAAAAAACAAAAAAAAAAAACAGGTTTTTGTTGTACAGAGACAGAAACCTCTGATTCCAGGACGTTGCTAGGCTTTTGCAGGTGGGCGTGGACATTTATTCATGGCCTTGTCCACCCCAATCTTCATCAGTCATGTGACACAGCGCGAATCTACTGTGGAAAAAAAACTCCTTCAGAAACTACGATACTACGACAGTGAAGGCAACCCAACCATTTCCTACAAGGAGACAGTGTTTAGGTAAGCTGGAGTTCTGTGTCTTTAATGCAGTCACTTGTTCTTCCTTATACATCTACAAAGCTCTCAGTGTGTTTTTATCTTCATTACATCCAGGATTTTTAGAAAACGCAAGAACCATTTCTGGGATCAGAGAAGAGAAACCACTGAAACTGTAATCAACAACGAAAACACTGGCGACAACTTAAACGGCAACAGCAACAACTACAGCAGACGGCCCAACATGTCCATTCGAAAGATTTTTGGCATTTTCCTCTTCATATTCCCAAAGTTGTTTTCCACATACCGTCATATCTAATACACCAGCTTGTGCTTTTTGTAGAATTTCTGTCCTCTGGAATTTGTTTCTGTCCATCCTTCTATTAGGACTTGCATACGTGATTCCAACCCTGAGCTGCAGCTTTCTGGATTTGGGAGTCCCATATTCACCAGTGTCACCCACCTACATTAATATGGTATGTCTCATTTAAATATTCTTTTTGTTCATGTTAAGCACATACTGATCTCAGCATGTTCAAATCCTGACACCGTGAACACACAACCTTAAATGAATCTCTTGTCATTTGCAGGAGTTGAATGTGGGAAATGAAGACCAGATGAAGCACCTGAGAAACATGGAGGAAGAGTTGCTGAGGCTGAAAAAACAAATGAACGACCTATCACCGGATGTGGACGCTTGGCCCGACTTTGTTCTTCAGGTATGTACAAAACAGACGGCTGTGTAGTATGGCCATATCATATTATTCTTAATATTGTTATATCTTTTTTTCCCTCATAGAGTCCTTTTCAGTTTATGGAAGTATCAGATGTTACATTGTCAGACTGCAGACATCCTATGTGCCTCCATGGGAAGCTGGCAGAGTAAAGATGGAAATGAATAGAAGGTTAGTATATGAGGTAAGTATTTGTAAAGGTGAATCAGACTCCAAACATATGTGGTTAATTGGCTTAATTAAACTTTGTGCTTTGGGATTTGCAGTCCTGAAAACAGCAGCAAATGTTTGTGTTGATTTAGTGTCATTGGGTGTGATTGGGCGGATGTTTGGGTGGGTGGGTATGGTGAAGTGTGGTGATACTCCATACTTCATCATGCTTCTTCCCAGTGAACCTGCCGCCTGAACAGAAGCTGTTGGAGGCTCCATGTGGATCAGAGGAGACACTTGGCTGTCTGCACAGCAGACTGGATGGATCGGACATTTGCTGCTATTTTCTTTCACTCCAAATTCACACACAAAACACAATGCGTCATCTCTTCCGTGTTCCCAGATGTTTTCAGTCTAATTCACCTATACCTCTTTTTGGGTTTTCTCCGGGTACTCCGGTTCGCCCACACTTATTATGCTTACCTTAAAAAAAACAAAAAAAAAAAACAGGTTTTTGTTGTACAGAGACAGAAACCTCTGATTCCAGGACGTTGCTAGGCTTTTGCAGGTGGGCGTGGACATTTATTCATGGCCTTGTCCAACCCAATCTTCATCAGTCATGTGACACAGCGCGAATCTACTGCGGAAAAAAAACTCCTTCAGAAACTACGATACTACGACAGCGAAGGCAACCCAACCATTTCCTACAAGGAGACAGTGTTTAGGTAAGCTGGAGTTCTGTGTCTTTAATGCAGTCACTTGTTCTTCCTTATACATCTACAAAGCTCTCAGTGTGTTTTTATCTTCATTACATCCAGGATTTTTAGAAGACGCAAGAACCATTTCTGGGATCAGAGAAGAGAAACCACTGAAACTGTAATCAACAACGAAAACACTGGCGACAACTTAAACGGCAACAGCAACAACTACAGCAGACGGCCCAACATGTTCATTCGAAAGATTTTTGACATTTTCCTCTTCATATTCCCAAAGTTGTTTTCCACATACCGTCATATCTAATACACCAGCTTGTGCTTTTTGTAGAATTTCTGTGCTCTGAAATTTGTTTCTGTCCATCCTTCTATTAGGACTTGCATACGTGATTCCAACCCTGAGCTGCAGCTTTCTGGATTTGGGAGTCCCATATTCACCAGTGTCACCCACCTACATTAGTATGGTATGTCTCATTTAAATATTCTTTTTGTTCATGTTAAGCACATACTGATCTCAGCATGTTCAAATCCTGACACCGTGAACACACAACCTTAAATGAATCTCTTGTCATTTGCAGGAGTTGAATGTGGGAAATGAAGACCAGATGAAGCACCTGAGAAACATGGAGGAAGAGTTGCTGAGGCTGCAAAAACATGTGAACGACCTGAGAAACATGGAGGAAGAGTTGCTGAGGCTGCAAAAACAAATGAACGACCTATCACCGGATGTGGACGCTTGGCCCGACTTTGTTCTTCAGGTATGTACAAAACAGACGGCTGTGTAGTATGGCCATATCATATTATTCTTAATATTGTTATATTTTTTTTTCCCTCATAGAGTCCTTTTCAGTTTATGGAAGTATCAGATGTTACATTGTCAGACTGCAGACATCCTATGTGCCTCCATGGGAAGCTGGCAGAGTAAAGATGGAAATGAATAGAAGGTTAGTATATGAGGTAAGTATTTGTAAAGGTGAATCAGACTCCAAACATATGTGGTTAATTGGCTTAATTTAACTTTGTGCTTTGGGATTTGCAGTCCTGAAAACAGCAGCAAATGTTTGTGTTGATTTAGTGTCATTGGGTGTGGTTGGGCGGATGTTTGGGTGGGTGGGTATGGTGAAGTGTGGTGATACTCCATACTTCATCATGCTTCTTCCCAGTGAACCTGCCGCCTGAACAGAAGCTGTTGGAGGCTCCATGTGGATCAGAGGAGACACTTGGCTGTCTGCACAGCAGACTGGATGGATCGGACATTTGCTGCTATTTTCTTTCACTCCAAATTCACACACAAAACACAATGCGTCATCTCTTCCGTGTTCCCAGATGTTTGCAGTCTAATTCACCTATGCCTCTTTTTGGGTTTTCTCCGGGTACTCCGGTTCGCCCACACTTATTATGCTTACCTTAAAAAAAAAAACAAAAAAAAAAACAAAAAAAAAAACAGGTTGTTGTACAGAGACAGAAACCTCTGATTCCAGGACGTTGCTAGGCTTTTGCAGGTGGGCGTGGACATTTATTCATGGCCTTGTCCACCCCAATCTTCATCAGTCATGTGACACAGCGCGAATCTACTGCGGAAAAAAAACTCCTTCAGAAACTACGATACTACGACAGCGAAGGCAACCCAACCATTTCCTACAAGGAGACAGTGTTTAGGTAAGCTGGAGTTCTGTGTCTTTAATGCAGTCACTTGTTCTTCCTTATACATCTACAAAGCTCTCAGTGTGTTTTTATCTTCATTACATCCAGGATTTTTAGAAAACGCAAGAACCATTTCTGGGATCAGAGAAGAGAAACCACTGAAACTGTAATCAACAACGAAAACACTGGCGACAACTTAAACGGCAACAGCAACAACTACAGCAGACGGCCCAACATGTCCATTCGAAAGATTTTTGGCATTTTCCTCTTCATATTCCCAAAGTTGTTTTCCACATACCGTCATATCTAATACACCAGCTTGTGCTTTTTGTAGAATTTCTGTCCTCTGGAATTTGTTTCTGTCCATCCTTCTATTAGGACTTGCATACGTGATTCCAACCCTGAGCTGCAGCTTTCTGGATTTGGGAGTCCCATATTCACCAGTGTCACCCACCTACATTAATATGGTATGTCTCATTTAAATATTCTTTTTGTTCATGTTAAGCACATACTGATCTCAGCATGTTCAAATCCTGACACCGTGAACACACAACCTTAAATGAATCTCTTGTCATTTGCAGGAGTTGAATGTGGGAAATGAAGACCAGATGAAGCACCTGAGAAACATGGAGGAAGAGTTGCTGAGGCTGAAAAAACAAATGAACGACCTATCACCGGATGTGGACGCTTGGCCCGACTTTGTTCTTCAGGTATGTACAAAACAGACGGCTGTGTAGTATGGCCATATCATATTATTCTTAATATTGTTATATCTTTTTTTCCCTCATAGAGTCCTTTTCAGTTTATGGAAGTATCAGATGTTACATTGTCAGACTGCAGACATCCTATGTGCCTCCATGGGAAGCTGGCAGAGTAAAGATGGAAATGAATAGAAGGTTAGTATATGAGGTAAGTATTTGTAAAGGTGAATCAGACTCCAAACATATGTGGTTAATTGGCTTAATTAAACTTTGTGCTTTGGGATTTGCAGTCCTGAAAACAGCAGCAAATGTTTGTGTTGATTTAGTGTCATTGGGTGTGATTGGGCGGATGTTTGGGTGGGTGGGTATGGTGAAGTGTGGTGATACTCCATACTTCATCATGCTTCTTCCCAGTGAACCTGCCGCCTGAACAGAAGCTGTTGGAGGCTCCATGTGGATCAGAGGAGACACTTGGCTGTCTGCACAGCAGACTGGATGGATCGGACATTTGCTGCTATTTTCTTTCACTCCAAATTCACACACAAAACACAATGCGTCATCTCTTCCGTGTTCCCAGATGTTTTCAGTCTAATTCACATTATACCTCTTTTTGGGTTTTCTCCGGGTACTCCGGTTCGCCCACACTTATTATGCTTACCTTAAAAAAAAAAAAAAAAAAAAAAAAAAACAGGTTTTTGTTGTACAGAGACAGAAACCTCTGATTCCAGGACGTTGCTAGGCTTTTGCAGGTGGGCGTGGACATTTATTCATGGCCTTGTCCACCCCAATCTTCATCAGTCATGTGACACAGCGCGAATCTACTGCGGAAAAAAAACTCCTTCAGAAACTACGATACTACGACAGCGAAGGCAACCCAACCATTTCCTACAAGGAGACAGTGTTTAGGTAAGCTGGAGTTCTGTGTCTTTAATGCAGTCACTTGTTCTTCCTTATACATCTACAAAGCTCTCAGTGTGTTTTTATCTTCATTACATCCAGGATTTTTAGAAGACGCAAGAACCATTTCTGGGATCAGAGAAGATAAACCACTGAAACTGTAATCAACAACGAAAACACTGGCGACAACTTAAACGGCAACAGCAACAACTACAGCAGACGGCCCAACATGTCCATTCGAAAGATTTTTGGCATTTTCCTCTTCATATTCCCAAAGTGGTTTTCCACATACCGTCATATCTAATACACCAGCTTGTGCTTTTTGTAGAATTTCTGTCCTCTGGAATTTGTTTCTGTCCATCCTTCTATTAGGACTTGCATACGTGATTCCAACCCTGAGCTGCAGCTTTCTGGATTTGGGAGTCCCATATTCACCAGTGTCACCCACCTACATTAGTATGGTATGTCTCATTTAAATATTCTTTTTGTTCATGTTAAGCACATACTGATCTCAGCATGTTCAAATCCTGACACCGTGAACACACAACCTTAAATGAATCTCTTGTCATTTGCAGGAGTTGAATGTGGGAAATGAAGACCAGATGAAGCACCTGAGAAACATGGAGGAAGAGTTGCTGAGGCTGATAAAACAAATGAACGACCTATCACCGGATGTGGACGCTTGGCCCGACTTTGTTCTTCAGGTATGTACAAAACAGACGGCTGTGTAGTATGGCCATATCATATTATTCTTAATATTGTTATATCTTTTTTTCCCTCATAGAGTCCTTTTCAGTTTATGGAAGTATCAGATGTTACATTGTCAATCTGCAGACATCCTATGTGCCTCCATGGGAAGCTGGCAGAGTAAAGATGGAAATGAATAGAAGGTTAGTATATGAGGTAAGTATTTGTAAAGGTGAATCAGGCTCCAAACATATGTGGTTAATTGGCTTAATTAAACTTTGTGCTTTGGGATTTGCAGTCCTGAAAACAGCAGCAAATGTTTGTGTTGATTTAGTGTCATTGGGTGTGATTGGGCGGATGTTTGGGTGGGTGGGTATGGTGAAGTGTGGTGATACTCCATACTTCATCATGCTTCTTCCCAGTGAACCTGCCGCCTGAACAGAAGCTGTTGGAGGCTCCATGTGGATCAGAGGAGACACTTGGCTGTCTGCACAGCAGCCTGGATGGATCGGACATTTGCTGCTATTTTCTTTCACTCCAAATTCACACACAAAACACAATGCGTCATCTCTTCCGTGTTCCCAGATGTTTTCAGTCTAATTCACCTATACCTCTTTTTGGGTTTTCTCCGGGTACTACGGTTCGCCCACACTTATTATGCTTACCTTAAAAAAACAAAAAACAAAAAAAAAAACAGGTTTTTGTTGTACAGAGACAGAAACCTCTGATTCCAGGACGTTGCTAGGCTTTTGCAGGTGGGCGTGGACATTTATTCATGGCCTTGTCCACCCCAATCTTCATCAGTCATGTGACACAGCGCGAATCTACTGCGGAAAAAAAACTCCTTCAGAAACTACGATACTACGACAGCGAAGGCAACCCAACCATTTCCTACAAGGAGACAGTGTTTAGGTAAGCTGGAGTTCTGTGTCTTTAATGCAGTCACTTGTTCTTCCTTATACATCTACAAAGCTCTCAGTTTGTTTTTATCTTCATTACATCCAGGATTTTTAGAAGACGCAAGAACCATTTCTGGGATCAGAGAAGAGAAACCACTGAAACTGTAATCAACAACGAAAACACTGGCGACAACTTAAATGGCAACAGCAACAACTACAGCAGACGGCCCAACATGTCCATCCGAAAGATCAAAGGAAACTAATTTTGTTCCACCTCATGTTCCTACATGTGTGAAATGACAATAAAGCTCCTTGAATCCTAATACAGCTACTTGGCAAAAAGGAGAGTTACAGTGTCTGTAGGTACTTCTGCGACTAAAATTAATGACAGGTTCACATTTTCATTGGGTGTTTGATGGTGTCACAGTATATTTTTAGAAAGAAACATATACGACATCGCAATGTTCACTTTGACTGAACATGTTATATATTTCAAGGACTTTATCTTTGGAGATTTTTTGCATTTGAATGTTTCTTTTCATACCGAATGAATTGTATAAACATCCATCCATCTATTTTCTTTACCGCTTATCCGTCAGGGTCGCGGGGGAGCTGGAGCCTATCCCAGCTGACTACGGGCGAGAGGCGGGGTTCACCCTGGACTGGTCGCCAGTCAATCGCAGGGTCAACACACAAAGACAGACAACCACACACTCTCACACTCACACCTAGGGGCAATTTAGAGTAGCCAATTCACCTAATGTACAGGTTTTTGGTATTGTGGAAGGAAGCCGGAGTACCCGGAGAAAACCCACGCAGGCACAGGGAGAACATGCAAACTCCACATAGAAGGGCCCAGACCGGGATTCGAACCTGGAACCCTCTTGCTATGAGGCAACAGTGCTACAATTTAAAAAACAAAGACAAAAACAAATAATTACACACTGTTAACTTGTGCTGAGATGTTTTTGTTTATTATTATTATTATTATTATTAATTTTAGCATTAAGAAAAAGATAATTTTGCACATTGGTTAGCATTGTCACC
This sequence comes from Scatophagus argus, assembly GCF_020382885.2. Taxonomy (NCBI): domain Eukaryota; kingdom Metazoa; phylum Chordata; class Actinopteri; family Scatophagidae; genus Scatophagus; species Scatophagus argus. The sequence continues at coordinate 13,946,712 of NC_058508.1, forward strand.
TCACACCAAGAGAGTTCGGGCTGGGGTCCGAGTCTTTATGCGCACTTTGCATGTTCTCCCTGTGCTTGCGTGGGTTTACTCCGGGTACGTCCTCCCACAGTCACAAAAACATGCGCATTGGATTAACTGGCTCCTCGACATTGCCCCTAGGTGTGTGTGTGTGTGTGTGTGTGTGTGTGTTGTCTGTCTTCGTGTGTCAGCCCTGCGACTGACTGGCGACCCGTCCACGGTGTAGGCTACCCCTCACGGCCAGCTGGGATGGGCTCCATCCCCCAGCGACCGTGCATGGAAAAACGGTATAGAAAATGGATGGATCAAAGGATAATTTTGTATATATTTACATGTGCAGCGCTACTTGCTACAAAATAGAGACAATTCAATTGTAATTCACTTTTTATTTTCACCTAAAATGAATTCCAGCTGAATTCACGCAAGAATAAGTTTTTGGTTTTAATGGATTGAGCGTCGGACTCGTAGTTTACAAATTTCCGACAGCAAGCGAAGGCACCAGTTGACAAAAGCCTTTCCATCCACTGCTTGCATGCGCTGCGCGATGCTGTCGTCATCAGTACATTCAGGAAGTAATGATCGGCTGTCTGGTCAGCGGGGAGCGGAGTGAAAAGGGCCGAAGAAAGAAGCGATATGATATAATAATGACTTTTCATCTCCAACCAGCGGCGGCCTGCGAGCTGAAGATCTAACGTCTTCGGTGAGTACGAAGCGAAACGAGCGGCTGCGGAATTAGAAAGCGTTCAGGTTGCCTCATCGATTTGTGATGGCATCTGAATTAACCTCTGTGCTGCTAACACACGTATGCAAAGGGGATGTTCCCTTAACGTGATGACTCTTATTACAAACCGTTGTATGCATTTGATTAATGAAGCTGTTGCAGCTCAGGGCTGTGCAGCTCTTTAGTTGATTTTCAAAGTGGACATGTCCCAGCACTTAAGATGGTCTCAGTGGTCTGCAACGACATGAGAAATACCGAATTGTCACAACTGTAGATAACTTTATCATACAGCATAATCTCAGCGGATAGAAGCAGATCAAATCGGGTCTTGTAGTTTAATGCACGTTTGTGGGGCTCCTTGAAGTTTAGAGTTTTGCCTCACAGCGATAAGTGAACTATTTATGGGCCTCACTCACACTTTCTTCCTCCTTTGAAGTCCACATCCCCAGATGTTATCCTTCAGGGTCAGAGACACAATGTCACGTTGTCTGTTCTGGCTAATCCAGTGAATTAAATATTTGACTGTTCACCCCAGTCTTTATCAAAATAAAAATCTAAAAATCTTGCTCACTGGCAGCCTGTATGGCAAAAGGTCACAGCACCTGGAAATCTGTGATGACTCTAAATCAGCTCTTGTTGAACAGTAAATCACCTCCTGAACTCTGAGTTTTTGAACTGAATCCCAGAAGAAGTAAAATCCGTTAATAACAAATTCCGACATTTAACAAAAACTCTGTGATCCTAAAGCTCCCCTCTTGATTTTGCAAGTGCTCTGTTGTTGTAATCATTCTGCTGTTTGGCCTCAGTTCAGTCAAAGCACTGATTGTGTCATGGAAACACCTCCATTATGTAGGATGCAGGTTTGCGCAGGTAGAATTATTGTGCAGGCTGCAAATATTTTCCTAACCTGTGGTACCTGGCCGTTCAAAGGCCGCTGCAATGAGTGATAAGTCCATGAATGAATTGTGTGAGCCTCCTGCTAGGCTCGCCCCTTTGGACTGTATCTGTAATCCTCAAAGTGTAGTTAAAGTTCACTTGCATTGTAACAAGCCCTAGTCATGGTGGCACTGCAAATAACCTCCGAGCAGAATGAGAGTACAGAGCTCAGGAATGGTTGTGGAGTCCTGCTTTAGAGGATAGCGAAGTAAACTTCATGGCACAGGCTCAGCACTCTGGCAGGAGAAGACGGAGGGGTAAGCCTGTTTGATTATTTGGGCAAAATCAGAATCTGTTAAATTTGCAGGCAGTTAAGTTCAGGCACTTGTTGGTGCAATTCAGAGAGGGTAGTTTTCATCATTATGGCTCCGATGTTGCTACCATAATGGGCTGCTGTTTGGCTCGGGGCCTTCTTATGAAAGAGGCTTTCAGCTCCTGTGCTCCTTTGAGACAAACGCAGCCATGTTTAAACCACAGACTGTGATGCTCCTGAGTTTAGAGGTACCTGGAATTTGGTTGGGAATAGACAGCATGCATTTTCTACTCTGTTCAGCCTGTTCGTGATCCTGTAAGTGGAGAGAACAGACACATAAGGTCACATTGCTTTGTATATCAGCACAGGAATGTGCAGTTTTCCAACATCACTTAATTAACATTAATGAGAATGTTAAATATTTCCTTTCGGGTGCTAAATTTAAATATCTGCAGTTTTTTGTTTTTTTTTACAAGGGTTAAGGTTCTGCTCTGGAAAGAAGCAATATGAATAAAGTTACTGACATCTTAACTTGTTCAGTCAATCGAAAATTAATTTGTTTAACTGACGTATTGCTGCAAGTAAGGGTTATTTTCCTCACTGATTTATCTTCCTGTTATTTCCCTTAACAATAAACCAATCATTCAGCCTATAAAATGTCAGCAAATAGTTCGTCCTTCTCAGAGTATTCAAATATCTTCATTCATTTGAGCTATAACCCGAACAGGCCAAATAGAAGGAAGGTTGTTGGGTTTCGTATCAGCACCACAATTATTTTCATTATCAGCTAATCTCTCCATTATCTTTTGAATTAATAATTGATGGAATAATCTTTAAAATGTCAAAAATGCTGATAAATGCTTTGTTTAAACATTAACCCAAAATCCAAACTTTGTCAGTCGCTGAACAAATCATGACATTTGAGAAGGCGGTATTTGATGGTATTTCTGCATTTTTGCTTGATAAATGTCAGGTAATTTGTTATCCAAAGGGCTCTCCCAAGTTTCCCAATTGTTATCTAAACTGTGAGTGCAGTAATAATTTCTGCATTAATATTTAACAAACTTTGTGACAGAGGTGTGTGTGCTACATCAGCTGGCTGGTTGTGTATTTCCTGAATTACCTGTTCACATCAGCCATCCCTTCATTGTCACTGAATGGGCTCCTCCCATCCTCCACGTTGACAAGGTGGCCATCTGATATTCAGCCAAGCTAAAGCTGGGCTACTTCCTGCTTCTTGTCCTGCAGTGTTAAACCCATTGGCACAGACTCACAATTAGAATACAGGCTGAATTGAATGATCTGCCTGCCGCTTTGATTTAGAGGCGAACAGTCTACTTATGGAGAGTATGTGAGTAGGATTACAATGTGAGGATTATAATGTTTTTTATTATCTAAATGTCACTAGTGCTGCCATGTTGTAGGCTTGGTTGGAATAATGTTTGAAAGAAACTTAAGATATATATATATATATTTTGCAGGACTTTTAATTAGTTTTCTTTTACAAATCAGACTCAAGTCACTACTTAATTATGCAATCTTTGTGCTTATATAAGCGAAACACAAGAGGAAGGAGCAGTTAGACTTGTTTCTGTTTTGGAATTTCTCTACATGGCAATGCAGGAGTAAAAGCTAATTTCTGCTGACCGAAACAAGATAGCTTTATATTCGAGCCTGGTCTGCTCGGTTTTCTGTTCAGTTTTCTATGGCCTGTTGCCGATTAAAAAATGAACCTATGCAAGCTGAATGGTGAGCTGTATTTGAAGAGAAAAAAAAACATTTTAAAGGGAAGTGATGTAACTTTTGAATTCATAAGCACTAAGACACGCCACTGCTCACTTTAACCTATAAGAACCCATGGAGACAAAGGTGTCACAGACTTTTAAATGAGGAAAACATTTACTATAAATGCCCGATGTGACATATATGTAACATTACAGACTTTGGACACTAGGCTGCACTCTTTCCAAAATAACTTCTGAAATGTGTTGCATGCAGCCTCACTTGGTGTAGTAAGGCTGGTTTTAGTTTTTGGCAACCAAAACCAGGAGTTTTGGAAATTTGGATGCCTTTACAAGCATGCAGAATAGTCTGCCCTAAGGCTTTTGATTCAGATGAAGGGAAAAAACCCTGTTAAAGGGGGGAAAATGGAGGAAACCCCAGGAAGAGCAACAGTCCTCTCCCAGGACAAACAGATATACAGTAGATGGTCTGTGTGCAGAATAGACCAGCATAGTAAAATGACAGTAGGAAGGTCAAACAGGGTAAGAGAATTATAGCTAGAGTGTAAGCACATATGAAGAATGCCGATCTGGGAGGACGTCAAGCAGATCAAACAGATCAGATCCTCAGAGAACCCGAGCCATGTGATCAGCTGTCCACCATGGAAACCTGGAAAGAGGACAGATGACACAAACACACAAGAAGGAAAACTCAAGCACTCCAGTCACACCAATGGGAGTAAAAAACAAACATACACACACACAGGGAGTGAGAGAGAAGGAAAACATGCACACAACAGGGAGAGAGAACGAGAGAGTGAGGAGGAGAGGCTTTATCTCCAGTAGGACGAAGATCCAGATCAGTACATCTGCAGAGAGGCTCCAGGTTGGCTGCTGCTCCAGCACAGAGGAGAGGTGTACAAGGACGACCTGGATTTCCTGCTGTGTAGTTTGCTAATCATTTTTGGTATATACTAAACTAAATTAAAAATAAAAGAAAAATTCTGCTTGCAACATCACCTAATTCTTTTATATGAGATTGTAAAATATTTCTTCAAAATATTCAGATGTTAAACTTAAATAACTCCAGGTTTTTTGTGGACATCTTTCAAAAGGGTTAAGGTTCTCCTCTTGATAGGTGTGATATGAATAAGGTTACTGACTACTTAACTTACTCTTTATCAGTTATGTCATTTGAAACTTTGTTTAGGTGAACTACGGTTGCAACTAATGATTGTTTTCCTCACTGATTAATACTCCCATTATTTCCCTTAACAATAAACCAATCATTCGGCCTATTAAATGTCAGAAAATAGTGAGAAATTTGTCCCTCTCAGAGTATTCATTTTGTTTCGTCTTAACCACAGTCCAAAATAAGTCGTTCAGTAAACACTGACACATTTACTTCAAAATAGTTGCCAATTAATTTTCTGTTGATCACTTAATCAGTAAATCATTTCAGCTATAAATGAACAGGCCAGTAAGAAGAAAATATGTTAATTTTTGTAAATATATGTTTTCTGTGAATTTTATGTCAGCAACATGTTTCACTGCACTTTTCCAAACAGTTTTCACGTATGACTTCTCTATGGTTCTGCGTGACAAAATACTTAAAACACAAGAGATAAATGGTTTTGCTGTGTTGACAGGAGAACAAAATTTACCCACTTGTAGAGCTATGATAAAAACTTAAGTGTAAGGTATTGTAAACGAGTAGAAACTATAATCTAACACTTGATTACCAAGTCAATCAACAAATGACAAATGAAAATAAGATCTCGTCTTGTTGACAGTCTGCTGCCCTGTTTTGTGATGAACATGTGGACTTACCCACTCTCTGTGTATTTTTCATCAGGTCACTCTGGGCCTCCGTCCTCCATGCCTGCTCCCCCAGGCTTCACTCGACTCGAGCAGAATGAGCCGATGAACAGTCTGCGTATCTCTGTCGGAGGCCTCCCTATGTTGGCTTCCATGGCCAACACCACTGACCCTCGATTCCGCCTTAAGTGGAAGCCCATCGTAATGGCCGCCGTCTCCCTGGCCTTCGTACTGGCGCTCTTCATGCACTTGAACTCGGGCATGCGATCCCACTCCTATAGCTCGCATGGCTGGAAAGGCAGTCACAGCGACACCGAACAGTCCGGTTCCCACTACAATGACACCTACCCTCTCAGCCCGCCTGAGCACACGCCTCAGGGCACCCGCTACCGCATTGGGGTTATTGCAGACCTGGACACAAGCTCTCTTAGTGCCAAGAAGCTGACGTGGTTCAGCTACATGCGGCGGGGGTACCTGTTGGTGTCCCAAAGTGGTGACAAAGTAGCAGTTGAATGGGATGCAGAGAAAGTGGTGCTGGAAAGCCACCTGTCGGAGAAGGGCAGGGGCATGGAGCTGTCTGAGCTGGTGGTGTTCAATGGAAAGCTTTACAGCGTCGATGACAGAACAGGCATCGTCTACCACATTGATGGTGACAAGGCTGTGCCCTGGGTCATCTTACCTGATGGCAATGGCAACGTTGCCAAAGGTCAGCATTACCCTGATCTCATAAATGCCGTAATTGAATACTTTACTCGTCTTTTATGCTACTTTATATTTCCACTGTTTAGTGACCCTTTGTATTCTGTTAATACTTTTGAATTGATTTTGAATACAGGTCTCTTACTTATTGGGTATGTGTTTAGTTGGTACTTTTAGTGAAATACTTACCTGGTTTCCTCTGAAAGGGTTTAAAGCCGAGTGGCTGGCAGTGAAGGACAAGTACCTGTATGTTGGCGGTCTGGGCAAAGAGTGGACCACCACTGAGGGCGAGTTCGTCAACAACAATCCAGAGTGGGTGAAATTAGTGGGCTTCAGAGGTGATGTACAACATGAGAACTGGGTTCCCAAGTACAATTCTCTGAAATCTGCTGCAGGGATAGAGCCTCCAGGTGAGGGTTCAGGTCTGGTCTTGCTATTGATCACCTCCTTTTTTTGGTTACTCTTTACTGTATTACTTTAAATCTTTGCAGGATATCTTATCCATGAGTCTGCAGCGTGGAGTGACACCCTGCAGCGCTGGTTTTTCCTCCCTCGACGTGCCAGCAAGGAGCGCTATGAGGAGACAGCAGACGAGCGTCGCGGCACTAACCTTGTCCTTAGCTGCTCACCAGATTTCAAAGACATCATTGTAAGTCGAGTTGGTCCTTTTATTCCGACTCATGGTTTCTCCTCCTTCAAGTTTGTCCCCAACACGGACGACCAGATTATTCTGGCTCTGAAGTCGGAGGAAGATGCTGGAAAGATTGCTACGTACATCATGGCCTTCACACTTGATGGACGCATCCTTTTACCCGAAACCAAGATTGGGGATGTAAAATATGAGGGCTTGGAGTTCATATAGGCTGGGAGACTCCCTCTTGAGGCCACTGCACTGTTGTTCTATGTTGTTTACAATCCAGGCACTGCTGAAAAGACTGTACACACCATTTACTCATTCAGTTTCATTTACTCATCCTCAGTGTGAATAGAACAACTGTGGGCCGAGACTGTAAAATACGCTCCTATCTGGGGTTTTCAGAAAGTGCCAGTTGAAACAGACGATGCCAGCAAGTGGTGGCAGAACCTCTCCTTCCAAGGCCAAATGTGGCCCTCAACAGCACTGTAGCTTTTCAATGAATGTACAAAACATTGATTTATCAGACTGTGATTATTTTCCTCTAAATCATACATTTTCATGCACACACAGTAAAATCTCAGAAGGTTAAAGTTTATTTCCCCTTTGCTCCATGTCAAATGGCATCTTTCAGTAGTCATCAAACATATTATTTTCAGTGGAATAACAAAAGACTTGTTTTTATTCTGTCTAAGACCACATTAAAAAATTAATTATATTGTATGTAATATTTTGACTGAGTAAAACTTTGGTTCCTATTTTCTGTGTCATTCCTTTAAATTCATTTTCGGGACTCTATATTAAGCTGGTTCTCCAAGAATTAGTCATTGTGCTCAGACAAGTTGTGGCTAGACTTAGCACTGTTGTGCAACAACCCGATTTTCTGCTTTTAATGTGAAATGAAACTTAGGGAAAAGAGTTGGGAACTGGAGCTATATGTTCAGCCCACCCTGACTTTAAAAGGAGTGAGATTTGTGTGTTGCTTCAAAAGAGAGAAGCACATTTGAGGACGACTGGACTTTGTTACCAGAAGGTAATATGCTTTCATGATATGTAAGGAAAGAGCACATTTGTTCTTATAACTTTGATCTTTAGTTTTCAATGTGCAGATTTAGAAAAGTCTGTTTTTGTTTAAATGTAAAAATATATTTTAAAATTATGTGTTGAATTAAATTGCATTCCATCTTAATGAAAACATACTCAAGTAGAGACAGGTGGTTTTATATTGATGCAGTAAGTGTAGTGATTTATCTGCAAAAAGACCAAAAACGACACTACAGCTGTATTCTTGGTGCTCAGAAAAATTTGAGACATAACCAAACAAATTCCAGACAGAGTTTGCATGTTTCTCACATTGTTTCCTCTTTGTCCTGTCTCTGGCAGGGTTGGAAATGCTTGCACATCGAAACCTATGCACTCTGTGGCTTTTGCTACTTCTCCATGTCACTGCAAGTGCAATGAAATTTAACCTGTTCAGTGAGTCTTACAAGCTTACAATTTTGCCTTCGAAGTAATTAATGGAAAAGAAAATTTGTCTTAATACAATTTTTTGATGTAGATATGTAAACCGTGCTATGTGTATATTATGTGCTCTTACAAATGAATTCTGACCATGTTAATTCAGTGCAGAGTGTGTCCACATGTTTGTATAACCTCTCTGCTGTCATGTTCTTGGTTAATATGCTACACCTATGTTTGCATACAGAAAGGAACCCTGAGCCCCAGGAAGGGAATGTGAGGTTGTTTGGCTCTGAGAGTGATTCAGAAGGCCGTGTAGAAGTCTACCATGACGGAAAATGGGGAACAGTGTGCGATGATGGCTGGGGCATTGCTGAGGCCCAGGTGGTGTGTCGTCAGCTGCACTTCCCCGGAGCAAAATCTGTTGTCATTGGGAAGGACTATGGAGAAGGTGCCCTCTAGTTCCTACAATGCCCCACGAGAGGGCAGTGTGGTTATTGTAACGAGTGAGGAGTTGTGATTGGAGGTTTAACATACTAACTCCATAAATATTGCCATGAAATATACTGTTTATTGTGTCAGAGCCACAAATTAACAAATGTATTTTCTTTCATTTTATCTCATAGCAACTGGACCCATTTGGCTGGATGATATGAAATGTAAAGGCAATGAGAACCTACTGTCAGCTTGCGAATTCAAAAACTGGGGAGTAACCGACTGTTCCCACAAAGAGGATGTTGCAGTTATTTGTGAAACAGCTGGTACATATCTGAACTCTTGCACCGCACACACGATCTAGTAAAAATAAATGCTTTATGAGGCTCCTCGTTACTCTTCGTGCTTGTTTCTGTCTAATGTTCAGTCCGATTATTTGTGTGATTCCAGATGTAAATGCAACCCTCCTTGATTCTGCATACTCACTGGACCACAGCAGCACTCTGTCTGATGAGCTTGGCCAAATCTTTGACAATGGGAAAGGCTGTGACTTCCTCATAATAGTCCAGAGTGCGACTGGAAACAGACAGGAAGATGGGACCCCACAGATGGTTGAGACAACGTTTTGTACACACAAAATGGTCCTCTCACCATTCCCAAACTTCAATGCTTCAGAGGGGAACACTAACATCACGGTCAGCGTCAGCCAGTTTTGCCTGCCACATTTCACCTCCTTCATCAGGTATGCCGTAACAATACCATGGTTTGTGTTGATTCTGGATACAGTATTCATATTAATATCACCAAGGTGTTTCAGAGCATCTCAATCGAAATCAAAATCACTAAATATACTGCAATCTGGTACTCAATAGGTACATTTACACCCACAAGATGGATGTGACCTTCTCCTCTGCGCAGTGCCTCCACTGGATGGCTTCTAAGTTTGGAGTGAAGCGGCTCATGGCGGACACAGGCCGGCTTTTCATTAAGATCCTTCCAGAGGATGCTTTGTTTCACACCCAGGTGTCCCTTTACAAATACGCAGAGGAGACTGGGGACTTGGTCCTCCAGGAGAACTGTATTCAGTATCTGGCCTGGAACTACCAGAATCTGACCAGGTCCCCTGCTTGGTCTGGCCTCTCTGTTGAGCTCCTTGGAGCCCTTCTATATCGTTCTGACCTGGTGGTGCCAAATGAATATTTTCTGCTTCAGACTGTAGAGAGCTGGCTCGTAGAGAAGGGCAACTCTACCAGTTTGGACACCCAGGCTCAACTTTTGAGTCGTATTCGCTTCCCTATGATCCCCGCTGAGAAACTGTATGAACTGGAGTCCAACTCTTCTCTCTACAGCACTCACATGAATCTGTATCGTGAAAACATAATGAAAGCACTCCAGTTCAATGTTCTGCTCTTCAGCAATCTCGCATCCAACCCAAAGTTCAACAAAGAAACTGATGATTACCTGCCCAGGATCTACACTGCTAAGCCATGGAGCACTGACATTGACCCCTCAAAGGAAGTTCACTCACATTCAGCCCAAACCCGCCATAACTATAACTATAATCGTAACTTTAACTATAACTATAATTATAACTATAACCGCAACTATGGCACTCATGACTATCTTTATACCACTGTTAGTCCACACACACAGACCATAACTGAGTCATTTAGCGCACCTGTCCACAACAGCCTGATCTTCAAGGACAACAAGATTCACTGGGAGGTAAATGTCATCAGGAAACAAGCTCAATGTCCAAGCTCGAAATGCGAGTCGCTCCCTGTGGTGAAGCTGGCTTCTCAAAACCACTCAAACAAGCCGGGTAATGTCGTCTTTCGTAACCAGCTCCTGCTAATATGCCAAGGCAAGTACATTTGTCAGGTCCACGACTTCAAGGATAACCTGGCTCATGTTACCGTGAATGGGACCCACACTGTTGCTTATCCCTGCCGTGGTGACGAGTACACATACCGTATTGTAGTGAGACCAGAGTATGTCTGATCCAGTAGCAGGGCCAGGCTGATCAGTATGTCTGCTTATTGTTCAATACCTTTCAATGATGCGGTAATATTATCAGAATGATTGTTTTTCATTAATCTGTGTTGGACACTTCTATCACCTGGCTGTCTTAATTCAAGTATCCTTTCATGATCTTTTTAAAATGGCAAATAAATTACCTGATTTCTAGACAGTTTTCTGTGTGTCGGCCCTTTTTTTAAAAAAGATTTTTTTCTCCACAAGAACAATAAATCCTTATCTGGAGTTTAACATGAGACATGAAATAAGTGTAAGTGTAACGAGTGGAAACAAAATAACTTAGTCATCAGACTGACCTATAGCTTCACTCTGCTGGACATATACAAAAGATTTCAGTTCTTGCTGCTGTCCAGTTCGCTGAAGGAGATCGCTTCATGTGCCTATACCATCACAAAGAGGAGTGGAAATGAAAATGTTTTTTTTTTTAGGGAGCAATATTGAACACGCGTCTTGCAGTGAAGTCTTAATTTTGTTGAACTATTAAAGAAGTAGTTGACATTTTGGGAAATAAACCTATATTTCTGTTGGAGCATTGGATAATAAAATCAGTATGACTAATGTCTGTTAAAGACGTGTAAGACTGCAGTCAGCAGCCATTTAGCTAGATTTAGGTAGCCAGTGGTAACAAAATCTGCCCACCGACACCAAAAACGCTCCCCTATTAACACACTATATTTCGTTTGTTTAATCTGTACAAATATATATATATATATATATATATATATATATATATATATCATATCAGGAAGATTGTGTCTTGGCTGTGACCAGCTAGGAAACAATCTGGCACATAACCTCCATCAAAATTGGCATTTTTTACATTCTCTGTGTTGTACAGATTAAACAAACGAGATATAATGTGTTAGTGAGCTTTAGAGGTTTGGGTAGGCAGATTTTTTCACCCTCAGACAAAACCTGACTTTCTGGTTAAACTAACCAGCTACTGACTGTACACTATACTTGAAAAGCAAACAACAGTGATTTTAATCTCCTCGTTTTACTCCCAGAAAATGAAGAAGCATGTGCTCCACAATCTTGAACTATTTCTTACGTTAACAAGTGTCTGCCCTGCCTTGTGCTCTTGAGACACCTCATGTACCTCATGCAGTATTCGAATTTGGTTACCCTCAGTTAGCGTCTGTCTGTGTGAAATGGTTAAAACTCGCAATTATCATCACTTCTCCTGAACAGAATTAAAAGCAACAAACACGCTGACTTCATTCAACATCAGATCAGTATCTTGTCTGACATCAGATAAGATACTGGATGTGAAAGGGTTTGTGTTTACAGGGCTTTGATGAAGGATTTACTCCTTGTGAATCATGGAATCTTCCCAGGCGGTGGTGTTTTCACCACACACCAGACTGTCTTCAGGTCTTCCTGCATTTATGCTTTACACAACTGACAGTCACATTTTGACAACAGCCAGGCCTGCGTGCCTGGGCAGGTGGGATAACACCCACATACAGTGTAACACACAGTGACTCATGAGCTTCTGAGAAGAGCGATTGCCTGTAGTCACACATAACCATGACATGACAAAAGGCTACTGATCAATTACAAAGATTGCCTTATCACTGTGTATATTCAAAGATGACTCCTCTTCTACATGCACTCATGGTTCACTGTTGTTCAAAGCCATAGCAGTGGTTCAGTCAGATGCAGGAGAGAGTGCTAGCATCTGTGATTCATTCACAAGCCGGGCTGTGTGCTCTGTGTGAAGTATTCACCAGGGTGGGAGGAGGGAAAGTTCAGATGTTTCATTACTTGTTTTGCTGTGAGAAATATCCTGCCGTAATTTTGTTGTTGTGTCAGCTTACCCGCAATGTAATTGACCCCCCAAGTCATGACATGCTTTGTTTGTTTGGTTTGCCCCAGTATTTTGAAATTCTATTTAGTGGTTTTTGTGAGCGGTGATTTAGGTAATCACATTTAACCCCTTGAACTCTATTTCTCTCCCAAAATTTCCTAATTTCCCCTTTCAGTGTGTTGTGATGACAAAAACACACAACAAAATACACTGTTGGCAAGAATTACAAAAATTACATCTGGTTTAGAGCCATATGTCACACAAGTGACACTAAAGTCAATAGTTCATCGCTTGACGAAGGGAGATGTACATACGTAGGCAGAACAAGTCTTAAGATGGAATACAAATCAAAAGACCCCACCTTTCACAGCCGCACCATCACATGCAGTGACAATGAAATCTGTAAATGTGTCATTTCAGTGGTAAGTATCGGTTCTGCATTGTCAAATTATTTTTTTCATTTCCACATTGGATTGGATGACTACATGTAACAAGACAGGAATCACTCAACGTGATGAACCCACAAAGAATTACTACTTTACCTCGGCATATTTCAAGTCATTGTTTTGATTTTAAGGCCCAGAAGTTTAGTGTTTAAATCCACTCCCACCACCATCATCAGCCTCTCTCTCAGCCACAGCTGGCAATCCTAATAAACTCACTTTACACTTCCTTCCCAAAACCAAATGACAAGTTAGAAACTAGTTGGTGAACATAGTGGAGTGTTTAGTAGCTAAAGGGACAGATTTGTCGGTCTGGAGCCAGTAGAGTGCAAAACACATCTTATAGAAGAGTGAATATCGGACTTATATATTGTCAGCTGGACAGACCACGACTCCAAATGAATGTTAATCTGCTCCATGTCTGCTGGACGTATGAACAGTCTATAACTTAGAGTTTTTCTGGCTTAATCTGCTTTACAACAATTTTTTTTAGTCAATGCACTAAAGGAGCTGAAGAGGTTAAACGCCCCAGACCTCTTAGTCAGGGACTGGCGGAGTTGTAGTGCTATAGAGGAAATGACTGGACAATAGTTATCATGTTGATCTACCATATGGGCCTGTTTCGTAAAAGTGAAAGTTCCTGTACACAATAGAGTAACAATTCCAGTGAAACTGCCTCAAGATATGAATGGTGCCATATGGGCTTCATTAGCAGACTCACGGTGACTAACTGTTGTAACCACAGCCAGGCTAGTTCAGACCACTTGACCCCCACGGTCTATGATGAGATTTTAATGTTTTTTGTTTTTTTTCCTCTTTTTTGTCTTTCAAACAGATGTTTTCCTACTGTCCTGTCCCTGGGGGTGGATTCACTGAAGCTGATTCATTGTCTCGTATTGTCACCAAGAAAATGTGAATAGCTGCACTGATGAACGGAAAATGAGGGGAATTACCTCTGGTCTGTGGCCGGGTCACATCAAAACAAAGACGGTAAAGAGGAGAACCTGGTGGACATGCAACAGGGGAAAGCTACGTGGTAGTCAGGTCATGTGGGATGCGTGCAGGCAACAGGCCATAGGGAGGAAGGTGGGAGTGAGAGGATGTGGGTCACTGCCACAGCTCCCACCATTTCCCGCAATGAGACCCTCTTTTTTCTGTCTTGCCATGCACTTCCTGTCGAGAGTATTCCTGGCCTTGCAAGTCTGTAATTTAGGGGATGGAGGTTCAGGCCATTCCTAAGCCCCTTTTGGTGTTTGTAGTGGGTAATGTACACAGGGGGCTGCTTACGTTGCATTTCTTTGACAAATCCACCCTCTTTCAACAAATTAAAACCAAATGTTGATACAATAATCCAGGTCTGAACTGGCGTGTAAAGACCCGTTCTAGCGGGATAGTTGCAGTGTGGGAAATGGCTCAGAATGGTCATGGTGTGAGGTCATTTGAAATATGCCCAGGAGTCGGGGACATGGTTTGCAATCTGAACAGAGCCCACCACATCAGTCAGCATCTTGGTGCAGAGGAAGCCGAATGTTTGGACAGGAGGCGGCAAGCTCTGCCCAGAAGCAGGAGTCTGCTGTTCCTCTGATGCCTTTGGTAAACGATGGAAAAAAGAAGGAAGCATATTTCTACTCATTTAGTCTTGGATGTGTCACTTCCTTTCATGTGTCTTCATTTCTGCCCCACGCCCAATGCAACATCTGTTCTGTTGTCCATGTCCATGATGTTTGTGTCTGGTAACTTCCACAGTGCTTACGAGTCATCCCATCATTGCATCATTTCTAACAGATTGGGTTTTCCTTATCTAACTGATGGCATTCTTACTCCACAACTAAAGATAAAGATGAGATGAATGAAAATTTTCCTTCAGAATAACACCCCCCCCCACACACACACCCAAAAAACCCCCCCCAAAAAAACACAGGAGTCAAGATGAATATTAAATTGGTTGTCCCATTTTCCTATCTGCTCTTTCTCTCTCTCTGTCCCTGCCTGTTTTTACACAGGCATCAAGTAAAAGAGACCCGTGGAAAAGCAACCAGGCAAAAATGCTCAACTATGGAAAAGAGTGAAAATATTTGCCAGTGTAGCCAGAAGGCTGACAGTTAGTGGCCAAATATGATGTCAGGGAGTGAGGCAGCCACAGCAGATACAGTCTGCCACTCTTTCTCTTCTTCTCTCCTTCTCTCTTCAATCTCTTCATTATTCATCATCAGCTCTAATCGTCCAACACACCATGCCCTCACTGTGATCTCCAGCTTCTAAGCCAGAATCAACACGGCAGCCTACAAACCCAGAGCTCTAGAGACCCTCGGTTTCCAGAGGTGGTGTTGCAGTGGTGAACGTTCCAACAAAAGAGACATCTATTTTTGTGCCTGAGAAAGGGATGAGAAACAACTAAAGAATTTGACTATAGCATAACGTTTCTTTTACAGAGAGCGGGGAGGGGTTTGGGTAGCTTACGCTGGGAGAATTGTTGCCAGATTGAATCTATTAAGTTTAAGGGGATGATGTCACTTCTCTTCACTCTTCCACGCCTTCGTTCTTCCTCGGTAGAATAGTACAGTTTCTGAAACTTTCTGTGTGCTTGCGTAAACATCCTCACCGAACTAAAACCACAGGTAACAGTGCAGCGTGGGTTCAGGGTTACTCAGCATGACCCATGTTGATATTTTCTCACGGATTATCACGTGAATTATTATTATTTAAATGAATATTTAAAGTGTCTATAATCAACATTTTTGTGAGAACAACCAGTCAGATGATTTCCTATCAAATGTTCAAGGGGTCGCTCATAGTGATGAGTCCTTTATGGGGTTTTGTAGTCAGTTTCAGGTCATTGTTTCGTTGTCTGGTACGCATCTTTTCTGTTTTAGTTCACCCTGCTCTCACAATGTCTAAAAATCCAGCGTAGACTGGGCCAGCTCAGTTAGCAGTGAGTTGCTTCACACGGCGGAGCATCAAGCTGCTAGAAAGCGTGATATATCATTCAGGAGTTGGTAGAGACCAAAAACAGAGCTAAAACTTAGTTAGTATTGGACTTAAGAAACACAACTCCAAATAAATAATTTTTGCAGCTTAAAGTTGCTGATATGCATTTAAAGCTTGTTTTTGCTGCCCCCGAGTGGCAAAAAACAAAAAATAGCCAATTTCAGATATTACTCTCCAAAACAGAACAGCACATACTCACGGCTACTAGTTAAACACCCATTAAGGACATTCTGGTAAATTCTTACTTTCTCTCTGATGGTTGATTCGATGTCTTCGGATATAAGGGTCAACCTTCTTATCTAAATTTCGGAAAGATAAACCGCTAAACATATTTCCAGAAATGTTGAAGCATTCCTTTTACTCTAGATATGCATGGCTTCCAGAAAATTAATCTTACTGATTTTGGTGACCTTCCAACCTTTCTTTTAACACCATCATCACGCCAAAATTTTCGCTTGTGTATATACACACACAAATCTACTCCAAGACCAGTTGTTGACCATGCTTCCCTAAGGATGCATTACAGGAAGAAATGTTGGAGTGGCAAAACCACAAACTAGTCTGGTAGTCTGCTGATTTTGTGAGACTCAAATGCACTCACTAAGATAGCACGAAAAGGAAATTCCTCCAGCATAATGACACATTGTCCCCATTTTTACCAGGCTAATTTCCTCGCTTTTAAGTTTTGATGTTCATAAAATAATAAATTAATAATTTGTAAGTTAATTTTGGATTTAAACCATGTTATTTGGGGGAAATTAATTGTAGATTATGGATTGTGGAAAGCTCAAATATAAAAACTGAGGTTATGGTTCAGGGAAATTGCCTTTAAAAAAAATGCATGACAGTAACTTAACATGTGTCACCCCAGTGTTTATCGCAATCACCCACTTCTCCACGTAACACAGTTGTGTCAGCAGGTGACGGGGGTGGGGGGGATGTGAAAACTTTGGGAGCCCCTGACCTCCACAGTGCTGATGTGCTCACTGGTCGAGACCACAGCAGGGGAGGAGTCTGCTGCCAGTCTGCAGTAATAAAAACTGCTCCTGACGGTAGTGGAAAACAGATTTTGCAGGAGACTCAGTGTCGGAGTGCAGTCTTAAACAGGAATGAACTTTCTCTCATGCCTTGTGCATCTCTTACTTTGACAAGTGGACCGTCCGTTGAAGCTGGGTGACATTTTTGGTTCATTTCCTTGAGGCGACTTGCTTTAGGACTGCACAACTTTCCTTTCCTACATTTCCCCACTTTTAACGTCTTCTAAATTAATCAGCGGAGACTTCCAAGATGACTTGGACGGCGAACAGCTGTTTTGTCACCCTGGCCATCCTGTTTCTTTGGCGAGTGGAAGAAATAGCAGAAGCCTGCAGCTGCTCCCCAGCGCATCCTCAGCAGGCGTTTTGCAGCTCAGACGTCGGTAAGTGGATTCTGGGAGTAAAATGAATGAACATAAAGCAGCGTTTGTAGTCACTCTGTTCGCTTGAGTATGTGATGCAGACGGTCTGAAAGTGTAAATGCTGAGAGGGAAAACTCACTCAACTCTCATGTTTACAATTACGGTGGGGTTGGGGGGTGGGGAGGCTGGGTGGAATTTTCTGTCTCTCAATCTTTCTTTCCACTTCGCTCCTCTCTTTCTTCTCTTTCTGTCCAAATCATCTGTTGATACTATTATGGAGTCTTGACAGCGGAGCGTACTTCATGTACTTTGTGCTGTTTTTATCTAATTAAAACTTAAGTTTCCTTTCGCTCACCAGGCATGCAAGCTGATGAACATTTTTGCCACATCACAGCCTGTTATTGATGAGACTAAAAGGCTGATCAGATTTTTTTTTCCATTGTTATTCAAACTTCCTTTAACTATCATTTGTAAATGGTAATTTGGTAATGTTTCCCTCTCATCCTGGTTAACAATGAAGCAGGTAATGCAAAGGATCACACAGAATAAACCCATCCTCAGCTCCACGGTTGAGAGGTTTATGGTGCACTTCCTTAATGACTACTAACTGGCAGTCTAATTTACTCTTTCTCAAAGGTCATGCGTATAGTCCTCCTCTTCTTTTGCCTGTTACAAAACACCGCTTGTTGCTCCCGTCAACATAGGCCTTAAGCTAACAAGAGTCTCAACAGTGACCAGCCTGTGCAGCTATTTAAACTGGGGGTTTGCAGAAGGCCTTTTTTACTTGGTTGTGAGCTGGCTGAGTGTGTGGTATGTACAGAAGCTGACTTATTCAAAGGTTCCTCTTTACCATTGGATTCCATGGCTTTTTTGGGGGGAGGTTGAAGAAACCACATTATCCTGTCGGAGAGTTTACTGTAAAGGGAAGTCGGGTTTTTCTTTTGAAACAGTTCCATTTAACCTTTTTCTAGTTGAGATTTGCAGCCAGGGATACAAATAGAGTGAAGGAAATGTATTATAAATGGGTTGAACTACTACTGCTACTACTATTTCTAATCACAGATACAGCAGTCATCAAAAAATATATGGTAGACCACTATTTCTGCTACCACTAATAATAATAATAATGATAACAATAATAATTGTTATTATTATTGTTATTTAAAAAGCCACTTTTCCAGCAAATACAGACATTAAATCAAACTCTCTTTTATTTTGACACAATGGAAGCATTTCTAACCTTTGGCAGAGTATGAATAGGAGCCTCTAAAACCAGTTCTAGATGCAGGTTTTCCATAATTTAGCCTAGTAGAAGGTACAGTGCTTTGTAATGTTTTAACCCTAACCCTAAGGTGCAGATACTGATCTGACCTCCCAACCTGATTCGTCTCATCACACTCTCTGAGGTCAGGACCTTAACGACCTCTCCTGCTCCTGCTTCAGCACCATGGATAGACCCCCCCCCCCCCCCTGCCATTTTGTCACACAGATCAGCCTTTCTGGTCAGAAGTTCTTGAATTTGCCTCATTACACATCGTCATAACCATATCAAACTGTTCCTAAGGGGAGAAGAATGCCACACATTAAGAGTCCATGTATTTGCTGTGTCACAGCAGAGCTCGCTCACACTGCTCCTCTTGAATAATTTGTGATGTTACTGAAAGTCACCGGCTGCTACATAGAAAATGAATGGGTGGTGCGAAGTGATGAGATGCCTCGTTCAAAATGAAGGTCATTATCTGCCATTGCCAGCTCTGCCTTGTCTCCACAGGCTTTTCTTTCAGTTAAGCTGGATCATCTTTATTTTAGTGTCTGGTTTACCGTCATCTGAAGTGTGCACAATTGGCATTTGCGTCATAATGAATTAACGGTAGTTGGTATTTGTATGGCATTTCCGTGCTGTTACTGCACAGTAAGACGTCCCTTTGAGGAACCCCTACTTAAAGTCACAGTTATTTTGAAATGAGAGCATTACTTAAGTTGCACAGACGTAGAGTCAGTTAGAGCGTCTAGAGCCTGCGGAAAATTACTCAAGAACAAAAAGCGCTTACAAACTTCAGTTTGAGTGACTCAAGTCAAAATCTTAAAAACTGGGAAGTCAAGAGATTGCAGTCAGACCTTTGGGTGAAATCACTGCATCATTGGGTCCCTAGCAACATCATATTTGTAGATAATGCATTGTACTTTAAATAGTATTTTCTTTGTGTGAGGCAAAGTCAAAATATGGTAAAGATTTAGAAAAAGCCAGATGAAAACTATGAGCAGGTAAAAGTCTGATCAGATGGTTATACTTTACACCTCTGCCCTGAGTTGACTTCAGTATTTTATTTGTGCCTTGCTTATTTCTCCCTCTTATTTAGTCACAACAGAACAGAACAGGAAGAAAAAAATAAAAAACATCTTTCCTCATAAAACGAAATCCATCTCTTGGGTCTTCGGCCGAGGCAGAGGAATGTCAGACGGTCATATGCTGTGCTCATTATATATCTGCAGCTGATTTCACAATTTTCTGTGATCTCCGAGTGTACCTGTGCCGATTTCGTAAGGGAAAGTGAGTGATCTCGTAAGGAAGTCTTTAACATCTCTTCCGGTATGAACACATCACCGTGCTGAAAGCTGTGTCAACAGAGCTGACATTAATGCGTTGAGCAGCTGCTTTACACGCCACCATCACCAGTGATGTTGCATCCTGTTCGGGCAGCTTCCTTTTAATGTGCTCACTGAAAAATAACTTCATCATTTTATACAGAACATGTGTACATCAACATCATCCACAAATAGAAGTAGAAGTTAAATGTTAAAATGTGGTTCTGGAAAGACAAACTAAAAGCATAATTCAACGCTAACTGGATGATGAGGTTTCAAATACCATGAAATTTCAATTCTAAAAGTAAACAAATGGATAATGGTGGATTAGTGCCACATCTGTGGAGAGGATCAGCTTTGAGGAGTCACTTTGAATTTGTAGTTGAGTTTTTCTCGTTCAAACTCTGGCCATTTTGTGGCTTCCCTGAGAGGAAAATGGATGTCCAAGCCCTGCAATTACATGACATGCATTTGCTTTCTTCTCTTGTCCTCTTTGTTTCTTAAAGCACTTCCCACGACCACAATACTGCACACAAAATAATGTGTTTATTGTTTGAGTAACTAGAAAATTGGACGGTTCCCTTAATATCCAGTTTTCTGAAACTTGTCATTTTTAAAGGGCTTGGTCAGCCTGTTCCTGTAAACATCATCATATCCTGTGAGAATTAGATGGACGCTGTGGATGAGTGGAGAAGTTTTAGTTCTAAATTACCCCTAACTAAAGAACAACAATAACTTATTTATCATCATTAGTGCTTCAGCGTGACAAAATGAGAGCCTGCGTGAGATGTTATTGATTATTCCTTGAATGTCTGAAATGTAGATATTCTGCAAATAGATTTCTTGTTCTAATTTGACTGTTTCTAGCACATTGAAAACAGTTTAAAGGGCTAACCCTCAGCCCCCGCAAAGTTGTTTTTAAAGCCCAGCTGTTCAGGTTCTTTAAATCATTCACAGAGTGTTTTTTAATGTACTGTGCATATTTTCACCTGCCCTACTTTGCGCTCGTGGAGGGGGAGAAGTCATCTGTGTGTGATTCTGCACACTCAGGCGAAGGGGATTACCACTAATCCACTTTGTAGCCAGAGAAGTTGGAGAGTTTCTACGCGCTCCTCACTCAGTGTGTTCCACTGTTTTTGAAGGAGTTTGTGATTTGTAAACCCAAATCAGCTGCTGTCGGCGGAGACTGTCATCCTAAATGGTGCCTTTAGTGTGTGTGCCGCTTGCTTGTTTGTACTTCTCGGCGGCTCTGCAGGAAAGCGCACAGCTTGCACGACTCAGTATTTTGAACATTTTCCTGGCTGCAAACGAAGTCCTCCCTCCCTCCCTCCCTCCCTCTCTATCCCTGTTGTGCTCTCCGCCTTCTCTCTCTCTCTCTCTCTCTCTCTCTCTCTCTCTCTCTCTCTCTCTCTCTCTCTCTCTCTCTCTGTCAACTTGGATGTTTGTAACAGTCCTGCTTTGATGGTCTGGCTCCTCCCCGGCACACACAAGACACTGTTGGGCTAATGCTGCCTGTGTAATCAGGTCCTGTCCTTTCTCTCCGCTCTTCCCCTGCTCAGAGAATGCAGTCACCCTCAACACTCCATCACTCCCTCCATCTGTGCACAGACTCTCCTTTTTTCCCCCCTTTTCTTTTTTTTTTTTTTGTTTTTCCGTTAAGGGTCGACTCTTTAGACCCTTAAAAGGAGATGTTCTCGAAGCCTCTATTGTCATCGAATTAGGGCACATATGGCTCGCAGCTTCATAACTTCATCATGTAAAAGTCAAATGAAAAGGCTTGTTTGGTGGGGAAGGAGGTCAGCGATGGGCTGAGGAAATCAGTAGCTGCCACCTCAGGAAAGCAAGCAAGAACATCTGGTTAACATTAGCTCGTCTCCTCCACTTCAAAGCTCGATTTTTGAATACTATTTTGTTGACCTTTTTTCAGCTAAGTAGTCAGTAATCGATAGGTATTTATGTGTGGCATACGATCAGTGCCTCAACATTTGGATTCACACGACTGAAGCAGTGAAACCCGTGAGTCATATTTTTTTTTTTTTGTTGAGTATTCAAGCTCGAAGGCTCATCCGTATGGCTCTGATAATATTTTTCCACTTGAACTGTTACATTTTTTTCCCCTTCGTCCAAACCTCCCTGAATCTGAATCTGGAAGCTGCAACTTCAGAGCACAACACACACACAGAGAGTGAGAGAGAGTGCTGCACGCAAAAGGGAGAGAGGTTGAATTGCATGTCAGCACCTCTAGCCAGACAGAGAGGCAGGCCGGCAGTAAGGCCTTGGGGGCGAGGGGAGCGTTCTGGTTCAGCTTTTCAAAGATTTGCTGACTAGCTTCCTCCCGTGTCGGCCCAGGAGCCCGTGGAGCAGGCAGCACACATTCCTCCCTCTGATTGCAGCTGATGAAACTCTCATGTGCCTCTGTCTTCCCAGCACCTGGCACATGCAGACTCCTCAGATCCAAGCCACAGCAATGTGTTGTGGTCAACTGCAGCATGCCAAACCTAGGCAGGGCTTAGATCACACAGACAGATCCAGCGCAGTTTTTTTTTTTTTCCCTCAACACGAAAACAGTGTTTCCCTTTGTCTTCAAAATACAATGAAAGTAAATATGGTGTTGTTTTCGTTGTTGTTTCTGTCCAGTTATCAGGGCAAAGTTAGTCGGCCAGCAGCAGGTTGATG
Source organism: Scatophagus argus (assembly GCF_020382885.2). Taxonomy (NCBI): domain Eukaryota; kingdom Metazoa; phylum Chordata; class Actinopteri; family Scatophagidae; genus Scatophagus; species Scatophagus argus. Next base: position 13,969,332 of record NC_058508.1, read on the forward strand.
TTGGCAATGACATCTATGGGAACCCCATCAAACGGATCAAGTATGACATCAAACAAATCAAGGTACGTGGGACAAAGCTATCGTTTTCAGGCTGGTGTGTCAATAAAATTCCAAATGTGAATCTGAATGTTCTTTCCTCTGTTTGAACTCTCAGATGTTCAAAGGTCCCAACCAGGACATTGATGTCATCTACACTGCTCCCTCCTCTGCAGTGTGCGGAGTGACTCTGGAGACCAATGGAAAGGAGTATCTCATTACAGGTAGCGCATTTCACATCGCTCCTTATAAAACTGACTAAATGTCGTTCCTCTGTGCGTCTTCGTATCGGTTTTCAAGCCATCTCGCTCACTCTAATGATCTCTCTTACCGCTACAGGCAAACTGGAGGCTGACGGGACGGTGCATGTCACACTGTGCGACTTCATTGAGCCCTGGGAGGCCACGAGCGCCACCCAAAAGAAGAGCCTGACTCAGCGCTACTCAATGGGCTGCGACTGCAAGGTAAAGTCGCAGGATATTCAGTAGTTAACAGTGGAGTCGCCACAAACTACGGTAATCTTGAAAGATGCATTGCTTGTTGTATTCATCCCTGATCTTTCTTTCTGGTCCTCAGATCACTCGCTGCACCTCCATCCCCTGCATGATCAGCAGCCCAGCGGAGTGCCTGTGGACGGATTGGGTGATTGACAAGACAGTCAACGGAGAGCAAGCCAAACACTTTGCTTGCATCAAGAGGAGTGATGACTCTTGTGCCTGGTACAGAGGGGCAGCACCGCCCAAAAGGGATTTCCTGGACATCGAAGACCCTTAACTCCACCGTCTGCCAATAGTCCGTGGATGTCTGCAGTTGAGATATACTAACATATAAACGCCAGAAACACAAAAAAAGTTGAATTCTTATTTTGTTTTGTTTTGTTTTGTTTTTTTTTTTCCTTATTAAGAGAACCACAAGATGTGCGCTCTGTGGTGAGATTGAAAAAGGTGAAACTGTTTTTTGTTTTTATTTGCAGGACTCGTTATGTTTTTAAATCCACAGCCTTATGAATTCAGCACTTTCACACACTTGTACGCCTAAATCCACAGCACTTCCTCATAAACCACTTCTCCTTCAGATGAAATAAAAGGCTGACCATCACGATTCAGTAATGCAGTTCATAGCAAGTTTTTCCATTTCCATGCTATTAATTTCCGATTTCCTTTTTAACCAAAGGTGTTGTTTAAAGTCAGCTATAATTTTAAAATATAACAATGTAAAATGTAACAATTCTGTGAATCTGTGTGTTCATAAATAACATAAGCTGGCAGAGCAATCACAAGGAATGACTGCCCCATCCCCACCGTCTTGCCTGTCCTGCTTCAGATTCTTTCGTAAAACTATTCCCGTTTTTATTTTAAAGTATGGCAAACCTGTTTCGAGTAAGCACACTCAGTGCTTTTGCTAACTGTTTTCATTTTAAAAATTGTGAGGAGACAAGAATGCACTTTGAAAACAGCTGTCACGGCAGTCAGATTATCCCAAATGAAAAATGTCTGAAAAGGAGGATTGAATTCTCCATTTGGTATTTTGTATTTTTTATGTTACAACTCTTCTTTTTGTAATGCTTCAAGTGTAAGAGCGTATTTTATTTAAGGAGGTTATGAGTCATCGTACTCTATTGCGAAAATGCCCACATATTGTGTCAAATGAAACCATTAGTATTGTGTATACACCAAGACCAAATATTTCAAGTGTTAGCAAAATACATGCATTTTATGTGCATTGAAGGTCAATTTGTGGGCCTTTTGGTTAACTTAATCGTCTGTCTGACTTATCCTGTAGGGCAGTGAATTAAAGAACATGTTGTAACCAATCATCCATTTACTTGCAGAGCCTTTGATGACCGTAAAAGTGTTGAGCAAATGTCATATGACTTAAATAATTAATATGAGAGTGTAAAAAGATTCTTCATTTGAAACTGTTGTCAAGTATGATGTCTTGTGCTGGTTTCACATGAGATGTTTGAGATTTTTTTTGCATGCATATCCAAACTGAAACAATACTGTACATTTGACTATTATATTAAATGCCAAACCGTGTTTTGATGCTTTGCACTGGTTATTTTCACATCAGCGGTCAGTGTGTGCAGACTGAAAAAAAAAAAACTCCCACATTCAGTCATTATCACTAATTACAAAGCATTTCAATCAATTAAAGAGGCACAATGACTTTGTTTGTTAGTCATGAACATGAATAAATGCACAGATTTGTTTTAAGTGACTGGAGCAGAAACATGACCCTCGTTGGAGGCCTATTAGTCCAAACAGGCACACATGCATGCAGCGAGAACAGGATTTCTTTTTCTTTTTCCGAGGGAGGCACAAATCATAGACAGAAAAAAACAACATGATAAACTTGTAAAAAGACGATTCATTTATAATTTTCATTCTCTTAAAATGATATTCCAGAGACTTAACAGAGGAAAGGACAACACATGGAGTATCACTGCTAATAGCGATCTGCTGCCACCTAGTGGAGACCGCCGCACTGACATTCACAGAGGTTGCTTCACGAGGCTATCCATGTGCACAAATGTGCAATTATCAACAAGATAATCTCTGGATTTCTGTATGAAATAATTTAAGGCCAATTACAGGATGTAGCACTGCAACACAATGCACATGTTTGAGGTAAATCTGCTCAAGGATGAAATATAACCTCCACTCTTCTGTAAAAGGAGTTAGTATTCTGCGCGACACACCAGTTTGTTCGTTCATTCCAGCGGCATTACGTCCGATTTGGAGGGGTTACCTTGTATGGCTGAAATCTGCTTTTTCCGATAGTAAATTATGTAATAAAGTAATTATATAATAAAATGGGGAAATTGATACAAGGAAAGCGATTTCATTCCTCGAGGAATTTTATCTGAGCAAGAAGCGGTTTCGGTTTGTTCCAATGATGGTGGCCTAACATAACATAACTGCAGAGGGCAGCAAGATTTTTAGGCGCTCTCTTTGTGGTTACATTAAAGATTGTTAACATCCATCGCCGCGATTGCATCAATGGTAAACAGCGCTGGCTGGAAGTCACGTGTGGTTTTCTCGCTACAGCGCTACCTCAGTTTAAGCGCTGATTGGCTGAACCTTTCAACTACGGAGTGACCTGTTCTCTGATTGGTCTTTGATCCCCGTCAGTCATTGTTGTCGCCGCCCTCTGATAATGCAGCATGGGCGAAAATACCAGACTCGAGAGCTACAGCTGAGGAAGCAGATATCTCTACTGTCAACGATTTTGGACGATTGAACGAAAGGTGAGTGATTAAAAGCCTTTTTAGTTTATTCGTAATAACTGTTAGCGTGTAATTCTAGAGTCAAGTTGTTAAGCAAAAGCGCAGGATGTGACTGTTAGTGACTGTTAGCCACCTGGACGCTTAGATGCTAACCCACATTGCAGCGTCGAAGGAGGCTCTCGCCACGTTAAGTTAGCTTGCTGGCTAATTTGCTGCTGCTACTGTCAAGCGTAAAAAGACCGAAAACGATACAACGGATCGCGGGAACATGCCTACGATTAACTGTCAATGAGCGAAGGCGTCAAAGTAATGACGACGATTTGTCTCCAAACTTGATTCCGTCCTGGTCGACATTATCGTTAGCTGTGGGTAATGTTAGCACCCTAGCATTTTTAAGCCATGATGACTGGAGTTGACTTCAGCTCGTGTACAGAAGTTGTCCGAGTACTGAAGTTGTCAAGGATAATTACGAGCCAGGAAAAGTGAAAATCAGGAAGCTAACTTGTTATCCAATCAAGCAACAACGATGAAGAGATTTTCTAAGTGACAGCAATGGCTGTGGTGCCTTCAGGTGCTCCCCGTGAAGTCCACCGTTCCCACGTTTTACTCTTCGAGTGGGATACTGGCGATTTGAAATTCTTGTTGCTGATTATATAAACAAAGCTTCAGTGGTTTCTGCTGTTTGGTTGCTGTCGTTGTCATTTAGATACTAACTAAGTGACACAGCGACATTTGTGCCAGCAACACAATTAAATTCACTAAATAAATCGTCATAAGAAAGTAATACCATTTATAAAGATGTCGCAGGTGTTAGTAACGATTTTACAGGCTATCGTCTTCATTCATTCATTTATTTAAAAAAAATATATATATATAAAAATGATGGTGATGCTTTCGTGGTTGTCTGTACCAATCAAGCATGTTCCCTTGTGCCTGGAGAATATAATTTGTGGGCAGGAGCTTCTCACCTTGTGACACGTTTTACCTTCAACAGAGAAGAAAACACAGCTCCAGCCTTTTGGATATTGCACTTGGCCATACTGCGATTTTGATAATGTCTCTATTAATTATTCAGCCCCAGCTGCAGTAGCAGGCATTAGCTGCTCTCGATAGCCGGGCAAATGGTGCATCTCAAATCTTGAAATGTTCATTCACATGGTTCACTTTGCTGACTTTTGTTTTGCTTGCAATAACACATGACACATTGTACAGTAAACATCAGTATTAGACCTGTAGCTAACAGTTTTTTAAGGTTTATGTTTTTTTTCTATAAATTAGCAAAAAATACTGAAGAAAACCTCAAATATTTAGCACTCGAAGAAGGTGTCTTCAAATTGTGTGTTTTGTCTGACCAGCAAAATTTATTCAGTTAGAAAAATAGTTCATGATTTAATTTTTTGCTGTTGCTTCTTGAGACGATCCTGTTAAAATAAAACACAACAAATGGAGAGTACAAATAGCAAAGATGAAGGGCGGAGACTAAATCCTGTGATATATAAGGTAATGTCATTAGCTGAATCCACGAAATTCGATGAAATGAAATTGAATTTCTACAAAATCTCACAAAAGTTGGCCTCTTGGGTAGCTTTTACTTTTCTATTTGAATTTGGGGGACACTAAAACACTAAAGATGATACAAAAAATATAATAAAAACCTAAATAAGAAAAAATAACCTTCTTGGGTCACCCACATAGATTATACACCTGAAACCCAGGTGTACAATTCTGCTTTTAGGACTATGCATTTTTACAGTCTGAGATATTGATATAAGCCGTATAAAAATGATCTAAAATTAACATTTTGCAACATATTTGTCCTAAGCATGTCAATGTGGGGATTAGCTCCAAAGTATGAGGCAAACAGATCGTAGTATTTTACGACCAATGTAAGTCGTTAGAGGACAGAAAAGTGAGATTTGTTTTCATACTCATGTTAAAAGGTCAGTATCAATTACAGAACAATTACTTGCAATAGTTCAGCTGGAGAGTGTGGTTGTACCTGAGTGCTAAACTCTGAAAATGTCAGTATTTGTTTTTGGACATCGATGTCCTCATTGTATACATGTATTGATACGGGGACAGCTGAGGCTGTGTCACCCCTAGTTGCATCAGTATCAGCTGCACATGAAGGTCAGCATGCCCTTGTGCTTACAATGCATGTTCAGCCCGCCTTCCCTCCTCATGACGTCACTGCCCACTCTGATGAGCACGACTCTCATGGCACTTTCCATGCCTTTGGTGTTTTTTAGCGTAGCGCTGTACCGTCTACATGATGTAATGCTTTCACTTTTACGAGGGTTTGTCATGTTTCAGGACCACCTCGCCTACGCCCTTTAGTAAATTGAGAGCAATTGGAGACTCTTCAGTCAGCATTGAGCACTTTTCCCTGCTTGCTGCCTTTTGTGGAGGATAACGCGTCAGAAGTCATGCAATCATCTGACTCTGGCAGACTCGTTGAGGAAAGACTTGTTGTGGAAATGTGCACACACTGTTATCTACACTGAAATGGTTCCTTTAGTACACTCAGCTGCACTGTATTTAAAGGGACAGCAGGCAGCCAGTGCAAATGTTGTCATTTTTACGAGCAACATCTTTTCATATATATATATATTTTTTCAATCTGTCATATCACTGCTCTTCATCTCATATCTTACACCCATCCCCCCTCCATATGTTACCAGCGTATAATGTATTGCATAACTGTGGGGACAGCTGCCAGGACCCAGTTGGCTCCTCTGATGCGCTCAGTCCTGTTATCTTTTTTGGAGACTTGTCAGGATATACTGTATGTCCTGCAGGATGACCTGCTGAAGCACAAGCAGACAGGCACTTAAGTCGTTATCTGAGAGACAAAATTTCAGAGGTCTATTAATACTGCCATGGTCATAGGTTCAAACCTCAGCACATATTAGAAAAGAAAATCAAAACACAGTGAAGTGCTTTTTGACGTTGACCTCGATACAACTTTCTCTGCAGTGATGTTCCAACAATGCCGATAGTGGATAAACTCAAAGAGGCATTAAAACCCGGACGAAAGGAGACAAGTGATGAGGGCGACCTCAACAAACTGTTGGCCTCCTCTGCCAAGAAGGTCCTTTTGCAGAAGATAGAGTTTGAGCCTGCCAGCAAGGGTTTCTCCTATCAGCTGGATAGCCTGAAAAACAAATATGTGATCCTCAATCCCAGGAATGAGGGTGCTACAAGCCAGAAGGCCTCAGAGCCTGCCCAAATAAAGAGGCAAGGTAAGCTCTCAAATTGAAGGTAACATTTAGCAGATTTTGATAGTTTGAGTTTTTTCCATTTATGCCTTACCAACCTTTCATTGTGCTGTATAATCCTTTTCTGATAATGTCTCAGAATTGACTGCACTCCTCTTTTAGTCTCAGAGAACGTGGTTGGGGGTCAGAGTGATGGGATCCCAGCCCCGCAGAAGATGCTCTTTCCGGGGAACAAGCTTACCCTTAAATGGGAGCGCGTGTACAGGGTGGGAGCCGGCCTCCACAACCTAGGGAACACCTGCTTCCTCAACTCCACAGTGCAGTGTCTCACCTACACACCACCACTTGCCAACTACTTACTCTCAAAGGAGCACAGCCGTGCCTGTGAGTAGCTCTTAAATGCTCCCAGACTCGTGGCAGACTCATGCTCTCATTCATAGTTTTATATCTTTCTTAGCACAAAACAAACCCGAATGGTTTTAAGTCATGGAAATGATTCCAACCTGCCGAGTACTATTGCTACTGTAGCTACTGTTATCCTATATGCAGAAACATGTGGTTGAATGTCACTGTGGAATGCAAGCCAAAGCAGCTGAAGAGGAAAAACAAAAACAGCTGCTTCAGCTGGCCAGTTTATTCACATTACATTTTATTCAGGCCCTGAAACAAGACTCACTGACTTCAAAGATTGAGTGCTGTAGGTTAAATTCTAAAATAGTAAGCACCCTACATGCGCAAACCAAAACAACCGCTTTCTACTTTAGCCCAGTGGAACCAAGCTGCAGATGCATAGCATCAACACAGATGATTAAGGCATTAAGATTCCACGATTACACCTCTAACACAGCACAATTTTATAAAGGTTTGATAAAGACTTGACAACCAATGAATGCATTGAAGCACACGGTCATCACCCAAGGCCTTGAAATTGTTTGAAAAAAGAAATCCAAATTCCACTGTTTTTTGGCTGATTTTTCTCCTTCAGACACCATCAAATTTCCTAGCACTTGTTTGAAAAGATAAAATCAAAACATAATTTAGTATTTTGTTTGGTCAGTATCATCTACTTGCCTTCAGCCTAATTCTGACTTTGTGTTTAGTGGAAGATGATTTCACTACACAACAGTAATATTTTCTGAATCTGTCTCTGATTCTGCTTGTTGTTTGTTATCTGTTTTTCAGGTCATCAGTCAGGCTTTTGTATGATCTGTATAATGCAGAACCATATCATCCAAGCCTTTGCCAACACAGGCAATGCCATCAAGCCTGTCTCCTTCATCCGAGACCTGAAAAGTAAGACCGCAGCTCGTTCAGCTTCTGCTTGCTCGTTTTTAGTGTAGATTGTGTCAGGAGTTACAGACTCCTGCTGTTTAATGCCACAACATCAGGGTTGGGCACTGAGAACGGGATCCAAAATTCCACTTCCAAAAAGAAATTTTAATTTCAGTTAGTTCCTATACAGATTTCGCTGACGATAATTTCAAATAAGTGGTGTACATTTACCTGGAGCTGACTGTCCGTCGGCGCCTTTTCCTGTGTGCTGAATGTATGTGTCTCCTAATGCATTTGTCTTGCAGAAAAGAGACTGGAGTCTCTTCAGTTATCTAGCCAGCTCAGTGTTTCCACTTGTAACATTTATCTGATAAGCAATGCTTCACTCAACTGAGCTGTGAAGAATGCAGGACGCCGTAGTAACGCTGCACAAACAGGAAGTATTTCTCCTATGTGGCAACACCGTAAAACTAATTCATGGCTTTGTAGTGACTAATATGCTTATCTAGCCACATTATAGCTAACTGAAGTGAATGAGCTACCACTTACACTCTTTGTGAATGTGGAAACATGTTTGTGCTTCTCTCACACAACAATCCCACAAGACTTTAACACATACACGGGTTACCCTCAAGGCCACCTTCCATAAAGAGGGAGGCCTGGCTGGTAGCATGTTGGTGCAGTTAGTGCTAACCTAACTTGTCAAACTGTTGTAATTCAAATAATTATTAAGTGCTTGGAGGAAGTACTCGGATGCTCCACTGACGTAAAAGTACTAATACTGTCCTGTAAAAATACTCCCTTACAAGTACAAATCCTGCATTGAAAATGTTACTTAAGTAAAAGTAAGTATGGTCAGGACAATGTACTTGAAGTGTTTAAAGTAAAGTGCTCTTTCTTGACTGTCAAACTATTATATCACTGGATTATTATTTGTCAAGCGTTTACATAAAAACGGGGGCTCATTTTGAACAATTTTGTACCACTGAAACTGTCAATTATTTTGGTTATGGATTCATCTAATTTTTTTTCCCGCTAACTTTCCATTAACTTGTGAAAATAGTGTTGTCACAGTTCCCCGTCAGTTACCCAGAATCTTAGGTTACACCTTCACAGTGCTTGTTTTGACTGACCAATAGTACAAATTTTAAAACTATAAAAGCAATTAATCCTCACATTTGTGAAGCTGGAAGCATGAATTTTTTTTTTGCATGAAAATCAAAAGTTCAAATCCAAATGATATCCAACCCTGCACAACACTGGCCACAGTGTCCCTTGTGACAGCAGCCAGTAACTGCTGTCCAGAAATGGAGCAGTGAAGCCGCAGGCTGTGAATGAACTCCATGCAGACTGTACATCTCATCTCTGCTCTCTACATTTGTACAGAGTGAGTCGCACCTTGACATGGTGAGGCACTATGCTGTACTGTAGTCTCATTGGAGTCCTCCCTCCACCCCGGTCCCCTCCCTACCTGCCTCCTTCTTTCTTGGGCTGCTGCATTCGTGTCTCCACCTCCTGCGCCTCTTTTTCAGTCTCCTCCCCCCTCCTTCCCTGATGCCCTCTCAGTCTCCTTGTGACTGCAGGCTGGGGGGAGCAGCTTTAGCACAAAAATTTACAGTCCACCTTTTTTCCCCCTTCATTTCAGCCCTGACGTACAGGGTTTACCATATGCTGAGAAATACAAATGCAACACAGTTTCATCACGATATATTGAAAATACTTACTATGACCGATCCTGATATGGCCTCAGGCTGTCACAGATCGTGTCTCGCCAACGAAATAAAACCACAACCGCCCTATTGTACAACCACAGGTTTTATACCTTCAAGATGTTGTTTCCTGTCACCGACAAGAAGTGCCCCGAAGAAGCCATTAGAGCCACGGTGACTTATTCAGTTATCCTACTAAGGGGTGACTCATTGTCAAACAGGACTGCAGTGCTGGGAATGTGGGTGATGACCACATTGTAGTTGTACCAGATTACCCTTTTTCCACTGGGAAATAACTGTAGAGGCAAATGGTTTCAGAGCTACGTCATCTCTAATGTCATGACTTTGAGATGAGACGTCAGTCGGCTGAAGTCACTGAGTGGCCGTAAGCTTTTTATGAGCTCATTGTTGAACTGCATGTCTGAGAACCACAAGGTACTGACCTTAGAGTAGTAGTAAAGTAGGCCTACCTCTGAAAATGTAGTCTTTGATCATTACAACATTTTAAATAAAATCTGTGAGGGGTGGGAGCTAAAATAGTGATTGTAATAATAAATTGTCATGAAGCACTTCATTTTCTCAGAGCTGGGAACATTTACGGTAATCAGCTCACAGCTAACACTCACTTTTTGCCCCCCACAGAAATTGCAAGACATTTTCGCTTTGGAAGCCAGGAGGACGCCCATGAGTTTTTGCGATACACCATTGATGCCATGCAGAAAGCCTGTCTCAATGGCTACCCTAAGTAAGGCTTTTATCATTGTTTCTTAAAAGTATATAAGAATATAGTTTTGTATGTTAAGACACCTATCATAGACACAAGTAGGGCCGGGTGATAAAACGGTCTCAATATGGGCTTTTGATAAAATTTAGGTCTAATGACGATGAACATTTTGTACTCAATGTGGATCAATCCAATAGCCTGGCACACAGCAGAGATACATGCAACAACAAGTCAGTCTGTAGTTTGAGGTTGGTGAAGTTGGCTAGTTTGTTCACACAGGCCTGTTGAAGTCCTGCTCTGCCTTTGATCGGCAAGAACTCATTCTCTTGTTGGTTGTTTTGGTTAGGTTCAAACAAAAGGACAAAGATTGGTTAGGGTAAGAATATCAAAGTAAGCCAAGAGTATGGTGGATCTTCACCATAGAACCTGGGAAACATAAGGGGAAGAAATATCGCCTGCTGTTTTTGGCTTACACATCAGTTTCTTAAAACAAAGCATTGTTTGAGCTATTGGTGAAGAAAGTGGATGTCCTCTGGAAAAGAGGAGGAAAAACCGACGGCGAAAGTGAACTTGGCTTTTACTGAGAAGCTGAGCAAATAGTTGACGAAAGAAGGTAACGCGACTTCAGTTATAGGAAGTGGTTTGGATATCTGAAAAGAAACAAAGCACAGATTAAGACGGTCTGCAAAATATACCCATCACTCGGTGCCAACTGGCCAAGACGAGAAACGGAACAGATCTTTTCTATCAGCTCAAAAGGTACCATCCCAGCGACCGCACCATATAAGAAGTTACAAGGCAAGATAACTTGTGCTGTTTTGTGAAAGCAGGTCAAGTGAAATGTTTGCCTTCAGATGTTATAATTTTTTTTTTAATGTTAATGAACTATATTCTGAAGTGAAACTAGTGACTCATCTGGTTGCTTCAGGCTTGAGTCAGGAAACTGAAGCAACAAGAAAACAATACCAGGTTCTCGTGGTGGCCCTTCAAGTCAAATTAGTTAGAAAAAGGGGATCTGTTGGACTTACTTCAAACACACCTGCGCTGAGCGAGGATGTAGTTAAAAAGCCAAAACAATATTGGGAACGTATTTGACACATGCCCAGTCTTATATATATATGATTTTTTTCTTGAGCTTTTTCTCTGCTTCCTTCCTGTCTGCAGGCTTGACAGGCAGACCCAGGCCACAACGCTGGTTCACCAGATCTTTGGAGGTTACCTCAGGTCAAGAGGTATCGACTTTTGTTTTTTTCACAGACGAAAATGTAGGGTGAAAAAGCAAAAAGAGCTGTGCACTGTTCCGAATTTCCACTTTTGTTGTTTTTATTGATTACCTAGCAGCCCAGACTGATGCCAGTGTCGACAACATGTACTTCAAACTACACCAAGATGTTTTAGAGAGCGGGCAAGGGTACACCAGTGGATCATAGTAGTAAACAACTTCTTGGCTCCATTTTATGTCCATCAAAATGACCACTAATGTGTGTTAATACTATTGCAAAGAATTGTCTACACAAGTTAACTGCATTTTTTTTTTTCTCATTTTAAATTAAAAATATTAAGAAAGCAGCACATCTCTCCACTACTGTTAATCAGTTGAAGTTCTTCAGCAGACAAGAAATAAGATGTAATCATTACATGTATTTGTAAGATGCAGCAACTTGTAAAATTGTAGGTCTTTTCATCTTGTTTGCAAGTCTGAAATGAAAGCACTGAGAGGAGTGCTGAATATAAAAATATTTCCTCTGAATAGTTGATCTTAGTATCAGAGGCACTCATTTGAGATTAGTCTACATGAAGTGGGACAAAGACTTGTGTGTAGTTCAGTAACCACTGATCACTCTCTTACATGAACATATTTTATTTTTCTTGTAAGAGTCAGATTTCTTTTTAAACCTGTCTTTCAGTGAAATGCTCTATTTGTAAAAGTGTGTCGGACACGTACGACCCTTACCTGGACATCGCTGTGGAGATTCGGGTACGTCAAACGAGGTCTCAGTATGACCTTTAGTTCTGTGGTAGTATTATGTGAGTCTGTAATGCGTTTGATATGCTTCTGTTTTTGTCCCTCAGCAAGCAGCAAACATTGTGCGAGCCCTGGAACTGTTTGTTAAACCAGACGTACTGAGTGGAGAAAATGCCTACATGTGTGCCAGGTGAGCTCCACGCATTCATCTTGTGTGACAACATCCTATAGTTTTTCAGTGAACTCTCTAGGGCATTGAAAATAGATTTTTTTTTTTTTGTCTTTCCATTACGTTTATTCACATTAGAAACCTTTTTGGACGACATGTCGTGAGTCTTTCTCTTCTTCTTCTTCTTCTTTTTTTTTTTGTTTCTTCAGGTGCAAAAAGAAAGTGCCAGCGACCAAGCGTTTCACAGTCCATCGAACATCTAATGTACTGACCCTTTCGCTGAAGAGGTTTGCCAACTTTAGCGGAGGAAAAATAACAAAGGTTAACAAAGCATTTTCACGCCATCGGCTGTTTGAGAGTGTGTCTTGTTTCTCAGTGATCTCATGTTTCATGTGTTTCACTTTTTTCTTCTGTTTTTTTTAATTTGCAGGATGTTGGTTACCCAGAATTCCTGAACATCCGTCCTTACATGTCTCAGAGCTCAGGCGATCCTGTTATGTATGGCCTCTATGCTGTCCTGGTGCACTCTGGCTACAGTTGTCATGCTGGCCACTACTACTGCTATGTCAAGGTACGATGAGCGGATGCCCATCCTTTCTTTTGTTATTGTTCTTGAATTTGTTTCAAAATCATGAACCACCTAATTTTTGAGGTCCTTTGAATTGTAAGCTTCAACATAAACAATAATTAAGTTGCATTAAAACAAAGATTGAGGATAAAGACGTCTCTTAAAGGTTCAAAATCTTTACCTACAAATTGCTCAAAAATATGTTCATGGTAATGATATCTTTATTTTTTGTATTTTCTTACTTTATTGAATTAAGCCAATTCAGAGTGTTTGTAAGCCTGAAAGCTACGCACTGCTGGACAAAGGCTACATGAAGCTACACAAACAAACTGTACCATCACAGGACAAACAAAGCAGTCGTGTGCAGTAAGAGAGTTTTCTAGCTGCTTCTCAGCTGCAGATGCATGTTGACTCTTCACTGCATTCATCAGGCAGTTACCACATGCACAGGACTACAGTTCACTTGTTACAATGCAAACTCATATGAAACTGAACAAAACCACATTTGCTGATGAACCACTGCTGCTTTTCGCAATTATAGGTAGACTTCCAGCCTAATGTTAAGCTACTGATGCTTTCTTACCTTCTTGTTTGACACCTTCGAGCTAGGAGAATGGAGGACCACAAATGCTGAATGTTCAGATCGACTCCGTGCTGCCTCAGTTGTTTTGGACACATTTGATGTGTAGCTTGACTTGCTGCTAAATAGCTTCACATGTGCATTGCATTTTGGATTGTTGTTGTTTTCTTTGAGAAGGCAAAGCCACACTTTTGGGCGTTCATGGTGGTCCATCACTCGCACTGTTGTCACGTTAGCTACGTCTGCTCATATTTAAACAATCCAACATGCTGTTGTGTTGATGCCTGTTGTAGTCTTGTTCTTGTAGATGATACTGTATGTATCCTTTTTTGGAATAATAAAGGGTTAACACATTTAGGAACCAATAAGCAGAACCGAAATTCAGATTGTTTTATGGGTATGTGATTCTTGGCATTTTTAATTTGTTTGTAATTTGGAACCAGATTTCAGTTCCCATCTTTAGCTGTACTCCAAAACTTTGATTATTAAGCAAGTTTATTTGCACAGGCTCTTAGAAAATAAATACATTTACACCTGATTTAATAAATAAAGGTAAATTAATACATTTCACAGCCACATAATGTTTTTCACAGCCAGAATTGTTGTGTGGCCTCCTGCCTCGTTTAAAACGGTTATCTCTTTGTTGTGTCCTCTTAGGCAAGCAACGGACAATGGTACCAAATGAATGATTCAATGGTGCACTCTAGTAACATCAAAGTGGTCTTGAACCAGCAGGCTTATGTGCTTTTCTACTTAAGGTAAGACACGGTGGGATTCTGCAGGAGATCAAACAAGGTGTTGTCTGTTCCTCCCTGGATGTATTTAACGAAATAAACTGTCTTTATTTGTATATTAAAGGATCCCTGACACCAAGAAGAATACAGATGGCCAATCCACCAAGCAGGGGATGTTGCATCCTGGGAAGAACAGCGTGTCATCTGAACAGATAAAGAGGGCCAACCTGAATGGGCCTCTTTCCTCCCCGCAGGTCACAAAGGTAGGAGACAGGATCACAGCCAGTCTCCTGCTGGACATGTGCAGTTAAAGCCATTGTTAAGTTCTAAATACAAGATTGCTCTTTTCAGAAACTTGAGCCTGCACAGCTGCGTAAGATCCAGTCGATGGATGGTGGTTTGGGCCTCCCCATTTCCAGAAATGGTGTGAACTCTCAGCCACAGCCCAGACTTTCCAACTGGACGTCATCCTCCAATGGCCCGCCAAAGCTGCCAGGTGGACCCACGGTTATCGAGGAACCTTTCAAGAAGCTGAAGAAGCCCTCTCCCCAGAGCCAAGCGCAGTCACGCTGCAATACTCCGACCCCTTCCAACAACGGGGTCAGCAGGACGGAGGGAGAGAAAAAGCAAAATGGCGAGGGCAGAGGCATGGCAGCGTCTACCTCAATTAAGTCTTTGTCTGACTCTTCCTCTGCTGACACTACTGACTCGAAGGTAATAAAACTGAAAGTGCACAAACACAAATCTGAATTTACAGGCCGATTTAATCATCTGTTCAACATCGCTTAGAGCCTGTTCAGACCTGGTATTTATCATGGATGATCTGTGTTGTAAAGCGATGCTGTGACAAACTCTTTTTACAAGCAAAAACAACTTAATGTGTTGCATGTAATGGTGAATTTACAAGAAAGTACCGTTGAGCACGAATATGACCATAACCATTTTGCAAAGATTAAGTGTCTCCTCACTGAGCAACTCTCAAAACTGCACAATTTTTTAAGGGAGTCTGGGGATGTTTTGGTTACTACTTCAAGGGTAAAATCAGTTCCCACATGTCTTCGACTTACCTTGGCAGGCCAAACATAATTTGCGTTACAGTAAACCAAATGGAAATCAGACAGGGTGTAATCCATTATCCCTGCCTGATAAGGACGTGTGATTTCCTCAGTACACAACGAGTTCTGTATAATAAATATAGCATAGTTTGTGTCAGTACTGCAATTTCCGGACTATTGAGTGCACCTGAATATAAGCCGCATCCACTAAATTTATGAAGAAAACCAAGCTTGTACATATATAGGCCGCAATTGTCTGTAAGCCACAGGTGCCCACGTTGTCGATCTCTCTTTCGTTGTCGCTCTCAGTGTCACTTTCATCTCGAGGCAAAATCCATAAATCAGCCGCATCATTTTTTAAGCCGCAGAAGGCAAAGCATGTGAAAAAAGTAGCGGCTCATAGTCCGGAAATTACGATGAGCTTTTGAATATGTAAACTGAATAACAGACTTTTATTGTAGAGTTTAAGGAGATGCATTACAGCCATTTCAGGATAAGAGTGGGTGCACAGAAGAATAACCACAGCCTGCGATTGCCATTGTCTTTTTTGGGCCAGGATTCAGTGGGCCCCAAAAGTGCACCGGTAGGAGAAACTCCCTCCACCCCGAGGAAAGGCTCTAATGGCCTGGCATCTCCAGCTAAGAGCGTGGAGCGCTCTCAGAGCACAGAGGAGCAGAAGACGGCTAAAATAAAACCCCCGGCCCTCAACAACATCACATCTGAAGCCACCAGCACCATGTCACCTCCACCTGCCAAGAAACTGGCCCTGTCAGCCAAGAAGGTGAGCTTCATTTGCATACACAGCGGCAGCAGCAGCAGCAGCACAACTTCCTGTCTTGGTGAAAGCTCATGATACCTTGGTTTTCCTGTTGTCTCACTCCACACTGTTATCCCAAATTTGACTAATTATTTCACTAAGTATTTTTATTAAGGCAAGTAAACCTTTTCGAATTTATTTTCTGCTTCATGTAATGTGTTATTTCTCCAATGTGCCTGTCTAATCAACCACATGATAGCACCTGTTTACTCTTCTTTTCCTTTAGTTTGTCCTTTTTTTCTAACCATTTCTAATTCTTCTCTGCCATACCCTTTCCTCTTTGTTTTCCTCCCTCCATCTTTTCCTGCCATCCCTTTTTAATCTTCCTTATTTTTGTCACATTCATGGCTATTTTCTTTAGACCACCAAGTTTTTATTTATGTCGATAACTGCAGGCTCGCAGCCGGAGTCCGAGCAGCATTGATGCTCTGCCCCCTTTGCCACGCCAGCTGTCCAGTGACCCCACGCATCAAAATCAACTTAACCCCCTCACCTTTGCCTCATCTACTCACACTCACAGGTATGGACTCTGGACCACACACCACACAGGACATGCTGTAGCAGTGAAAATGGCTGAGTAAACCCAGATGGTCTCTCTTTTTCTCTTATCAGAGCTGATCCATTCCATTCACCAAAAGTCCAGTCATCTCAACCTTTTGCCCACTCAAGTGGATCGTTGAAAAAACAGAGCCCTCAGAAACAGTCCCTTCTCTCCACACTGCAAAAACCAAATGCCAGTCTTTCTCTCATAACCAATGGGCTTCACAGTGCCAGCCCAAAGAGTCCCAAGTCTTCCAGCAACCTCAGCTCCTTTGCCCGAGAACCAGACGCCAACAGCCCTCCAGCTTCAAAGGTCAACCATAAGAAGAAGAAAAAGAAGCGTAGGCGTTCTGAGGTGAAGGGCGAGGCAGAACCAGTCACACCACCAGCTGCAGTGACGCCATCGCTGACCAAACTTCTGGAATCAGCTAGCGAGAAGAAACGGAAGAAGAAGAAGAGAAAGCGAAAGAGGGAGAACGAGGATGGTGAGAAAGTGAAGGAGAGGGAGTGCATCCCGTCTCATCTGGACACATCGGCCCAGGAAGAGGATTGGTGTCAAGGTGGTATATGGAGTCTTACATCCCATCCAAATACAGAACAGTCTGAGCAAAGGCCTCCGTTAGCTGCCGCAACCCCAACACAGTGCGAGTCCATTCAGAAAGAACAGGGAAGGCACTCTGTGAAGTTGAAAAAGAAGAAAAAGAAGATGCATCTGGCAGAGGCTCAGCAGGACACAATTTCAGCATGCTCTGCCTCAGAAAAGTGGGTTGAAATTTATGATTCAGATGTTTTGGTTTCCATTTCTGTTCACAAAATGCTGCCTGAAGTAAATTCTGAGCTCATGAAGCAGAACCTAACTTTGTTTCTATAACAACCAGTCGGCTCTATCATTGAACTCATCGCTTTGTCTAACTGTGAGACACTTATTTTTATTTATTACATGCTGTGCTCAGATTTATATAAAGAGCCCGACATTGTGTATCTTTTTAAAAAATATATTTAATTTCTTCTACTTTGAAAAGATTTGAGCTCAGATGACGGTAAAGCAGACATGGTTGCCTTGGCTTTCCTATGCTTTCGTGTCCACATAGAAACCTTTACCTTCTGTTTGCAACAAGCACAATACCAACCTAGCTGAGCTTCGTTTTTGTTTTTTTGTTTTTATCAGCAGCGCTTCTGAGACAAAAGCCGCGGTCAGCCAGAATGACACGGGGGATTTGATCATGTTGAAAAAGAAATTAAAGAGGAAGAAGAAGAGGCTAAAAGAAGAGGTGAGACTGTGGGGGGAGGGCAGACGTTGCTCGGATGGACGGGACGACGAGCCCGAAGAAGTGGAGCCCCCTTCCAAAAAGAACGCAGCAGAGAACGGCAAAATAAGCAAACAAAGCACAGGTATGTGTTCTCGGACTTGCGCAGGGTGCGATGATAAGTGTGTGATTCTGTTTCCATGCCAACCGAGAACGTACAAGAATGCTCTGCATCGATCAGTCATTCACTGAAAATCGCTGCATCACTACAGCCTTCCATTTAAGCGACCAGACATTTCACAGTTGTGCTGAAAGAGCATGACTCATTACTTTTGGAAAATCGACAGATTTAATTACTGTTTTATCTGTGTATTTTGCTTGTTTCAAATTCAGCCACAGTGGTAGTGTGGGACAGCCAAGTGAAGGACGGCTACAAACGCAGCAAGGTGCCAATGGCTGATGGAAGCGAGTCGGGAGACACCTCAACACGTGTTGCTCCTGTGGCCTGGGATGGGAAAAAGACAAGCGGGGTGGTAGAAGAGCTGCTCAAGAACTCCTCAGACAAGGCCTATGGAGCCAATGGTGAGACACCGAGTGACATGCAAAACTGAACTTTCACACGATCATTTAAAGTGAAATATGTTTACACAGGCGTTTTGGCTCTTATCTCTTATCTAGTCCTTAGCTGGGATGGAGAGGTCTCTGCTATTAGTAGAGATGCTGTTGAAGATGTCCGCCAAGCCAAGTGTGACACTGTGATCGATGAGTGGGATGAAGAGTTTGACAGGGGAAAGGTGAGGAAAGGACAAGAAGAAACAATAAGGACGTCATCCTAATTCAGAGTTTTTGTCTTTAGATCTGCTCGTCTCACGGCCCGTTGTCATCGTCCCTCTTTTTCAATAGGTGAAGAAAATGAAAAACTATAAAAGAGAGAAGTGGAGAAGCGGCAGCAGCATCTTCCAGAAGATCCAGGACAGGCGGAACAAGTGGTCTGTAACATCTGGAGGGAAGAGAATTTTTGGAGTCCGTCGCTGAGAGTTCGGATTTGCTGTTGAGGTCATGCTGACTGGAAATCAAAACGACTATACTGTATACCAAACTTCTGTACTTTTTTTTTTTCTCTTTTTTTTTTTTTAAATTGTTTTTTTTTGTTAAGTTTAAGATTCCTGAAGTAGACACGAGCCACAAGCACTGCAGACTACATCGTCGTCCTGACTGACAAACCCCTTTGATTTCAAATTTTAACAGCATATGAATTGAAGCTATTAGGCCTCAGTAACATTGGCCATTGGGATCTGACTCCCATCATATCCCGTTTTAAAAATCGCAGTAAAGTGGCTCAGGCATTTCTATGCATGCAACACACGTCCATGTCAAATAAATTACTGTATGTTGGTATCCTTTGAGCCTTTGATTGCTCCTCCCCCCCAACAATCAGGCATGAAATGAAATTAAATACAGTTTAACATATTTCAGTAAGGTAGGCTAAAATAAGGATGCGTACCTGCAGCAACACTTCATCTTGCACTGAAACTGTGCACAATCTCAGAGCAGACTTTTGCAGACATAAGGGCTCAGTAAATTTGACATTTAAAAAAAAAAAGTGACCTTTTTTTTTTTGTTTTTTTTTTTTACCCTTCTCTGGAGATTATTCTATACCACATTATAAAGATTCAAAATTGTTTATTAATTAAAAACCTATATTGTTTTAGAGTTCTGTATCATTTTTCTTGTTTTTTAACTTTATCAGCTATCGTTTTATTTTGCTGCAGTGTCGGTGCCATGTGGCTTGATTTGAGGACCAGATTTTACCTGCATATTATTGGTAAAATGAAGGTTTAAAATTGCCACCAATTGTTTGTTTGTTTGTTTTTTTATTTTTTAATGCATGTCTCAACTGGTTCAGAAAATTTACCAAGGTGAATTTTGTTCACCTCCCTTGGTTATGCACCGTTCTCTGTTCCTTAACAAATCCATTTTTCTTCAGATTTAATGTTGACACATTTTACACCTCTCAAGGATGCTCTGCTGATTCATATGAACAGTTGAACTTTGTGGAAGCTTTGACAAACAACACATCAGATGCTGTAAGTTTCATCATATCTGTATGTTTACTTGGACGTCATTTTCTGACAGCTCATGGTGCAATGTGCGTCTGCAGAGCAGAGGTTGAGGTTGTTGAAGAAACTTGGACAGGACCTGTTGTTTTCTACTGTGCAGCTATCAAACTGTGTAGCTCATTTCATCAGCCTGGTGTTCAGAAGCTCTCATTCAGTCACAAACTGTCCTTAGCCAATGTACTGAAAAAGAGGGTTACATTTTATACTTCAGGCACTGTGTTAGAATGGGACTACATGCTAATAATTTATTTCCCCTTGTATCTTAGATCTCTATGCAATTTTCTGACGGTCATGCTGGTCACATAAGAAACTGGGCCAAGACTCAGGAACCCAGACATCCTGTATCTCACCCTCATCTCTGCTCAGACGCCCCCGTTTCATATCAGAGTAGTCCCTCTCCCTGGGCGAACATTTTGCATTCTGTACATCCTGTAGAAACTTCTTTTATACAAAGTATTTCAGGTGTGGGAACCATGGGGATCATCTTGCACCAATCAAGGCACAGATGCGTAGAGAAACTAACGTTATAACAAAAACGCTTTGCCAATGTAGAAGACTGTACAGTCCATCTTGTGCTACCCGTTTCCCCTCCAACGCTGTAAAGATCTGCCCATGCATTTCTTTTCATTCTAGAGATGTTGCCTTGAATTGGCTATAAAGAAGTATAGGATTTAATGTTATAAATATATAATTTAAAGAAGAAAAGACACAGATCTTTAATGTACTACTAATACTTGGATCAGTTGGTGGATGTTCACTTGAGAATTAATCTGCAAATGTGTCAGTTCATTTGTGTATAAGAGAGATGTTTGTTTTCATGCAAGACCTTCCCTATGTCACCGTCATGTGTAAAATACAAGAGCGGCTGCGGCAGTCTAATTCCCGTAGAATGTGTTCGTCAGCTGTGAAATCGACATAGGGTGTGACTCTCAGTCTGACACAGGAACATTTACTGGTGTGGATGGACGGTCTACATGTTTGCATTGATGGTTCTGTACTTTGCACCACCTTTTCTGACCAGGGAGGAGACCTTTCATACTGAAAGTGGCTCTTACCACACTATAGGTAATTATGAAGGTGCAATAAAGTTGTGACTTTTGTGAGCTGATTGTGTATTTTTTCTGCCTTCAACTGCTTTGGATGAATGATTTCCTTGTTGTGAGCGCCGTAGCAAAGAGAGGTCATTTGATGTTTACGGCAGCGCAGTGTCAAAATCGCATTTAAAGCAAATTTGTTGTTCACATTTATTGCTGGAATCATTCCAACTAAGCTGCACCAGGTTTTGATTTAAATGATGAAAACTGAATGCAAAAAGGCAGACCGCTTTGGCCTGTAATGTAAAGGCTTGTGGCCATGCTCATTTGTGTGATGTCACGAGTAATTCCTCATTGGAAGCTGAGGTCATACGTGTAAGGTGACATCACTGATTGGCCGCATGTACCAGAAGTGATGGAGATGGAGACTAAAGACACTATAATCAATATTTGTTATAACAGTGACTCAAATGACAGTGCAAAAAGGGGACATTCATAGCCTACTGGGAGGTGTCCTGTAAGTCTGAGGTCATTGTGTAGCCTGGTCTTCAAATTTATCATTTAGGGTCGCTCTCACCACTGTCGGCGTCATTTTCAGCATGAAAGGACAGACACAGCAACTAGTTAACTAGTCAACAAGAGTTAGACGGTTCAAAGCCAGATAGCCAGGAGCTGGTTGGAGACCAAAGACGGAGCAAAAAGTATGAAAAATAGAACTGGCCAGTGGCTAGATAAAAGATTTCACGTGAATGGAAATCATGTTTCATAACTTCTAAATGTGTTTCCTGACTTTGGCAACAACTAGCTAACTGCTGCACCCTACTGTCCACAAAAAACAATTAAATTATAGCCATATTTTATTTAACGTGGAGTTTGAGCTCTGAGGGTTATATATATTGAGACACACTGGGTAAGACTTGAAGCTCGTAGAATAAACCCTTCCCACCTTTAACACAGATACAAAATGGAGCTCATGTTTGTACCTTATACACTGAATTACATAAATGACACCGGCGTTCAGCAAAGTTGTTGTTTAAAGTTAGAGCGTGACATCATATGTGGGAGGGGCGGGGCCAGCATGTGCACCGGCGTCTCGCTCTGGACGCGTATCAGCAGCCAGCCAACATCGGCACACACACATACACACCTTTTACACGGCAACAAGCTGAAAAGTAACACCTTAAAGAGTGAGCTGGCACGTGTAGAGAGCCTGACGTCAAGTCCAAACCGGGGAGGTGAACGACTGTAGAGAAAGAGGAAGAGGAAGGAAAGGAGGAAGGTATCCGGATTTTCTGCGGGCGCTTGTCGAGAGGCAACCCAGGACAGTGACGCCTCTAACAGCATCAGGACCACCGGGATGGAGGGGGAGAATTACGGTATGTCTCTCACATGCACCTTTTGGCTTTCAGTGGACGCTTTGAACCGAGCGCCCTTACTGCACCATGAGTGTGGGGTTTTTTCTTTAGCATCGCTGTGTGATGTTCGTGCTCAGCTCTGCCAAGAGTACAGAAATGACAAACAATATGCTGAGCATAGATTTTCCTGCTGCCGGTCTGACTGATTGATTGACTGATTTATTGGTGGGGCCGTTCAGGGCTGAACACATGTGATTTGGTAAAGGAACTCAGGGGGACCATAGTCTCTCATATTTCTTTAATTGAGCTGCACACACGGGAAAGGAAGTACCAGCTGGGTTTTTATAAGCCTGCTTAAAAACAGGTGGCATCTGTCGTGTTCACAGCCAAAAGACAAAAAAAAAATCTGTGTGATGAATTATTAAGTGTCACACTGAAACTATGACAGCATGCTGGACAGTGTGAAAATCCACATATTTACATTGTAGAGTTAATGCAGTGAAAAACAGGATACTTCTTGTTATATTTGAATTCGCAAGACGCAGACTGATTTATTTATACCATCTGCTCTGAGGTTTATAGGCTCTTTGGATGACACATTTTCACAAGATATCACCTCATAAAACCTTTCATGTTCTTCACAGGAAATTCAGTGCTCTGACATCTTGTATAGGGTGATGGTGGCAGGCCATGATGAGCTATGGCTGATGGTTCAGTTTAAGCTATGACAGAGTCTTCATCTCAATTATTTAGCAGTTTAGGTTTTTTTTTTCTGTGAGCTTAATGCATCTCAAAATAGAACCATCAGCAATGGCCTCATTGCAAGATTTCAACTGATGCTCCGCTAAAAGAAGGGAGGGGGGCTGGTACCCCACATGGTGATAAAGATATTCTGAGTAGAAATGCCTTGGAAATTATTATTTTGTACAAATTTTCCAGTGTTTTGACTCCTGTCGAAAGCTGTACTGTATGATGTTTTTAAAGCTTTGCCTTCTGATTGGGTTTTTGACACATTAGACACACAGTTACACATAACCCAGTAGAGACTTCTGGACAGCCCCACGCAGCATTTTTGCTCCCAGGAAGCATTATCATATTTATGTGCAGTCATCCTCCCCTGTCACTGTATTTTTCCATTTGCAACACAGCTGAAGAATCAGCGGATGATTATGTAATTATGTGCTAAAATGCGAGGTGCAAGATAAGGGATGTGCTGAAGCTCCAAGCACATTCAGATAACACTCTCACTGTCCCTGACACCTCCTTAGTCAAATCAGCGGCTTGTGGACCTGAATGAGTAAGTATAAGTTGTATCATCTCTTCTGTCCCTGAGCACCGTGACTGTTCACCATAATTGAAGTCTCAGAAGGAGAGAGGATAGAAATAATGCGTCCACTCTCAAGACTTGACTCTCATGTTTTTATTTTTGCACAGCTGTTTTATTTCAAACCTGTGTATGCAGACTAGTCTTACGCAACAAAAAACACTTACTAATGAGACTTGCACTGAACTTGAGGACAATCTGTATATTTTATATAGCCTCCTAGTGACATCATGTCGCATCACCTCCTCTAAAATTTATGACAGGATTACCATACTGTGTGTTTTTGCACCTGTGATGTTGTTAGGCGCTGGTGCCCTAAGCCGCACATTTTGAGATTCATTGCGTGCTTTTCTGTTTAAAGACTTCACTTCAAAAGCTGCAGGCCATCAAACGCCTTAGTTTTATGTTTTCCGTGCTCTTTTGCCTATCTACCTGTCAGCCCAGCTCAGTTTCCTTTTGCATAATGAAACTTGTGCACACAAAGGAAGCAGTGTGCGTGTTTATAGGCGTGGTGCACTGAACCGACAGGTACGCGTGGTTGCTGTGGTTATGGTTGTTGTTTCTGTTCTTCAGTTGACCCCTCCTCCTCATCTGAGTGACTGATGGATATATGGTTGCCTCTACCCGCGTGTAATAGCTTGTTTTTCTATGTATGTGTGCTACTACTCTCTGATCATGTGATAAGACAGGTTTAGTCCAGCCCTAACATCCTCTCGTCTTCAATGCTCACTCAGAGGAAACTGTTAAAGGCGCAGCCGTGAAATCTCAGTGGACCTATGCTGACGTGCTCCTTATAAAACCAAAAGATAAAAAGGATGAAGTTGAAATATGGCACCTTAAAATCTACGTGCCTTGTATTGCAGTTGTTCCAGTCCAGAAGTCCAGAAATAAACTTCATTTGTTTTCATGAGAGAAGCTGATAAGTGAAACCAGATACAAACATTATCCCTTTGATTTCCATTATTGAATCTGCACCAGTCACAAAGAGATGCAGATAAAGAGAAGCAGGATATTAAAGCTTCGAGACAGCTGCATAGAAAGTGGGCTGTGGTTCTGAAACTCACTATCAGGAAGATGTTATTTAGTGCATTCAGTCTATATTTAGCCTGCTAAGCTTTATTCTGGTGAGTATTCAGGTGAAGTGTACCAGCAGAGGTGCTTGTTCTTCTCCCACCCAGCCAGTTGTTAGTCATTGGAGGTGATATGCGCTCTGTAAGAGTCCCACCAGCACAGGGATCTCTCTGCAGGCTTTATACGCAACTGAGGAAACATCAGACAAATGACTTGTCTTCCTTTGTGACTGTTTGAAGAAAACCATAGGAGTGATTTTCATCACAATAGATAGATGGGCTGTGGCCGCTGTGTGGTAAGCCCACGTGGAAGCCCTCTGGCTTGTTGGGTGAACTAATGATAAAGGTGTTGTTCCATGCTATGTCCACCTGGTGGCATGTATGCATAACCGCTCAAGTAAAGTGTTCATTTGGGTCCAGTTCAAGGCTGGGACTGCATACGCAGCACAGTGCAGAGGAAATCTCAGCTGCCTCACATTCCTCTTAATGAAGACGTTTGCTTCACGGTGCACAGGCACATTTAATCATTTACCTGTGGCTGCAACAACAGATTTTTTGCAGTGTGAGAATGTATTGATTGTAGAGAAGTTCTTTTTCAAGTAAAACTCTCCACCTGAAAGTAGAAGGGTATTAACTAAAAATGAAATGAAAATGAAAGTAGTAAGCTGCAGGATCAGCTGCAGAACAACAACTATGAAAATGTTAGCTTACACAGGATTAAAGCTGTCATGCGGTATGCTGTTGTGGATTTGGGTGAGTTTTAGCAGATGGCAGTATGTTCCTCTTGCAGTTTTACTCTCCATGGGAAGACTTTGAACATTCAGTAAACTGAGCATGTGCAGAAAATATTTATGTTGTGTTTGTTGTGTCAAAACGACACTTAATTCAGCAATATTTTTGGACATTTACGAAGCCGACTTTTTTTTGCATTGTTTACGTCTGTGTTTACTTAATAACTCGTGCATGAGATAAACAAAACAAGGACCCACTCCTTAAAAAACTGCTGCACAGTCCTGCCACAGGTAAAACCCCCCACCTTTAAGGGCTATCCAGGGCTGTCTATCTATCTATCTATCTGTCTGTCCCCACCTGTTTACTTGTTTGTGCTTCCTGCAGGTGTGTCGCGACTTGCTGACGACACACTCTCACACACAGAGAGCCAACACGGAGCTGAGCGGAGGAATATGCATACTAGAAGAAGAGAGGAGAAACATTTGTGCTGACTTCACTGTGTGCTGCGCTGCTGTTCTTCTCGTAACAGCGCTGCTCTACTGGGTGATGTGCAGCTGCAGCATTTTAAAACGGTCAGGACTGACTTTGCAGTTCACACAGGGGTCTCCATGAGGCACTCGGCCCTCTGGCAATGAGCCGGTCTATCGGAAGTGATGTCAAACTGCACAAAACACCAACATGTGTTTTTTTTTCAGTCACCTAGCCCAAGTTGCTGCTGTTGATGGCGGCGTGACTGAGGGTAGAGTTGAAAAACTGATTAATGACTGACGCTGATTAAGAGATGCTGTTGTTGGAGTGAGAGACGCTCTGTGTGAGTGGCAGGCAGGCTAATGCAGAGCGACATCGGTTCAAGTGTGGAGGTAAACGCTTCCACTTTGCTCCACAAGAGGAAGTGAAAATCCTAAATGAAATGAATTGACGTTGATTACGAACACTTCTGTGGCAGAACTGGACTAGCTTATTTTCGTTGTGAATGTGTCTCTGTTTGTTTGTGTGTGTGTTATGTGGCTCCGGGACCACAAAACGTGATTGTGTTGTGGTGAGTGGCTTCCAAATGTGTGAAAATAACCTAATCAAAACAAATGGCTCACAGTGTTTTGCCCAGGAGCAAATCATTTCTTCCACCCCGTTGCCAAGCAACAATGAAATCTTGATTTTTAGGTACAAGGCTTTTGAAGCCAAAAATGGCATGTGACTAGAAGCTAAAAACAACAGAGGGAAGAGATGGAATTCAAACACTGTACTGCACAAGACAAAGCAACACACTGCTGATGGTTGGCCATGAGTCTAACGTACAGTAAAACTTCCTCCTTAATTGTTGGGATGACTTTATTTCTTATGTGTTGTGGTTTGGTTTCTACGTGCTACTGGTTTCAGCGAAAGTGACAGAAATCAAGAGGTCTGTGCTTTTTAATATATGTTCTGAAATACAACCTGACTTTTCCATTTGTGTGGGCAATATGTTCGGTCTGAGAATATCTGCTCGAATTAGTATGGAAAGTAGCAAGAGAGTGCAAGTGGGAGAGAGAGAGAGAGAGAGAGAGGGAGAGGGAGAGAGGGAGGCAGAGAGAGAGCAGAGGAGGACAGAGGGAGGCTGAGATATCAGCAGAAAAGGGGAACAGGAAAAAAGCAGAAGTAATATCAGCATCCTAGCAAGTTGCACATTCGGATTGAGGAAGAACAGAAAGTGGGTGAGTGTGAGAGTTTGACTGAGCAGGGAGCAGAGAATTCGTCTAACTAGCAGGAATTGGTGAGGCAGACCGAGACAAGAGTTGGACTCTCTCGACTCAGAACTTAGAGTGACTCTCTGCGGCCACAGCAGGGAGCCTGGCCCCTCCGCGGCTTCACGTTTCCTCCCTCTCGCTCTGAATCGTCAGGACGACACATACCTTCACACACAGATTCATGTGTGACGCACTGACGCGATGGGGACCGTGAGCGAACTTTGTGTGTCCAGCCTTCAGACATTCTTGTGTCCGGCTTTGAAGCCACCCCAAGAAGCTCCAGGTAAACTGCAGGCCTTAAAATGCGTTGTTGTGGTGTGATGATACGCTTTGTTTTTGTTGTTTGCTTGTTGACGTGTGTTTGACTGAACTCTGTTGCTTAAATATGTTATTTTATGAATGACCTTTTGAAGAAAACCTGTTGATTGACTCTTTGTGTGTGTGTGCATTTGCGTATATATGTGTGTGTGTGTGTGTGAGAGAGAGAGAGCGAGAGAGAGAGAATATTGGCACAAATACATGGCTCCACCAGAGATGATAACAGTTGGACAGAAATAGAAGGAGCTTCTTGTGGCTAAGGAGGCTCTCTCATTAAACCCTCCTTGTGCGCGCACACACACACACACACACACACACACTCCAAGAGAGAGCAAGCTAATGTTATTAGTTACTGAGCAGATCTAATCTCCAGCAGGGCTCACACACGTCCACCGCCAAACTAATTGAAACCTCAGTTGAAAACACAGCCGCACAGCGATATGCTCATGTGCCCGTTCCCATCCTGCTCAACTGTGCATGACAACATCACTTCCTTCCTGTAACAGGTTGATAACGGTGTTGTGTCCTGCTAAACCTGCATAAACACACTCTCAGTGCTTTCCCAGTCTAATTACAGATGGAGGAGCGGGCAGAAGTGGAGCTGGCTAAGACGCCGGCCTCTTTAGGAGTGCTCGCCATCTGTCACCACGTTCCCATACTTGTCCTTTCAAACTGTTCTGAATTGTGATGCAGTGGATATCTGTGTGTGTGTGTGTGTGTAGTCTGTTGTGTAGGGTTAAGAGTTGCAATCAGGGTGTTGTGCACATTCACACTGGGAGAGCTTGAAACTGTTGGCATGACTAAAGCGGCTTCGCTGGGTTGTGGTGAATCAGCTGACCGAGTGTAGCAAGGGGAAGCGCTGCTGTCTCAGTGATTTCAAAACACTTGAATCAGCACCACGGACCTGCACAGAAAGAGGGGATTACATTCGTTCAGGATACTCAAGGGGGAAGTCATCTAGGTTGTTCTAGTTTCAATAACATGACGATAGCACAGTTTCCCAGATTTTTGTTGTTAAGCAAACAAAAACTGACAAAGAGAAAGATCTCATTAGTTATAAGCAGTTTTTCATAAGAATATTCAGCCTCCTGTCCAGTTTGTGGGCTGAAAGCACAGCATTCCCAAAGGTTTCATTTCAGCTGTCACCCGCCTGTAAATAAATAAAGAAATGTTTTTAAAAAAATGCGATGGCAGCCATTACACTTGGGAAGAGATTGGGCGGTTCTGTTTTTGATCGTGAATCATGAGAGTGATTCACGTGTGACTCATCTAATGGTTGTCCAGTAAGTTCACATTGTATCAGCAGAACTATTAAATCACTCCCTAAAATATATCCAAATGCTGGCTGACATTAGCAAGTGCAAACATGAGTGAGAAATTATAAAAAAAAAACAACCAAACAAACAAAACAACGGCTGACCTCATGCAGTGACGTCTTTATGCATCTTCTCACTCACTCTCATCTAAATGAACTGAACACGTGTTGCGTCAGTGGCCTTTCCGTCTGTAAATGTTACTGGAAGTCTGGCATTCGCAGTCGCTGCTGAATGTGACTCAACATGCCCAGTTAATCTTCACAGGACACAAGCCCGATGCTGATAACAGGCAGCGTATCACTTAAACCAGACGTGATAGCAATTTAGCTGATTAATATCAGCGCAGGGACGAAGGGCCTTTGCACTGTGAGGCAGGTGCGCCTGGGCTTTTTTTCCTGACATGGAAATTACCCGTGTGGACTCCAGAGGCAGTTGAGGACAAAGTGACACAAACAAAGCCGTCAGCAGCAGCGGCAGCAACAAGGAATGTTCAGGAATATTCGCCAAATCAGCTTGTTGTAAAACCGTGTGTGGTGCAGTAGTGACAGAGCGTGATGATGCTCATGTCATTACAGCAGCTTTTGGGCTTGTGCCCCTCTAACCTTCATGTTCTAGAGACCCTGGACCTCCTTGACAGACTTAATATTGTTTTTCTCAGCTTAATGTCGAATTGCTTGTCCCAGTTTTATGGACACTCCTCATGAACGGGCCATTGGTTTGGAGTCTCAGACACCAAAGCTGTAACACGTAGTTAAATGCGAGGTATTTTCATGTTTGTGATTTATGTTTAAAGTACTTTTTTATACAGCAATACATCTCCAAAATCACATTTAAGTTAACTTTGATTTCTTTGATTTAATGAAGTTTTATTAAGTTTAAGTCTAACAGGGAGTTTGACCTCTCTGGGATCCTAAAATGAAGTAACATCACTGGGTCTTATTACATACTGTAGACTATATTTCTTTTTCTGTGAGGGACTTTTAAACAAAATATATATATATATATATATGTTTATGTGAAGCCCATACAGTATAATGTATATCTTTTTCTGTCAAAACTCACTATGTGTAGGCACACAGCTGTGCTTCCAGTAAAGGCTGACAACACCAGTTTCACTTTGAGGTTTTTACAAGAATTGTGAAAATGTGAAATCGGTATCAGAAAATAGAAGTGATGATGACAAATCAGAAAACTATGAGATTCCATCATCAATACCTGACCGATAGTAGACCAACGATGTTAAAAAGAATTAGGACAGGAACATTTACAATCTCAACATAAAGTCAGAAATGAAATCTCCTGAACCCTTTTCATTTCCCCCTTCTCAGATTGTTTTTCAAATTAAGAGGTAAAACTATTCAGTATTTCAAAATCAAAAATCAAAGTTTAGAAAAACCCAAGTAAACATAATTTTGGCAGAAATATGTTTTTCTTTCTTTCTCCTTCACATCTTGTGATCCCTCAGATTTTCCTCGCAACCCTTTTGGGGGGTAGCTACAGCTTTGTAGATACAAACTTCTAACTTTGTACGATGATAAAATAAGAGTCATGTGAACACTGATTACAAGGCCTAACTGATCAGTGCGCTCCTTTGCAGGGTTACATGAAAGAAGATCATAACTTTGATATCTTGTTAGACAGAATTTCACATGTACTTCGCCTCCTCACCAGTGAGGCAGAACTGTATTCCACTGGTAAAACACAGTTTGACGTGTTTTGGATGCTGAGTGAGACGGACTGCCAGAAAGCTGCTTCAAAGAGGCGTGTGTGGGAATCCAAACAGAGGCAGATGAAATCCACACAGCCCTGTGAGCCAAACAAGATCTTTTTCTGTGGCATGGGCGGACTTGTTTCTCTCTCAACTTTTGTTTTTTTTATCTTGATAAAGCAACATGAAAAACAGACAAGGTGGCGCAACTGCTGGTTACCTGGAAAAAAACGTTTTCGATTGCATGCTTTTAGTATTTATGACACACTGTTGGCCATGCTGTAGCTGCGCAGACATGTTGGCCGCATCAAACTTTCATGCCTTCGGACACGATCCATCTATGGACAGCAGGGGTTTTGTTTTGTCGTTCCCGAGGACTTATGCATAAATAATCACAGATGAACAAATGCTCTGTGAGTCTGTAGTTTGCCAAGACATTGATAGTGAAGGCTGGGGTGATCTTGTCAGTAGCAGAAATGTATGCAGTGCAGAATGGTACAGTTTTAGCCTGAGGAAGAGTGACTTCTAGACAGCTGTCCTACGTCCTCAGGAGCTCTCTACATTTCACACTGTCTTCCTAAAACTGTCACGGCTTCTGACAGGACTATTTCGGTGTGCATATTGGTGTAAGTGTCAGTGAGTTATGCTGTACAAAGGAAAAGATTAGAAAAGTGAAGACAATTGTCTTGTCATTCAGGATCCACGGAGGGCGTGCTAGATATTAAAATAGAGCTTTGCATTTGTCACTGCAAAGTGGTTGGCTGCTCGTTGACTATTTTTCTGCCTCACAACCACTTAAGAAAAGTGACAGGAGGACATGTCAGTAATTTATCACTCAGATCTGCGCTGCCTCTCACCTAGAAAATTATAGGATGGATTGATTCAAAGGTTTCATTACCTCTGATTGCACCTGTGCACATTTCAAAATCAGCTTGTGTTGTGAGTCATGCATGGAGCAACAAAATTCCAGCTCACAGTTTATGCCAAAGAATGTCTGTCGTGTGTGTGGTAATATTTCCTTTGTTTTTCATGTCTGGTTTTTAGTTGTTTCAAGCAGGTGGGTGGAAACCGAACTCCTGCTATCTATGAAACTCTTTTCAAGGATTGAGTTGTGTTGGCAGAAAAAACAGCATGTCATCATGTCAAGTGACTCAATATCCAATATCCCCCAGCCGTTAGCCACTGCATGTTAAGAAAAATGAGGCATTTGTGTCGATAATGATGTGTAAATATCTGTCCCTTAGGACAATTGTCCTTGATGATGCTCCAGGGAGTCATTTAAGTAACACAGTGACAGTATGTATGACTATTTGGGTCCTGGATTTCAGCAACAAAACCTCTTAAAGCAAAATTCTTGTCAGAATCAGGGAGAAGTTGGGACAAAATTTTGGGATTAAATCTTGTGATTTAATTTGTTTAAGTTTTGAGGTACTTGATGTGAAAAAGTTTGGGAACCTTAAGGACCGTTTATGTTTGAGGGGTGTGTTTGTATCATTTATGGAACTCAGTTATAGCAGGTTTCCTCTCCTGCCCTGGACTGTAATTCCTACTAATCATCAGCAGGGGTCTCTCTTGGCATCTCATCTCATAATTAACAGTTTCTGTACATTATTAACATAATTTTTACCTTTTGGTCTCAGGAATGAACCTGTGAGCTGAGCAGTTATGGTTTTGTCGGTTTTTATTAAGAGTTGATAACTGCATTATCCCAAACTGACCCTGCTGGAACCAGTCATTAATCTGTATAATGATTTTACCTGTTAAGAAAACTATGAATTTGTAACAGAAGGGCCTGTGTAATGAACTGTGTGTGCAGAGTTTGAACAACATGCACATTTATCAAACAAGGGGGATCTAACAGATAAACTATCAAGAATGCATTTTGGAAAGTGTGGAATCCTGTGTTTTAGAGGTTTGGCTTGTGCTAAAAACTAAAAATCTGGTTTTATTTCAGCCACTGCTCAACCAGTTTCGCCCATTATTATTATTTCCTTGCACTATCCCCAACTTCATTGCTGGAATATCTCATTAAGTGCTGAATATTTAATGTTTCGTGTACAGTATGGAGTGTACATCACTGACTTGCAAGCAGACTACACACTCTCTCATGCCGATAATGCCGTGTAAAGCCGGTTCAGCTGATTGAGCAGGTCGTCAGCCAGCAGAGAGAGGGTGAGGTTATTTCGATGGAAGGCGCCGTTCAAACACGAGAACCGGGATCTCTTGGCTCTGCCACTTGCAGCAACACAAAACAACACTAATTCAAAGGATTAACATAGTACTCTGAGCAACAGCTGTTTCATAATATGACCTGAGCTTGTGTGACGTTGAACACTGAGCTATTTTCAGCTTATGCAGGTTTAGCTGATGAAAGAGAGTTTCCATGCAGCTGGAAATTTATTTTAAAAAATAAAGTCTAGATTTTCTAACCATTCCCTTTTGCAGATAGGGCACTTTCAGTTACTGTGTGGACAATAAAAGGGATAAAGGCGCAGTAAAATGCTAGAATTATCCAGTCCAGTCATATATTCCTACCAAGACTATCTTTGTAAAGCTTTGATATTTTGCTAATTTTCTGACCAGTTCCTTATATTTTTAAACAGAATTACTCTGGAAATTGAAAATCACGAACCAAAACCTCAACCACAGAATAAAGCAGAATAAAGCATCCCTTTTAGGAAATTTCACCAACTCCCTGAAATTAATCAGCTGCATCTTTTTACATGTATGAACAAAACCCTCTTTACATTTGATAACGTAGTATGACGTTGATCTGATGCTTGCATAAACATTCCATTAACATCAAATTTATTGGAGCTCTGCATGTTTTTTTTGTGTAGATGAGGAAGAGGAAGACGACAGTGGGTTGATATCAACTGACGATCTTTTCATTTTAAGGTCAAACGGCTCCCTGGTTTCGCTTGTTCTTGGTTCTTTAGCACATATTTACAGCAGCGCTGGGGGGAATGGATGAACTTGTGACAGTGAATTGAAACTTTGTGTGAAGAGGGTTCACTTCACACAGGCTGCATTGTCAGTTGCGTTTGGGCGGCACAACTGAGGCATTCATGGGCTTGAAGACAAGCCCCTCAAATGAAGTGGCCACTCAGACATGGGACCTTTCATGATGATTTCACTCTCTGCGCCAATATGGTCTTAAGAAAAGGACTGAATCCCAGGTTTTAGTCATGACTGCTGATAGTTACTCAATAAGATTGGAGGAGGTGGAAAAACAAAACTAGAGGTATTTTCTCACAGCTTCTTTCATTGGCTGTGAGTGCAGCATTCCTCTTTGCCCTCCTGGGCTCATCGACAGGCAGCGACAGGCTTGGCCCCTTCCTATCTGACAGCAGCGCAGTCGAGCAGGTGCTATACAAACAGCAGGCTGATTTATTCACATTTAACCAGGGGATGGTAAACTGGGTAGGTGCTGTCTCCCCAGTTTCACCTTTTCCCTAAAATATACAGCCAAGAAATGTTTCACAGGCAGCATGAATTCTAAATATACTGTATGTTGATGGAGCAGGATGACAGTATCTGATATGATAGTATGTGTGTCTGAAAACGTTGCATTAAAAATAACCACGTTGCTCAGCCTAATCAGGATCTCACATGTTTAATGATGGTGACAAGTTTTTTTTTTTTCTTTCATATTTCCTGTATGTTATTTTAAGTGTAAATGTGTGTATTCTTTTTTGATTATTTTTATAAAATACTAGTATTTTAGTATTAGTCTTCAGTCTTATGCAGTGATTTCCTGTGCTTGAAAACTTAACAAGTGCTTGAAAGTAACCTCTCTGCCGCAGACAGGTGTTGTTGCTATTTTCTAGGTAAATAATGGTTTACGTTTGTTTCCGGGGTGAGAGTCTGCAAACGCACGTCTGCTCTCTGCGGATGCGGTGAATCAAAGAATCAGACCGAGCAACAAGCGCAAGATCAGCAGCAGTGAACTGCTGTATCTGTGTGTGTCAGTCACGCTCTCCCTGCCCCCACTGAACCCTGTCCCAACAGGTTAGTGCAGTGTGTGTGTGTGTGTGTGTGTGTGTGTGTGTGTGTGAAAGCGAGAGAGAGAGAGAGAGAGAGAAAGAAACGCATGCGGCAAACGCGTTATCTGGCCCATTTGCTGCACCACCAAATGGCAACGTCAAAAACTACAAGGAGGTGACAGTTACCGGATATGGAGCAGCTTTCCGTTATAAAATAAGAGTATAAAAGCCAAAGGGTAATCTTTTGAGCCAGCAGGTGTGTTTATTTTATTTATATTTTGAAATCTTTATTTCCAATTTGCTGAAGAGGTAATCTTAGTGCAAACTCAGTGCAACATCTGTATTTTATCCTAATCCTTATGTTATTATTAGTTTTAGGACCGTGTGTGTATCGTTTATGGAGTTATTAGTATTACTTCAAATACAGAGACAGTAAAATTGTTAAATTCATGACATTCACAGTCATGCAGCTTCATGACAAACTCCGTTATTCAGCCCCCTGTGCAGGTGCCATTCTCCATACTTTCTAATTTTCACGTTTTATTTTCACAGTGTGGCCACATGTCATGGTTTCAGTGAGTGGCATGGGAATTTTAATTCACCTGGTATTAAAATACAGATGCAAGCACAATGTGAGTATTTGTGCTTCCTGACATGTCTTGATACAAATTAGTAACCTACTAAACTAACCCGTACCCTCCCCCCCACTCAAAATTTGGGGAAACAAAAAATAATGCAGTATTATAACCATCAGTACTTGGGATGAATTTAATAAGATCGCCCATCTTTTCAGAGTACTCCAGTTATCTATCTGGCAAAACGTTCAGCAGTTGCAGCGCATAGGTTTTACGTGGTTTTATTATGAAAGTCAAGGCCGGAAGCTCTTTGTTCTGTTGTGTTCATCTTGTCTTGACAGGGGCTCGCGCGCAGTAAAGATTGGTTGGTTAAAGTCCTTCGTATCTTCAAACCACTCCCTTGAGCTGTCGACAGTCAGCTCGCGGTTTAGCGACGTTGTCTCGAGTGCGTTTGTTAACTCGTCAGAAAAACTAAATAAAAAGTCATTATATTTATCGATACTGGTATACTGGTCGAAGATTTCGACACCGGAAGACTGCTAGAAACTTTTTATCTTTTGAGCTCGGACCTGCCGGAGAGAGACAGCATGGTGTTAAAATCAGAAGACGGCGTAGGTGAGTGATATTGTCGAAGAAAGCCATTTTTGTTCGTCTTACTATCGTTTGAAAGTCTTCGTGGGTCTGCTTTGAGTTGAAAAACGTAACCGTGAGACGTTTACTTGTCAGTTCGGAACTATGAGGTCGTGTTTCAGTGTGGATACTTTAAGTTAAATCTCAGGAACCCAAATGTGCGTTCGTCTGGCCTTGTTTACAGTGTTTACTCTGCCGTTTGTGCCATCACTTAAGTTACTACTTGCTGACTCGGCTTGTTGCATTTTTTAATTAACTTCTGTGGCTTTCTAGAAACTCAAGTAAGAATACAGTTTATATTGCCATTACGGTGTCAGTAGGAAAATCCTAAAAACATTTATTAAAGACTAAAACCATAGGTTAGCTATACCATTTTAATTTTGTGTTATTAACTGCTCTTTTGGTTAAATCTCCAGACATTTTGTAAGGCTGCTCAAAGAGAAAAATCTATATTTGTGAATTATGATTTTAGCACTGTGGGTGTCATTTAACCACATGTGTAGGTACTTTGATAACACCTTTATCGCTTGGCACGTCATACAGGACGCATTTTAGCAGGTTTTTGCACCAGAGAGAACATGCACGGTGTCATTTTTCAGATGGTAGCAGCAACAGGTGTGAAAGCAGACAGTCACTGCACTGTCAGCCAGGAACAAGCAGCGTTATTCATGTTACGTTTCAGTTTTCTTTATTGTGCTTGACTTTGAATATATGTTAATATTAGTTAAGATCACTATATTATCTCCATAGAAGTTCATTTCAGCAGTGTTGTTGTTTTAAACTGTATTAAAACATGTTGTTCATTCTTTAATGCATGGTTATTTTTTTATTATCACCTCAAAGTTTGTTACTCTCTATATAAAAGAGTTTGCAGCCTTTGAAGTCGCACAGAAAGCCTTTGTTGCTGAGCTTGATGCCTTCATTTTCTTGCCTGGGGTAGCCAGGCAGCGTGAATTAGCCCTCTTGACTTGCGTCACAATTAATCGTGTTAAAGAACAGTGAACATCTGACTGGCTGATCCTGTTATATGCTGCTGCTCCTTTGTCCTGCTGATGGAGAGGGATAACTCAGACTCTCTTTTAGCCTCCATGGCCCCGGCTGAGTCTGGCTGGGACACAGCTGCATTGTTTTTGATGGGATGAGAGATGGGAAGAGTCGAATCCATTCGAGTCCATTTGTCTCTGCCACTTAGAGATGGGTGGTCTGGGAAGTTAAAGTAGTTGTCAGTAATGGTTCTCTAATGAGCAGTGCTGAGAGCTCTAATGGGCCCTCCAGAACAACGTGCCCTGCCTGGCACTAATGCCCGGTGGTTTGATAATGGTCATTCTCTGCCCCCATAATCATATTTTAGCCTTCCTTCTAGATCGGTTGCAGCTCTCCTCCTTTCCGCCCAGGCGAGTTTTGATTCTGCATAGTTACTGCTATGATGCAATTATGCATCACACAATGCAGTTGGGTGTTGTAAGTGTCATGTTTGGTAGCTCAGCAACACTCAGTACGTTTCATTGCTGACATTTTTTAGGGCAGTACCACTAGTCAATGGAAGTGGCAGAACAACAATGGTATATAACTATTGAGCAACTGCAACCTGTGATATTTTGCTCGATGTACAACTGTGATCACAAGTATTTTCATTTCATGTGTTGTTTTTTTGAATTCAATCAATAATCACTTAGAGTGCAACAAGTCAGTAATAATAATTATCTGTCATAGGTTGCCAGAGCTGAAGGTTTTGTCTTGAGCCTGAGTTTCATTAGCAGACAAAGTATTGAATTCATTTTATAAAGCAGATGTTATTTTAAAAAAACAAACAACACAGAGGAAAACAAACACTTGGGACGATTGATTATTTGATTATAATAATGTCAGCATTTTTGAAAGTTAAGTAATAATTCAAAATTACTAAAGTATTTGCTGGTTTAAGACTCTCAAATATGAGCATTTGCTGTTCTTCTCTCTGTTATATTTTTGTATTGTTAAACTTGGACATCAGCTGGACAATCAATCAATTTCTCTTTGTCATCTTGGGCTCTGGAAGTTCGTGCCTGTGTTTTTAACATTTAATCATTCAGAAGGGAAAAAAAAGAGAAACATTAAGAAGAAATATTTGTTATTTGCAGCTCTTCTCTTGTCACAGAGCTTCCTGTAAATTTTAGTACATTTACTGTTGACACACAGTTGACAGTTACGGCTGATTTGCATTTGAAGTGTTTGTGTTGTCATAAGTTTGTGATCACGCATGCTTGCCTTACCCTTGTTGGCTTGTCATATCCTGTGTTCAACAAATAGATTTAAGTCTAATGTGTATGGGCGGATGCTACAAATAAGAATGTGGCATGAGTCTGCCAGCCACTCAGCCTCTAAGTTTGGTTATGTTTTACCGTCACCGTCTCTTAGTCAGGTTCAGTTTGTCTATAGGAATTTTTCATTTCTACTTCTGCTTTTTCCTGTGTTTTTTTTTTCTTTTTTAAAGTCATCCAGCTCTGATTTCAGGGACTTTCAGGTTTAGACATGCCTATAGTCATTTTCTTCATACAGGACAAAACTCAGTGATCAGTTCTGTTGAAAGTGCCCACAAACTCAAAATGGCGCTTGACTCTAGCGTGAACACATTTTGAAGTAGTGTGCTGATTTGCCTACCAAATGTATCTCTGGTGCAGGTCAGAGTTTGGTAATAGTTTGGTTGTGCTTTCATCATCTGCTCAGCATTGTGCCTGCAAAAAAAGTGCATTATATGCTTTGATTCCGATGTGGAAAAGCTTATTATCGAGTCTCTATCGATCGTTTATTGATTTTTACTAATGATTTGAGATGGTTTCTGCTTGTATGGGTTTGACAATGAAAAGAGAAAGATCTGGCACCATAGAGACTTTGTCAGTGAGCATGCTGAGTTGTAAAGCTGCTTTGTTGGAGTCATTTTGTGACCCCTGTCTATTGTGCACTATTCAGATCACAGACGGACCTGCATGCCATCATGTTGTGACAGAATTGAAGGGTTAAAGTTATGAAGTGTGTTTTGTTGCCTTTTCCACAGGATGGGTGGGATTAGCCACAACTTTCTCTCCTCTGCTGAACTCTGAGAACGACTCGCAAACAGGAAGTGTTGACAAAATGTCACAGAAAGTGACATCCCACAGTGTGCGCGTGGGTTTAAGTTTCAACACCGCTGTGCTAAAGAGAGAGCGATGCGGGCACAGATGTACTGATAATAAGAGGAGAAAAAGATTGATAACTCTTCCACTTTTCCCATCATTCATTTTCTGGATGTGTGTGTGTGTGAGTGTTTAACCGGTGAGAGAGGATGTTGATTGTGGGATAGCAGCCCTGATAAGAATCAAGGCCAACAGCAGCAGAGAAGACAAAGGCATGCATTGTGGGCAGAAATAGCACTTCCGCTTTTGAGGGAAAACATGGAGAAGCCCTCAGTTTGGTCATTCAAAACAGTTGATGTTGATAAATGCCAATAAAACAGTATGGAGATTATTTAAGAAAGCTGATCTTTTGTGTTCGTAAAGCTGTGTGTCTGCATGCAGCTGCAGGATGTTTATGCTGTGGAGTCGTCTGTATGTTTGCTTTACACTGGAGCTGTGTGTACAGTGGTGGGCCGAGCTATATGTCCCTGAGCTCCAGTCTCATCCTCTGGTCCCAGCATTCCTTCACAGCAGCTTCAACACAGCTGACTGCCAACTGACATCAAGGATGTTAATTTAATCTGTATTTCTTTTTTTGTGCAGTGTCGTTTGTATCACGTGATCACCCTATGGAATATGTTTTCGTGGTACAGTGAAGGCTCCAGAATATGGGATGGTTTTAACCGGTGCAATGCAGTGTTTAAAAACCTTGGGGTTGGTAGCCCTCAAGGGGACTTGAGATAAATCTACTGGGTCACAAGATTAAAGGAATTGAAAAGAAATATGTAATTTTTCTTTTGTTTTTTGCTTTTTCTTGTGAAGTGATGGTTACTTTTTACCATTAAAGACCTCTGAAAAAAAATCTTCAAATTGAACAACTTGAGAGTGTGAAATCTTCTTCTTGTGCTGCTCATAAATCATGTAGATTTCAGACAGAGGCGGTAACATATAATGGGCGCACACTGTTTCATTTAAAGTGAGTTATAAGGCACTGATTTTTTGTGATTCTTAGATTAGTCTCGTCTCTGTTGCTTTTCCATTTTGAGGCTGTCTTTCGCAGGATATAAATCATCACTTGTCAGCTCCATGTCAGAACTAGCTTTGAACCCGCCAACACATGGATCCCATATTACATTAGTCTCAGGAAACTGTCACTGTGGGACTGCAGAGTCTAGCCGACACAGCAGAGGGCTCCATGTTGACTCATAAGGCTCACAGACATGAGGCATTCTCTGAGCTGCAGACTCATGCTGTAAAAACATGCTGTCGAAGTTAGGAATGCTGGGAATGTTGCACAGTTTTTTGGCAGGCATCACAAGTATTAGGATCATGCTCATGCACTATTCTTAACAAAAAAAAAAAAAAAAAAAGCAAAAAATACAAATCAATTGTACTCAGGACAGACTGCATTGTTAAACTGCAGGTGATAATCACAGCATGACTGGTCGCATGACTTATCCGGAGAGAGAAGACCCTGCTCAACGTGCTGACTCATGCCAGAGAGCCGAGACAGCTCATCTAGAGTCTAGAGTTTAGGACTTTCTGTCTCATCAGGAGGTGGCTGGACGTGTTCCAAGGAGAACAAATGCTTAAATTCACTATCAAGTTTAGTATTATTTGTCTTTGTGTGTACTTTTTCTCAGCATGTTATCTCTGGAGTTACTAAAAAGATTTTTATTATTTTACATGTGACTTTCAATAGCATGACCCATTTTTGACATAAGAAAGCCTTTTATGTTTTCTCTTTTGATTACTGGCTCTGGGTTGTATGATGTAGTGTCTTACCCTCTAAGCTTCTGTTTGTGGATGCTCCCTCTTTTTTAAGTGTATCATTAGGACTGTGTCTCAGACATCAGTATTTTTTAAGTACTGAGTGAATTGTGTCTGCATTTGCTTTAATTTTATGACTTGTGGCCTGAAAATAACTATTCCTGTAACTGTACCTGAAAGAAAATCGTGTAGGTATTGCGATTTAGGCCAATATTTTATTCAACACATTGCTCAACCTGTGTGTGTGTGTGTGTGTGTGTGTGAGAGAGAGAGAGAGAGGATTGACCAGTGGGTGGAGCCGCCCTGGTTAATGGTAGTGACAGCAAAATAGAGAGAGAGCAAGTAGAGAGAAAGGGAGGGAGTGAGTTGGTGAGTAAGGCTCCTTCCCCAAATGGACTGTGTCAGTGTGCTGTGGGCATGCTAGGAGCTGATAGCTGTGCTGTACAGCTGAGGAAACCCGGCAGTATCTCTCTGCCTCACTGGAGGAGCAGGCTCCTTCTCTCTGCCGCTTCACGTCATGAGGACGTCCGGGTTGCCAGCATTAAGCCACAGGAGCTGACAGAAAAAGTGACTGCCGGGTCTTTTTTCGTATCAAGGAGGAGAGATCGAGGGGAGCAGAAAAACGAGAAGAAGAGCTCTCTGGAAAGACACAAAAACTGACACTTTGGACGATTTCCCACAGAGGTTAGCGCATAAATTTGCTTATGCTCCTGTGTTGATTTGTTGAGTTGATCTTACGTTGCTCGTGTAGCTTGTTGACTTTCGTACATGCTGCCATGTGGGGCTTAGATCAGTTTTCATCTACTCTGTGTCCAGTAAGGACGGGAATTATATAAAGCACTGGTTGTTTGACTTTTTGCCCCATGGACAGCTGGGCTGTCCTGTCATTCTCCAGTCTGGTTTCTTGTGTTGTGGTTAAGGCTGGTGAATGGAGCTTTATTGACACATTTCAGCAAGCCGGGACAACCAACAAGTAAACGTCAAGTCTGGACACTCAACTAAAGCCAAGGATGCTTAAGCTTTCAGCCCCTGGGCCTGGGTCTTGTTGAGGAATGTCCTGAGAGGCCACTTGCAGACACAAAGAGAGAGCTGTGATCGTCCCACCGCTCTTCCCACTGTCTCTGTGTTCTCCTGCCATTCGCCGTCCCACGCCTCCCTGTCCAAACACTGGGTTCCTTCTCCTGTTATCTCTCCTTCGCTAGTCTGCCCTCACCTCCACCCACTCTCAGGCCAAGGCAGGTTGGATGCTTTGTGGCTTTTTGATCTGCTACTGGTGGTCCGTTTCAATCTGTTTTTGTGTGTGGAAGCTATGGATGTGGAGGATAGAGGTGAATAAGTTCCTTTGGGATGGTGCCCACATTAAAAACTGGCATTCCTTCACAGCTCCTCCTTCGTTACAGGCAGTCTCGTTCTGGTGTTTTTTTGCGTGTGTTTTTGTGTGTGGTTTCAAATATGAGGGGGAGTCCCCGTGGGAATTTATAGTAGTAATGAGATTCAGTCTCAGATCAGAGATCAGTGGATGAGACTCTCACATTTTAAATCACCTTTTGTTGTTCCAGCAAGAAAGGTCAGAAAGCTTAGAGCCATTTTAATAGATCTTAGTTTGCCTGTATGTGTGTTTTTGCTTATCCCAGCTTAAATAATCGATTGCTTGTATGTCTGTGCTGAATGCATTAAACCTCATCATAAAGTAGACTGCTTCTCGTTACAGCTGGCGCTCTTATTGGTTTAGGCTAAGGGTCGATTGATTGGCGCCCACAGGGACCTTGGGGTGGAAGGTACATTTTAGTAAGTGAACTATTCGCATAGCTGTAAGGACAAAGGCTATACAGAAGCAACAGCAGCAAGGGGTGAGGGGCAGAGGGTTGGGGAAAACTGATGATCTTGGTTACATTTTGGAGATGAGATTGGCTAGAAACTGAAAGAGAGAGAGAGGCATACAAAGAAGAGATAAGAGATGATGCTAGAGGAAGGGTAATCAAGCCTAATGCAAAGTGTGCACGAAGACTAGATGCTGGTGGTCTCTCCCAGGAAGATAAGGAAGATGCAGAACAGATAGAGAACCTCGTGCGATTTCCACGATTCGATTTCCACCACCAGAGTCATTCATCTGCTATGATCGGTGTGTGCACGTTATCAAAATGTAGTCATGTACAGGCACACACATGCATGGCTGCAGGGGAGGATGTGTATCCCCTTTGCATATTCCCTCAGTCAGCAGATCATCTGCAGCATTGTGGCGTGAATATATTCATTGATGTCTCCATCTGCTGCCAAGAAGAGCTCACATTTTAACATAAAAGCCTCATTGCGCTTCTATCCTGAATCACATCAGTATTTAAAATAGATGTACAGAGAACAGGTCCTGCGTCACACTAAACCACTCAGATCAGTATGAAGGGTAGACATGTGGTTTTAACTTTACCTATGTGTGCACGTTGTGAGCCTGTCCGGTTGCCGAGTCACTAGGGGCAGCCAAGGTGAGGAGCTTATTTTGTTAATAAGTTTTTTGAGTCCTTGTGCATGGAGAGGAACTCCCTAAATTGGGTCACATCTGCAGGGAGGGGTGATGGGCTGAGAGATCCTACAAGCACTCAGAATTCTAATTTCCTTTTTTTTTTCCAAGGAGAGTTCTTCAGTGATCTGGGTGGAAATGAGACGTCTGCCTCTTCTGCCAGGATGGCAATCATGGTGTATATTAGTGGACTCTGCCGCTGTGGGAGAGGGAGCTATAATTGGTATCTCCCTTGATGTCATCTCCCCCTGCGTTCTCCGCTGACCCAGCCCTCTCTAAAAACTGCTATGGCCATCTAGGAATTCTGCATACGCTCTTAGAAGTAAAAGATAACACGAGTGGTCAGAATATTTTTGTTAAATGAGATTTAGGGCTCCAATGAAGTGCTGTGACGAGTTAAAAATTTTAAAGGCATGCAGGTTTCACAAGAAGAGTTTGTATTTAGTTGCTGAAATGGGGATAGGGATGCACCAATTCTGTGGGCAGAGTGGGCACCATGATTATACTCTGAGGAAATGTATTGGGTGCTTTGAGTCATAAATTTAGGTTAAACAGCACTCAGTAGTAATGAGGACCCGGCCATGGCAGGACAAAGCTCAGATTATACTGTCCCACATTTGGCAAAGGGGCACTTGTGTCTTTACCCCTTTACATAGGGATGTTGTCTTTATCTGCTGTCTACTTGCACATTTCCAAATTACTTTGCACCACTTTGGTCTTAGGAAATTATTCAATCCAGAAATGGACTTAATGTATTACTGTTCCTACATAAAAGCTAATGGGGAGTGGTATTTCCACTTTAT
The DNA here is from genome assembly GCF_020382885.2 of Scatophagus argus. NCBI lineage: Eukaryota > Metazoa > Chordata > Actinopteri > Scatophagidae > Scatophagus > Scatophagus argus. Next base: position 14,013,307 of record NC_058508.1, read on the forward strand.
AAATGCAAATCCGTTTTAATTTCTTTTCATAAAATAAGTGTCATTCTCTTGTTCTTATTTATGTCCTGCCTTTTTTTTTGCCATTTTGTGGACTTTGATTAATAATCTCTCAAATGAAAGTGAATATAAATTTTTTGCAGTGATGTAATGGATTCAGTCTGAATATTACAGTCAGGACAGTTCCAATCAGATGGTGTTAGTGTTGATAGTTGTAACAAAAAGCAAGTTTCCTGATGCTGGCATGGTGCAAAGCAAAGTGTGTGTAGGGGGCACACTGTGTTGGGCGTTGTTGGGCGGTGTGTGGGTGTTACTTGTGTGCATGTGACTCTACCATGGTTTATGTACATTACTGCACGCCTCCATGTGCGTGTGATTCCCCTGAATGACCTGTTTTCCAAGCAGCGCGAGTCCCTAAAGAAGCGAAGATGTGGGCGGCCCGTGTTTCTCTTTGAGCCTGTGGAAATCAGATTGCTGCAGGGGCCCTCTTCTTCTGAGAGGCTCTGGAAGTCATAGACAGATATAGTGAATATGGTATCATTGTATCAGCAATACACACATATAGCTGAGCTATCATCAAATCTCTCATACTAAGATAATCAGCCCACTTGTTCTTTACCTTGTGTGCCCTTTCTGTCTTCTGTCTTTTTCATTTCCTGTCTGTTTCTGATGACAGCCTCTTTTCATTGGCCTTAGCAGTGCAGATGTTTGCTGTACAACAGCCAACCATCACTCCCAGATGGAGGGAAAACAAGCAGCTCTCAAAATTTAGCTGAAGTGGATGGGTTCCCCCCATAATCTGCTGTGTTCTGGGAAATGACACCCACTTGGTACCAACCTCTATGTGGGTGGGGCCTTTCCATGCCCTGATGTGGTTTGATTATTTAGGGTGGAGTCAAGAAGACAGTGATGTGTGTACCTGATTGGCTCCTTGCTTAAATCTGATCAAGTGGGTGATGTCAGGCGGTGAGATGTCCCTTTGGGCAGAAATCCTTCCCTTTAATCGCAGGACCAGGGTGTCGTCATGCATCCTCTCTGGTGATGGGACAAGATACTGATTTTCTACAAGCTCCTTGTTTGTGCATGTGAACAGACCATTTCCATCCTCAAATCATCAGGTTCCTTTGCTCAGTTTCTTTCTGTCTCCTCCTCTGTGTAAAATTATAGTCCTTTCCTAAAGCTCTTCTCTCCTGTCAGTACTTCACTTTGTGGTCCTTTTTTAACCCAGGAATGTTGTGGTTGTTTTGTAGGGCCCCACTGTCCTGTTTTGTGTTTTCGGGTCTGCCAGCCGCCCAACCTGACATCATACTTCCAAAAAGAGGATCAGACTTTCTGCTTAAAGCTCATTCTCTCTGTCGGTCTTGTTTGTGGTGTTGAACACACTGACTGCTCTGTGTTTCCTCAGCGTGACTTTAACTCGTCCAGCAGATCAGCAGGCTAGTTCTTTAAATGGAGGAAGCCTCATACATTCTTACACTTGTCAGCACTTCTGTGTGTGCGACTGTGTGTTGTGACTTTTTGTGCATCTTGGTTTGCATCAAGCATTCATCTTCCCCAGTGTAAGCTGCTCTTGAGAAACAAATAAAATTCAGTTATTTTTATATTGACAGCTTGTAAGTGAGAGTAGTTGTGCAGATGGTTTCCATGGATACACTGAACATTCGGGAAGGATGCGATGCTTCAGTAAGATCAGATATTGTAGACTGCGAGGTGATGTGTAAAAGGTCAATATGGGATAGACTGCCATGCTTCTCCAGCTGTCTGAAAACAAGACTGGAAGACAACATGGCTTTGTGTTGGAGCTCCTTAACCAACCGTTACAAGGCTCTTGTTTTGGACTTCCATTGTCTGTTACCCCTGTGTTAAATATTAGCAGACATTCCAGTGAATGTCATGGGTATTTGCCTCAATACTTTTAGGTTAGCATACCTTCTGTTATTAAAATAAGTGCCCCCCATTATGCAGAATTTATTCTGCTAAATGTTCATTTATTAAGGATTTTACATTTGGATTAATTCTTTCACTGTAAAACTAATGACCTGATTTTGTATGTTGCTAATTGTGTGTGTGTGTGTGTGTGTGTGTGTGTGTGTGTGTGAGAGAGAGAGAGAGAGAGAAAGCACAATGAATGTTATAATTTCTGGATGACTTGCTTTATTGATTTTGTTTACCTTTTGTAACCTTCATCACACTGACCTTTCACTGCAAATACACCTCTCACATTTGTGAATTTGTGGTATCTGAGGGTGATGTTGGACTATAAGTGAATTAATTTTTTAGGTAATCATTATCTTGTTAACCGTTTGCAGACATCCACCATGTTGGCCATAGCCTCAACACTTTTAACCTTTTGAACTCTGCTTTTGTGGTACTGGGGGAAGGAGGACGGGTCATAGGAAGTGACCTGTGCTTTGGGAGATTCAAAGAAAAGGAACACTGAGTGACCGATGATTTTCCAGTATAACAACTGCTGTGACATGAGAAGCTCATGATCCTGTCATGGTTCAGGCCGTTTGATTTCCACCCATGCTAAATATCTTAAATCGTGTGATATGACTGCCCGCAAATACTTTGTGGCAGTTATTTTTTAAAGGAGAGTAGCCAAATGGTTGGTGTCTCACACCTCAGACCACACAGTGTTTCATTTTATTTCACAGGAAGTTCAGCTTGTGGTGGGTTTCATATAGACTCGCAATACTGGAAAGAAATTTCTTAGCTGGCCTTCAGATTGATAGATAGATAGATAGATACTTTATTGATCCCGAGGGAAATTCAGGTTCATTATTAGACATTGCTGTCAGCTACTAAAAATACACATTTGCCTGAACTTACAAGTTTCTTAACCAGTATCATTGTCACTTGCAGTGCTACTATGTGTCTTGATTCCAGTGGACGTATTGTATTACACTGTACGTGGCATTTGGTTCAAATTCAGATGTAGGAAACTTGTAAGTTTATTATTTGTACCTGTCCTGAGAACAACATTGTTTTAAAGGCACTGAAGGAGAACATTGTTACTTTGCGTTGCATTTTTGGAACAAGTGAAAACAAGTTTTTGTAAATATCAAAAGAATAAAATCAGTTCGCTTCAGGCATCACAGGTGTATTTCAATAGCCTGCTAAACAGATTTGATTCAAGCAAGCAAGAAGTCTGATACAAGAATAACTTGGTTCTCAAATATTAAGTGAAATGAATGGAGAAGAAGTAAAATAAGTGCTGCCAGTGTAGTGCCTAAGTAAATGAAAGTGGGATTGTTCTTGGACTGCTGTTGTCATTAAAGTGCTGATACTGGTGTTGTTCCCTTAACCAGTCCTTGGCACAGACTCATTTTAACAGCCCACGGTGTGAGGACCAGCAGAGCTTTGAGGCCTGTCACGTTTGGCACTGATGCCTGTGTGCTGCTTGGCTGACCTGAGCTGTTTCACTTAGTCAGACAGATTACAAGAGCAGATCGTCTTCAGAGTACACCTGGCTGCTGCAGACTTAGTTTACTGTTAGTGAGAGTGCTTGTTTGCAGTCTCATCTGACCCCCCCCGCTCAGTCAGTTACTGCTGAGAAACATCTTTCATGACTGTCGCTGGATGTTCCTTGTTCGAGCCCCCCCTCCATTCAAACACCTTCTGATATGTGGGAAAATTATTGAGTGCAATGTTATTTTTGTGCGCTAAGACATGCCTCCTGGGATAGATATGTATTGAAAAGGATTAAAGTGTGTTATATTTTTGGGTGTCTCTGACCTAACCCCTCTCTCATCTGTCCCCAGTGCCGGAAGACCTAACCCCAGAGGAGCAGCAGGAGCTGGAGAATATCCGCCGGCGCAAGCAGGAGCTGCTGGAGGACATTCAGGTAATACTGGAATAAGATATGGAAGCTGTTGTTATGTTTAAAAAAACATGCCAACAGTACAAAAAACAGACATGAATTCCATGTGTTCAACGTATTTACTCTAATTTCCGGTTCCTTTTTAGAACAAGTAAGTACACATTTTTCAAATAAAATGGTTCAGTAGTTCTCAGTAAAAAATGCATCGGTAAAGAAAATAAACTACTTGATTTTCATTGGAAACAAGTATTTTACTCAGCTGCAACACATTTTAGCAAGTTTGTAACCTTGTCTGACTGTAAAAGCTTGTATCTTAAATGTAACAATGCTGCTTAGATAAACCAGTTAAGTTTTCTATCACAGTCAGGCTAATTTTGATGACATATTTAAGTGATCCACCCACTGAAATGAGTAGTCCTGAGATTCAGAGGCTCAAGGGCAAAGAGGATCTTCATATTTGTGATCTATAAGTTCCAGATGCCTGGCTCATTTCCACTGTCTTCAGGCACTACAGCAACTTTTCTGCTTTTTGATTAAACATTTACCTTCTGTCCCGTTGCATACATTTCTCTGTCTGAAGGAGTCTATCAAACATTTGACCCAAAATGGAATGTGAGACATTTCCTGCCAAGTATTCTCTTCCTGAGCAAACCATTTTTGTTTATTGGCTAAACAATAAACAAAAATGGTGTAGAATTTGTGCCTTGTCAGCAGACACCTCTAGTTATGTACGAATTTTTAATTGAAATTTGAATATAACATAATATAGCATAAGACAAACAAATGATTCTGCATATAGATAAAATAGGATTATGCTCTTATGAGGGACATGCTCCTGCAGCCAGCTGACTAGCCCTTATGTCCTCTCTGATTTCCAAAGAGAGCGAGCCAGGATTCAAATCAGCTCGGCCGAATTTGCCTGAAGTGGTTTTTTTTTTTTTATTCCTGTCTGTTCCATGGTACTTTTCTGGGTTGCTGCCTTGACCCTAGAGCACAGCTGATAATCACAGCTAGCTGCTCAGGTCAGTTCTGTCACTCAATAACCAGCTCTGTAAGGACATGACAGATAGTCATCCCCTGATGGAGAGTTGCCCTACAGATGTCCCACTGGGCAACTTCCGCTGACTCTGACAGACAAACATTAGAGGCGTGATCTGACACCCTCTCTTTTATGAGCTTGTGCCACCATCGCTGCCCTTCCCCCCCTCTCCAGCCACCGCTGTTTCTCCCTTCCTCTCCTCTCCTCTCCTCTCCTCCCCTCCTCACCTCCTGTAGTCTGCACACTGACCCCTCTCCCCCATGACTCCCACACCCTCCTCTGCTGGTACTTCATGTCAGGACCCCCCTCACAACAGCCACCCGCTTTCCTGTATGAGCACAGCCTTTGTTTGCAGAGGCAAGCATCTGAGGAATGTGTTGTGATTGCGCAGGCCTTGGAAACACAGATGTTCCTTTTGTGGGTTTGGCCTTTAATGACTTGGTATTTCACCATAAGAAATAATACACTAACACTGCAGCTATTTGAATGAAGAGGCTTGACGATTGGAACCTTCACTCAATATGTTGAATCTCTGTATGTGTACAAGACAAGACTTATGTTGCAGTTCGTTTTTCCACACCTTCATCAAGATGACGTCGCCCTCTCCATCCTCTACCTTCTGCAACGTTCTTACTGCGCCACGCTGGCACCAGTGTGCCTGGCTTCATCGACTAAATCCACCTCTAAGGCCATTAATCACTAAAACGCCACATTAAATAAAATCTACTTTTACGATCTCTCATTCTGTTTGTATTGAGGTTGTCCCTGAATGTTCTCAGCCTAATCACATTCACAATGACAGGACTGTTTTGTAGAGCAGACACACAAACAAACTAATTCACTGAAACATAGTTACTTTCAGTTTTCAGTTAAAGGGAACTGAGGAGAGTTGGATTTGCAGCCGTGCGTGAAGAAGTTACTCTGCTGTCTTTTGTTGACCTGATGGCTTTGATACGAGTATTTATTGTATGTGATAAAAGGCCACCTGCTTTCCAGACAAACACAGACGATTCAAAGATGATGGAACTGAATTAATAGAGCCCTTGTGTGTTTTGATTTTGCATGTTGTTTGCATTGGTCACACCCTGCCTTGCCTCCTGGTGTCATGGAAGTGAGCGGACAATTGGTACAACAATTCTCACGTCATACTTGTGTCATTTTAAAACTTAATATCTCTGTCTTTTCTGCAGCGGCTGAAGGATGAGATAGCAGAAGTGACAAGCGAGATTGAGAACCTGGGTTCTACTGAGGAAAGGTAAGAAAAAGGGACCTACACATTACCCACTCTGTTTAGCCTAAATTGGTTTGCTGCTTGCCTTCTATTGACTTAGCAAATGAAGCTGTCAATTATTAAAGTTGGGCCATCTCATCACACCAAATACACTTCTCCAAATTGGCTATGCTTTTAAGGCAGTTTAAATGTTTCATCAGGCACACCCCCATGATGGGAAGCCTCATTGAATAATGCAGTGGGTGTATGGGCAGAAGCAGACAATGGATGGCCTCAGGGGAGGGAGCACTTGGGTTTGGTCTACTCAAGTGGATAGGGATCCCATCAGCTTCAGATTAACCCTAAAGCACTCTCTCCTGGATCTAAAATCCATTAAGGTTCACGGTACCTTCTTGTGATCAAAGTTTCCTGTGATCGTCGTATTGAAGAAAGTACATGATAGGCTGCGCTGTAACCCTCGTGGAGGGTTGGACTTTGGCAGACGAAAGCTGAAGGAATGCTGGTGTGAGTGAGCCAGTGGGGAGAACTGGTGACCTCTCACCGGCTGGGGATGGAGATGTAACCATGGTGATGGCGGACACTTAGAGCGCACTTTGACCCCTGAATAACTGAAGGCCTGAGAAATGAGACGTTCCCATATGCAAAATGTCAGACGCTTTGTCAACACTTTTATTTTCGCAGTTGAGGGGGGAGGAAAGGCCAGCCTCTGCCAAACAAATGGAAAATGTTAATGGGAAAGACACTTTCAGTAAATGACGTTAACACTTTTATTGTAACCATCCAACCTTTGATGAATGAGTAGCATGACAGACTATTAATTTGTCGGATTTGCATGCAGTGTGATTCGTGAGTCATAACTAAAAGGTAAAAAATCTAAAGGTATGTATGATAGAGCAATGATTAAGTTGTTTGTGATGAAAAACAAATGCACCCAAAAAATTGCCCAAGAACATAAACATCAGTATTTGTTTCCTGAGTCTTCTGTGATACTGCATTTTGGTATATTTTGGATATGGACTCTTGGTTGGACTAAAAAAGCAATTTGAAGACATTATCATTATGACTGGTTTTTCTTTTTTCCTTTTTTTTTGTCTGACATTTTATAGACTAAATGTTTTTATATACCACAGTTTGTTTATATACGATGTTAGGGTCACATCAAGAGAAACAACCTGCAATCTGTTTTTTTTTCAGGAAAAATATGCAGAGGAATAAGCAGGTGGCCATGGGCCGAAAGAAATTCAACATGGATCCCAAAAAGGTAGGTGGCTGGTGCAGTTCTTCAGAAATGTGATTTGTCTCACGTTTTCACAAGCAGGATCTAACCTGGGGCTCTGCCTCTTTCTTAGGGGATCCAGTTCCTCATTGAGAATGACTTGCTGAAGAACACCAGCGACGACATTGCTCAATTCCTCTACAAGGGCGAGGGCCTCAACAAGACGGCCATTGGAGATTACCTCGGAGAGAGGTCAGAATAAAGATTGACTGCCTCTATCTAACCATCTCCCTTTCATGCTCTCCTATTGTTATTACTAGCATCCATCCATGTGGTTAATAAAAGCACTGAATAGCCAGTGCATATTTTCCATATTGCTGTGTTTCCTCTTGGTCAGGCACACGCCCATCCTTTCCCAAACACACTTTATTGGTCCCACATTTAGATCATCCTCTCAAGACGATGTCCGTTGCTCGACAGCTCACATCTGTCTTTGGTTATCTTACTCATTCATAAGTAACGTGATCAAGAGACTCACAGCTCAGGAATGCACGTTTGAAACGTCCGTCCTCAGACCCTCCTTGTTAGAGTGAACACATAATACAGGGAATAGTAATGGGTCTGATGTATGGTATGCATTGCTTGGGGACTTTCGAGCAGGTAGTGTTTCAGTCAGGGTGTGGTGAGGTCAAACCAGGAAATGGAGGCTCAGGCTGTTGATGAATGCATTTCATTCGATTGTTATCAAGTCTTCTAAGCATTTTTGATTCTGTCAGGAGGAGTTGGAGCAGTGCAGGGGCGTCTTAAGATATTATTGGTCACGCACTAGTGACTGGAAATGACTCGGTGTACGAGAGCTCCTGAGAGGCTTCCCATGATCCCACAGGGCAGATCGTTTACTCTGAAGGGCACAAAGGTCGGAAATGATGTCATGATCAAGATTAGATGATAAATAGAAGTGGGGCTGAGGATGTTCCTCTTCTATGGGGTTTGGTGGGAGTATGTAGCTTAAATCGATGTGAGCAGGATCATACTCTGAGCTGAGTCCTCAGCGTCTGTTGGGGCTTAAGACTAGACGTTTAAAAATGAAAAAATATTTATTATTTTCTGACATTTTAATGGTTTATATAATATAAACCATTGTCAGTCAGCTATCCCTTGTACATTTTGTCTTGCACTTTAGAAATTTTAACCAATAAGAAATTTTCCACATTCTGTCTCCTGCAGAGATGAGTTCAATATCCAAGTCCTCCATGCCTTTGTGGAGCTTCATGAATTCACAGACCTCAACCTGGTCCAGGCCCTCAGGTAAGACGGCATCCCTTCAGGAATCTGCATCATCAGGTCTGCTGCAGACTCACCAAGTCCTTATCTAGATCTTCATAGCTTTTTTTGTAATACCATCCATTAGTCTGAGTCTTCTTATTTGCAAATTGTAAATATGCAGCTGTTAGTTTCAGTTTCCTCATGAGAGCTCATTTAGCTTTTTCACAGTGGAAGTGGTCTGTTGCTGATTTCTGAGCTGTGTCCCCTGACAGACAGTTCCTGTGGAGTTTTCGGCTACCTGGAGAAGCACAGAAGATCGACCGCATGATGGAGGCCTTCGCCCAGCGCTACTGTCAATGCAACTCTGGTGTTTTTCAGTCCACAGGTAGCTCCAATATACCTTAAACTCTTCATTTGTTATTGTCATAAAAAGCCAAGGAGTATGTAGTATGCAATATAGACATTTTTGTCAGCAATATTGATGAATCAGTCACTCAAATTCAGATTCCTAATGAAAAAAATAATTACTAATTTAACTCTTAAATTTCTTAATTTAAAAGGAACTATACTGGATGAACATGTGTCTCCCTGAAGCTCAAAATTTTCCATATTGCATTGAGATCTAATGGCATGTCAATAGGAAGTCTGCTGGGGCGTACTATGTTATGGAACCCTGTCTGGCTTTGGGGAAATAATGCCCTCAGCAGACTGCCTCTAACAGATGGATGCAGATGGATGTGAATAATGCATCGAACTTCTCAGCATCCTAACGGGCCAGATAAAGTGCTGCTGCGTCAGCCGCTTGCTGGCCACGTTGTCTTTTAGCAAGCAAACACACACACACACACACACACACTCTCTCACTCGCGGACACATCCAGAAACACGCATGCATACTTAGTTGCCCACACGCAGCCTTTCACTCCCACCCACTCTACTCGCTAACGAAGCTTCACTTATCTGGTCCTCTCTGTTTGGCTGTGGTCCTCTAAGTGCAGTCCTTTCAGCTTAGCTAATTTACATTCATATTTAAATACCACATTAAACACTGGCAGCAGTTTTATGGCAAACAGCAAGATGGCTTTTTACTGTCTCATAAAGCTCCACCGTCTCTTATGGTGTGATCGCTCTTGTTTGTGCGTGTGTTACAGACACCTGTTACATCCTGTCATTTGCCATCATCATGCTAAACACCAGCCTCCACAACCCGAATGTGAAGGACAAGCCTACCGTGGAACGATTTATCTCCATGAACAGAGGAATCAACGATGGAGGAGACTTACCTGAAGACCTGCTCAGGGTCAGTATGGTGCTTATTTACTTCTGCTGCTTATTTGCCTCCTTGTGAGTGATTTCTCCTCTGGGTCCATGTCTCAAACCTGCTCTGTGTTCATGGTTAACTTCCTGTATTGTAGAATCTCTATGAGAGCATCAAGAATGAGCCTTTCAAAATCCCAGAAGACGATGGCAATGACCTCACACACACTTTCTTCAACCCCGACAGAGAGGGCTGGCTGCTAAAGCTGGGTGAGTGACACTGTAAATACATGCGCACAGTTATTTGAGCACATAATAAATTGTCAGAATAATGAAACTCTCATCGGGGTGGCTGTGCCAGTAGACTACTGTGTGTTTTCAAGACTGAAAATCCATAAAGTGATAACCAATGTCTCCCCTGAGGTTAATAACCCTTGTGTATGTACATGTGTGAGTGTGTTAACGTGTCTCTTAGTATGTGTGGATAGGTGTGTACACACTCGACTTGACACTTTTAAAGACTTCTCAGCTGGCTTTAATGTATTATGAATGTGGCCCTGAGATCAGTCCAACACGTGTGGAGGCCTTTGAATTGTTGAGAACAGAGCATATTCATACACTGACATCCAGTAATGCTGACCTTCACGGCTTGTAAATAAAGTGTCTACACATACAAACAGTTTAGAAATGTTTTATTTGAGAGCACATTTTTCCCTTGATCATATTTTTTTTTCCCTTTTTTCACTGGACATTTTGGTCCGAATGGGAAATTATGGAAAGTCTTATTAGGCCTTTGAGTTTTTAATAATAAAAGGTGTGTTTTGGTGCGTCTGATTATTTTGTTGGTTCTGATTAAATTTTACCAGTGTTTCGTGACATTTTAAGGGCTGTTTTGTCATGACCTTTTGCTAATATATGACTTAAACACAAAAACATGCGCACAGGTGTACCTGCATCATCACAAATGTTCCACAGGATGTCAGCTGGCCCTTACTGGTCACAGTCGCTCTACAAACCAGAAAAGCACAACCGTGGATCTCTGAACTCTTCATGCTCTGTTTCCTCTGAGATCTCTCTCTGTTGTACAGATTCACAATGAATTTAAAAGGCATGAATCTGCAATGAAATCAAATTTCTTCAATCACTGTGAATCTTTACAACCAATTACAGAAAGTGAAGAATTACTCTTTCTCCAATTACTCCAAATTGGTAGATTTGAGTAAAACAACTCGGGTGGAAAGTAAATTACTGGCTATAACAGAAATGGACCGAGTGGAGGTGAAATTTTAATGTAGTGCTTTACAGTAGATCCCCCTTGTGGACTGATGTGATAACAGCAGATTTGTAAAATCTGTTGACCCTCATTATGAAACATTCTTCGAAAACGAGAGCTGTAAAGCAGTGCATCAAAGCCTCCCTGGAACCTTATTAACAGGACTGTGGTGCAATAATTCCTTATCATTTAATTTGATTTTTTTTGTTTTTCTTTTCCCCTTCGTTTGTTTGTTTGTTTGTTTGTTCCCATGATTTTGGCTGTTGTCTTTCCTCAGGAGGTATGTACACCTGCTCTTCCCTAACGCTAGTCCATCTCTCAGCTCTCAGGTGCTTTTGGTGGTCCGCCATGCTTTTGTTCTCTTGCTCATTTTTCATTTGTTCACACAGGTTGTTTTTTTTTATTTTTTCATCAGTAGATTTTTTTTTTGTTTTAGTTTTATTTCTTGTCTCTCCATTGACTCATTTGAACTTCAGATGTTTGTCTGTTCAGTTTCTCATTGAACTGGTGGTTTGTCCACACTCTTTTATCTCTGTGGGTGGTTGACGGGCGATTGCGGGGTTCCTTTGCCATCCTGTGGTCTCGGCTCGGGGAGCTGCTGCTATGTGACCACTCTACCGAGCAGTTTGACCCTCTTTTCTCTGTGTGCTGTGGTGGTCACTCTCTTTGATCTGTTTTTGGAAGCTGCATTATCCCTTTTTTCCATACAGCAAGTACAGCAAAGGACTTCTTGACTCTCCAAATTGACCATGAATCCATTTACCACACTGGCTTTTTTCTTTTTCTTTCTTTTTTTTTTTTTTTTTTTTGCTGTCTGGTTGTATGGAAAGGGAATACTGCACCTTTTCAACAATGTGGCTCTGCTGTCCTCATCTTCTGCTGTAAATGAACCTGAAGTTGTAACAGTGTGACTGCCACATGGTGTGGTGCTGGACCGGACTGGACCAAACTGTGGGAGTGTGGGCAGAGGAGTGTACAGAAAGGGATTCAAGCATGCTTCATGTATGCTCGATATGTTCAAGTTCAAGTGCACGTAGTTTGACTGTGCATTGTTGTAGTTAGTGCATCTTTCCTAATATTTAAAAAGAAGACGAGGTGCTCATTGAATGTGATTTTTGCACAAAACACCCAGTTGCTAATTTATCCTGACCAGATAAATCATTTCCAAAGGATTCATAAAACTATCAACAACTGGATATGATTTACAAGAAAACCTGTTCCCTCTTGACCTTTACTCACCCATCCTCCTGCAGTCCTGTCTTGCATGGGTGCCTCCCTTCACTCAGCTCCGCTTCGGCCTAGCACCACCCACACAGCAGTATGCACTGATCTGCTGGGACATCCTTCCCGGTCTCATGCATTCTTTGCACGAGGAGGAGGTCCTCTGTCTTTCTTGCCGCGACAGGAACTGACATGACCGTGATACCAATCGCAACCTCCAGCCCAACCCAATCAACTCTCAGGCCGTCGGCTGTGTGATTCTGCCACCGCGTCTGTGTTTTCTGTTTGTCTGCCTTTTTTTTTTTTTTTTTTTTTTTTTTTATGTGTCGCAACACACTGATGAGTCGAGATGTGGCGAGGAGCTCTCCGTCTCTGCCTGTCGAGTGAATTGTGTCGATGCTGTTTGTAGATAATAACAAGTGTAGAGACCGAGTTGTCTGACCTGTCATGTTGTCTGTTATTTGATGGAAGATCATATACAGTGCTTAATGCTGTTATATGATAATACCAGTGTGTTCTACATGTTTGTATACATGTCTTCAAAGCCTCCTCTCTCCTGATAGGTGGGTTTCACAGTGCAGCTTTTACTAACATTGGTGGTGGGATAGCCAAGTTTAGACAAAGTCTGATGCTTAATGTCATGTTTAGAAAGAAAGCCCACCCACACACACACATACACATACACACACTGGACGCTGCTCCAACGTGGCTGAGAGCCTACTTAACAAAGTCAAAAACAGGAAAGCACACCCCCAGGCAATGAGTTTCCTGCCCTCTTCAGTTTGTTGGCATCCCATCCTCCCAGAGCGAGACTGCCATCTGCTCCACTGATCAGGTTTCCCCTCACAGGAAGTATGAGTGACAAAAGAGTATCAGAGATCAGCTACAGATCAGTGGGTGCAGAGTTAACCAGAGAGCCCCCACTGGGCGTGAAAGAGAACTTAATCCTCAGTCACTCTGTACTCTCCATATTCAGCCCTCAGATAAACTTTGTGGTGCTCTGCACGTTTGTCCTCTAGGAACTTCATTTGGGTTGTAGTTCATTAAGTCGAGTGAGCGCATAGATCTGTAACCTGTCTTATCGATTCATGCTTTCCAGACTTATTCCTCTGAGTGGACAAACGAGGAGAGTTTACAGACAAACCAAGACATTTACGTTTACATGAGCATTTACCATGTATGTTACACTGGCTGTTAACTGCCCAGTACCAATTATTAAAACATAGGTGTGACAATAGCTAGAAGTCCTCAAGTCAACAAAGGTCAAGGACAGCAGCCAGAGAGCTGAAGGCTATGTACTTGCGGTGATGGTGATCACATAGTGGTGCGGTGGTGGATCAGGGTGAATAGCAGGGTGTTCTGGGTAAAAGGACTTGTCTGGAGGCGTCATCTGTCTGTCTGCCCATACATCTGTCTGCCTGTCTGCTGCTTGACCCGGCGCTTCGGTGCTCATCTCTCTCTCTCTCTCTCTCTCTGTCTCTCTCTCTCTCTGTCTCTCTCTCTCTGTCTGTCTCTCTCTCTGTCTGTCTTGCTGAGCCTCTCTGACGCTGGCTGTTTGCTCCACAGGGGGACGGGTTAAAACCTGGAAAAGGAGGTGGTTCATCCTCACAGACAACTGTCTGTACTACTTTGAGTACACCACAGTGAGTACAGCTTTGTTTCTCACAGCGGAGAAGCCACTCGTTCTGTTCCTGTCGTTCCCCGTGTGCAGTGCTCTATCTTTTACATTTTTGTATCCGTCCAGGACAAAGAGCCAAGAGGAATCATCCCGCTGGAGAACCTGAGCATCAAGGAGGTGGAGGATAAGAAGCCTGTAAGCCCAGCTCCCTCTACTGGTTCATTCTGAGATTACACTCAATCAACTGAGATTGTTCCATTAGCATATTCACACCTTGACATTTGAAGATTAACTTTGAACTAGTGACCATCCATTTTTTCAAGCAGTTATATTTCAAAAACATCACCATATGATGCAGTGTAAAGAGATGAACAGTATACACATATGGAACTGTACAGAATTACTAGTTAGTTGCATTTTTAATTTAGCAATTATTCTGCATTTGCCGTAAAAACATTATGTTTTCTCTAATGAATTACCTCCGTCCACTTGATTTTTGCAGAACTGCTTTGAGCTTTTCATTCCTGACAACAAGGACCAGGTGATAAAGGCGTGCAAGACCGAGGCTGACGGACGCGTCGTGGAAGGCAACCACACCTTCTACCGTATCTCAGCCCCCACTGCTGAGGAAAAAGAAGAATGGATGAACAGCATCAAGTAAATGTTTATTCCCTCTCTTGTTAAAGGCTCAGTATGAGCAGTATTCAGTCTATGTTTCTAACCTCAGCTCAGTGCTGTAGGTCAGGGGTTTCCAAATCGACTTCATGTTGTTATTCTTATCTTGCTCAGACTTTAGGGATAATTGTGTTCTACGTTTTGCTCTCATAAGTTGAGTGCTTTGGGAGATGTAATCAGTGTTTTGGCGTCCTGTGCTGCTATTAAGTCAGTTTTTGTGGCTGTAGCTGTTTTTTAAACCCCATTTTTGTTAATATTTTGGCAAATTGGCACCATTACAAGTGTCACCTAATGTACCAATAGAGGTACAGATCTCTGGATTACTACAAACATGCTGATTCTCAGGAAAGTTCTGGTGCTATGTCCTCGTCTATGGTTTCTAACCAAACTCATGGACGTTGAGTACTGTTGGACATCAGATCTAATGTCCTCAATGTCCTCAGACAGAGCAAGTCCTACTCAGTCTAAAAACGAGTTGCGTGCATGTGTGCTCAGACTTGACTCCACCTCCACAACAGTTGAAGATGAGGTTTTCTGCATGTCTTTGCTATTTTTAACCCAAAAATACCTGAATGTTTTCCGTTAGAGCAGATTGTTTTCAGATATTCATGATGTTCCCGCACATCCACAGATGTTTACAGTTTCCTTGTAGAGATACCAATCACTGTAGTGTACGCCAAATGAGGTCCTCTTTTGATCAGCACAGATTAGGACATTTTGCTGTTGTAGAAGGCGAAGAGAAAAAGCATATAAGAGCTGATTATACTGAGCAGGTCTTCTGAGTAAAAATGAAGTAAAAACAAAACAAAAAAATGTTAAATGCTGAAGGAGAAGGTTTTACAATCTCATTTGACTTTTATCACACATGTCCACATATGAATTCTAAGGGTATCGTAGGAGTGCAGCCAATTACACACTTAGGCCATTATCTCTTGCTGACATTTTCCTCTGCATGTCTGCCCACAGAGCCGCCATTAGTCGGGACCCCTTTTATGAAATGCTGGCAGCCAGAAAGAAGAAGGTGTCATCCATGAAGAGGCACTAGAGCCGTGCAGCACTCCTGACGTTGCACTTGGCAGAGCAGGGGGTCAGGGGTATTTGCTCGCCCTGTACAGAGGCCACATTTGAGGTCTGCCTCAGACCTCTCCCTGGGATTTCTCTAGGATACATTCTAGCTCTGGCTTTGGGACTTCACAGACCAGAAAAACAGGAAGCATGCTGGGGTTTCTAGATAAGAGTCAGGGTCAAAGCCTCCTCTAACCTCCCGTCTGAATGTCCCTCCTTCTCTCTCAGCTTTGTATGTGCTCTTTGTCTGTGAGGCCGAATGGGAACCTTGCTGTGTAACTCAGCAAAATCCTCTTTGAAGATGCTTTAAAGAACATCAATCCCATATACATTGCACAGATACAGTATACAACATGCATACACTCATGCAGGCCCCCTGTAGCACACATCTTATAAACTCAGCAGGTCTGACCAAGTGTGACGCCCCAACCAAAATATTCACAAAGAAAATACCTTTTCTGATGTGCTTTAATTTAATATGTTAGGGTAATATGTGTCTATTTTTACAGCTTTTACTGTTAATTCCTCAAGTCTTTTTGTTTTTGTTTGCTTTTGTAAAAAAAACACCAAAAAAAAGAGAAAAAAGGGCAACAGAACTATGGGGGGTCTAACTTGTTAGTGATTTTATAGAAAAGAAATAGAAAAAAAACAAACTTCCCTGTTCAAAATGAAAAAAAAAAAAAAAAAGCTGCCACTCAGGAGATTGTACAAAGTTCTGCGGCGTCGACGTGGATCCAGTTCAAAGCCATGTGAGGAAAGAAAGGCTCTGTGTGAACCTGCAGTGCAGGGGGGCGTACTGCTCCACATGGGGGGGGGTCTGCTCGTCTGGACGGGGGCTCAATTCTCACTGTTCATTTCCTGAAGGGCCTGGAAATGCATGTTGGGGGTTAGTGTCTTTGTAGAGGCACTGGGGTGTTTGTCACCTTTGAGCTTCTGTCTGAGGTCTGAGGCTTACGTCGTCTGGGAATTCTGATCTTTTTAATTTTTTTTTCCCCCCATGCATTTTTCTCTTGCTCTCACCAACACAAGGCCACTTCCTATTACTGTATCATTCTAAAAAGCAATTTAATTGTCAGTTACCTTCACTGCTGCACAGTGCCTGGCGCTCTAGATGAAATGTGATGAGAAAAGCTGCTGGTTAGCGACAGTAATTCAGAGTTTTCTTCGAACAACATTTAATCTTTGTCTCCTGCCTTTGAACGTACTTTCTTTGTAAATGGTTACCTATTTGATGGTAATAAAATCACGTGTCATTCTTAGCCTTCAACCCAACCTCACTCATCACTGTACAATACTGTGTGCCTCAGGGTGTTTATGCATAAGACATAATATGACATACTCTTGTAGAAGCTTTAAAGTGGCACAAATAAACGTGGTTCTTTGAAGCGATGCCTGGAGAAGTGTTGAATGACCTCCATCTCAGGATCCAAGGTGTGATGGAAAGCAAAACTGTTGGTTGTTTGAGGAATGTACTGCGGTGAAGCAAAAGATGGAGCAGCAGGATGGCTGAGTGGTCACACCGAGGCAGTGACACGTCCGTCGCTTTGCGTGTTGAGGTACAGTTTTGCAAATGCGGTTGTCTTTTCTACTCTTTTTCTGGATTCATCTCTTTCCTTTTCATCTTTGCCGGCTGGTCACCATCCTCACCCCCTGCCTGTTCTGTTTCCTGGTTCTCTTCCCTCTATGCTTTCGAATCCTAGAGAAATAAGGAAAAATGCAAAGCAATCATAATTCTAGACAGTATTGGTTTATTTATCAAAGTTGTACATACTTAAGTGTATAGTGGGTATTTTGTCTTCATTTTGTTTATTAGTTGTGCCATTTACTTGTCATTCCGTTCAATAATGTTTGATTTGAGGTTTCTATCATTACATTTAATCAAGCTGAAATAAAGATGGATTTGTCAACACTGCCTGTGAATTGACTCACAAAACTGCAGGTTAGCATGAAGTTACAATAGTGAAATATCTCCAGCAGGGGGCGGTATGTGATCAGGAGTCCTGAAGCGGACCGCTGCAAGCGAGCAAGCGAGTGAAGCGTGCGTTTTGATGTTGCTCAGTAATTTCAGCTGTTTTGAAGTCTTAGCAAATCAAGCACTAGTGAAATTATGGGGTAAAGGAGGACGAGATGTTGTATGTCCACGAATACCGAAATTTACTTCCACTAAACTTCCAACTCGGTACAACATTTCCAACGCTTGCAGAAGACAATCCTCTACAGAAAAACAAAAAAAAAAGCAATTTCCTGTTACTGTTCACAGCGAGATTTTATTTAGAGCACGGTAACATTTCATATTTTTTACACAACGTTGCTTTTAAAGTATTTATGGCGCAAACGTCGCGGCAGCAGGGAAATGTCGATATTTACAAGTGAATATGTATCATATTAAATGATGCCTGGAAAAGCAATCAATAGTTTTTCCCCCCCAATGCAACGGGCGTGCAGGAAACAGCAGGGGCATGTTTGTAGTTCTCAGCATGAAGATTAAAATGCAAAGTACACACACATCACCTATTGATACTTTGTGTTACATTACATGGCTTGATAAAAAAAGAATCTACTTAAATCTCATCTTGTGCAGAACTGTGTGTACTCCAGCTGTCATCCTGCAGTAATTTCAAAGTGTGAGACAATTGTTTTCATTCACTTGGTATTAGGATGAAGGATGGCCGAGCGGGTTGCAGCTGTTGCCACATCTGTGGTAAAAAGTTGAAAGTGTCCTCTGCTGTTTGACGTGACTCAAATGCGGTTTTACACTCTTATATTTGCATTTATAGCTATTTGCTATTACATGATGAGCTGCCTGCACACATTTGCAGAAAAAAACACAAATCTGCTTTTCAGCATCTTAATGTTACAGAGACGGCCATTCAAAGCAGTTCTGGTAAACATTTCAGCAAAAAAAAAAAAAAAAAAGTACCTTTGCCTAAATCAGCTTAAGTCCCAGTTGATTCACATTTACATTGTGGAGATGCAGAGCCCCATATGGCTTACATCGAGCAGGTGGTAGAAGTACACAGCTTAAGTAAAACCTACATCAGGCTTCTGAATGCTTGAGGTTATTCAAGTTGAGACGTGTTTATCTCAGCGGCACAAAAAAGGGGGAAAAAACTGTTTTCAAAAGGCCTTTGATCAAAGAAAGATTAAAATCTGTTAGTCTTTTTCAGCAAAACTAAATTATACCAAATTCAAGGTTAAATGAAAAGGTGCTTATTTATATGATATTTTCCTCTGGGCCAGACCCTGAAGTGTGTTTTTGGGGGGATGAAACGATTTGTTCCAGATGTGCGTTGAAAAGGCATAATAGCAAAACAAAACAATATTTCTGCTTTGCATCAGTGAGTCCGATAATACATTTAAGGGATTTTCTTTGAAAAAAAAACAAAAAAGAAAACAAAGTGAATGGTTAATTGCCCACAATCATTTTTGCACAACTACATACAAGCAATATTTTGCACTTCTGTTGCAGAACAGGATGATAATGACGTTTTTGAGAATTACAGAGTAGGGCCAAGGAGGTGACCCTGACTGATGGGAAGTGAGAGGCATGTTGCCACGGCGAAGGGGAAAAAAAAGCTGAGAAAAAAAAAAAGGTTGAGAATGTGTGGTGGTGGTGGTGGTGAAGCAGCAGCAGGGAAGTTTTTGTTTTTCACCATCTGTGCTGTTCTTCACTTCTCGTATTTCTCAGCGTAGCGTGGCTAAGCAGGCACTTGAAAAAGGCAGCCTACTCACATGTCTTTTCTGTGGCGTTGAGGTTTGTGTGAGAAGGGGAATGTGATATACTGTACAGCACTGGGGGGAGGTTTCATCATTCTTCATGCAGAGCAAATCAACAGGGAACAATAGGAGGAGGCACGTACCGCACAGAAGGGAGGTTTTGTTAGAACAAACTGTACTGAGAAGGATTTATCGGGGTTGAATATTCTCCTGGAAAGTCCATATAAAGTGGCACGGCACTGTACCTGACCTCACTGCACTGAAACACACCGGACCACAGCACTCAGTCATGCTGTCATGCCATGCCTGCTCCGTGAATTCACTTCACTGTGGTTATGATGATGAGGTGGGAAAGGCCTGGGCCTACAGCAGCTCTCATAGGCCAGGCGACGGGATCCTCCGTCTCATCCAGTAAGTGGAGACATGTGAGACCGGTTGGGCTCCAATTAGGCCCAGACGGTTTCCCAGAAGTGCAGGAGGCCTCCCCCTGCCTCTCAGCCCACCGTAGTGGGTGAAGGGGTGCACCCCACGGTGTCCGGACCTGACCTCAGCTGGCATGAGAAGGGCCCTTTCTCGTATGGACTCATGTAGGCTGAAGAATGTTGCACACAGACAAGCGTGCTGACTTAAACGCAATACAGCCTGGTGGGTATTTTCTCTTTAACCAGTTCACAGCTGCACAGAATTTGCTCCAGCAGGTTTTTTGGTTTGCAGTTTTGCATACATACATACATGACTCTTTGAAGTCGACATGTTGCAGTTAAAAGCTGTTGGTTCAGAAGACTGCACCCCATCAGATCTCCCATAATACCACTGTCCTGTTTCTGAAAATATGACCAAAAAAGAAAGAAAATCACACACAGACAGACTGGAGCCAGGTGCAGCTCATAATCAAAAATCCTCTGAGATACTGTGTTTTAAGTACATATAAACTTCAGGTGCTGTGTTGACAGATGCACTGTTGCTTTACTGGAAGAATAAATCCTGCTCAAATCGCTCCAGGAATCTCCTGCTCTGCAGAGGGACACTGCATTCTCCCTCGGGGCAGGATTTCTGAGAAAGGGAGTTGTAAAAACAGCCACAACAAAGTGTCCCTCCCCTTTATCCCCCCACCCCACCACAACTCCACTATCTCTCTCTCTCACTTTCCGCCTGACGCACACCAATATAGCTATGCAAATACTGCACTTACAGTATATCACAGCATCTTGTTGTACGTAAGTTGAGAGCGAGATTGTAACAGTGATAGTGAAAAGCAGGAAAACTTTGGCTTCTGTTCAGTGCAGAGAGTAGAACGCAGCGGGGATCTGGAATATATGATTTACTGATTTAGTTCAAAGCATCCTCCCCCCTCAACCCCCCCCTCCCCCCAAAATGCTGTTGAGAAAGTTTGAAAACTGCCCGCAATGCAAAATCCTGCAAAACATC
The DNA here is from genome assembly GCF_020382885.2 of Scatophagus argus. Taxonomy (NCBI): domain Eukaryota; kingdom Metazoa; phylum Chordata; class Actinopteri; family Scatophagidae; genus Scatophagus; species Scatophagus argus. The sequence continues at coordinate 14,034,132 of NC_058508.1, forward strand.
TAATTAAAACAAGCTGTAGCAGAAATCAAAATGAAGATCTATGGCCTCTCTTTAGCTGAAATAATGAAACTGAATTTGAACTGCAGAACTGTGTAAAACTGGGCAGCTTCTGTTTTCAAGTGATTGAATTGAGACGTCCCTAAACTGTCTTCGTATCAAATGAAACTCTCCTAAAGGTTATCATTTTCCGTAACTGCTCCAGTTCTTCCGCTTAAAATGTTACATAAAGTCTTATTGGTAGTTGACATACTGCCCTATATACGGGACTGTTAAAGGTAATAAACACAGTGTGAAAACAAACAGGTTGTATCACATTGCCAGTTACCATCCTTCTGACTGATTAGAAACCATAAACACACATGCGTAGCAAATAAAAGCCCCTTTTATCATCTGACAGTTACTGGCATTCTTGGATTACAATGGAGAATTGATGCAGCCACCTTAACTTTAAATCTAAGCATTTGTTCCTGAATATAATCGGTTCAAAGAATTGAATTTGACTGAATAAAATCGAGTTGAGAGATAGACGCTGTCTGAGTGCCGCATCAATTAGATTTACTGGAAAGAAGAATCAACTTTTGTTTTGTTTTCTTGTGTAGGCCTACAGTATTTTTGGTAGTGAATTTGCTGATGCAGAATAATTGTGTGAAAAGGACAGAAGGTTGTTTGTCCCAGCGGGAAAATGGTATTGTGGGATTTTTCTGCACATTCATGGAGCTGTGGGTGGCTCTCGTTCTGGGAAAGTCAGTATTTTATTATTATTTTTTTTTAATGTGGTGTGAAAAGAAACACTTTTCTTTCTCCTTGCAATGCCTTAATCTCATGCCTTAATATAATGTCCTGTATGTCTCCTCCCATTGATTGCAGTTTATTGTGCAGCCTAATAATTAGAGGCATGCAGCTCTGCAGAAATCTCAGATCAGACCTGCTGGAAGCTAGATAAGCTGAAGCGATTTCTGGAAGGAGCAGATTGTTTGTTTACGTGCAGATCCAGGGTTTGGACAGATTGTACCCTCCTGCCAAGATTTCTAGCTTAAAACCGGGAAAAAGAGGGAAAAGGAGGCCCATGGTTTGGAGTGGCTCCAGAAGAATTTCCTGTCTACAGGGAGTGCCCAGCTACAAGGGAAAGGAAATGCCTTGAAGAGAGGGAGAGAAAAAGGCCTCCAGTGCTCCTTTCTATTCTCCAATCCAGGACCAGTTTACTGCAGCACTCTATTTTTTTTTTTAAATGATTAATTGTGATTAATGTCTTTGCTACTCCTGGAAGTTAATGAAATGCTGCAACATTTGAGAATCAGTGGGCTCCTTCGTCTATGTCCGCGCTCCACTGTGTGAGGGATGCAATCAGCATACATAGAAACACGTAGGAGAGGCTGTGGAGACAGGAGCACCCTCTGTTAGGACACTGAGCTGCTGTTTGCAGAGGTCACGGACCTCAAAGAGTAGGAGTTTCGCATCTGCAGTGTCGGTCCGAGAGAGAAAAATGGGATTAGTGCGGCCGGCTGTCTGAGAAACAAAGCGAAGAGAGCTGTGAAAGAAGAAGACATGCATGTTACTGAGCGATGACGCAGCTGCAATTTTATTAGAAGCTATCTAAAACCTGGAAATGGTCCCAGATCACGGTTGAAAAGATGAAAGAGCACTCCTCTAACTCACTCTAGCAGAACTCCGAACAGGAACACACCTGGACCAGTAACAATGGGCTCTATTCAACACTCCCAATGGCGTGTAGTCAGTTTATAGTTCCCTGATATGACTTCATTGTGTCTGCCATGAAGACTTTTCGTGTAAGGTCTTCGAAGGCCCAGTCATACACACATATGGAGTCATTTACTTACAGAGAGAATAGCTGGGATCAAAGGTTTCCTCTGAGTGAGTGATGCATCCTGGGTAGTATACTCAAACATCTGTGACTGACTCAGGTCCCTGAGACAATGTTGGGCATGAAGCAAAAAGACAACTTATCATTAAATCAAGGTGTACCTTCTGTAGAATAACAGAAAATCTTCCAGGTAAACCTACTCTGACTGACTGAAATGTCCCTGTCCTCTACCTGTCACATATCTCACGCCTCTATCTACTTTTATCTGTACAGTAACCACAAAACTGGTGTGTAAACATTGCACGTACACACTAAATCCATCCGGAAATGTCTGCCTTCCTGGCACAGCTCAGGATCAAGTTACTATGACTTAGATCTAGAGGAAGTGTGTGTGTGTTGGTGTTTGCATCTGTCCAAGTGCATAACATTTTATCAGTGTATTATCCTATCTGCATGCAAATAATGTACGCATGCACACGCAGGGTGAAGGTTGGTTGTGCACAGACAATGCATATGTACATCATACACACCCATGCTTTTAAAGCAAATTTAAACAAGGTGTTCTCAGTTAACAGCATCTCCCGGCCAACCTGCTATTATAGTGTAGACAGATTTATTACCATCTGCCCAGTGACATCAGCCAGCTATTTCTGGGGTTTGTGGGAATCAAAGTCCATTTAGAAGATCACGATTATGTCATTGGCTCTCTTTGTCTCCAAACATTTGATACTGATAAACGGATGGTGGCGGCAGTGGCAGGCGCTCTGAGATAGGCGGGCAGCGTCAGATCAGTCATATTATCTGCCATGATGCAATCTGAATGTTTGAGACTGCAGTTGATCATGATCTGGAGAATAGTGGTGGTGGTGCAGGGGATGGGGAGGGGTCATGGCAGATTTCTCCAGATGCAGCTTGTGCCATCATGGTGATGTGACCTCACAGTCAGTTGGAAAGTGCGCAGATCAAAGAGGTGCAGATTGTAAGCCTGCACGTGGTGGTTTCTTCCCTCTTGTTTGCACATGACTCACAGATTGTAAAATATATTAAAAGAGTAACATGACAATTTGGGAAACACATTTATATACATTCTTGCCATCAGTTGGATTAAAATACCACTCTCTACACAAGTCTTTTGCAAATATGATGGTATTAACCAGGACCTAGTTAGCTTAGCTTCATGCAGACTGGAAACAAGATGGAAAAACACAGTTTTGCTCAGTCAATACCCTTAACTTCCTGAAGTTTCCAATGGTTCCTGGTAACTGGTTTCAACCAAGAAATACTCTGTGGCTGGTAGAACAGCATGTTTTTGCTTTAAAACATGCTTCTTCTGGACAGATTAAACAAAGAAGGAAAATGTGATTATTAATAAGGTATAGTAAGACAGAAGGAGGCTGTTTTTCCAGGCTTTATGCTAAGGTAAGCTAAACTAACTGGCTGCTGGCTCCCTATTTACCTTACAGACATGAGAGAGAGCCAAGCCTATTTCCCAAATAGTCAAACCATTCCTCTCAAAGTGAACAGTTAAGATTATTTCACACATATATAATTTTCTGTCTCTTGAGAGTCTGTAGTCCTAAACCTGTTGCACTGTGGATCAGCAGACATCCACACTATAATCTCACACCTTTGAACTTCAGTTTTCCAGTAAATGTTGAGGTGCCATGTGCTTAGCATCTGGCACAATGTGGCTAGCGGTGGAAAATAATGACACACCGAGTGCCGAGCCCTGATGACGTTTGTGACATTTGTTTCTTCCTTTAACTTCTCCCTCAACACCATGACTGTGCAGTCAGGTTGACCAAGTCACAGTGTGCATTTCCTATCCTCACGTTAGCACTAGATGTCAAAATAGTCAGTCACATTGTGTCAGCTACACGTAATTTGGAAATAAAGGGTTATGAAATTCCAGTGAAGGTCTATCAGGAATTACACACATGACGCTTGTCTCAATAATAAACCCAGCTGTAACTCACATGGCTAATATGTTGGCAATTGCCTTTCCAGTTGCAACTTATCACAACAGCACTAGACATCTCTATTATTTGATTATGCCAGGAAAATAAAAGCAACGGAAAGAAAACTGGTGCCAGAAAATGGACAAGTTTATCACAGCTGTTGTGACACGAAAAGAGTCCCCCTCCCCTCCTGCTAACCTTGGGAAGAGCAGAAGTGGCACCGACCCTGTCAGTGGGCCACAGTGTGGTGCTCTGTAAATATTGGAGCAGTGCCTGGAATTGAAGAGCTTGCTGGTCATTTGCTGGCACAGCCAACGTCAGATGTCATAAAATCAGGAATCAAAGGATTTATACAATACAATGACCTGCTGTTAAAAAGAACAATGAACAACTGTTGTGAGATCGATGGACACAGTCAGTTTCGAGGAAATAACTGAGTACATTTATTACTGTATCATACCTCTGTTCTGTTGTACTTCATTTCCTGCTGCTTTATTACTTTACATCCACTCCACTGAAGTCCAGGGGGAAACACTGTAGTTTCCTCAGATTAAAACATTACACACAAAACTGGTTCATAACATACAGTGTCTGACTTATTAAGATATCGCACATAATGATCCAAAGATATCATTATATAACCGATTAGAATCATTCTGCATAGTTACTTTGACTAATTAAAATAATTGTGTGTGAAAGGTACAAGTTAATAGCTCTGTGTTTTGCTCTAAGGCCTTCCCAGCAGGCAGCTGTGATGATGATGTTGCTTGTGGTTATAAATAGACTCGTGTGTGGTATGCTGGGAGGAACGCTAAGTACGGCATGTGCTCGTAGCATGTCACGCTGCCAACTTTCACCCTCGGATGTCAACAATCCATATGTTAGTAACCTAGTAAATGAAATAAAAAGCTGTGCAGTGTGGAGAAAAACCCCTTGTATGCTGGTTAATTTACTTTAAGAAGTACAGGCAAAGCCTTACCCCTTAGTTCCCGTAAAGAACGGGCTTAATGCTTCCAGCTTTGCAGCAACAGTTTGGGGAAGACTCTTTTTGCTGTTGCAGCATGTCTGCACCCCTGTGCACAAAGTGAAATTCATAAAGACACTGTTCGACAAGAACGTTGCTGAGAAAGTCAATTGTTCTGCACAGGAACCCAACCTCAAACCCTTTGAGTGCCCTGGTGGGGAGGGGGGGGACACAGGGCACAAATTCCCACGGCCACACCGTTGGCTTTTATAGCTGCGATGAGGGTCCGATACTGATTCCCATTGTTTTAAAATAGGATATCTAACAAGCTTATATAGGTCAGGTCAGGTATTCACTGGCCATATAATTTATTACTGTGTTAATGTTTATACCTGACAGCAGTTCCAATACTATGACGAAATGAATGATATTAACAAAGTGTTCTTCCTTGTAAATTTACAGTAACGCTCTGTGGTAGAGTAGTGCAATCGCCCATGAGCAAAATCATCTTTTGTGAATTCCTGGTGTCACCCCACAAACACAGTGAGGACTACTCTGAAATGTTTCAAAAATAAGTTTTTCGTCCCAAATATAACGTGAAAATAGTTTGAGTCTGTGACTATATTTTTTTTTTTAAAGAATGAATAGTGAAATTGTTGTGAAATTGTTGTCACTCAGGGTTTTGTGGCTTGTACATCATTCTAGTCTGTGGTGGTCACACATGACGCTTCCCATAACTCAAAGAAGCACACAAAGAACGACATTGACAGCAACACACACTCACATACACACACACACACACACAGAACATTACCAGGAAATTATTACTGGATGATTGGTAATCACACAGAAGTAGTCTTGCTCAACAAGGAAGTGTTACAGTATAACAGCTACATAGGGTGAAGCTCTGCAGCAAATGGTGACATTTAAACAAAGGAGACATGCAGGTAGAGACAGGAAGTGAACCTGCTGCACATGATAATGAAACACAGCTAACAGGAATTAGATAGGCTGATATGCCAGGAACCCTCCAGCATATCTCAGATCATCAGTGACAGTTCCACAGTAATTTACAGGATTTGAATCATACAGTACAGTTTATGTCTCACAGCTCTTTCATTCATACAGTGTCGTTTTAAAAAGGCTTCATTAAGTTACAAGATTTTATTCTTTATTCTAAATCCAATCCAGAGACTGTACAGTGCTTAGCGTTTGCTTGTGCTGTTGACTCAACATGAATTCAGGGCTTCCTGTACATATTCAGCTGTGCAAACAATAAGCGGCTCCTTTTTAACTGCCAATGGCACAAATAATTTGACAAAACTAGAAAAAACACACAGAGCTTTTCAAAGATCTCCCTACTCAGTGAAATTCTGCTCAACCAGGCTGCTCCAAAATATTTTGTCCAATAACATTTTTCTGCTTCTCACCCTTCTTTCCAGTTGAGAGGTTCTCTTTTTTCCCCTTCATGTCCAGCGGGTTTTCGGGAACTGTGAGCTAGAGTAAATTTCTGAGTCAGTGTGGGAAAACCTAAACAGCTGCCTTTTCCACTAAACAGTGGTTTAGACCATCGAGCTATCATGCAAAGCCTTGTCTCATCTGCTAAATTAAGGACGAATTCACTGACTTTGCGTGTGAACTCAGATCCCTTTTTGTGTCATGTTTGGGAGGCTAATTCAGCTCAGCCTGGATACACGTTTAGAAACACAAGAAAACATGGACAACACGGCGTTTGGTTTTATATTTAGATTCTGTAAACCGAAGATAAAAGACACTTAAAAGCACATGCATAAGCCTCCAGAGTCAAATCTGTCCATGCCAAGCCTCACACCCTGAGCCTCAGCTGCTTGGCCAAAGTCTCCCAGTGAGCTCCAGCAACAGACTAGAAAGCTTTCTTAGCTTCAGGTCACTTGGTTCCTCAGGGTTGGCCTGAAGTACACGCTGTCGCTTGTTTATTTTGTTTTCATTTATTTTGATCTTTTCTTGACGTCTGGGGGCACTTGCAGGTTTCTCCTTGCTATGCTCCCATTCCACTCTATCAAAAAGGTGTAATTGACATAGGAAATTACAGGCTGAAAGGCCGAGTCAGCATGCTGTGATGATGTGCATAGTAGTTTCCATGGAGCGAAAACAGTGTGGGGGGTTTCTCCCTCCCATCTCCAGTCCACTTACTCTCCCCTGTTCCCCTACACTGACTCTCATCTTGGTCCCAGGGGAGACTTTGGATGCTAAATACATGCCTCACAATGATGACACAAAAGATTTTCTGGAAACAAGTAGACTATTACGAGGGTATCCTGGCCCTGCTGTTCGTCTGAATCAGACAACACTTGACTCACCTCCGTGGACACAGCTGGCTTTTACAAAAGCCCATCAGGCTTTTTGGCGTCACTTCCCTCGCTCTGTTCAGCTCCCAGCTGAGGTTTGGTAAAACTAACACCAAAACAAGCGATCTGGGCCTGAGAGGTTTCAGAGCTATTTTGCATTTAAATTTAAGGTTTTCACTTAAAGGCCGGTTTCTTCTGGTGAGTAAAGTGAGAGAGCCGTTTTAAGAGGAAGATAAAATGTGACATGACGCCCAGCACCAGGAATTAATCGGCAGTGCAATAATCACCTGAGGCTGATGGTACTCATAGCTGAGTCAGTCGGGAGGGAACTGATGTGGATGGTATGAGCATTCAATCAGTCACATGCATGTTGCTAAAGATTAGATTTTCTTTCCATGACTAGCTGAAGTCACACTTCCTTTCGACAGCTTGAAGCTGATATGCAAATTGCTAGAAAATGATGAGAGATACAATTTTACCATATGAGTCAAGTCACTTTTTGAACTTCTTTTTTATTTTATTTTTTTATTTTTTTAAATAAAAGTAAGTTTAATCACCTTTTAATAATTTGATAAATGAGTCATAACATGCTATATTGTGGTTGTATGCAGGTGTCTATTAATGTGTAGTTTTGACAATTATAATCTCCCTCATGAAGACATATTTTATAACATTACAGCTGTTTCTTACTATATTGTCATTAACTGTCTGTTAATACACCAGCTTCCACTGACTGAGAGAGTGCTCACAGTTGACAAATACATTATTAAAGACTTTAATGTGCTTTTTACTTGAGCTCTGTCTTATGAAGGCAGATTTTATTCACAGAGTTTGGAACAGGAGATAAAAGTGTGTGTTTGCATTGTCATGCTAAATGTATAGCTCACCTTTTCTATGGATTTTAATAAGGAGCTTCAGAACAACCAAAAAACATGCTGGTTAACGCTGCAGGGAAAGGAGATAAAACTTCGGCAGCAGTGAGTAAACAATAACTTGCTGCCCTTGGATACCAGCTGTTGCTATTGGGAAACTAAATCTATTCTAAGTTCCCCAAATCTGGCGCCCTCTATGGGGAACTTGGAGCACCGGCAAGCTGCTACGAATTTCTCAGAAACTGAGTTCACACACTGAATCATTGCTTCACACTACAGTGGAACTGTTATACAACAAGAAACAAGTCCCCAAAAAGAACATATAATCATATGTGATCATCTAAATATATAATCTGATTAAACTCTTCAAAGGAAAAAAAAAAACCAAAAAAATTCTGTATTATTTAAAGTGTTTATGTGACACTTCAAAAGACACTAGATTACCAAAGGCAAGCACTACTTGAAACTCCTTAACTTTATTTTGAAAGAACAGCAAACAACAAAACAAAACAAAACAAAAAATTCTTTTAAAAAAAAAGAAAAAGAAATACATGCTTCCTGTCAATCTGCCAAAAGACAGAGAGGCTTTACTGGAAAAGAGAGGCGGAGTCTGCGCACAGCTAAGTTTATAAGCCCTCCTCTCCTCCTTCAGCTCCGCTAGTAACTCACAGCTCACCACGGGCAGCTCGCCGGCTGCCTACACACCGAGAAAACTACTTTGCAAGTGTAAAGTTTGTTGCCAAAGAACTACAATCCTGACAGACAAAGAGCCGGGCACGACAGCGCACATCGGTCTACTCGGATTTATACATTTTTAAAAAAGAGCCCGTCTGGAGAAGCATTGAAGGTGAGGATCTGTTGTTCTTTTTATTCTTTCTTTCTTTTTTTATAATAATAATAATAATAAGGAATTAAAAAAAAAATCTAAATCATGTTATCTACGTGTAAGTAACTTTCAAAAGTAGATCAATGGTCTTTGGTGTTTGTAAATGGAGATTAGCGAAGCCGGTCATGGTATGTAAATTGCGCAATCAGGATTACAGTGTCCTTACTGGAACTGACCGTGGTGGTGACTCCCGAGGGCAGATAGCGCACAAAAAAAGTTTCCCTGAAATGTCTGGAGGTTAAATAGACGCATTTTTTTTTTTACTTAAACTCATGTTAAAAGCTAAAAGTCTCTCAAACAGATTAGAGGAGTCAGGAAGTTTGGGTCGACTTTTTTTTCTTTTCTAGATGATTTTTCTAAAAAAGTAATGGCGGTCTGGAACAGTTTCCCCATCACCAGAGATGTTTAAAAAGCAATGATATACACAGCTTCCACATCTGGAAAAACAGTTTCTGACAGAGTTGAATTACATCAGACTTAACTATGAATTAAACATATCAATCATGGTGTGTGTATTTTAATGCTTATTGCCAGGAACTGAAGCTCATCTCCTCTCTTGTCTCTTCAGGTGTTAAATTTCCAGACAGACTGACCTCTTCCTGCCCTACCCGACAACCCTCTGAAGCTCACTTTGACCACCTACGTCTTCTTCTCTCGTCTGTGTGGTGCCCAGTGCTCCCCCCAGGCCGCCTAGAGAGTGGGCACAGAGCCATGGTAACTCACAGCAAGTTTGACAACGCAATGAGCAGCAGCCTCTTGGATTCCAGCATGCGGCTGCCTCACCGTTACAAGACCTTCACCAAGGCGCAGTTCCAGATGGTTCTCTCCACGCTCCACAAACTACAGGAGAGTGGCTTCTACTGGGGCGCTATCACCGGGAAGGAGGCCAACGCCATGCTGGCGTCAGAGCCCAATGGCACTTTCCTCATCCGGGACAGCTCTGACAACCGACACCTGTTCGCCCTCAGTGTCAAGACAGCGTCGGGCACAAAGAACCTGCGCATCCAGTGCGACACGACCTCTTTCTACCTGCCGACAGACTCGAAGAACATTCAATCTGTTCCCCATTTTGACTGCGTCCTCAAGCTGATCCATTATTACATGACTCAGAGCAAAGGGAACACTCGCAGTGGGAGTATCTACTACATCTACTCTGAAGTAGAGAAGGTCCCTCTGGAGCTCATCAAGCCTCTATCCAGCTTATCCACCTTGCAGCACTTGTGCAGGAAAACTGTCAATGGACATTTGGCCAATTCTTCTAAAAGAGACCAACTTCCTTATCCTCTTAAGGAGTTTCTCCAAGAGTATGACTCTCCTATCTAGAGGTCTTGAACTGATGCTCTTGCAGGGGCTGAGACTTGAGAGCGTCGAGGAGAAACCGGATGGTTTCAGGACAGCTATGGTCAACGACACGAGCTGCGTCCGAGGACTTATGATGAAGAGCCAGAGGCAAGACAGTCAAGCATCCGAGCTTGTGAAAAGAGAGCAGTTTAGCGTAATGACAAGGTGTGTTCTCGCTGGAAAACGGACCTCTTTGATTCTGCATTTCAGAAAGAGACGGGATAGAGGACTAATCCACACACAGAGGGCGCTGCTGTGACCTGGCAGTATGAAAGAGAGAGAGAACCTCTGGCAATGACGTATGACTTACTGAAAGCCGAAGTGAGGCTCACAGTCAGCTGTCTGCAGTCTGATGACACACAGGTTCCCTCTGCTGCTAACCAATGTGCTGCGAGGCTGTCCAGCTCCATTCAACATGTCTGCCTCCTCAGATGATAATCTTGGACGTATGTCAGACACGTCTGTCCAGCATTCTGGGATTTCTGACCAAGCGTACGCTGGAAATTCAAAGACAATAGAAACACAATATAAATGAGTGGACTCTGATGGCCCTCTGAGCTTTGTTTTTTTTTTTTTTTTTTTTTTTTTTTTTTTTCAGTCTGAATTTTATAAAATGTTTTACAACCAGAAAATGTGGAAGGAAGACGTGTTTCTATTATTTTGTTCGGGGGAAGGGTTTATGCCAAACTTGCCTGAACTAGACAGCAGCTTGTTGAATCCTGCAAGGTCTTACTTCAGTCACATCTTTTATATGGCTTCACATGTGAGGAAATATACACCAGAAGATGTGATAGTTTTTCTGTGACAGGATTGCCATTGCTTACAAATGAATGTATTAAATAATAACAACTGTCTTTTCCTGACGAGGAGAAGAGTCCAAATGTTTCTTATTTTCATGAGTTTACATGAGTGAAGGTGAAATCTGATTTTGTGCTGTCTTTTATAAAGATGTATTCTTTGCCAGACAAACTTGCTGGCTGTGGATGCTTGAAGATATTTGAGTAATTTGACAAAGCAGGCAGACTGATACAACTTTGCACTTATTTATATTTGTATGAACATGTGATTAATTTATAATAAAAGAGCACTATTTTTCTATGAAATGAGACTTCGGTGTTTGCTTTATTCTGACTAAGGCCTCATTTGCACAGGCAGTGTTGGGGTTTTACTTTTTACAGGGGTTTTACTGGGGTTTTACTGCTAGTGAACACACACTACATGCTGTACTAATACATGCGTGGAGTTTGGTTAACATCACATCACATGGTCTTGCTGGTACAGAGGTTAGGCTGCAAGTTCACCGTTTTTAATGATTTCCTCTTAAATGTTACAAACACGAATGGGAAACCACCGCTGCATATGACACAACATTTTTCAGAGATAATGAAAACATATCTCAGCATGTTATCAATTTATCATACATCAGGAGCTTTTGTTTGTCATTCTTCTAAAGGGATACGTCCTCTATTTAAGCTTCTTCAGGCAAAATACACCAGAAGTGTAACACAGCAAACCAGTCCTCTCGAGAGGTAGTTCTAAGTAAGCCTTTTTCTGCTTTGAGTCACTGGGTTCTCAGTAGGTGTTGCGTGTCACAACACGCTCTCACATGCACACACATAATGATGCAGCACTTTGCTTTAAACATGAATGGCGAGTGTACCGATTCTCAGAAATGTCCCCCGCCCTGGTTGAAAATATGTCAACATCCCTCGCACATGGTGAGGCTCTATTTTTCCTGATCCAGTAATCAAGATGGGTGCTGCCGGGTGTCTGTGACATGTATTTAAGTTTAAGAACAACAGGTCTGACCTGCTGTTTGCCGCCCTGCGCACACACGCTATAGTCTCGCTTCAGCCTACAGAAAGTAAACTGTGTTTAAAAGGCAGTGCAAACAGCGAAGGCTCAGAAAAGGCTCTAATCAGTCGCGAAGTGTTCCCCTCCAAGCAGCTGCACTGTGAATCACGTCAACTTTCTTCTGTAGCGTGAATTATTGTTCTGATTATTTTTAGAACAACACATCCTGTGCTCCATGGCCCTCTTCCTTTGTGAAAATCTGCCTGCTTTTCATTTGTATGAGCGTGATAAAACCTCTCCAAGCTTTTCTTTGTGAAATCTTACCTAATTTGGAAATGTAATGAACTCTATTGTTGTGCTTAGGATCTTAGAGAGCCTAGGGCTTCTTTAATGGGCCAAAAAAATATTTCAAACTTTGTTTATAATGCTTGTCATGCAAGTTTACTCAAATCACAAATATATCAATTTGGATTTCTTTTTTGAGATCTATAAAAGTTGTTAAATATAATTCATGATGCAAAGAGGCCTTCGTTATTGTTGACTCCATGGTCTTACTCAAAAACACAGGGAGTTCAACCTCTTTGCTGTCACAGTGTGTTATTGCATACTGTACAGTTTGTGTCTGTGTGACTTTTTGGGCAAAACATTAAATGAATTGCTCATTTGGTGTGATAACAAAGCTTTATGCTTGCTTTTCTTGCCAACATCGAATGTCTGTGGCAAAGAGAAAGGTTACCACTTCAATATTATTCTTCATATTGGGATTTAATGAGGTCAGAAGGAAAGCAAAAATATATTAGACACACATTTTGTGAGACCCCACATAATAAGGAAACACAGACATTTAATAAAAAAATTATTATGATTTCTACAATAATGACTGATTATGCTATCCCCGGGTGTATGGTCTTTATTGCAGCCCAAGTGAAAGCACAGATCCACCGTACACTCCGTACATAAAGTTATCATTAAGACAGACTACAGCCAGGAGCACATGCGTATTTACGGCAAACTGCTAAAATGATGGATGGACGGGAATCTGCCATAACCTCCTCATTCAAAATAATTACGGGAACGAGCTCCAGCCCTACCTGCTTCCAACAGCACTTTGCTGTTTCCTCTCAGCCAATGGGGCTCAGAGAGAGATAAAGGGTCTCTGAGGTGATTTGTGCTCTGTGAAAGGCCTTCTCTTTTTTCACAGTAATGTCTTCATGTCAAACCAACATTGTTCTTTTGAAAATGCACATGCGGGCGCCCTTTTATGAACGCAATTTATGTCCCAGTTTTGGAAATTCTTTGCTTTCCTTGTTAGACAACAAATATTCCCCCACCAACAAAAAAGGCAGTTAAAATCCTTTGGTTACTCAGAACTGAACAGTCACAGGATTTTGGAAAGCATTATGAATCACCTTTCATGTTGAATTCATTTTAAGGAGGTGGGTGCTGGGTGAAGCTGGTAGTGAAATAAGTGCAGGTAGTGTGTGTGCATGTTTCTGCACTGTTTATTATCTAATGAGTGTTTTATTTGACTGTCTGTGCAGGGTAAATTTGGCTAAGTGAAACTCAGCCTTTGAGTGGTTTGGAGCATCTGTCAATGATCTAAACTCTAGTAGTTTAGTAAGTCACTTTATTTGGTATTTAATGAGAAGCATCTATAACCTTTCAGCGACATTTCAACATGAAAGCCTACTTGAAACCTACTTGTCTGGCAGGCAGCTGAAACCGGTGTGACCTTCAGTGGAGGACTGACTATTAAAAGTACGCAGGCTTGGTGTGTCGCTCAGGAGAAATTCTCTGGTAGTTTCTGGTCATGTGATTCTAGAGAACAAGAGACCAAAGAGTCAGAGCGCTGTTTTCACAAGCCATAAATGTGTCATCGTCACGCCCCCAGCCAGTCGCTGCTTCTAGGCAACAGTCTGAAACCATTACAGCTTCCACATCAGGGTTTTCTGAGGAAATGCACATGTGTCCTCCACAGCTGCACTCAAGTCTGTCACCCACTTTACACAGTTTGGAGAACTGATAAAGGAGGAAGGATGATATTTAGTTTAAACTTTCCAATTTCTTGTTTAGTTAAAGACTATTAATGTTTATTATGATATCATACGGTTTTGTTTATGGGATTGTACGTTCATGAGTAGGACTGTACAATCAATCCAAATATTGTCTAAATCACAACAGCGTGGCCAAGTGCAAGATTCAGATGGCAGAAATTGTCATTTTTTGATAAAATGTGTGACCAAAGAGCATTATATTCAAGTGCTGCTTATGGCTTGCTAATGTAGGAAAATTTGTGGTTCATCTGATGTGCAGCCCTACTTTTTTTTTAAGTGTCTTTTCGTGTGCCAGTATTTTTTTAAAGTAGAGAATGTTTTATATCACTTAGGTAAGTTTATAACATTTTTAACATAACAACAGTATTTTGGATATATGTGCAAATTACATTTCTTGTGCCCTGTGTAACCCAAACAGGTGTTTCTAGATACCAGTATTTATAATCCAGCCTTATCTGGCAAGCAGTTCTTGTTATATGTGTGGCAATATTCTCTTTAATCTGCACCATTTAAAATATCTCTGCCTCAATGTTGTCTCAGTTGTCCAGTAATAGTTGTACAAAAACAATCCCAGAACTCTATGACGAGAATATTTATGGAAACTTCCTCTTAACTGGGAAAATCCAGTTTGTATGTGGTATTCCAGTTTGATGTCACAGTTTGTTTAAGTGTGGCAAGCAAACAACAAGCGAAAGATGAACGATACTACACAAATCACACAAATGTAATCCACTGAGTGGTGTTGTGTCTGCTGTAATACATTCACACTCATTGTGTGGCCCGTCTGACACGTAAAACACTCTTGAGATGTGTATACAAACTTAAAACCTTTTTACAAGATAAATGGTGTAAACAGATGAAAACGTCAGGGATGAGATTTCTTAAAATTAGCACCACAAGATACTGATACCTTCAAACCAGAAAAAAACTTTTCAGGTTGGTGAATCAGTAATTGTATCAAGATGAATCAGTCCCACCAGAGTTTAAAATATATTTGTAATCCGATTGCTTCCTACCTACATTTTCCAACATGACATAAATGGAAAATAAAGTGACAGAGCTCATGGGTGGTTGAGCTGATCGAACGCTGACCACACATTCATGCGAAAACATGGATAAAGTAAGCAGTGGCCTGATATATTCACATAAACTGTTTATACTGAAAACAGTTCCAGCTAAGTTTTGATTCTAAATTTACACACACACACACACACACACAGTTTTTTGGAGTGCTGGGCTGACATCTATCCAATTTGCTTCCATGAAGTTTTGACAGGATAATCATTTCCCAAAGACTCTGGGGCTGACGTTGAGTCTTAAAAAGAACTTAAAATGAACAAAAGTAATATTTTATGCAAAAAGACACAGAGGCTGCACACAAAGGGGAGGTCAGTTATTTTGGGTCATGTACAAATTTGGGAGTAGCCTTGCTAGAAATTACACAATACAACCAAACTACATGTACTAATAAATACTATAAACATGTGTAAGATTAAATTAAGTGAAGGGGCTTGCAAAGTGCAACTAATCCTGCTGCTAGTGAGCCATCTAACCTGTTATACCAGTGAAAGTAGCAGAAGTAGTAAAAGTCCTTCATTCCAAACCAGACTAAAGTAAAAATATGCAAGTATAATACATTTACTTGAAAGTATTCACTGTGCAGTAAAGTGGTCCCTCTCAGTGTTTTGCTATTACCTTTGATGTTTTTGGATTAATGTTACTACTGTATTTTACTGCTGTAGATGCTTAAGGCTGAACTAATTTGAACCACCTCTATATACTAGCATTTTCCAGCTGATAAAACAGGGCTTTTAAATAGTTGGATTAAGGAGTAGAAGTATTTCCCTTAACAGAAACACTGAAACTCACCACATTTGTAGATGCATGTTTTTTAGTGAATGGGGTATGAAAAATGTTAGTAGTAACTAAAACTGTCCAACAAATGAGTAAAAAGTATATTTGCCACTGAGAGTAGAGGAGAAAGAAGTATAAAGTTGCATGAAAACTGAAATACTCAAATGAAGTACAAGTACTTGAGTATGTATGTAGTCACAGTTCACCACTGCTGTGGGGTTGCTGTTTCAGAAAGACAACTACTGAGAAAATTTGAAACAGCAGTTCCCCCCGAGAGAATAACTGCTACGGTTGTATAGTGATTCTACAATATTTGTTTGACTTAAGTATTAATATGAAATATATATATGAAGAAGGTTACCTAAGCCAAAGCACTTCAGTTCATGCAATGGAATCCAGTTAAATCAGTTAAATCCAACAAAGGAAAAGTTTGCTGTGACATAGTGAAAGTATACAATCTTTTATTTTCTAAGTTATCTTCTTCAATAAAATACAATAAATTCAAATTACGTAAGCATTTATTACAACCCTGTATTCACTTTTTACAACGGCAAGGATAACCCTGAGAATAAAATCCTTGAGATCTCCAGACTGCTGCAGAAAGTTGCATATTGTAGACCTGCTGCTTATCCTTTACCATCTGGTCTCATCACCGTACTGGTTCCCTCTGACCTGAGCACGTGTCTGTGCAGTAAGCTGACAGGCCAATTTGTTGCTCTTGAGTGGTGGAGAAGCAGCGAAAGCTCGATTCCCGCTCGTCTTTTCCGCCTCTTGGTCTGTTTACAATTCCATAACTGCTGGTTTCCATGGAGTCACTGTCAATGAGCTCCAGATGCCAGATATCAGAACCAACCAGAGAGCAGCAATGAGTCACCAGGGCCCACAGGTCCCACCCTCTGTGACTCTTCTACCGGCATGCTCCTCCTGTTCCTCCTTCAGGCCTCCAGATTTACTGTTAGCACTACACTCCCCTGTGCTTTACTGCCAGGCTATAATACTATAAATCTGCACGTCCATCTTCGCAGTATTCTTAGAACTTCAGTCCTCTGCCACTTCAGCAGCTCTCTGTGTTATATCCCTGCTCTGTTTTGCTTTGGCAGGTGTGTGCGTGTGTGTGTGTTTCCGAGCAGGGAAGAGAAAAACCAGATGAGACAGGAATATGAGGGAATGCTACAAAATTAGACCTTGATTATAAGCCATTGCCACAGATGAGGTTGTGCACGAGCACTTTCGGCAGTTCTCAAAATGACCCTGGCTCTTATAGTCTTTAGCACATTCAACAGTTCCCAGATTGCAAGGCAGCAGTATGAAAACTGCCTAAAAATATATATATCAGGATTGTGCAAAAGGTTTAATTCCACCAGACTCACTGTCCACCTGTTGCTTTGCGGTTGAACAAGTTTCATACTGAACTGCAACTTCACATTGAAACGTGTTCTGAATGTTCTTCCTCACTCATGTTAGTGTAAACTATGCTGGCTTCGTAGTTTACTGCTACTGCAATAGCGACCGTGTCAGACCAAACAGAGAATTATTCTCCATGCAGAGATCAAATTAGATATTACAGGTGTACCAAACAAAGAGGCTGATTGTAAAGCTAAAATACATATACATCATACATGTATTTTTACTTTTCCAGAGAAAGGTAATTCAGTGGTTTTACACCAGTAGTCAGCTGTGGACGGAACCATGTAATGAATGCTTTGAGTCATTGAAGTGTTACTCCTACTACAGCTTCTATTGTAGTGTGAAAACCTGTCTGCAGTTTTACTGGAAACCATCCATTCAAGTGGCAGCAAGCAGGTGTGAAATATTTGTATGTTCCTAGTCATTTAAACCGTGGTACACAATTTCTCACAAACTTGTCACACAAAGTCACACAGAAGCTAAAAATAGACCATGTCATAGTGCAGCTCCAAACACACACACACACACACATGCACACGGTGAGCTAATGGTAGTTGGTGGGTGATAGTCAGATTCAGCACATTACAGATTTGCGTTGGTGCATGGGATCAACAGTGAATTGGAAACAGAGTGATGTGTGGTCAGATACGGCTCTTTGTTTTACTTTCATTTAACAGAAGTCATGAAGTTACAGAAATATTACTAGTTCATGTAAGTCATTGATAGTTTTCCTTTCTTTTATGCATTTCCTGAAACCAGATGACAGTTTCAGTCAGGAGTGATTGTAACTGTTTTGCAGGTAACAATTGTAAACAACGTCAGCTGAAGAGAACTCCCTCAGTCCTCCTGCCCTGCCGGGAAACACCCTGAGTCACCGCTGAAACAAAAAAAACAAAAAACCAAAAAAAAAAAGCAGCCTGGTGTGCTATAGTAGGCTGGCCTGGAGTGAAATGACGTATTACTGGATACTTCACTACATACTTCAATAGACTGTGTAAACACAGGCTTCATTTGTTACGACATGAGGGAAAAAAACAGGGCAGCCATACACAGCAGCGTGTCAGAAGCCGTAAGAAAAGTGTGATCATCCGTCATTTAACGTAGAACAGACTGTACGACGAGCTTGTTGCTGCGCGCTGCTCTGGTGACACCCCCGACTCACTTCCTGATTATCTTATCTGAGTGGAAAACACTTCTCATGATTGACACTTGCTCACTACCTCCGCTGATATCACACACTCAAATAAGCAGCACTACTCCATGCTGCAGTGTTATTTTACTCTCTGTTGGCAAAAGAAAAAAAAAACAGCCGCAAGACCTTTTTTTTTTGCTGAATGATAGTCATTTTATTTAATGCACATGCCTTGTTTTTATTTGCCTGACGACAACGCTTGTGGGCAAGAGAAGTGGGAGAGCTTGTTTTAAAAATGATTTCTGTGTTATTATGGCACTATGACACTTTGTGCTTTTTATTGGAAAAGGGTGTGTTTCTGTGGAGTCAGGATGCTCGCTCTGTGATGTAATCAGTAAAATGTGGCGTGCTTGGGCTAATGCTCGCCTCATTCATTGCACAACACAGGTTGTCATCACCACGGCAACAAAATAATTCAGTATTTTGAAGTATGTGTACCGTGTGTAGAGACGTATGATGGAAAAATTCAGAGTACATGCGGCTCAGAAAATGGGACTTTCGTAACAGTACTTTTATAGGAGACATTTTGTCCTCATTATTCAGTGAGCGCCCAAGATTTTACTCTGGCAGAAGCGGTTCCAGAAAACTCAGCCATTTTGCATATTGACTATATATAAAAAAAAAATACTTCCTTGTTCTTGTGAAACCATATCATTTGCCAAGAGTAGTAAGAAACGTTTCCCCAGAAGTGCTAACACCGCTTAAATTAAAATTCCAGGGATTTTTTTTATTTATTTTTTTAATCCTTAACCGTTCAATAAGATCTCTTTGAACTAAAATAAAGGAGTGTCTCCACACACCACTAATGTGCCCCTGCAGGAGAGTCTGCAACACTTCTGCAGCTGTCTGTCTGGCAGTTGTATCAAACAGAAAGCAACAGCTGGCACATGCACAGTCACCACATGGGGCATGCACAAGTTCCTCAGAAATTTCTTGTGAGCTGAACTTTTTATAGATGCTGTTATGTCACGTGACTGATAAACAGACATATTTTGTTCTCAGTCGCTTTGAATGTGTGTGGGCATTTTGTGCTGATGATTGCACAGAGATGTTAAAATCACTGATGTGCCTCATTCCACAAAACAAAACCATGTTCTTCTTTATTTTTCGCTCACTGTCCTCAAATACCATGAAGAGTTCAATAATGAATTTAACCTGCGGACTGTCCGTGTTTCCAGACTCCAGCTCCACTGTTGTCCCAAAAACACATATAACATAACATAAGCTGAGTAGTCTATTGTGAGTCAGCAGAACATACACCATCCTATTGTCAACACTCACTACTTAAAAAATCTACAGGTGAAAATACTCTGTTTATTCCCGTCACATTTTCTAAAATCCACAGTGCCCAGGAGTTTAGGAAATTGCTCATAATATCAGGAACCAGTGGACTCAGGGCTAACAGAAATATCAGGAAATGTAGGACTTCTCCTTTAACATACACCGTTGGCCTGTTTTGGCCTTGTCTATTAGAAATGATTAACTCGTGACTTCTTGTTTCTTTTGTTTGTGCTGCCCTTCGTATTCTGCTGCTGTTGCCCGGCCTTCATCAGCAGTTGGAAAAAAAAAAAGAACAACCTTAAATGCAGTCTCATCTGCAAATTCTAGTAAAGTCTTTGAAAATGCATGCTGACCTGACGCTGTATCGGCTGACTGGACTGAACAGTTCACAACACTCATCCCTTTCATGGCTCATATCAAACACTATCTGTGTCTATGGCAGGCTGGAAAGCCACCGCCCCTAAAGCAACTTTTGACTTCTTGCATATTCAGGTTCTTATCAGCTCAATTATATTTTTATTGTAACAATTCACTGTAAGTAAAATAACGAATGATTGTCTGGTAGAAGTGAAGTGTTCCTGTTAAATCTGACTCATCAAATTGAAAGATTACGACGAAGCTGATTACCACCGGCAAATTTCTACTGGTACTGGTACTTACGTAAATGCTTACGTAAATGCTTTCATGCTGAATGCAATTTTGTGCATTTGAATGACGATAACTGTGGACCAAAGGGGTTTTGCTCTTATGTGAGTGTTGTATTTCGTCAGGGAAAGAATCTGCATGTAAACTTGAGGTTAAAACTTATTTTCCCCTTAACATGACTTCTCACAGCAATGTTTCTGATTGTCCAGTGTTTAGGGTTGAAATTGACGTGAGATGAGTCATGTAACCAAACACAGACATACAATTATTAGAAATAAAAAAATAAAATAAAAACACATCCCAAAGCCACATTTTTAGATCGTGTGTGGATCACAATCCAACAACAGGAACTTTACTGGAAATGTCGCATAATTTGAGACACAGTCGAAGCATTCAATACATCAAGCCACTTTCTTAGTGCACAATGACAGCTGTGTGTGTGTGTGTGTGTGAGAAAGAGAGAGAGAGAGAGAGAGGCAAAGACAAAGAAAGGACTTGTCAGTGTGTGTTTATGTGTGCATAACGTCTTCATAGTATTGACACTGCTTGTGCGCATGTGCGTCGAACTTTGCGATAAGACAACAAAAAGCCTAAGGCAGGGAGCTTAGTCAGACAGAGTTGGCAGGTCCTTCCCAAAAAAGTGATCATCAGGTGACATGAAGTAACCCTGAATGCCCTCGAGAAGTGCCGGAATGGTGCGTCAGCAAATAGTGAAACCAGTTACTGTATGATAAGCAAAAAAACAAAACAAAAACAAAAAAAAAAACACCAAACTGTATGAGTACCACATATTTATACCACTTAATTTTAATATGACAGACACATACAGCAGTGGTACTCAGATCTTTTACTGGTAATAAGGTGTAGAGATACAGCACAAAGCCCAGCTTCATTGTTGTCATAGCTGGTAAAAGTGTATGGGACATATTTGAAATAATTTCTATACTGCTGGGTATCTTAATCCATAAAAATACATCATGCTTATTAGCTGATTACAGTATTTTGTATTGATAATGTCAAACTGCGAAGTAACTAGTTACTACAACTGTCAAATACATGTAGCAGACTAAAAAGGACAATATTTGCCTCTGAAACGCAGGAGTGTAAAAGTATAAAGTAGCAAATGCAAATACTCATACCTCCAAATTGTACTTGAGTACAGTTCTTGAGGAAATGTTCTTTGTTACTTTCCACCATCGATGTATATTATATGTAAGTCACATCTGGACTTCAATTAAACGTTAGAGTTTACAATCTAAATAAAAAATTACAAAAATGTTTTAAGTAGGAAATAATACCAGACAGATTTTATATTCCATGATTGTAACGTTCGGAATAGGAACCACAGAAGTGCAATCCAGTATTCAAACTAAGTAAGCATGAAACAGTAATAATATACAGTACAGATACTAGTAAGGCATGATGTTTTAACATTCTACGTGTTTTACTGTATTGTTGTGCCATCATTTAACAAGGATAAGAAAGAAAACTCAACCAAACAAAACGTAGAAACATATCATGCTCCACTGAAGGCAACAGTGACGACGGCGGGTTGCACAGGGCCTTTTTCAAGACAAAAAATCATTCCAACATCTCACATTGTTGTTTAGAAACTGAGCTCTGCTGCACTGTAGTCTGTTCAAGAACTTGACTAAACTATCGGCTCAGCATCAGGGCATCCTGATTCAATCTGAAAAGTGCTCAGCATCTGGAATCCAGCGGTGTGTGGGCTTTGGTCTCCTGCTCCCTGTTGGATATCATGTGTTCTCTTTCTGCAAGGCAGCGTGAGTGTTAAGTTGTACGTTTTGCTTCCCCTGATGTGTCCGTGTGATAACATGTCCTCGCTTGTGCTTCTTGAAAATGTTTTGCAACTCAGAAGTTTTCCAAATGATCACCGGGAACACACAGGTGCTTTCTGCAGAACATATCTGTCAATGGTTAGGACAATTATTTCGTGGTGGTGATTCCAGAAAACTCTCAGAAAGCTGAAGTTTGTAACATGGGCTGTCATGCCTGGCTTTGGTTGCATCAGCTGAGGAATCCCCCGGGTGGCGTAGTTCAGAAGATTCAACAAAAGACTGAAGGGGTGAGGGGGTGGGGGATGGGATATATAGGCAGACCCCTGTTCTATGCTTCCAGTTCCCTGCCTTCCAGTAGAAATTTCTTGTCCAATCATGAAAGGTGTCCAAGAAAAAAAAAACAAAAAAACAAAAACAAACCACATGATGTGGAGTGTGCTCCAGAAACCTGTCACTTCCATGGAAAAGAGGCATGACAAGCAGGGGAACAATCGGATACTGTGAGCTGTGTCTGAGCAGGCCTCACACAGCACGCACTCCAAGGCACATCCTACGGCACACTGACTCTCAAAACACAACAAATCTCGACCTCAAATGTCACTGCCTTTGTTATAATAGTCATTATTACGGGCCCATGGGCATGTAGAGGAAATCACACTTTTTAGTGTGTTTGTCTCTGTCTTGTTGGGGACACACTTGCTCTGAAAAGCTCACCACAGTCAGGATTCTCTCTCTTTGTGTTTTTGTGTCTGTGCAGGCGTGTAAAAGAGTCTTTTTTTTTTGCATTTGTGCTTATTAAAAGTGTAGCCGGAGTGGAGATTTATAGCATAATAGCTGAGTCGCACTTAAGGGCATACATACGCTTACAGGGTGAAGAGGTTCATTTTCCAATCAAGCTTTACAAGGGGGTACTTGATTTAAGCTGCTTTGAGCACTGATGCCTGGTGTGCAGGGTCAAGTAAATGGGATTTTTGCACATTACTGTGGCTTATTATGGTTTATTAAAATTGGTGATATATGTCTATTAACACTGAGCCTGTGGCACGTTATGCGACTCCTCTGTCAAATATGGTGAAAGAAAAAGGAAGGTTTGCAAGCATAAAAATAAAGATGTGCACGGAGTTATGCTGCAGAGAGTGCTTCTTAGCCTTTAGCTTGTGAGGCCTGCATTTAAATCTGATTCCATCATTGAACATCACAGCTGTCCAGGTGCAGGTCTCATCATGTGATCAACTCTAGCAGAGACAAATGATCACTGGCTTTTCCAATGGGCTGTGAACTCACCAGGTACCAGTGCAACACATACCTTACAGCTGAGGTGGAATGAGATAATTGCAACTCGACTGGGCTGCTGAAATTTTCATATGCACTGCATGAGTGAGCATTTACTGGGAAGCAATGGCAAAGCCTTGCAGGGTGTTAGCTTTCCTGGGAAAGTGGGCCTCATTTTAAAGTAAATAGAGGTGTGAGGTACGTTACGGAGCTTAGGGCTGGAAATATATATATGCATTTTAAGTGGTGTGAAGACTCCTCTTGGCAAACAGTAATAATTGTGGTTGGACTGAGCTGACTCATAGCACTGGAAGCAGCAGGGCTCTGCATGACAAAATGTTAAGGCAAATATGAAAAAAGGAGGCATGGAACCTCAGCAATATGTGTTGAATATTTAAACTCTGCCGAATGACATTTCCATGGCTGTGATGGTAAGTAAACAGACTCAAACAGAAAAATGAGGTCACACAGGTCAGCGGAGAACAGGATCCACGCAGGCAGACTCATTTTCACTGGGCTGAGTCATATGTTGAATATATGGAGATTTGGAGGAGGTGGAAACAGATCATCACTGCTTTTTATCTCTCTCTTTTTGTACAATGTGTTTCACAGAACCCATTGTTTTCTGCATTTATTACAGGCCATCATATTTTTTATGATCATTTTTCTTGACAGTATAAGATTGTTCCCTCTTCTGCTACTGCTTTGTGTTGTGGTCTTGGTGGTTGTTCAAGCCGGTTCACCAGCATGTCACAGCAAAGAAGTACACAATCTTCCTGTTTCTTTGACAACAACTGCAAAAAAAACTTTTTTCACTGTGTATTTACCAAGATAACATCCATCAGTTTGGCAATCTAACTAACGTGAACCCATCAGGGAGCACTGAGTGTGAGGTAATCTTAATAAATAGCCCCCTAAGGGCGTTATTAACAAAGCTTCTAATGGGTCTGTGACTGTAGTTGGTCAAGTGAACATTTATCACAGAATGAGGAAAAAGAGTAAGGCGTGGCATCAAGATAGCTCATAAAACCTTTGAATGAATAAAGGTAATTATTAGACGCTCTTCCTTCAGGTTGAGTCACAAAGTACACACAGTGACTGTAAACAGGGATGGATCACTATTCCCATCATCTGCACACACACTCACACTCACACATCCTGCCTGGATGCATATCATCCCAAAACATGTTTCCTATTAGTTATACCCTCTTTGTACCCAAATGTGAGTTCCCTGACCATCATAACAAAATGTTCTGAATCATCCACAGGCTCGAAAAATCTCACCCTTGACCATCTTGAATATTCAAGCGGGAAGCGCACGAAAGACTGAAACTAATGTAATAAATGCAACACTGGTCAAAACAGGAAAACACTATTGCTACATAGTGCATATTCGGTACGTCCCGGCACAGACATGGAATAATGTACAGTACAGTCTTACAAAACGCCTTGTAACTAGAAATGAACTTTCACAATTTACATACCAGAGGAAGTGCTGAAATAGCTCTCTGTGTATATTAAGTATGAAATAGTCAGTGTGTCTGATTGCACAGCTGCGAATGTGAAAAGATACCAGATATCTTTCAAGCCAGAAGCAACTGGATCACTGAGAAATGCAGCTGCTGCGTGGGGTTGGGTGGTTTGGGGGTTGGGTGCTTGTTAGATTGATGTGATGAAAGACTGCAAAAAATATTCCACAATTGTAAGTCATTGTTGGTGTGGCGGCAATTAACTGGAAATGGACAGTTGTATTAGAGTGAACTGTGCATCACTTCAGTTCTGGTGAATTTATTCAAATGGGTGTTTTTCTCATGAAATAATCCACAGGTCACTCTTTTCTAAACGATTTTCCAAGAACTGCGTGATAGCATCTGTGTCACTGTAATCTGGACATCGTAATGCTTGAGGCCATAGTGTCTGTTATGTATGAACGTTTCTGCAGCGATGGAAGAGGTAGATGAGTACTGAGATCTTTCACATGAGTAAAAGTAGCAATAACCCAGTGTAGAAGTGCTCTGTTATAAGAGTACTCATTATGCAGGATGGTCCATTTTACAAAAGAATATTATTGGATTGTAATGAATGCATTAATGTACTTGTCACTTTAATGTTGTGGCTGGAGGTAATGGTCTTTTTATTGCTGGGTAGTTAAATCTATATATATATATATATATATATATATATCATATTTTTTTGTTATTTTTATATTATGTATTAATCTGAATGTGCAAAGCAACATGTGACTGGAGCTATGAAATGAATGGAATGGAGCAAAAAGGACCATGCCTCTCTCCAAAAGGCAGAGGAGTAGAAGTATAAGTACCACTGTACCTTGTGATACAGGTCACAAAAAAAGCACACACACACACACACACACACCAGTTAGTGATATATAAAAAAACTTTGTAATTAAAGAGCCAGCTGCTGTCAGAGCAGCCTGTTTGACACACTGAGCATGAATGAGAAAATGACTACCATAGATAGAAGAATGGGAGGAGAAAGAGGGGAGGTGAGGGGAGGGGAGTTGCTCTCTTAGTAACGATTCAAGGAATTGATTGTGGCCTCTGAGAAGTGTGACTCATCCTGTGGCGTATCAGGAAACCCTTCATGTTGGTCACAACCTGTGTGCCTTGTGCAAATGTGACCACATTTTATGCAAAGTGCTCCTCTTGCTTATTCCCTCTGTTTCTCTCTCTCTCTCTCTCTCTCTCTCTCTCTCTCTCTCTCTCTCTGGTTTTAAAATACACTCATATTCTCACAACTTCCACTGTCTGTGTGTGGGCACGCCAGGCCCTACTTTCTGCGCCCCACTCAAATGTGTTCAGATTCTCCCTGCCGCAGTTTTACTTTACCCTAAAACTCGTGCAGCAGGATATTGACACATGTGTGATTGGAAGTGACAACACAGAAACACAACTTCACATGCCTGAGTGCTTACAGTTACATTGGTTCAAAGGCATCATCCCCACTTCCCATAACAGATACTGTAGTCAGCCCGAATAACTGCTTGTGCATTATTTACAACCAATAACAAAACTCTGAGAAATTAAATGGAGTAATTTAGGCAATTTTAAGGGAGAATTGCTCAACCATAATATAAATACTTGGAAAGAAGAAATGAATCAGGAATCAGTAACTCCAGCCAGCATCTGATTCACTCATTTGGAATTTTGTGTGCGTCAGTGTTTAGCCCCTCTTTAGAGGTTTTAACCAAGTTTTAGTTTATTTCTGAAAGGGAATTGAACTTTATTCTTGTAACATGTGGCTATTTCTAATAAAACATAGCTGTTGAATGAGAGAAAGAGAGAGAAAACTCCCCCAGGTTTCTCTCCTTTTCATGGTGCATGTCGAGAGAACACAAACCCCTCCCCCTCAGCTTACCCACGCCAATGATAGGAAGTGACACTGCTGAGACCCCTATGTTTCATTTGGGGTGATGATAACACCCCGGTGGCCCACTCATGCCAGATTTGTTTCCTCTAAACTCTTTGTCTTTACCACAAATGTGCTAGTGTTGTGTTTAGTCAGATAAAGGAAAAGGCAGCATCCAGTAAGGCTGAATGACTCCATTCCTTTGTTGTTGTGTGGGAAAATTGAATTGTGAGTACTCACTGTTCTTGTAAAATTTGCAAAACTTGACTGTGGTGTTGAGAGGTCTGACGCACAAGAAGCCCCTCACTGTTTAGAGTTGAACTAATTTTAGATTTTGAGACTGACCAAAGATTCTTTCCACTATTGACTAAATTACTAAATAAACACCCACATACAGTGACAGACAAAGAAGAATCAGCTTTTTCCTACCTCTTTCTATACATCATCTACGTATGATGCATTCAGGGAACTGCACTGAGATAAAGAACTTACTGAACAGATGGAATGAGCAGGTTGTCACACTGATTTTATTTATTGTATTTAAAGAGAAACAGCAAAATGCACTCACTTCCCCACATCTGGCACAGTTTTTTCAAGTATGCTACTTCTTCATCCGGTGTGTGTGTGTGTGTGTGTGGTGGGAGAGACAAAGAACAGAGAAAAAGACACAAAAGAGATGGCAAGAGAAAGAGAGAGAAAAATGCAGCGAGATAAAGTCACAGCGAGAGTGAAACACTTGAGGCTTTGGACATCAAAGATGTCAACCTCGTATCTTTTTGCTAATCTGACCCAGGTGAGCCGTGTCAAAAAAGTCCTCTCCCAGCTTCCTGGAAAAGTCTGTTGCAAAGTTAAAAGTTTTTCTTAACACACCAGGTAACTGGAAAGCATATGGCTTCCCATAAACTACAAGCTTGCAACATCACGAAGGCTTCTCACACAGAAAAACAAGACAGGGATTAAATGTTATGGCATGTAGAAAAAAAGACTTTTACAGAAGCAAATCTAATTACACTTTAAGATTTGAATAGCTTAAAATGACTTTAGCTTTGACTGTTTTCCCTGATCTGGCCTTCCTGGAAATCAAATGGATAGCCTTATTTGGAAGCCAAATAACACGGGCCCCATTCAAATGACCATTTATTCCAGTAATTCAGATATGACATAGGGAAATGCCTCATTACACTCCACTGCACATCACATTCAAGCTCCTGCAGTTCCTGTCATTCATTAGTTTTGATATGTGAATATTTCCCACCATAGGCGTCATTTCATTTTTCATTAAATTTAGGAGGTGACGCATTGTTTGGAATACATATTCACTGTCATAGATGCCAATGTCATACTATGAAGAGGAAAACTAATAGAGAGCGAGAGAGAGAGATAAAAGGTAATTTATCGTCACACTTTCTTGTAGTGCCTCCTCATCATTCCCATAAAGTCAACTACTGGCCAGCTTTACTGTCGGGTGGTTCAAGGACAGACCGAGCAGCTGCTTGTTTAATTGAGTGTGTAAAAGGGGAGAGCAACATGTAAATGTTTAACAAATTGGGCATGAGGGTCAGCGAGCTCTCGTTTTGTCCCTGCACAAACACATTCCAATCATACATCTGTAAACACCACATCTGGTAATCTGTCTGTGCAGAAGCAAAACACCTGTCCTTATGACACAAGACTGTCCTCATTCTTTCATACACGCTGGGGTGTTTTGCTGCAAGCTCATTGTGCCGGTGAGACTTTTGTGATCGTATTTTCTTACTGCATGTTGAGAAATACAGCAGACTGTTCAGATATTCTTGATTAACCTCAAAGCATTTTTGGATTTACATTCTTTGCATACTGAAGCATTAAGATTTCCTTTCACTGGAAGTAGTGGGCCTAATCCAACCCCTGAAAAACAGCCCAATCCCAATACTTTTGTCTATATAGTGAATTTCATATAGCATATAACCCCTACTCACATATCATCATCACACTCAGTAAAACAGCGGTTTCTGCTTGGCAGACAAAGAGTACATATTTAGGGCTCCCTTAGCATTTCCAAAAATGATCAGACTTGTGAAGTCAGGAAACAAAGATTTGCAGAATGACACTCATGATGGCCAGTCTGTGTTCCAGCTAAAAGCAAACTCGAGCTCCAATTTCCACATCATGCAGACACAGAAACATACCTCAACATTTGTTTAAGATACATGTGGGGCAGGGTCTTAAACTGAGTCATAAGATTTTCCATTAGCAGTATGAAGTCAGGCACAGGCATGGCAGAGTATACAAAAGCAGCTGCAGCCCATTAAGCTCCTATCATGAGGAATTTCTCCTGTAATAAGTGGTGTGCTGTTAATTTGTTACCAACGAACCCTAATTTGTCATTCTGTAGCAATGCATTTGGCTTCAGATGAATATTGTCAGCATTATTTTATCCATTAAAACTCAACAGGCAACATTGGAGTTTTAGTGATCCCAAAATACTGCGCATGCAAACTCTCCATATGTGCACAGGGTGCTGTTTGAAAAGAACACATCTTGTGTGGAACCCGCACTGAACAGGTCAGCTGTTTGCTTACTTTGCTTACAGTTTTCTTTGTTATCTAGAATAAGCTGCTCATTACGCAGAAGTCACTGTTGTTATCAGTTCCCTTGAAGTACATTTGCTTGAATTGACCAACCATTACTTTGCGCTACTTCAAATGATGCTGTGACATAACCGGATAACCATGAATTTTGTGTTCACTGATAGCTTCCTTGGTAGGGCTGCAGAAACTGTACAAGTCATGGGAACATTTTAAAGGTACTTGTGATCGTGGTTTTTCTTTTAATTTTTGAAGCCAGGTGAGCCACAAAGGGTCAAAGTGTGGATTTCTGGAATGAAGCCCTGAATCCAGATACCAAAACCCTGAATCACTGACACCTAATAGGTCAATAACCGACAAACTGTGTGGTGTTTACAGTCACCACAGCCTGTTGGGGCTTCAAGAGCGAGTAAGCTTGTGAAAATCAACTTTCTGGAGAAAAATAAACACAAAAGGAGCATAGAAGAGCAGGCAAATTGTATGGCTGTAAGAGAAAACAGACAAAGAAGAAAAATTGCCTGAACACAAGCCCATGAATAAAGAGTAATTCTTCTTTGCCAAACCCTCTGGGCCTGTTTGTAATGCAGGATATGGATCTGTTATTCCACTCTTTACAGGAAAAGGCTGACCACACTGTTACTATGGCAACCAGGTGAAATGGCATGCAGCACCCTTACTCGCTGAGCAAATAGGTCCAGCGGTCAGGCAGTCTGACAGAGTACAGGCACTGCAGTGCCTGAGCCTGACCAGAGCAGATTGGCAACGTTGCCAGCCAAAGCCCCGTGTTCACCCAGCTGCCATACCGAGTCATTCAAGCGTTTACAGTCAAATAAGCACGGATACAATTATGCACACATGTCTATGCAGAAGAAAACAGACAAGTTCAAGCACATGAGCAAACACACACACACACACATCTGGTATTCAGGAACAGAAGTTCAACACAGTGTAGTGGAAACCTTCTGTGGCTCAGTAGACAGTAAATCAATAGTCTAATTATCAAATCAATCAGGTTTTATTTATTTGTTTTGAAGAGGGTCAAAAGTGCAGGTTCTGCCAAATATATGCAGATGGGTTGTACTTTTTAAGAACTGGCTCCTATATTAGCTGAAAATTAACCACACATAATATATATTTTCCTATTTTATGCTATAAAACTTGTCATGTTTTTTGACTTCAACACAGAACAAAAAAAAAACTATTTGCTGGTTTTTGGAGTTGCTCATTATCAAAACAAATTTAAAGTTATGATGCATTTTTGTATGCCTTATTTCCCCACCCGCACCTGAACACACCAACCTGGAAGGTGTTTTAAACCAACCTGTACTTTCTGCTGCCTTACAACAGTAATATAAGAATAATAACGCTCACTGTGTCAGGAGTACATTTAATCTGCAAGTTCATTTTCAGACATTACATTTGAGTAAAAAAAAGTAGATGCAGATAAAACAAAAAATCACCTCCTCAAGTGCCTTGGGGGACAAAAAGAAACAGGAGAAAGAGATGCTTTTGCACAATGGATGGGTTGGACTCCACTTGTCCTGTGTCCACTGTGAGAAACCCAAGCTCCTCCGGTCTGAGGTAATGCCAGCTAGTGTACACAGACGGCTGCATGAGTGGATCAGATGACAGCAGGGAGAAACACTTCCATTTTTAATCACCTCACTCACTGACACACACATCCTCACTCTCTCTTTCATGTTGACACAATGTTTTACTCCCTCTGAAAACAGGCTGAAAATAGCGATGTAGTTCCCATCAAACAAAGCTCCGGGTCTGTCAAACTACTTCATTTTGTCAGGAAGGCAGCTCAGTCCTGAAGAACTGCGTTTGAAAAATGTTTCACTTGTGTCAGCCGTCAAAAGTTTTGCGAAGACTTTTGTGCTGCAGCAAGGCGTGTTCGAGACTGGAGAAAACACGGATGGGAAATGCAAAAACGGTGATCTCCTCAGAGAGAGAATGTGAATTTGTATTAGCTTAAGATTGACAATTAATAAATTCAAGAAACACTGGTATAGGTGGTATATTTGTTATACATTTGCTATAAACTACAGGTGCACAAAAGCAACACATGTAAGTAAATACCTCTATCAGACTGAACAACGTTATAGTGAACTGTACAGGTTCCTCTGGCTATTATCTAACTTGTCATACCGCCTCCCTTCCCCAAGGCACAGACAGACTAGACTGTCATCTCTTAAGAGAATGAGTGGTGGGATTCTTTGAACACACACTCACAAGAGTAAAACGTAAGATACAGACTTTTACTTTTCAGGCACGGTGATGAAATATTCCCGTAAAAGGTTCAGTACAGTGATCAAAGTCTGACTGCATCACTTTGAATGGTGATCAAAGGGCAAACATTTTCCACATTATGTGTGCGGAAAGTGAAATGGAAATTTGTGTGTGTGTGTGTGTGTGTGTGGTCAGGTTATATCTGTATTCGAGGGAAATGACTTTTGTGGTTTGAAGCTCAGGGTTAGTAGTACTATGGTCTGAGTGGGGTTTTTTATGTACAGTATGAGCAGTGTGCTTTCACAAACACGCAGGGGTCTTTAAATGGATCATACATTACTGATCATACACTATATAGACAAAAGTATTGGGCACAAGTATCAGAGAAAAACACGGTCTGGCCATTTACTTAAGGAAAAGTGGTAATTATACCCCTGAAAATCCTCTAGCGCAAGAAAACATACAGTTTCTAAAGTTTACATAAGTGAAAGTACACAAGTATTTAAAGCAACTGTAAAGTATAAAAAGTAAAAATACTCAAGTACAATGTCCCCTATCATAATACCTTATATTTCATGCAATCATTATTATTGAGGCATCAGCTTGTAAGTATTTCAGTGCTGTAGCTAATCAAGGTGAAGCTTGTTTTACCTTCTTTATGTACTGTACTGATGAATTTTGTTCATTGTGGGTGTGAAAATTAGTCCAGTAGAGGTATAAAGTACAAAATGGAAACACTCATTTAAAGTGCAAGTGGTGGTGTTAGTATTATTAAATTAAATAAACATGTTCCTGGAATATGGTTAAGCTGGGCTGAACTCTTCACTGTAAAATACACAAAGCCCTTGTGTTAATGACTGCTCGAGAAAAAAAAATCCTTTATTGTGGAGCAGGCTTTAATGGGAGATTTCATCAACCGCACTTCTGTTTAATTCGAGATCAGATAGCTTGTACAGTTGTGGCCACAGTTTACATAACACTCTTAACAATTTCATATGAGTCAGGGCCACCTGCCTAATAAGGACTTCTAACATGGAATTTTGTTAGTGACACAATACGAATGATTCGCTTGACAGTTTCCTCTTTTCTGGTAACCAAATGAGAATGACGGCTGTGGTGTCACACCTGCAGTACCAGCAGATGACAAGTTCCCATCCTATCATGGTGAACTTAACAGAAAATTTGATTGTTAATCATTAGCTTGTAACATAATGTGAGATGTGCGATGTGCATTTGTGTCTGGGCTCACTGGCGGGATTAGACATTTGAGTCAGTGAGGGATTGGTAGTTATGTGTTCATAGCCTGAGGTCCTGATAAACTTCACCCTCGAAGGGTTGGGAATCGGTTGCACCACACTCAAAGAAACTGTCTCTTTTCTTCTGTCTTTGTTGAGTGAAATTTCAGCACTAAGAACTATTGCTCCACAGCCAAAGAGATTGTAAAATTCATGTCAGGCTTACTCGGCTTTTCTCAGAAAAGGGAAGGGGGGAAGAGGGGTGAGATCAGAGAAATGAGAAATGAGGATGAATGAGATCAGAGAGAAATGGACAGATGTGTGCAAATGGTTTGTTTTTTTAATAATGTTATTAAAAAGAACCCTGGCTTTCAACACCTGGCTTCAAAATTGAGGACATTCAAATAAAGCCTGTGACCACCTCATCTCACCCAAATGCAAGCTCCTTTCTGTTTTCACTAGAAGATTGTTGAGACAGAGGGAAGGAGGGGGATGGGTGCATCGACGGCGAGTGTATGTGGAGGGCAGGAGGACTGGCAGGAACAGCGAGGATGAGCTCATGTTGGCCCGTCCCATCTTGGCTTTGCTTTTGCTTCAACCCCCAGGGGCCGGCAGCAGCTTTACGAAGATGTGTTTAGGGCCCCTTTGTTGAATCGTGGAAGGTATCTCATTTTTGCTAGTCAAAGGTGCACGCAGGGTGGATTAATAAGGTAAAGGGCACACATTGGCCAATCCCACAACAATGTTTGTTTTGGCCAGCAGGCACATGTCTGTGGGAATGAACACACAGGTCTTAGCTGAGTCAAACTGATGGCAATGGATTAAGAACTGGAACTCAGCAGACATAGTAGTCAGAAGATGTTGGCTGTGTAAATGGAAATGAGTTCTATCCTTAGAAATGCTGCATGATTGTTTGCTTGTTTACTGTATAAGTATATGACTCAGAGTAGCTTTGAGCTGGAGATGTTGTTCACCCCCACACGCACAGCAAAAAGACCATAATGTGGGCCTTTGTTCTGAATCCACATCAAGAGATCAAAAACGGGTCAGAAAGACATTCCAAACACTAAACAAAGGCACTTTCCTCCTACGAGACATGGGCGTTGACAGCCTCTGCATGAAAGCCCCTCAGTCAACTTAAACATATTTTTTTTTAAAGATGGACCTGACCCTTTAAGACAATAGATCCATGTTTAAAAGTGACAGATTTTATTGTTATTCTACTCAACAGCGGGATGAAAAACTGATGGCAGGGTCATTTGAGTGCAAGCCAATAAACACTTGAAAACAAAAAATGTAAGGAAGTTTGCAAAAGGAGGTTTGGAGCAGAAAAGGCTCTGCAGCTGTTCGCCCTGATGGCTGCAGAGATTTTGTTTTGAATGCATAGTGCAAAACTTAAGCAAGTTGATATTATTTGCTCAAATAAATCGTAGATTATATATATAAATCATAGACTTTACAGAAACAAACTCACTAAATTGCAGCCAGCACAGGACAGGGCGCATGACCTTACTGTCACAGGAGAGCACAGGAGTGCCAAGACCTGCCGGTTGGGCCTTACTGGAAGCGCTGTGCCCTCTGGATTTCCTTAAATAACGTGTGTGTCACCTCTTGCCAGCCATGATTAATTTAGTGACTGACAGGCAGACAACAACAGACAGTAGCTTGTAAGTGATGCCTTCACCACACTGAACAAAGTGTTGTATGGTGCAGGAAATAACTCGTCCTCACACGGACCTTCGTACTGCTAAAGCTCTCAGCAGTTTAATTAAATATTCCCAGAAACAGCCATGCCCTTTAATGCGACTGCTTACACTGAGTATGCCAAGTATAAGCTTTTGTGGTTTATGATATGTGAAACTAAGGCGGAAAAACTTCAGAAGCTGAATCCATGGGACTTAATTGCAGTACCTGTAATTGCAGTTTAAACTGTGTTGCTGTAATCCAGCTGTAAACTGTGGCAAAGTCCTGAACACTGACAAAAAGCCAAAAGTTAGTCTGTTGCGCCACCAGTGAGTGACTGCACAGTGACTGTGGTTATGTCTGTGGGTGAACAAAGACGTATGAGAGTAGGTTAATGCTGACACCTGGTGGATGATGTGGCGACCGGAGGAGGAGGAGGAGGAAACAGTGATTCCAGAGGAGGCGCTGAATCAATGTGACTGTCACTTACATTGTGTACCCATCTGGATGATTAATTACTTGCCTACAGCCGTGCTGAATGCATAATGAGTTTGTAATAAAGCTCAGGCAAACTCCTGTTTATCAAAGACACCAATAGGACACTTTTACCAGTCTGTTAATTGTGGTTGCTTAAGAGCCACTGATACATTTTCAGACATGTTATGATCATACTGCGTGTACTTACGTTTAGCAGCAAAAATTCCCCTACTGAAATACTTTTCCATTTTTCTTTTAAACCGTGCTACCATTGTGACTACAGCAGTGCACCATTACATCACGTTCTAAATACACAGACAATAAGGAGTTGATCCCCTCTTTGCAGCTGTAACAGCTTCCACTCTTCTGGAAAGGCTTCCCACAAGATTTTGGCGTGTTTCTGTGGGAATTTTTGCCCATTCGTGCAGTAGAGCAGTAATGAGGTCAGGCACTGATGTTGGATGAAAAGGCCTGGCTCTCAGTGTTTGTTGGGGTTCATCCCAAAGGTGTTGGATGATGCTGAGGTCAGAGCTCTGTGTGGACCAGTCATGTTCTTCCACACTAAACTCACCCTGCCATGTCTTTATGGACTTTGTTTTGTATACTGAGGAACAGTCATGCTGGAATAGAAAAGGGTCTTCCCCAAATTGTTGCCACAAAGTTGGAAGCACAGCATTGTCCAAAATGTCTTGGCATGTTGAAGCATTAAGATTTCCCTTCCATGGAAGTAAGAGGCTCAGCTCAACCCCTGATAAACAGCCCCATCTCAAAACTTTAAGTGTATTATATAGTGTATGTGTCATTTACACACACCATTTTAGCCTCTTTCAGATTGTTGTTTTGGATTTATGTCGTATGACTTAACAGTTTTGATTGAGTCTCATCTGCTTGTTGCTTCAAGACATGACAATCAAGCAGCTATTTTCTTTGCATAAATACTCTGCACACTCAGCAACAAACCACAGATACAGTTGGCAAAGTTTGCTGGAAATGTACTGCAGCATTTAGTTGCTTAAAGTCTGGTATTTTCTTCAGGAACTGAAGACAGCACAAAAAAAATTGGCATTTAATCAATAAATTCTTGTTTGTGCCAACAGTCTTTGTCACTTTACAGTCTGGACAGAGTAGAATTTTATTTTTTAGTTTTCTTTATGCTTTGTTTTCTTCCACAGCTTCTCTTCCTGTAGTTTAATCTCAGGACCGACTACAGTTACCGCCGTTTATTTCAGGGGCTTCCAAGAATTTTTCCGCACGGACCCACAGTAGCCTCTCCAAATTTGGAGAAAAACACAATTTTTTTGTTGGTTTATATAAGCTTAGACAGAGAATGTCATAAGGATTCAGGTGGTGTCTTGAATCAAATTAGAGGCCATGGTTTATTAGGTTACCATATCTCTGGAGGGGCATGACGCCATTACAGTTGCTGCAGCCACCCTGCACTGACAATTTACTTTGTGCCCTCTTTGCATTATTTGTTGGCTTCGTTTAACCTTATTAGCCTCGCACCGACTGTGGTTGCTGGCATTATGAAGGAACCTGCGCGGTGGAGATAAGAATACATTTGGCTTTGACGGGAACAACTTGTCATTGTCCACTGAAATAAAACCGGTAAAGCAGGTAATGTGGAAGAGAGAGGATGACAAGAGTGGAAAAGAAAAAAGCCATTTGTGGCCTCTCTCTCCATTTTCTTTTCTCTTGGGTCACAGCAGACAGTAATGTGCAGCCTTCAACAATAGGAAGACAGACTATTCTATTCATAGAGGGCAGTATGTGATCCATCCTACTATTCATTATACTCTTTCTCTCGACATCTGTTCTGCCTGTCTGCAAACTGTCTGCAAACTTCGAAAGCCCGGCAGGAGAGCTGTCGTGTTCTCTTTTCCTCTGGGCTGAAAGAATTGAGATATTTCTAAAAATGCTTTGTTGTGCCTCTTTTGTCTGCTTTTTTCCAAAGCTTTACAACCCAAGTCACGTCTCAGTTCTGCATCATCCAAATTGCAAGACAGGATGCAAGTCGTTCAGGTCTCTGAGTGATGGGCATCACAATGATGCAGAATTTTAACTTTAACCTGTCAAACTGTCAGGTCATTTAACAGCTCATTATTACATCATTACATATTTATTACTCTTTGTGAGGTTTTTGCCACAAAAATTGCAACATTAAAGCAGGTGTTCATACACGGGTGTTCATGCAATCATTCACAACCTCTCTTAAAACTCGAAAGATGTTTAGATATTTAGGCATTTAGGCTTAGCTAATGATGATTAGTTCAAAAGTGGCTACAGGCCTTGTGACTGTCAAAAAAACAAACAAACAAAAAAAAAAACCCCCCATCAATAATTAAAAACAAATGTAATAGCAGACAAATGTGTGCTGTGTTATAATAAGCTCTGTGGCTGCTGGGAGACATTACTCAAAACTTTCTGAACACAAAGAGAACAAAGAAAAATATATGAAGCTCTTCGTTTTATTCCACTGAGAGATTTTAATTCAGGCATGATAATGAAATATGGAATGTATAAGTAAGTGAATACAGTCGGGCACAACTATATATAAGACCAGCCTGACGTTATGTAATTTTTATTGCTTCAATAGCTTGCTGGGCCAAACAGATCAAGTCTTTTCTATCAAGTCTCAAGTTCAGGTCTTTCTTGAGGTCTGTGCATATTTGTGCGTCTGTGTGCCGCATGAATTATGCATTTATGCTTGTGTGAACTCTTCCTCCCATTTCATCACTCAGCCTATATCTTCATCGCAGGAAACAAATGAAAATGAGATCCATGGCATCTTCAATTTCTCGAATGAACCCATTACTGTTGGTGCTCACTGAGAAAGGGACAGGTCTAATTAACTTTTCAAGTGGTTCCCAGGTAAGAGAAGACACATCTTATTCACGTTCCTCCAGGGATTGATTCGTGCCCCCTCCCCCCTTCGGTTTATGAGACCACTCAATCCTGAGACATCAGCTCCCTCGGTTGTAGAGCTGGAATGAAGCAAAATGAGGCACTGAAGTGTCCAAGTGGGTTACGGATTTAAGCA
This sequence comes from Scatophagus argus, assembly GCF_020382885.2. NCBI lineage: Eukaryota > Metazoa > Chordata > Actinopteri > Scatophagidae > Scatophagus > Scatophagus argus. The sequence continues at coordinate 14,072,209 of NC_058508.1, forward strand.
TCAACTACAACAAGGTGGAAAGATGGTCTGAATCAGAATACGAAGATAAAAGTGTTGGAGAGTTAATAATTATAACCCCGTTGACCTTAAAGGAGAAGAGGTGAAAAGAAAAAGAATATATTATGCAAAGCAATACACTTATTCCTGAATGGGTGTGTTTTAATATCTGAAGGCTGTACACATAGCTCTCCTTTAGTTCCCCTCTTCATGGGTCACTCATTTTTCCTATCATTTCCATCAAAGCACGCTCGACAGTCGGCTGTTAAAAGCCTTTGTGTAAGAACTGCTGGCTATATCTCAAAGAATAGCCTTTGTTCAGGATTACACACGCAAAACAATGTTTTCCTTGCAATCACAGCGGGACCCCTGAATGTCATCTAACGCAGCAGCTCAAAATCTGTCACACTGTGTTTTATGAAGTGAAAAAACAAAACAGGACATAGTAACGTAATGAGCTTCCTTCACAGCTACAATCATGGGTCTTAATAACATGCATTTGCTGGTGTGATCTGTGCTACTCAAAGTGTTGACAGGATGTGTTAATGTGACTTCAACACCCTTAATGATAGCTGCTAAAACATGAGTTTGCTGGAAAAACAAAAACAAAAAAATCCTGAGCCCAAATCTGAACACGTCACTGGGCTTATTTTAAATTCTCCTTTACTTAACAACCAAGTCTTTTTCACTGTGCTGTTTTTGAATGTGCTTTCATTTACAGTCTGTCCATCAAAACTGCAACATGGTTCTCCACAAGGGTGAAATGTGCAATGTGAAATCCAGGAAGACAGATTGTTGCCCTTGAGGCATTGATATACTCACTTTTCTGAAACATTTCACTGAGTGGCTTATTCATTATAACAATAGACCCACTGAAGGAAAGAAAGGACCTGATGGCAATGACTACGTACAGCAGCCTTATTTATTTCAGTATTAAGGAAGCAGTTTATTTTCCATGACTTGCACCAGAATTTTTTACCACTGAGGTAATCGCTTTAGAAAATAACATACTTTCTGACCTTTCCCTAAGGCAGTGTTATTTTCTGTAAAATGTCTGTTGTCCTGTGAATGTTCTGTGGTCATATTATAGATGTATGAACACATTAGAGTCCAGTTAGCTCTCAGCGTTCATGTAAGGATATGAAATATATCATGTTAACCCCCCCTGAGGAAGACAAATGTCTGCTAGAGAAATAGCTACAGCATATTGCCTATAGCGCTTTGTTTGAGCCGAGCACGAGCAAGACCACCTAAAAATGATTCAAAATGCAGCACACAGAGAAGCTAAAAGCCTAATTGAGCTTGGTGCCATGGACATCTCAAAAGGTTCCTTTGCTGCACAAAATTCAAAAATTTGCGGCAAAGGCATATTTCACAGAGGCAATTGAAAACTCATCTCACGAGACAAAAGGATTTCATTTATACATGTACTGAGTGATTACATGATTGAGAGTATTAAAAAACAACTGCCCAAGCAGAAAATTGACTGAGGAAAATAGGATGTGTCTCTTCAATAACTTTTGAACACTGAGAGCCTAGAGGTTGTCCAAAAGTGAAAATTACTGCACTCTCTCAAGGACAAGGACACAAACCAAAGAGTAATGGCTTTGCACCAACTTTGCTGTGCTTCTGCCAGAGCGGATTGAGTTATTATGTTCTATAAAAGTTTAATGGGATTTCAGCTGGCCTAATACATAAAAGAGGGGCTGCAAGACTGAGTCGCTATGCTTTGGCCCTTCCTTTATAGCTCTCTGCTCTGCGTGCCATCTGAGACAGGATTACTGGGTAGGAAGCTGCCAAACAAACAGCTGAGTGGACACAATGTCTCATAGTTTGGAGTTTGATTCACTGGCGGAAGCACATTAAACCATGCAGCAAATCACATTTAGGCAAACATAAGCGCACCTTTTAACGGTACAACGTCTATCTCTGCCACGAGAGCTGCCTTTCCTATCACAGTGCTGAGCGTTGTTATTTAGAAGTGCGTTCAGTGCAGGTCCACATGTTCGGATTGAAAATTCCACTTACAGCGCTATTAGTCCGAAGTGCATCTCTGCAACTCCTGAACCTTTTCAAGCGGCAAGAAATTTATTTATTTTTTCTGAGCTTGGTCAAATGAAAAGAAGACCAACCACTGCAATTTTTTTAAAAAATTGTTTGCTTGTTTTTTTTTGAGATTTCATGCATTATTTCTGCTTTTGGTTTTTTTTTTTGTCAGTTGTTGAAAGCTGTCAGTGAAGACACACAACAAATCACGGCAACTTATCACGGCAAACATCTTTGCTAAGCGGTCTTTAATGTACATCTAAGGCTTTCTTCAAATTATTTTGCTTGAACTTGGTGTTGTTGCTCATAACAATATTACATCCAGGGATGAGAAAAACATACTGTGCAAGCAGTCATCCCCCCCCCACCCCCCCTTTTTTGTAAACAATTCAGGTTTGAAATAATTTATTATTTCCCATATTTCAAACGCATTTCCCTTTTAAATGCACTTTCTACTTTATTTCTACAACAAACAAACAAATACTTTCCCAGCCTACTTTTTTGTTCCGTTTGTCTTCCTATTGTCTTACCTGTCATTGGATTAATTTCAATTCTATTTCAATTCAGTTTATTTATATAGCGCCAATTCACAACAAAAGTTATCTCACGACACTTTCCAATTAGAGCAGGTCTAGACCAAACTCTCTAATTAAATTGTAATACAGAGAACCCAACATTCCCCTTGAGCAAGCACTTGGCGACAGTGGCGAGGAAAACCTTTATTATACACTGTATTACCCACATACAAGGCAGCAACATGCTGATTATTATAAACCCATTCTTGTGTTAAATTTCACTGTTGCCACAACATCTCCAGTAGGTTGTATGTGCACCCATATTTTGTATTAACTGACTTATACACACAACAGTGTTACAACATATTGGTCGAACATTTCTGAAGCTTTCTTTGGCAGTTGTCTTAAAAATTCTCTTGCTGTACAGCTTGACTCCTGGTGTGCTTTATTTACATTCAGAGGCAGGCAGGCCCGATTTAACCTGAGGTACAGAGGCTAGGTATTCTACTAACTGCAACACTTGTTGTCTCATAATTAGGTAAAACAAATACACAGTGCATGATTGAGCATATAATCAGCACAGCACAAAAATCAAGACAGCTTACTGTTACAGAGTGTAGCACTGGTGTTTGAAAGCATTTGATTCAATGTGGCCTTGTCCCTGTTGCCTATTCATGGTGCTGTTTTATTAATGTTGTATTAAGTTGTATTAATGTTTCATTCATGTCACGGTAAAATAAATGAAAAAAGTGAAGCCGTTCAGTAATGAAAGCGTAAGCAAAGTTTTTTACGGCAGCGAAAAGGAACAAAAACACAACACATTTTATAGGATTGCAGAGTGCTAAATGTTGTATTTTCACAGTGTTCTTTTTACTCCCAGAGAGAAGAAACGCTATTTCTACAAATAAACAGCTCAGACAGAAGATTACAACATCCAGCCGTTAACTACAGCAAAACAGTCAGCAGCACATGCACATACTGTACTGCTGAAAGCAGCTTTCTGCACCCCCCGAGTGCACTTTTCTTCAGCCCTGTTTCAATGTTTAATGCATCTAGGTTGGCTACAGGTACAAAATTTGCAAGCAGGAGGCAAAAACTAAAAGTCACAATACTGAGCAGCCACAACCGTCTTATCATGTCTTCAACTAAATGTTAACTGGTTTACAAAAGCTGCAAAATGCAAATTTCTGTTTCACATGGCTCTGTGTGCTAAAGTCTCACTGGCTCCATTGCCTGGTGGTTTCCTTCTGCAGAATCAGCAATGGTTTCACTTGAATGAAATACCCTGAACTACTGATATGAATCACATTTAAATTCAGTATAACATATGGGTACAGAAGTTGTCCCCAAGTCAAAAAGGCTCATGTACAGTGTGTCAAAAAAACAAACGACCCGTTCAATTTTAATTATTTGCCTGCGTTCATACTTCAAGGCAGTGAATTTGCATTTAACTCATTTAAAAAGCTGTTTTATATGAAATAGACGTTTCAAGACACACTGCTAACACACTGAACAAAATGTGAAACACGTACTCTCGCAAAATCGTATTTGTAACACAAACACTGCCAGTACTGTTGTAGTGTATGCAGTATTTACACTCTGAATGGGTGGCCTCTTTATCTGTTTGTTCTACCACACAATGAACAGACAAGGCAGCGCTGTGAAGCAGCAGGGCTCGCAGCAAGCCAGTGAAAACAACGAAAAAATATGTTCAAAAGCAACAGCTACCCAGCATCCATGTGTTTATGGTGGCAGTAATGTAAAGCCAGCTTGCATTTATATTCTTTCATGTCTTGGCACTTGACTCACTAGATCTTTGCTCAAGTACCATCAACCCCTTTCCTGCAAAAATAAATAAAACACAAACACAAACATTAATCTATAACATAGCAATGGCCACACCAGAGTCATAGTGTCCCTTCATCTGAGTTATTCTGGCAGCTAGCATAAGCAGCAGGCCGGTGGTCACCTCCAGGCCAAAGGAGAGCCAAGCTGCGGCTAAAGACCAGCCAAAAGACACGTCCACAGTGGCAAGGTTCTCCGGGGACACGATCTGCTGGAAGTCCTCCATGGCCTGGTGGGAGTATTTGATGTAGATGCTGACCCCAGTCAAGGTAAAAAGACCTGATGGTGCACAGAAGCAGACAGATGGTACTGCTGGAAACACAAACCCAAATTCCCTCGCACCTAGAACATGGAAATGGAACTATCTCGATGAATCAGGCATGAGACCCTTAAGCTGCCTAATAACACACCATAATCGCTATGACATATTCAGCTCAACCAGTTTTTATAATGAGATCATTAAGGTAATAATGCATTAATTGGAAAATAATTCTTTTCCAACATAATTGTAATATAATTCACATAACATGGACTTCTTAGCCTAATAATGGGAAGCAATTAGTATAACCTTAAAGCATTAAAGATTTAAAGCTGTTTTATTTCAAAGATTTTTCTAATTTCATTTCAAAATTATTCCAGCAAAGTGCTTCTAAATTCATTCAGATCATTTATGCCACAGGATGAACCTGATCTTACTATTTCATTGTTTTCTTTTTTTTCTTTCCAACCAGACAAATGAAACATCTTGTGTAACAAGGGCTGAAAGGAATACCGCTGAATAGAAAAGGAATATCACTGAATGTCAAAGGCCGAAAACCTTTAAATATCGAGCAGTCGCCATTACGTTCACAATTCATACTGCACAATCGTGTGCTGGCCATTAACCTCCTTTGATTACCCATCATTAAAAATAACAACCGTGAGCTAGTCTCTAAATATATATTAAGCTGTGTGCTCTGCATGTAGGCAGAAAAGAAAGAATGAAGAAAGAAAGAAAGAAAGAATTAAAGAAAGAAAGAAAGAAGGAAAGAAAGAAAGAGAAGTACAGATGTTATGAACAGTTCTAAAGGAGGTTCAGTGAGTTCTGCAGACCTGCCCTTTATGGAGGGCAATATACAGTATATTATCAGTATATTGATATCAATATATTAAATAGGTGGATTCTGGAAAGCAATGGAGAAAATATTGGGCCAATTATTCCTGCATACAGTCTGTCTTGCAATCATGTGTGGACATAGACAAAATTTCACTTGCAGTTCTAATCTGCATCAGTTTTGTATGTGCAGTCTTGTTCACTTGATGTGAGGTCTGAGGTGTTGCTGCATCCGTACCACACAATGGACTCACTAAACACTCATCGTGATCGCTTAGAAAAACAAAGAACATTTTAAAGGTGTAAAGGTTGTGTGTGACAACAACCTTGAGCTGCAGAGTCAAAGCTGAGGAAGAAAATAAATAGTGTCCAAGATGAAAATGTCAGTTTTGTCAGATCTCATATTTCCAAAGGCCTGTTCTAAGTCCAAACAGACAGATCCATCACTGCAGTACGCAATGTCAGTGCTCAGAATGTAATTTGGAGGACCTATTGACACATAACTCAGCATGAAACCTGTGTTGGGTATCCATTTCTCATACACACATTTCAAACTCAGAAAGAGTTTGCTAATGTATTAAACAAGAAGGAAAAAAGGAAAACAAAATACCGAAATCCATTACCCATTTCCTGTTTATCCAGTGTCAGAGGTGGATTTGAAAGTGGAAGAGCTTGCAGGTCTTTTGATGTAGACATGAGGAAAGGACATTCGACGCAAATCATGAATTTAGCTGTCTGTTTTGTATGGCATGGGATGCTGGGCCTGTCAGCACAGATGACGAAGTATATAATCGTGGCCATTTCTAGGCCAGAATCATATATTCACCCTAAACCTCATCCAAATCAAGATTCAATATCATTCCCTGTGAGCTAACACCTAATCAAATGCAGCCTTTGATGGATATTCTATTTTTTTGTGTTATTGTGACTGGGCAAAAGCTGAACCTGTCATGATAAATGAAAAAAAGAAAAGGCAATCTTTCTGTTACCGTACTACTGATGGAAATGTGACCTTATATTGCCATTTAAGGTCTGTTGGACATCCATCCATCCATCGTCCATACCGCTTACCTGTCAGGGTTGCAGGGGGACTGGAGCCTATCCCAGCTGACTAAGGACGAGAGGCGGGGTTCACCCTGTCACCAGTCAGTCACAGGGCTGACACACAAAGACAGACAACTACACACTCTCACACTCACCTGAAAGCTAATGAGCATGTTTTTGGGACTGTTGGAGGAAACCAGAAAATCCATGCAGGCACAGGGAGAACATGCAAACTCTGCACAGCAGGGCCGGGACTGGGATTCGAACCGGGAACCCTCTTGCTGTGAGGCGACAGTGCTAACGGCCACACCACAGAGCTGCCCGGTCTGTTGGACATTCGCTTTATACTTCTGAACATTCAGTACTCTTCTATAATATGACATATGAGACTAAGAGGCATACATTTCAAAGCCATTAACCCAGTAACTGTTGTGTTATTTCAGTCTTGACCAAAACAGTGGACAGACCAACTGACAGACCAGCATTACCATCCCTGTGTCCATGCTGCATGGCTAACAAAATACTCATAAACTCAGGAGTCCATCAAATATAAGATCACGACTATGTTTTGGAACACATTTGTTTATGATTTGACTGTCCAGAAGATCAGGATGACAACAGGTCTATTTGATCACCTTCAAGTTTTACAAAAAGGAAACTCAGTCATGTTGATATTTTATGGAGATGCCCTTTGAAGCTGAGAATGACATGGGAAAGGAGCCCACTATTTATTCCAAGGGAAAGTCTGACTGAATCTTTCAATCAAGGCAAAGCTCTTCTGCAGTTTTGTGCCACTTCATCATGATCACCAGCAATCAGTCCTCATGCTGTGTTCAATACTGGAAAGGTTTGGTTGTTTGGTGTCTAAAATCATGTTCAAGCTCATTAGAAACATTTTTGCAATTATATTTTATTTTATGCAAAGCTGACTGGCAAGTGCTTAGAAAAACATATCCTCGGTAAATCATTACCCCAAACGACACCATCCTGCAGCATTGTCGTGTTTGGAAAAAGGTGTCAAAGCTGTGATTTAGCATATGGGTGTCCCTAATTGCATCTAATTGTGGCAATCATGCAAAAAAATATGACAAAATGATTGAATAAAGCAAATGAAATCTTGCACAAGGCAGTCACACCAGTGTTAACGTCTTTTTCTCCTTGTTTCCTTATAAAATCCCATCTCCACCCTCACTCTAATAACAGCGTTAGAGTAAAGATCATTACCTAACAACTTAATTAAATCAAATGCGATTTTGAATGCCCGCGCAGACGAATCTAAAACGCAGATGTGAATTCTACCTATAACAGTAAACTGCAAGACATAACACTAGTCAATGTTTTCTCACTAGCTCTCAATCTACGAAGAGATTTTAGCAACTGCCTTAAGTCAGGAGTGACTCAGATGTGAGAGATATAAGAATGTTCAAGGTTTCAACACACATGCAAAAGCATTTATATGTGTGCTGCCCACACACTTCTTCTTCCATGACAAGTACACATAATTGCTTCAGGTTCTAAATAAATAAATAAATAAATAAATAATAATAATAACATTTCTATGTGGACTTACTGCAGATGAGAAAATAAGATGCAGATCCAGCCAGCAGGTTAGGACTGCTGGCCAGTGAACTGACCAGTCCAAAGATCCAGCCAAACACCAGCAGGACGAGACTGAGGGGCAACATGATGACTACCACCTTGTGCAGGCCTGCAAAATTCACGCACACACAAACAAACAAACAATAGTGGTGATGCTTAAGGTTTTAGTAGACTTGTTACAGTTAGAATTACTGCTGAGCACAAAAGTTTGCAAAGGATAAGGTTTTTGAATTGACTTCTACCATCCAGGGATTTGGCTTTCACACTGTCAACAGAGTATGAAAATCAACTTGCATGATGTGCCAGTTTGTTAGACGATAAACAAAGCCACCACTCACCAAGAAGGTGCCTTTCTGCCTCTGACAGGCTGGACATATTTGCTGTGAAAGAAGGGATGACTGAGGTCCTGTTTGCTCCTGAAAATGTCAAGTGAAAAGGTCACACATGACAGGACATGCAGAGAAATCTGCAAGACTTGTTAAAACTGATACTGGATACCAAACAGTGTCAGTTTTCTGTTTTTTAGGGTTTTTTATTTCTTATCCTAGATTTGTGAAAAAAATAACACACAGGATATTGCATGATTAAAATTAAACTAATTAAAAACATATTTTTTGCACCAACAATTTGTGTCGGTGCATGTTCCACTTTGTCACACACTGTATCACAGGTGTGCGCTGCTTGAATGGCTTCAAACTACGGGCCTGCGCTGTGGGTGAGTTACTGGGTGGACTGTGGGAACCACCAGCAACCAATTGGACACCCCTGGGACCTCGAAGCTGTGCCGCCAACAAGCTGATTGCAGCTGTTTCGAAAAATATCCTCATCTCTCTGCAGCCTCCTACTTGTTCACCAGGAGCTGCCTGCAGGGGGCTGCAGGTGTGAAGGGTTAGTTTCTACAGTTATTATTTAGAAAGGAAAAACTGTGATCTATTAAATCTGTTAGTTCTGTGGCATTACTCAATGTATGAAGAATGGCATTTAATCATCTTAATAAGGAGTTAACAATTAAAGACTTGGCCATCATTCTAATTCAATTCTCCATCCTAAAAGGACTGCCATGTCACCTATTCTGTGCATCAGCTTCGCAATTCGCTGCAAGCAGTTTTTTTAGACCTGAGTTCTCCTAGTGGAGTGATGAGCAATAAATCAAGACAAATGTAGCTTCTGTCGTGGACTCATGCAGACAATAAACGCGGTAACTTGGCAACATCACAGATCCACGATCCATTAACAATGTTAGATCTCATCATATGTAAGCCATTTTATCGGTTTTACCCTCTTTGTAAACATCATTCCTGCTCAGAACATGTGTGACTTACAAACATCACAAGTCAATTCAAAATAACAGACCTTGTGAATGATCAGTCAAGGCTTTTACGTACATTAGTGTTGATGTCACATGATAAATGCTTCTCAAAATTGCCGTACGGCGAGAGACAGGACAAAAGTTAAAGGGCTGTTGAGTATAGAGACCCTCTAAACAAAAGCTCATACAAACAAAAGACTAAAAAGCTTGAGTTGACATACCTTCATTAATCCGCCAAAGTCCAGAATGTGAACTCAGGTCGTCTGGACCCGTGTGATTGGGTTTATTCACATCGATGATGTACCAGTAATCAGTCCCAATAGCCACAGCAAGGAGGCTAAAACTGAGCAAACCTGTAAATCCAGCAGTGAGGACCACCAGTCCGTACTTCATTATGCACAGTCTGCACGCAGAGCGCAGTTGCTCAATATTCTCTTAAATTTTTATAATCTTCTACACTGTATTTAGTACCGACGCTCCAAACTGCGCGATGCGTAAAATCTCTCCACCTGGACACATCCCCGTAAAGTGCTGGCTCTCCATGGCTACCACTGTCATAAAATGTGCTTTAGGAAGGAAACGGAGGAAAAACAAATTCCCTTAATTATTTCCAGTTTAGTTTAAAAGGAGAGAAGCAAAAATGTGCGTTTTTCTCAGCACCCGCAGCTTATATCACACTGTCACATGAACGTGGCTGACAGCAGGAGCGGCGCTCTCTCTGACTAAATTAAGATACAATTGCCACACTTCCTCTGCCGAATTTCAAAATAAAACTCAGTGTAGGGAATATGTACTGCGAAGGTGATAAATCTTTATGTTTTTATGCAAAATAGCTCACATCCGGCGACAAGTTAGTTATCTGATATTGACTTGACTCTTACTGTAACTAAACTGTATCCTATTTCCAACAGCAACTGCCTCTGCGAGATACAGACCAGATATAGAAGCGCACCAAGCCCACCTTTCTGTCATTGCCCAGATGGTAGTCAATAAATTTGCACCCTAACAAGAGGTAAAATACCCAGACTTGATAAACAAAAATGAACATTTAAGGCGGAGCACCTACACTCAGTAATATAAACACACAAGCCCATTTGCTCATGTCATGATTGAATTTAAGCAGCTCGGTTTGCATGGCAGCATGGATACATCTAATAGGTAAAAATACGTACCTGAGTCAATGTCAAAGTGCCAACATCTAGATAAGAATATTTAAATTGCAAAATAAATTAACAGAGACCCCCCCCCACCCAATATAATCGAGGCACCTTTGGCAACAATTACATTCGCGCCTGGAGTCTGTGTGAGTCTTGGACAATACGTTTTGTAGGAGCCAATTTGGTTATTTTCTGTGTTCACAAGTGTTGTATGCATTTCTGCCAGTAGGTGGCAGTATCTATTTTAGGCCATGGTTTGAGTCTATATAGGGAGGTGGGTTAATGAGCGTAGTGGTGCACGCTGGGGAATCCACACGGTTTTTGACCGTGCCATGGTGTAACTTCTCAGATCAGAATAATACGTTATGGTTAAAGTGAGTACCTTTGAGTCGACTGTATGAAGCCTAATAAACCTGGAATACAATCAGTAGTGTTTGGACATTGGCTATGTTACGCATATGCACCTGCATGCACCTACACTGGCACGCGTACAAGCCTGTTAAACCACCAGCGTGCGCGGATAGTGACAAAGGGCCACTATATTAGTCAAAAACCAGGTTCCCATCGGACTCGTTGGGAAAGCAACAATCGGCCTTGTGGTTCCTGTGGGCCTTCGCTGTGTCTGGAAAGCGGCCCGTACCACATGGCGCCTGGAGGAGGTGATCGTGGGAGGACGATCGAAAGGAGCTGCTGTTGCTGCTGGGTCTTGGCGTGAGGTGGAGTTCGGCTACGGAGGGCCGCAGCGATTCCGACGGAATTCGGCAGTAGTTGGAGGAACGGCCGCAGCGGATCGGCGGAGACCGGAGCCAGGCGAGGCAGCGGAGCATCGGATCAGCTGATCACCGCATCGCGCCCAGCTCACTGATGCCGAGGTATGAGTAGCGCTACAATAATGGCCATTGGACCTGTGTGCGCACAATTAGGGGGCATAAATCCAGTGTATTGGTGGCCTAATTGAATACGTGATTGACTTTGTGTTAACTTTGATGATTGTTGCGAACTGTGGAGAGACTGAAAACATGGAAACCGGAAGCGGGCGAAAGGTTATAATGACTGAAAAGGCGCTTGCTGATAAGCTTTTAAGGTTGCAAGCGGAACGAAGGGCAAAGCTGAACAAAGCCGCCAATATACGAAACTTAATGAAAGATCTCATCGTAAAGGGTGATAAAACAATGGTTTGTGATGCTTTGAATGAATTAAGGGTGGTGTGTGATGATGCAAAAATGTATCCATAAACAGCTGTTGGGTTTAATGCCAAGTGGTGAACAAGAAAAACATGAAATATGGCTTAAAGCAAAATTTCTGTCTTTAAATGAATGTTTTCATGATGCAGAAATGTGGGTTTCAAACTTGGAAGGTAATAGACAAGAAAATATTGGTGTTACAAACAATGAGGGTAATGCAAATAAAAACGAGGTTGGTATCAATCGAAATGGTGATGTCACAAGCAGTGAAAACAATGCACATGCAACTGGGCTGGTGGTGGATGACATTGGCCCAGATGGTAGCATTTCTAATGTGGGAAGCAAGCGTTCAAGTAAAGGAAGTAGAGCCAGTGGAGGATCAAGCACCGCTTCAGCACGCATAAAAGCTGAAGCAGATAGGGCTGCCTTGCATAAATCAAATTGCATCTGAGGACATACTTGCCGTCATGCACAGACAAAACGAAATAACAGCTGCTTTGGTGCAGCAGCAAACTGCAAGATCTCTGCCGCCGAGAGACATTCCTGTATTTGAAGGGAACCCTTTGCAGTACAGAGCATTCATAAAAGCATTTGAGCAAGGAGTGGAGAATAAAGCAGAAGCAGCAGATTGTCTTTTCTATCTGGAGCAATTTACCAGAGGACAGCCACAACAACTGGTACGTAGCTGCCAGCACTTGGCTCCTGATCGTGGCTATGTAGTGGCTAAGGACCTGCTGCAGGAGCATTTTGGAAATCAGACCATAAAGGGTGAAGATGTTAAAGCACTCCAAGCGTATTCTTTGTTTTTGCGTGGCTGTTGTAATGGAGGAATTAGAGTATATGCAAGAGTTGGATATGCCTGCAAATATGAGAGCCATTCTTGCAAAGCTGCCATGCAAGTTGAGGGAGCAATGGAGATCCATCGCTTATGGAATCATGGAGCAAACACAGCAGAGAGCTCACTTTACTGACTTGGTTGTATTTGTGGAGCGTCATGTTAAAATTCTTTCTGATCCTCTGTTCGGTGACATCCAAGATCCTGTATCTGGTGCGGCTGGCACAAAGACTATCACCCGGTTTAAGTCTTATCCTGGAAACAGGGTGAAAGGAAGCATTGTTGCCACCACTGTAACATCTATGACCTCGTCAGAAAGGGGGGAGGAGCCACCGGCAGAGCTTGGAAAGTCAGTTAAAGCAGGATGCCTTTGTTGTTCATACAGTCACACATTGGAGGAGTGTAAACAGTTTAATGAGAAAAGACACAAGGAGAAAATTCAACTTCTGAAGGAAAAGGGAGTTTGCTTTGCATGCTTATGTGATGGTCACATGAGTCGGGAATGCGAGAGGCGCTTGATATGCAAAGTCTGTGGTCAAACTCACCCCACTGTGCTGCACATCAGTAGACAACCACCTGCTCCAGAGCAAAAGAAACAACCAGCTTCACAACAGCTACAGGGCCCACTCAGTAAACAACCAGTTTCTTTCCAAACATGTGGGCATACAGGTGCCGGTAAGGATGGCTGTGTTCTTCTTCTTCTCTATAAAGGGATGTGACATTATACAAACATATGCATTTCTGGACCCTGGTAGCTCGGCCACGTTCTGCTCCGAAGATCTAATGCAGAGGCTGAATATTACAGGCAGAAGAACCAGTGTCTTGTTGAGCACAATGGGTCAGGAGACTGTTGTTCCATCTTATTCCATCACTGGTTTGGAGGTGGCTGGATTAGAGGGCAATGACTTTTATAGTCTCCCAGAGGTCTTGAGCCAAAGGAAAATGCCAGTCACCACTAATAATATAGTAACAATTGAGGAACTGGATAAATGGTCTTACCTGTCGGACGTTCACATCCCACACATAAAGGCAAATGTTGATTTGTTGATAGGAACCAACGCTCCCAAATTGCTGGAACCATGGGAGGTCATCAACAGCCACGGGAATGGCCCGTACGCTATTAAAACTGTGTTGGGATGGGTAGTTAATGGTCCACTGAGTGGAAGCAGTGGTCCCTCTGCCACAGTGAACAGGATCTCTGTGAGGAAGTTGGAGGAAATGCTCACCAGTCAGTACATGATGATGATGATTCCGAGGAGGAGTCTGAAGAGGAGGCTCCCCCACCAAAAAAGACCCCAGCAAAAGCAACACCGGCTAAAGCAAAGGCAGCCCCTGCAAAGGCTGAGGAGTCGGAGGAAGAGGACGACGACGATGATGATGAGGATGAGGAGTCCGAAGAAGAAGCCCCACCTCCCAAGAAGGCTGCTCCAGCTTAACCACCTGCAAAGGCCAAGGCTGCCAAAGAGGAGTCTGAAGATGATGATGACGACGACCTTGAACCTCTTACAGCCAATCATATTCTCCTCCTAAAAGGCAAACCTGCTGTACCACCTGGACTGTTTGTGAAGCAAGATCTGTATGTCAAGCGACGGTGGAGACAAGTCCAATACCTCTCAGATTTGTTCTGGAAGCGATGGGCGGAAGAGTATCTTCTGTTGCTTCAGGAAAGGCAGAAATGGAACCAGGGGACCACTCGTCCTAGTGGTGGACTCGACGGCTCCTCGAGGCTCTTGGCTGCTCGGTAAAGTGCTGGAAACCTTTCCTGATAAGAATGGGTTTGTGAGATCTGCCCGTCTCAAGACAAAATCTAGTATTATGGAAAGGCCTGCAACTAAACTTTGCCTGTTAATGGCAGCCTGTGATGATTAATTGGTTTATGCACTTATAGGATATGGTGTGTGTACATCTATCACTCAAGAAGAACATTTGGCTCCTTTTGTTTTTTTTTTGTTCGTTGAATTGTTATGTTTACACACCATTAACAATTAGGGGCCGGTGTGTAGTAGCCAAATTGGTTATTTTCTGTGTTCACAAGTGTTGTATGCATTTCTGCCAGTAGGTGGCAGTATCTATTTTAGGCCATGGTTTGAGTCTATATAGGGAGGTGGGTTAATCAGCGTAGTGGTTCACGCTGGGGAATCCACACGGTTTTTGACCGTGCCATGGTGTAACTTCTCAGGTCAGAATAATACGTTATGGTTAAAGTGAGTACCTTTGAGTCGACTGTATGAAGCCTAATAAACCTGGAATTCAATCAGTAGTGTTTGGACATTGGCTGTGTTACGCATATGCACCTGCATGCACCTACACTGGCACGCGTACAAGCCTGTTAAACCACCAGCGTGCACGGATAGTGACAAAGGGCCACTATACGTTTCTCTGCCCATTATTTCTTGTAGATCTGCCCAAGCAGGTGCCATGGGGGCCATGAGTGAAAAGCAATTTTCTATTCCTGCCACAAATTCTCCAGTGGACTGAGGTCATGACTGAATTGGCCACTAGTCCAGGATGTTTTGAAACCATTTCTGTACCAAGTTCTCTGGCATACTTCAGCAGGCTTTTCCCCATTCTGCATGTTTACCAGCAAATCTGCAAATTTCATTTGCTAACATGGAAAGTCAAAAATAACCAGCTCACTATTTATTCCAGAACTGGTAAGAATGTACACCAAATCATCAGAAACTCGAATATTAAAATGCCATACCGTTATACAGTTAGAGTGAAGGGTGCACCTGGACACTGCAAGATTAATCCTGACATTTCTGACAGTCAGTAACATAGAGTGCTGGCTGTACTTGTGTATAGCACTGCGACACAACTGTAATAGGATGTAGTGGGTGTTTTGTAAAAACCCACAACCAGCAAGAAGCCGTTGGTTGTAGGGCACATACCCACTGGGTATGTATAACTATATATGCAACTATATGTAACTATATCTAGTTATAATCATCTGACACAGTGATTTTAGCCTTGACAGCCTTCCTAGAAGTTCTCGGAAGATGCAAAGAAACAGGTGGACAAAGGTAGAATTACTTCTGACATGGCATGATTTGTACCTGACTGTGACCATTTTCATACAAAGCCTGATTTAATGCATTTACACCAGACATCATGAAGAGTGAAAGATGGATTTGTCAAGTGTAGGATGGGAAATTAACTTTTTGAACAACGAACAGATGAACAATTTTTGGTGACATTAAAATCTGAATAGCCTATTTGTGGTTGAGCTGCCTTTCGGTTCTGCTTGCCCAAACGCATCCACTGTGACATGTAGAGAAGTCAGATCGGTCCACTGAAAAAAATAAACAGTGTGTTTAGCTCAGAGCACACAGACCAGTTCATCGTGTCTTCATTAAGATGATGCCTCCGTGACATGCAGATGCTGCATCTTTGGGAGCATCCATCACATTATTGAGTGGACAGTCTTTTATCAGAGTGATGTTGTCTGTTCTGCTATAGGATGGCTCTTTTAAATAATCAAATTTTTTTGCTTTTATTAAAAAAAAAACATGTTAAAAGATGCACAACAGTTGAAAATCAAAACCACTTAATTTTCATTGATACAATATCCATTTAATTTAGACATGATTTCATCTCTTGATAATTATTTAACCAACAGGGATCGAAGTGTCACCTCAGACAGTGATGCTTTCATACTACTTTGTTGCAAAAAACACAGACTACACGCAACACATGTTTTATTCAAAACCACAAACATTCATTATCTACCAGTCTTTTACACAATTTGATTGAAGCCCATTTTGGCAGCATAGTTAATGAATGATGAAACAGATTATGTCTGATCCTCAGCATCTGTTAGATCCTGAGACTATCAAAGCAGAAGCTATCTATACTGCACAGATTATGTCTAGCGTTGGGGACACTGCATGAATAATTAAAACCATTTACAGGTGCAGGCTGCAAAGCAGTGTTAATTTGCAAATTCTTTCATTAGAATGAATAAACTGTCATCTTAGGTGGAAAACAGCAATGAAATGATGTAATGATGCATCATTGTTGCTGTGGCACAGTTAATTATTAAACTTTTGAAGTGCCCTTGATCATGTTCACAGAGAACATGCAAACACACACGGGTTTGCAGTGGGCTTTTGTTCACGAGTTTGAACTAAAAGGAATCCACTTGCCCTCTTACAGTAAACAACTATTATAGGATAGAATATTGGCCCTAAAATGCATCCCGCTTGGTGTATGCAGCGTAACAATACCGCTGCCTTACAATTACTGTCAGCAAGATGAACAAGAACTGTATCGCACATTTGAAACACACTTTTTTCCTCCACATAATTTCCCGCAGAGGGATTGTTGCGTTGGTCTTTGCTTTGTGTGAAGGAGCATAAAAGTCAGTTACAGGAGTTATTTTAAACTTTTTGAGAGCTTTTTGAAATTTTCCTGTTGTCGTTCTAGTCTAAGTCTTCCATCAGCATGCAGGTGTCGTCCACACATTTCAAATGCACGTAAGCAGTATGATAAAACTAGTGTCCACGTTTGCTGGTATTAATTCTGTTCTTCTATTTGCATGCTGTGCTACAGCAGCAGCTTTTGCCCACAACTAACTGTGGAATCAGGGAAGCATTGCTAACACGACGGAATAGGCTTCTAGGAAAATTACGTTGGACACCATTATAAAGATCACCGAATCTATTCTGCTTTTGCAGATTTGTAGGATATATGCAAAAGAAATTGATTCAGCCACATTATATCCAAACTGTGAATATGTGAGCAGCATGACGAATAAACTGAACATCAGAAGGTAGAAACCGAGCTCTGATAAGAGAATCTTTCTCCTGTTCATTTTCCGCTCATTACATAGGAAACCGATGTGTCTCACAGTTTTTCCCCTTTGCTGCTGGCAGAACGAACTCTGAATTACCAGATTTATTTGTGTCCTTCGGTCTCGATGGCCAGGTTGTGGTAATTCATGTCTTTCTCAGTTGGTCGCAGTGCCAATTCCGTCTTGCTGCTTACTAATTTCATGTAGATTGGTCAAGTCTGTTAGAGGTTTGTGCTGAGGCCACGCACTACTGATGAGCTAAGCCTCATGACCAGCTTACTGAAAGGACTTTATTTTCTTTCAGTGCATTATAGTAGGAGCTGGGCTCATTGGCTTTAAGATGACAGTAGAACTGCATTGTTCTTTCTTGGATTCTAATTAAAACTGGAAATTGCAACTCCAACCATCAAAATTATATTCACTAAGAGTGCTTTTTTTGCCCCTTACTGGCTGAGATTGTTACTCTAGGTTACAGAAAGGATCCCTACAGAGACAGTCCTTTTGTTAAAGAGCAAAATCCTTTTTGTTTCACTAGAAATGCAAGTCTTACTCTGAGATGTCACGCAGGTGAGTTGGCAGTCTCCACAGTGTCAAATATCCATCCTTGAAACTAAGTTCACCGCTGCTGTGAAAGCACAGCACATTGTTGTCATCACCAGCCGTTTCCAGCTGCCTCATGCATCATTAACATGTGAGGAGACACCTAAAAATGTCACAACAGATGCAAACAACGGACAGGGTTATTGTTGGTACTATCAGCTGTCAAGGTGGCACATTAGTGTTCTTGTGTGACAGGTCGCTGATAACAACATATCCACCTGGTCTCGTGGAAAGCTTTGGCTCAATTGCAGTTAGAGTAGGTAGGTGCGTAGGTGGACAGGTGATCATTTCAGTCAGCCAGATGACATGACTGGATGGACTTTTTGCAAGCTTGTTATGGTCACAGACACCAGATTTTTATTTTTATTTATTTATTTGCTCACTGCATTTGGTTTGACTTAGTGATGTTAGCAGACTTTCTAGCAAATATGACAAAAAAAACTTCCAAAACACATTCCATCCCTGCCTTTAATGCATTGCTAAATTGCATTGAATTGTACGTGTTTTATCATATACCATCATGGCTGCTGGACTGATTTGAGGCCTGAATTTTGGTTAATACTCTTTGACTATTCACTTCTTTCTCTGATAAGTTTTCTTGTTCAAAGACATATAAATCAAAAACCCGTCCAATTTCACAGCGCATCCACACCGGTGGTTGTGTATACCCTCAGCCTTTCTGTGTTGTTTGTTGCGTGTGTTTTACTGGAATGTTGTGGCTGATCCAAAGAGTTGGCTGAGCTTCGTTTAAATACAATTTGCATAAAAGCTTCGGGTGTCTAGTCACCTGTTTAAAACAAGTGCTTCCCTTTAATCCAAAATGAATCAAATTTGAATTTATGTCTAATGTTTGTGTTTTAGAGAAAACCTCCTTGGAGAACCTAATGACAAGAAAAAGCTTAACAAACCTGGCAAAAATAATTCAATTTTGATATTGTTTGTCCAGTCCAACAGCGGCTTGAGGCAAAGGAAACCAGTGTTGCAGTAATACATATTGACTTCTTGTCATGCATAATCACTTGAGCTCTGTAGTTTTCTGGCTTCAACACAGACAAACAGCAGAAGAAAACCGGGTCAGAAAGGCTGGCTACATTGTGTGAAAACATTTCATTTAGTTTCAGAGTTCCTTTAGACTTTGTTTGCAGACGGTTAAATCTTCATCACTCTCATTTCCACTTTTGCCCAGATGAAATGATTCACCAAAAGCAGAGAATGTGTCACATTCAAGGCCAGTTAATTCATTAAAACGTCTCCAGTTCAGTGGTTAAAACCTGTGTAATTATCAGGGTTAGTGAGCAGTGCATTTAAGGGACTAAAAGAAAATGTTTGTCAGTGTAATCATAGAATTAAGCAAGAGGAGGAAAAATGTGAATGTAATATTTGTTGGGCTTGAGAAAAGCTTAGTGTGTGTGTGTGTACATGAGCGTGTTTCAAAGAGAGACAAATAAAAACCTTGAAAACCTTCCCAACATGCTGTGAAACCATGTCTTGTTCTCTTAAAGGCATATACATTAAGTGTTTAAGCTTTAAACAAGAAGCAGCTGAAAGTGTGAGCAGATGTCAGTGTTTTGTTTGCCATGTTGGTGCTTGTCGTGATTGCAGCAGGATGTGCTGCTTTCACAAGCACTTGCCGCGGACTGTAGGAGAGAGTGATTTAAGAGAGGTACACACTGCCACCCAGTGTAGTGAATGGGAAAATGATGTTAGCAAAACCACACTGGTCACAGGGTCCTCTCTGCCTTTCTTTTAATGGATGAATGCTGCTGAGGTTGAACTGTTAGGACATTAAAAATCATCAGCCATACAGCTGCCAAGAGTGCATTTAAGCATTTAAGGTCACGTGTGGGATACTTTTTTTTTTCATAGCAGTTGCTAATAACAGTTATAAAACCTCAGTTTCATTTTTATTCTCCGCTGAGTCAACATGCATTATATCAGGACCCTGGAGCTGGCAGACATTACAATGCCATTCTATTCCCAAAGCCAACAAAGATGTTACGTTTTTTTTTTTTTTTTTTTTTTTTTTTTTTATTTTCATCAACATTTTCAAAAACCATATCAGAAAAGAAAGATAGTAAACATCTATCTATATTAAATACATTATGGCTGAAGGCTCTCTATAGAGTTGAAACAGGATGCAGAGGTGACCAGGCCCTTTAGTCCTTGCTAAAATGTTTATCTATTAATTGCAAATTCCATACATCACAAAACCATTGGTTTAAGACATTACGCTTGAACTATCTCAGGTTTTATCTTCCTGGGAAATAAGTGACAGAAATCTACAGTATAAATTGTACACAGGTTCAGGT
This sequence comes from Scatophagus argus, assembly GCF_020382885.2. Classification (NCBI taxonomy): domain Eukaryota; kingdom Metazoa; phylum Chordata; class Actinopteri; family Scatophagidae; genus Scatophagus; species Scatophagus argus. The sequence goes on from NC_058508.1 coordinate 14,092,534, forward strand.
CATCTGGGCCAATAAAGTCTGGGCAGTTTGTGCCCTTAAAGATTCATGTCAAGAGACTGTAATTAACAAGAAGCCAGCCCTTAAAAGGGGTGTGCTGTGTAAGAGGCTACTAATGACATTTTTTTGTGTTGGATAGGTTACTTAGAGGAATACTCCATCATTTTATCAAATGCAGTTGTTTGCTGTCACACCAGAACTGGCTTAGTGGGCCAGTGGTTCACAAAGACTTGGAGACAGAGGGAGGGCAGATAGTCCAGCTTCCCAACATGTCAGTTTCCTGCTGGAACAACTGAACAAGAGGAGTGCACATGGCATCCATTTCACAACCTAAATTCATCATCCTCTCATCAGGCTGTGGGCAAAAAGACAAGCATTACTTCAAGATTTGCATTTGGTTCTGCATGATGTTTTATAGGATGACACTGCTGTCATGGCCTGATGAGTTTAAATAAGTATTGTAAGTATTCCAGTAAGTAATCTGTTAAAATGTCTGTTGTCTAAATTTCCAATTTTACCACCCAGCTCTGAAAATGAGAACAGGGTCTAAAGAAATAAAAAAATACAGTATGGTTTAAGGCCCCGAGGTACAACATCAAAGAAGCACTTTCTGAGTTCACGCCTGGCCTGGTGGTTAAAAATGATGTGTAGTCCATCAAGTGCTTCAGATGTGCTCCCCCTTTGGTTTCTTGCATGTCCCTGATGTATGACATTTCTACTGATGTTCTTTTTTCCTGAACATGATCTTTGTAATTCTGTATATGTTACTCATCTACATCAAAAAAATGCATTTCAGTATTTGCAGTGATGCAATCAAGTCCTCTTTGGATAGCCTCTACCTTTCTGAGCTTTGCAGAGGTGCCTGAGAGGGCACAGTCTATTAGTTCCAGCGCACTTCATTTGCTTCATATTGTGCTGCTTTTATGGAAGCTGTAAATGGTCTATTAAGATGAATAAAAAGACCATTGGCACCAGCCTTTCATGTTTTTGAAGACAATTGCGTATGTTTTTGGTGCTTACAGAAACTTGTCCAATTACTGAAATCATTTACAAGCTGTAAACAAACATTTAATGTTGACAGAGCTGACAGAAGTAAGATCCAGGTGAGCATAGTCGAGTAAGATCTCATCAGCAAAATCAAGAGAAGTTAATTTTGTGTTGCTAAATGACTTTTTTTGGAAAAAAAAAACCCCCAAACAAACAAACCGAACAGATGCAGCCACACTGATCCATTGTTGTTTGTCTCTCATTGATTTGTAGTAGGAGTATATGTGAATGTTGTTCGGGACTGATGTGTCCTTTGCTGACTGATTTGTCTCCTTTATCAAATATCCAAAGATCTTTTCAGCTTTTGGAGGTATTCATTCTGGTGGTCAGTGCAATTCAGGAGCAACAGGAGGATGATATGTACCTATCGATGCCATTCACGGGTTTTCTGAATAGGCTAATCTCACTAATCAGCATGGCTGCCCTCGAATATATTTCACACTGCAACTATATTGAACAACGCGTATCTGAAAGAACATTGTCTTAATCCATATTTGTGAAACGATAGATTTCCACACAGTATATGTTGTTTGATGTTGGCATTGTCATTTCAAAGACAAAACATTTAACATTTACATCAAAAAACACAAATCTTCCTAAAATGTTCACTTCTTTCCAATGATAATTAAAAAACAAAAAACAAAACAGAAACAAACAAACAAAAAACAACAATAACATGGTATCGGGCACCTGGCAGCTAGTATAAAAACAGGCAGGAAAATGTTACGCAGTCAGTCTGCTTCATTTCTGCTGCTAGAAGCGGGTTCTGCACCCCGTCTTCTTGCACCCTCTTTGAGGACCCTCACTGAAAGGGATCAGTACTCCCAAAGAGAAGATGCATCAACAGTTGTACCATCACCCATAAGCGTACCTCCCTGGTCTCCACGAAGGTACTTGCCATTGGAGCCCTTGATTGCGACGCGTCCATGTTCCACGAACTCAAGGAAAAAGTCCTCTGGCTTTTCTCCATCCGAGCACACCAGGCCACTGCTAGAGACGTACCAGAATTTTCCATTCACACCTGCAGAGGGACATCAGTGAATTTATCCATTTGTTTAAGCTAGAGCATGGCCCATTCAGTAATAATAACTACCTTATTTGTTCAATCATACAAATACTGGTCCTCAAATTCAAAATGATTGCTGCGACACAGATTAATTTAGTCACTGAGTGTCAGAGCAACCTTTCCCTGAACTGGAGAACCACTGTTTTTACACATTTTTAACAAAACAACACAGATGCAGAAATTACATTATATAAACTACTTGATGGGGGTGATGAGGAAACATTTGGAAGACCAATTTCAACTGACTGCTATTAACAGAAGCACATTTGTCATCTTTGCTATTGGAAGGCACAGAGATTTGATTGGCTGAGGAGCATCTCATGAAATAATTTATAACGCATGCAGCTGGTCTAAGGTTCCTGCTGTAATGGTGAGAAAAACTGTTCCATTTAAGACAGAAACACTCAGTCAAAATGTAACAACTTTGTAATAACTTTTGATTATTTATTGGTTATAGGTCATGCAAACTACTTCACACTCAGCACTGCACTTTCCGGGGTCCTCAGCAACACACCTGCCAAATTTGAAGTTGATTACGACATATAGATAGACAGACAGATTCCTTGCATTTTTTAAAGCGCAGATATATTTTTGACTGATTGCAGAAATTTAATGTTATGCGCACATGAAAAACACTGACTTTTTATATTGTAGGCGCCATCGTTGAAGATCAATGAGAAAATGTCATAGACCGATCGATTTGCGTCCAGAGTGTTGGAGTTCTTGTGGTGACACACAAAGCCATTCTCTCCGCTGAGAATCAGCATAGGGCGGTTGATGAGTTTCATCAGGAATAATTCATCATCACCTGCAATGAAGAACAAATGCTGTTTGTCTGCTGTCCGTGGCGCAACAACACTGCACCTGTGTCGACATTTTCCATCAAACACTCCTTCTTAAATAGCTTTCCGGAGAGCACTTACCCACTGTATCGCTGACTGCTGAAAGCTGACCATTCTTCTTTGTACACACATACTTTCCATTACTTGCTTTGAGTGCCACCCTATGTCCTCGCCACTCAATGTCAAACATTGTGTTGACCTCTCTGGTAAAAAAAATAGGCATGGACGGACAGATGGAGAGATTCAGGTAAAGAGGTTAGTGAAAACATGGCAGGAAGCCCCTCTTGTGAAACTAAAAGAGCTACTTACACTTCTGTGGCAGTGGACTGGATCTCTCCATGAGTCACCAGGGTCCAGTAGGATCCGCCGTTGGTCCTGAACATAGACTTTTTGCTCTCCTTGTCGATCTCCATCTGAAAGGTCTCCATGTCTGTCTCCACATCCTGATTGGCTGAAATACTCACTCCTGGCAACAAGAGAAGAAAATACAGCCTTTGTTCAATAGCAATAATGCATTACAATGTCGCATCCTCTTGAATGCCATTTACCTCCTCCTGAATGTCAGGTTTTCTCTCAGGCATTAGCAAGGACAACTTTGTACATAACACAGCTCTAGTAATCCAACATTTAATTACTTCCAGGCCTTGTATGTTGTTGCAGTACATTGTGCTGTCTACACTGACTCATTCAAGGCTTATGTCCTCTCCTATAGGTAGCAGGGGCCAAACTCTGGGCATCCATCCCTAATTGGAACTCTAAGCATGAAGACAAAAATTTGTGTACACGATCTTTGCTCAGATTATGTTACATTCGTGAAATTCTTGAACAACACACCAGTACAGCCGTCACTAAGCATGACTGTGCCTTTAAGTGCCTGTGCTATTAATTGGATGATCATTGATTCATTTATGGTGCCCATTAGGCTTGTCACGACACTACTTTTGTTGGACGATGTATTGCCCTAAAAATAATTGCTATAAACAATAATACTGTAATTCCAAAAGCATTTTATGCCACTTATGAAATAATAATGTAATGGCAGACACCCTTTCAAAGAGCAATGAACTTTTATTTATTAATCATATTAAAACATTGGAATCGGAATGTCAATAAATAAATAAAATAAAATAATCCTAAATTAATAAACACATACACACAACCAACCAAAACAATAAATAAAACAGACTATCTGCAAACAAAAATTGCATGTGGACACCACAGGCAGTACGGTCGAGGAGAATACACATAGCGATGAGTTGATAAAATATCTTTAATAAATCAGTAACGTACTTATTCTGACAGGCCTGGTGTTCTGTGGTGCTTCACAATTAATTTACAATTAAAACACTGTTATAAAAGAAATTATAGCTAAAAGTAACTAAAGGGAATGATAAATTTCATCACTGAAATCAATAAAATTAAATTTGTAAATTGATTTGACATTTTCTGGAAAATTGCGAAGAGTAAAAATAATATAATGTAAATCTGTGATTAGCAGGCAATTTTAACCAGCAATGTTTATTAATCATAAGATCTCCCATCTCATTGTTTCTCTATAAAACTGTGTGTATGCCTGATCTGAATTATGCATGAGGTGCGTTCATTCTCACATTCTTCTCTTACACCAGTTTATGTGTCAGAAAATGTTTATGCTTATTACTGATGCATCATTTATACATGTGGCCCCAGGTGTTGTTACACACACAGCTTACATAAGCTTCTAATGTGTGGTCTGTTCTAATAACGAAAGGGCGTGTCAGTGTAATAGGAAATGCCAGCATATTTGATGACACTTTGACCCAGTTCTCATTAAAACACGTCTTTATTTGAATCTATTTCACCTCTCAGGTTTGAAGGGTGTATAGTGTTTCATTCTCAGCAAATACATTCTGAGCAGATGATCACTTTAGCCTGCTTTGTTGCCATCTGTGAGCTGTGGATATCTCAGTGTCTCACTCTGTGGACCTCTGCTTTTAAGCAAATATCTTGTGATCAACTTGTGTGATCCACTTTTCATACAAAAGCGGTTGTCGAAGTAAAGCTAAAACCAACAAACCATATAGAATTTGCCTAAAATTGTGCCCACGTTTGCAGTTAGTTGGCTACTGCCCTGTTCTCTGAAACTGAGTGCTTCACTTTCAGCCAATGTGAGGTTATTATACTTAATCCACATGTATTAACCCTGTCTGGTGGGGAGTGTCAGGTGGTGGAGAATACACAGACACATATAACTTAACTATGTCTGCTGTAGTTCAAATTAGATGCCACAGAAATATCCTTCAACCTTTCTCTTAAGCCTGTTACAACCCTAATCCCCCGCAGTCACCCCTCCACCCTTCCAGTTCATTCGCCTGCTGTAATTCCCTGAGTGGTGAAATGCAAATCTGCACTGCAGGGCCCACTAAGCAGCTTTCAGTGCCTTGTTCCTTAAAAACGTGGAACTGCCACAAGGCCAAACACTACAGTTAAAATTCTTTGCCCTATATTATGAGGAAAGAGTGCCAGGTTGTTGGAACATTGCCCTAATAGTTGCTTTTTTTTAATGCAGAATTTTATTCATGTGTAAGCAAAATAAAGACTGCAATCTAATGTTAGTTTGAGGCCCTCATACCTCGAGTTGTTTTAATTGTCTTTTACAACTTTAAAAGTGACAGAACGCAATTTGCCCTCTTGTCCTCTCATGTGGTTTGCTTGCGTAATTGTACAAGGCAAAGCAGATCATCATCATCATCATCATGCAGCCCGATAAGAACTCTTGTAACTGATCTGTCTGGTAAGGCCAGGCTGTAAGTTTTTGTTGCTGCCAACTTATTGCCACACCAACTGACTATAGATCTACATAATTTGAAAATCTTCACTTGATGGATGACGGTAAAGAGCAGGTAGCTGCAAGACTTAAAGTGATGGTAATCAACACCCATGGTACACAGATCTGTTCTAGAGTCTTTCGCATGCTGCTTAATCTCCTATGGACGCACAGTGGAAACGACAAAGCCCATTACCACAATTACCTCCACAGGGTGGCTGTCAACCATTCTGGATCCAGCACGTAGACAGAAAAGGCAGCGCTTTCTCTCATTAGCTGATGAATGTTACTGATTCTTTGAAGTCACTTGATGTTCAGAACAATCAGCGGTTGTACTGTTCTATACAACAATGCATTTTTAGTTGTCAAAGGCACAACATGTACTCGACTGTGCTATGTTGTTTAGATATTTTGCATAGGCAAAGGCAAGACTCTTTACTAACCTCAATACCTGGGAAAGGTTGTACACTCTATTTTAAAATATAAAATATAGTACACTTGTCTTTAATGCACTGGAAAATGGCCTCACCATACCTCACTTGCCCTGAAGTAAAGTGCACAAAGACTCAGAGTGGTTGCACAGCAATTTTAAAGTCATAGTGGAGGAAATTATTGTTATTTTGCAAAAAGTGATGCATTAACCACAATGTTATATTCAGAATATGTTCTTTTCCTACGGAAAGTTGTTGAAATGAGCATGGACCTTTGAGAGTAGTTCTAACTATGTTTAGCAGTATGTTTGCCATATATTTTTTTCATGCCCTTTGTTACCATGAATATAATTTAATCATACCTCATTTTGAATAGCTTCACTTTTATTTAAAGTGTATTTCCAAGCAAATCTCATTCTGATCATTTCCAATGAGTCATTTTTGCTTAATAGAGGATTGTGAAGATACTGCGTGTGCTGCACCCCATCTCATTTCGAGTGGGTTTCTGTATTCAGACTGGTAAATATCAAACTCTCAGGTGAGATTTGATTATACAAAGAATATGCTTTTTTCTCAAGACTACATCTCAGACTGATTACCTTGTTTGACTGAGACAAATCTTTTGTTGGCGGCTTGAAAAACTACTTGTGGATGACTCTCCTCGAGATCAAACAGCTCATCTTTTCCAGGCTTAGAGCATCTGCCGGATCGCAGCGTTCCTGTGGGACCCACTGGGGTCAGATATTTCCCATCACAGTCTTTAAAGGCCAGCTTGCCAGATTTTAGCTCCAGTGTGAAGCTAGTAGTATTGGAGTTCTCCTTCACCAATTTGCCGTCATTGCTGAGGAAACGGCTGTCACAGGTCTTCAGGCTGTACTTGCCGTCCAGGTATACCAAGGTGACCAGGGAGTCCACTCCCCAGGGAATATTGCTGTCCACTGAGATCTCTCCATCTGAAGCAGACAGATGGGCATAACGCTTACGCGCCACACTGAGCAGGCTGGCCTGTGGGTGTAGAGCCAAGTGGACGGCCCACAACTCTTGTTCCCCAATGGCTTGAGCAAAGCAGGACAGGTAGTCAGCCGAGCCTCCAAAGTAACGCAGATAAGGCTCTGATTGCAGTGCCCAGCGACCATCAGATTGGGGCACAATAAGGAAACGGCATTCGGAGTCAGGCTTCTCTGCCCCACATGTGATCTTCCCATCTTTGTCAGAGGCCAGATAACGTCCCAGGTGGCTCCGGAGGAACACTACCTGGCTATCTTGCTCGTCATGTTCTAAGGTCCAGATCTGTTTCTTCTTCATGCTGATGCCTGAGGCGTTCACCTTGAACCCGAATGCCTCAGCTGTCAGGTAGCGGTTCTCGTAGTTGATGAGGCCAAACTGCAGCTTCAGGGCCCTGTTAACTCCGTTTGGAGGCATGCTTGAACAGGCCACACGTAAAGATTGCAAGTAAAAAGGTTCAGGATAAACAAGGAACAGCGTGAAGAGGGAAAGCAGGCATGAGAGTGAAAAACAAAATCAAAATGCTTGATTTCTCCACTCTTCTGTCTCTCTGTGGTGTTCCTTCTTTCCTCTGTCACTTTCTCTCTTTCCCCAGAGGGTTTGCACAGGCACTTGTTCTGTGTTCCTTAATGAGTCAGGATTAAAATCAGCAGGACGCAGCACCTCAATCCAACAAGCCGCTGACGTCACGTGCCAGTGCACCAACCGCGAACATCCCCTCCTCCCTCTCCTTCTCCGGTGCACACTCAGGGCAGATTCATTCTCTATCTCTTCCATATCTTCCCTTTACTCTCAATTCTCCCTTTTCTCCTCCAGCCTTGACGTCTTTCCCTGTAACTCCCACTGACAGGGTCATTTGTCTGCCTGACTCCTTATTGACTGTTCCTCTCATATTTAGGTTCATATTTGTAGCTACATCACCCAGCCCTAGGATTATCCTAGCTTTGATCTGCTGGTGAGCCACAGCCTAATTGGAAAATGTCCAGAGTAAAGGTGCTTTTGGTTGCTCCCGCTGCTTCTTCTTTTGAGTCTTTTGATTTTGTCTAAGACTGAGTTTTTTAGAGTCAGTTTGTGCAAATACAAACACATTCAGAATAACATTTCCTATCCATGAATAAGCATTTTGCTTGTTAAAGGCTTGATGTAAAAAGTAAAACTGCATTTACAAAGGGCTTCTTTCACATTGCATTGGACCAAGGATAATGTGCATGATTGATAGATTTTGAAGCATAGGCTAAACTCCCTGAGTGCTGTTGTACAAAGGTTTCTTTCTCCAAGTTATTACCCCAGTTTGGTGCATGTAGGTCCAGGGGAGCTATATAGCAAACCTTATGTTCACTTTAAGTCTTAAGATATTTAAATTTGTCTGCGAGCTTAGCCAAGAGGAATTTGAATGACACACATTTGAATGTGCAAGCGCTGTCCATTTGCCTTTCCGCCATGTTCACATTTGTTGACTCTTCACCTTACTCTTTCTGATCCTTCCAGATCTGCCCTTGGTATTTCGTCAGTCAGTGCACAATAGAAGATGTGACTCCATGTCACATGACCTTTGTCACAGTGCATGTTAACGATCAACCTTTGTTAAGAGCATTACCGCCCTGTTTGACCTGGGTTCCTGGGGATGCTGAGGGCAATGCAGAAGAGCACATATTGTAAATACCAAAACTACAAAAGCGTTTAGAACTACAGCCAAAAGCAAAATCCTTAGGATATTATTTATACGCGATAATCTACAAAGGCAAGTGGTCTCATTTATTAGGCTTGATAATTGAGAGTGATTAGTAGAGAGATCAGCAAAGAGCCGTAATGCTCTAATGGTAATAAGGACAAAGGTTGGTAATAGCCCAAGGCTTTTGTGGAGCCTAAACATATGTGGACATTGATGTGTGTGTCGTAGCTAAAGTGAGGGATCCCTTTGGCTTCAGAGGAGGCATTGTGATGCCTCATCTGGGGCGACTCCAGGATTGCTGGGTGCTGCCACTGTGAGACAGAAGTTGTTAAGCAATAAAAAAAAAATAAGTGGATGAATACAAAAACTTGTCACAAACATATTTCTCTATAATTACATTCCCCATTGCTGTATACACTTGGCAGTGCGAGTGGGCTATCTGGCCAAAACATAATATCAATATTTAATTGCATTCATGAACCACAACCGAAGTTGTAGTCTTCTTTCATAGCAAGACTTGAAATATAACCTGTGAATATCTCCAAGTGCACCACTGAAAGGCAATACTGGACTCCTTCTCATCCGCCATGCCGCTAACATCCAGCTGAACTTGATGTCAAAGTTGATGTACTTATAAAGCCTACTCAGACATTCGAGACAACCTGACCTCTTACAAAGTTGCACAGTATAAATGAAGATCACAGCCTCATCGGCATCACAGTCCTGATTCAAGCTGTACATACAGAGGCAAGTTGTAAATCTTCTGTGTGTTGCATTCGCTTGTGTTGTTTCCTTTCAGCTGGCTCTGTGGGCACTGCTGGAGTTTAATCAGTGAAAGCAGCAAATGATTTTACAGTACAAATAAAACATGCTGTTACTGCCCTTCTAATCTGTTTGATAGGATTCATATTCAGCTTCAGATTCTGTTGAATTGTGTCATTTGAAATTCTGTCCTCTTCCTTTGGTGACAAGTTTCTTTTTGCCTAAACATATTGATGTAAAACAGAAACACATCAACATTAAACAAGACATTCATGCTTTTATTTTTTTGTCACTCAAAAGTAGTTATTTTAAGTCATTATAAATCTTATCTCTAAAAATCTAAGAACCAACAAAATCATCAAACAGTAATATACACCAAGAATTAACTCTCAGTGGTTAATTAAATTAAAACACCCTCAGTTGGCTGCAGATTATTTTTTATGTGTTTTCAGCCTGTGCTCACTGGGTGGCAGCATTGCCTTGTGCCAGTACACATAGTTTACTGTTACTGGCAGATAGAGTGCCAGTAATAAAATAAATTTGTATTGCAGTTTTAGGGACAAATTTCAGACATAGAAATACAGCAGTAATTCACTGGTTTTGCTGCTATTGAGAGTCAGGTGATCAGGGCTGCGTGCTGAAACTAGAAATTATTCACTGGAATCATAAATGTCAATATAGTGTTGTTGTTGACACAGTTCATGTCCAATAGATGGCAGTGTTGACCATAAATTGTAGCTTTTTTTTCCTCTCACAAATTTGGATTTCTGTGATCGCTGGGTTATGCTGTGAAATGAGAAACACTTCATGACAGAGAATGTCCTCATTTTCTTAAGCTCCCTAATAGAAAGGAGTTGCTTGGCTGGCTGAGCACAAAGCAAAAGCTAAAATTGATTCATGACAGCAAATTGATTTTTGAGAGTGTAAAGGAGAAGGAATCTCTTCATTTCTTCTTTTTCTCTTCCTAAATAGGATAGGTCTCTAATGGCATCATCCATGTACTTATGTATCAGTCCAAAGTCACCTAAGCAATTTTTACTATTATTAATGGGGGCAAATAGATAATCAATAGTATTATAACTTCTTAGTAGTAGTATTTGGATGTAACTTGAATTTGAAAAATCATGGAAAATAATATGGCCAAGCAACAATGTGTTGTAGCACTTTAAAAACACACTGGTGTCATCTGTTTGGGTCCCAGATATGATAAACAGATGGAAAATCTTTTGTGAATCACAAGAAAAAATACAAAATGATTCATATGTTGCAGATGTGAAGTGATAAACCAGTTTTGAGATCTTTAATCAGTTGCCCGTTTCTGTTTCTTCTTGCAAACATGGAACGAGAAAAGAACCGAGAAAGAGTTGCAAAGACGTGCTGTCACGATTGGCTGTAAGAGTCGATGGAAATAACACTAACACACAAATGAGAACCGTCTCTCTCTCTCTGGTCTTCAAGAGCCCCAAACTCCCTTGTGAGTCTGGGTTGCCTGACACTCCAGGAACCTCATGAGCAATAACTTTAAGTCATTTAAACTGTGGTGGTCCAGAGACTATGTTAAGTTGCATATTGAGACGTAAATATCTTACATTTCTTTCTGAGTTGTCTTCTTGTCTTTGTATCTTTCTCTGTTTTTCTGCAGTCACTCCTAACCCATCCCTCTCTCTCTCTCTGTGCCATATCCCATGCAGTCATAAAAATAATAAAACCTTTTTTGTTAGTTCTAAAAGAAAATGGTTGAAGGAGGGTAAAAAAGAAAAGAAATGACTGAGAGGGATTGGTTACTGGCAAATACACAGAGACATGCATGTACACACACGCATAAATGCACTCACACACGGATCAAATGGTAAGCTGAGGTCTCCCCTTAGGGCATGAACATGGATTAATGTGCCAAGTGTGATTATTTCATTTATTACTGTCCTGGACCTTTTCAGATAAGACCATTTTTCAGGTTGCCATCCACTTGCACCTTTAGACTGCATCTATTAGCCCACCAAGCACTCAGAGCTTCATTTAAAGGGCCAGCACCAACCATGTTTGTTAGCTCACATTGTAAAGCATTTGGTTTCATTTGTCAATGGTAAATTTAGCCCACGTACCTTACAGATAACAAAGGTGCAAATGTTCAAGTAGTCAGAAAAATAACACTTTAGTTAACCCCCCACCCGTGGGACCTTCCTGTCCCCCCTGTAAAACCAGCAGAGGAAAACAGTGCGTGAGACGTGCAGTAAAAGTAAAATGTAAAATGGCTGCCTTGGCTGGGATTCTCCTTCCTCAGCAGCTTGGTGCTCACTGACCCCATTAATCCAGGTGTTCATTCATCTACAGGACGATCCTCCCACAGGCCATTAACGGCTCACCCCACTATGTTTGCCCAGCCCCAATCCATCCCATCCTCGGCCTTCTCACTCCTGCCCTACCCAGGGTAATGGGGGCTGCCAATGAGCTAAGTATGGGTAGCCATATAAATGAGCCTTGGTAAATGTCAAGCCTTTTAATACTTAGTTGTAATGCCACATTTGTTTTGTAGGCTGTCATTTGTTTTTAGAGTGAGCCAAACTTGTTAAACCACCCCACCCCCCCTCCCCTGCTAATTGAGTGAGGACAGAGAACTGGTCGTGCAGAGAGAGAAATTGGTATAACTTCATCGCTCTCAGTGCAATACATTATTGACAAAGATACCTCAACTCTAAAGGAAAGCGGCCTGTAAATAGTAAGCGATAAAAGTAGTTTCTCATTGATTAAACTGTAGACTGCACGCAGCCATGCACAGACTGGGCTCTTGTTGCAATGCAGACAGGGTGAGCTTTAAGGGACAGGAGGGCTGATGTTAATGTCATCCTTTGCTCACTGGCTCTGACAGCAGGGCTAATATAAGGCTTCAGCTTCTGCCATTCTGACGACTCCCTGTCTCTTTCATGTAAAGAGAATGATAATGTGAATTACAGTGACAGGTGTGCGTGTGTCTGTCTGTTAAACTGTGCTTATTTGTGTGTCAGCTGACGTCTAGGTGGATGTGAGCTTGCATGCGTAGCTAATGTTCACTATCCTTGTATGTTTTTTTTTTGTTGGTGCCTGTGCGTGCATGTGCATGCATACATGGTAATTTATGTGCAAACACATGTGTGTCAGCATCTCCACATGTTCACTCTGTTCACTCAGAGGTTTATATACAAGCTCTCCCTCTCTGCTTGAGCCAGACGTAAGTTGCACAGCATTTCTCTTCCCTCACATTTTACTGCATTCCCACACGCAGAGACTGTAAAAGAGAGTGATTTACACATAAGTGCATAAATACTGTGAGCTGGTAATACAGTCTGTGCACTATATCCTTCCCATACAGATTCGAAAGCTGCATTTAGTCCCAGGTTTCTTTAAGAGGGTTAGAGGAGCATGTTTGTTTAGCGTCCCATTAGGGTGGGGCGATGCACACCGGACTGGCATATAACTACAGTAAAACACTGCAGTGAACAATACTGTTGTTGGGGGGGAGGGAGCTACTACTATGAAAGTACTTTAAAGTATTCATTTCTATACTTTTTTTCATACTTTTTATTTGCATGTATGTTGGATCTTTAATACTATTTCTACTTTTTGCGCATTTGAGCGCATTCATGGGTCATCCCCACCTACTCACTCATAGTTGCGTCATCCTCACCTATTCACCCTGTTTTTCTTTACTTTTCCGCCAAATGGCCTTTTGTTAAGGGTAGCATCGCTCCTTTAAGGAATAGGGCATTGAGCAGTGTGTGACTGAGCAAGTAAGAGAGAGTTAGAGTGACTGCAGAGCAGACAGGTGCTGGCTATTGGAGCAGAGCAAAAGGTTAGCAATGAGGGCTTGTGGCAGTAAATGTACAATGAGGGTTACAAATTGCAAATAAATAAGCTCCTCAATAGCCACAAAGGTCTCATGTCTCCCTCTGATAGAGAAGCTGCAGCAGGAAATGTTATGCTTGATTTAAAAAAATAAAAATAAATCCCAGTCATATGGTGTGGTAATATGTGTGGGGCCAGCAAAATCTGTTAGCAGGACTGTAGAACAGTGGTCAGAGGGTAAATAAAACAGAGGAACTGTATAAAAAGAGTGCAAAACCTTAGGGGTTGTCACTAGTATGTAAAATAAAACTAAATTGCCATTTGTCGTACATGACAAACAGGTAAAAAAAAACAAAGTCAACACTATGACAGCTCTTCATGACATGTGAGGTCAACATGGGCACTGTTAGCTAATGAAATTGGCGGGAAGACAGCAGTTTAGGCCAACAGCTGGAATGGAGGGGACAATGTGTGTGAGGAGAGACGAAGAAAGGAAGGAGAGGGAGCCCTTATTACGTGCTGTGAACTCAGCCAAGTTGCAGTATATCCAACTTCTGTCTCCATAAGCCCTGAGCACTTGCTATGTGTTCATCTGCACAGAGAGATGCCATTTGTCCCAGCGTACGAAAACACACACACACACACACACACACACATTCCCCTCAAACAGACTATGGTAGCTTGTCTGACAAATTGAGCACATTTGTTCACTGGAGAAATTTTCATTGAGCAACTGGATCTTCTCTACGTCTCCTGTTGTTTCTCATTCAGAGGTTTCCTCCCCTCTCTCTCCGTCTGTGGGTAGATTGTTTACAGCAGGAAGTGCCTGGCATCCTCTCACTTGGCATTGGGAGACAGTGACTTGGCTGGTGCTGGTAGCCCAGCATCATTCACAATCCCAGTAGCTGCTTCAATGTAATTCATGTACTTTTGGGAAACATCCTTACCGGAATAAAGAGCATTTTTGTTGATTATTCCGTCTGTTTTTGATTACATCCTGGCTGCCCTCGGTGAGCAAGCAAACTATTTAGCTATCATTCCTAGATGGGTTAATGGGGCCCAGGCTGGAGGTTTATGTAGAGGTTCAAAACAGTAGGTTGGCCGAAATTTTCAGTTGTTATAGCAATGATTACTGCATACAAATATTTGGCTTTATGTGTGTGAACATGCGTGTTCTCGCTAGCAGATAGAAGTTTTTGTGGGTTTTTTTTTTCTTGAGTGATGGATGGATTATCATGAAATTTGGTATAGACACCCATGACACCCTGAATGAATTCTAATCATTTTAGGGATTCTCTGACCTATCCTCTAGTGCCATATTCAGGGTGACACAATGTTCAATGAGTCAAATTATGGTTTAGACAATACACCATGTGGAAAAAGTATAAGTAGGACACACCTTGACTGGCCTGCACAGAGTCCTGACCTCAGCCCCACCAAACTCTTTTGGTATGAACAGGAACGAAGATTGTGAGCCAGGACTTTTCATCCAACATCAGTGCCCGACCTCACAAATGCTCTACTGCATGAATGGGCAAAAATTCCCACAGAAGCACTCCAAAATCTTGTGGAAAGCCTTCCTAGAAGAGTGGAAGCTGTTAGAGCTGCAAAGCTGTCTAAATATTGTCTATGATGGTCAGGTGTCCCAGTCCTTTTGTCTCTATAGGGTATGTGCATATCCTCAGAATGTATGATTGTCACTGTAATCATGTTAGCACGATGGCATTTGCATTTAGCTCAAAGCACCGCCATGCCTTAATACATCCTCACAGAGCTGCTTGCAGGGCTTTAGACTCGTCATCTTGTTTTGAGAAAGCTATAAGTCATCTGATGTTTAATCCATCTCATGACAGTTTGGCCAGGCCATTCTGTGTTGTTTGTCCCGCTCTGATGTCAGACGCTGCAAAAGTGAATATATTAGTGTCTTTTAGGTGCAAACAGAATTTGTGCCCTTTGACCCTTGAGATGGATATTGCATGGTCTGAATAGTGCTAGCTTCGGCATAAGTACTCCAATTGCTCTGCTGAAGTGCTAAGCCCACTGGGGCAGTTTGTGCTATGTAAGCTTGTATTTCCTTGAGCATGCACCGCCCATCAGCAAGCAACACAACTATGAGTGGATGTGTGTTTGTGTGTGTGTATTTATATGTTCATTCATGGACCTTACAAGTACGGCAGAAGCCATGACCAGTGGCACAAGTCAAACCCATATGTTGTTTTTCTACTGTATAACAGTAGAACCAGGGTTGGCACATTCTTATTAAGGAGCTTTTAGAGTGTAATTGTATTCCAAAAGCGTTTGTGCAAGTGTGTGCTTATGTTAGCTCATGAGCATACATGCAACTTTCCCAGGGGGCTACCTGATCCTATTACATTATCCAGCACACATCAAAGGGTTAAGAGCCGTCCGCCTCTATAGTCATTAAGCCCTCTCTTAGCCACAGTAAATCAACGCTGTGCCGGCAACAGCTGCTCTGATCACCTATTAAAACTTCCATAATGTGCTGTGTGTACGGAGTGGGGCTTGTAAGCTGACACTGGCCAATAGACCCCAGATAAAGGCCATCTTGAGCCTCTGATCTGGCACCGATGGTCAGGATTGCAAGGGAAATGGAGCTGAGTGGGCAGAGATGACAAAGAAATCTTGCCTCAGGGCTTGAAACCATGCAGGGTAAAAAAACCAGATAGGCCCTATACTGTAGATGTATTTATATCTGAAAGCACCAGACTGTAAGATGTTATCAGGCTTTTAGCCCAGTTGGCTGAAGTCTTTAAAACTTGATATATTCAAAGCTGGAGATTTCCTGGGGAAATGTGTGGTAGTAGCTGAAAAAAGACTTTATCTGTTCTGATGGGAGCCATACATTACAAGTGAGTAAAAGAATGTGTGGTGCACATGTGAAATGTCTCATGAAGTACTCAAAATACTACTGGCTGGAAATTAATCTAAACATTGGCGAGAACAAACACCAGCTTTCTGCTGTTATTCACAACAATTTGGTCTGTGACAGAGCACTTGACACCAGCTTTTTCTACTGGTCTGGTCAAAGAAATTGTGTGGAACTCAATAGCAGGACTAGCTAGCTGGACTGCTGTCAGTCTGTACAGAAACACACACTCGGGAAGCCCGTCTCCGTCGAGACACAAACAGGGCATGAGACTGCCCTAAGGTGAATTCTCTGTGTGGTTCTGCCAGTTGAATTGGTCCATTTAGGTTTCATTTTGTTTCTTTTCTACATCTTTTTTTTCTCTATTCCTTTCACCCTCTTCCCCATGGATCTGCAGCAGGGCCTGAGTCTGACTTTTCTATTTTTTTTCTTTCATTCATTCACTTTCTCTTTCTCTCCCACTGACAAATAGCCAGGCAGAAATTCAAGAGAAAATATAAGGCGAAATTGGGTCTCTGTACATAACAACTGTCACAGGCCCGTTCAGGGGATGGATGCTGATTTGTCTCAGCCAAGGTTGCAGAGATGTTTGTCAGTTGATCTCATAGTGCAGCCCATGCATGCTGTTCTCTTCCCTCTCCCCTCTCCAACAGAATTTCTCTTCACCTTTTTTTTTGTCCTCACCTCCTTTTGACATTTCCTCTCCCTCACTCACACATGCAGATTGTTTTGCAGCCTCTCACCTCTTTATGAAACAGCCCTATACATGCCTCTGTTTCAGGCATCACAAGGTACATTTGGTGCTTTGAGTTTGTTTCGAATTTAGCACACCAACCCCAATGGATTTGTTTGAAGAAAATGAGAGATGTCTCCAAAATGTCTGATCAAAGTCTGGCTTAGTTGCCCAGGGGCTTCAACTCATGTTGATAAGATGTCCAAGTGCCAGTCATGGAGCTTATGACTGCCTAGTATCTAAGCAGATTGTATATTTTTAAAGTGCTAGATATATTCAAGTAGAGGAGGAGAGCAAAGCCATCCAGTGAAGGACATGGATGTGTTTAAGGGCTCTGGCAACCGGTGCTGGGGCCTGGCAGCTGGGCAGAATTCTTTTATATCCTGCTATGACTGGCACTTTTATACACACACACAGGCATGCATGCATTAGTTCATGCTTGCTCTCTCTTTCTCTGTATGTGTTTCTCTTTAATACACTCACTCACCACTTGTGCCGTTATACACGCTGCTATCCCAGATAGGAGAAAGGGGTTCTGTGTGTGTGTTTGGTAGCTTAAACTGCTGCAGGCATGTGTCTTCATCCCTCTGAGAGTTTTGCTGTGAATGTGCAACAGGGCATAGGGGGTGATTTTCTCTCTCTGTCCCTTCTTCTTTCCAATTTCTTCTGTTTTCATAAGAGGCAGCTTACACAAGACAGTACAATCAGCCCAGTCTAATAATCAAATGTACCATGCTTCATTCTTTAGTCTCATGTTCAAGAAACATAATGCTTTACTTGCATCCTGATGAATTTTCTATACAAATATCCAGTAATTTATTGGAGGAATAAGAGGAATAGAACAAATGTAATGAAGGTGATGAGATGATTATTTTAGCAATATCTTATAAACACCATCTGATCAAAAAGTTCATTTTGTGAGAGGGAGACTTTGATAATCATTTGAACCATCTTTAATCATGCACACGCAAATGTAACTTGAGAGGAAAACACACATGCGCGCGCACACACTGATGCCAGTTCACATATTAGCACTGCAGACATGGAGGTACATATAGACGCAGGCAGGCCAAGCAGTAGCTATTGTATTGTGATAAATGAAGTGTCTCCTGTCCCTGTAGCCACAGGGCCCTGCAGCGGTCCACCAGGAGCCTGGGGATGCTTGGTGGCCTTTCTCCTTGGTTTCCTGTCTCCTGACTCAGCACCAGCTGTGCGCACCAGCGGGAAAAGGAACATGCAAAGGGTAAAAATAATTCACTGGAGATTCATGGTATAGTGTGACCCTAAGGCAGTCAGTTAGACAATAGTCTTTCTTTTCCCTGACAACAAGCCAGGCATAGCGTTTCAGAGGAAGGATCATCATGCTCTGTGGGATAATGGCCCCTATGGATGATGTTATATAGGGGTAGGCTATACTGGGTACTTACTGAAAATGTGTCAAAATGATAAAATTGCAGTATGTTTTGTAATGGCATACTATAAAATCCCTGTTTCATTGTAAAGATGTTTGAAGCAGTTTATTCTAGATCATCTGGATATGATTGCTGCTCGTTTAAATCACCACAAAACTGCATCCCATACGGAGACACTTAATCAAAGGCTGAACTTGGCAAATTTGTCTTGCGGTTTGAAGACAATCTCTGACAGTTGCCCTGGCTGACTCAATGCCCAGAAGCCACTCTGGCATTGAAGGAGACTGAGCTTTATGGCAACAATGACAGGCGTGCCAGCAGAGCCAGGCAGTCATCACGGCAGCGACCACGGTGGGCTGTCAGAGAGAGCTGTGTGGCAGCACTGTGCGGTTGAAGCGCCTGCTCTCCATAATGGAACAGCTGTTTGGAGAGCAGTACGCCAGGGTGCTGGAGCACTGAGTAAATAGAGGAGAAGAGCAATGTAAACAGAGATGGGACGGCGGGAGCTGCTTCCCTGCTACCGTGAGAGGGGGTAAACACCCCAGAGAACTAGACAGAGGGGTTGTCGACATGGGAATGCACAAACATTGCTACACAGCAAGGTATGGAAAGAAAGGGGGCTGTTTTGTGAGAGAACAAATCAGTAATGCCCTACTTCTGCCTCAGGTTCCCAAACAATACCTGAAATATATATGTTTTACTTGGATCTGATAGATAATTACAAGAGTTGAAACAGGAATCACACCTGCTACCGTTTTGGTGGTCCTTTCATTGAACTCATTGATGGAGCTCAAAACTATCTCCCAGCTCAAAGGGCCAGAGGTCTTTCTTTATTATTTATGAGATAGTGAGAGAGTTTTCAGCTGTCCTGCACTTACACACCGAATAGTAGAAGGCGCATGACCCCTTTTATGACAGGCTGTGGCTTTTGACTGGGCATTGAGAGAACAAGTGCAACTGTTAGCACAGAATTGCACTGACAAGAGGGACACAGGAAGACCTCTATGCACGCTAGACCGAACCCATATTTATGGAGGTGTTTTGATTTAGGAGCCCTAAGTCACAGGCCGACCCTCTGATTGTGCAGATAGGTTCTACTGACCACTACTGACCTTCATCTTTTTACTTTTTTCCACAGCTTGTGCACAAAATTGAGGCTGGGAAAGATTTGATCTTTTGGATTCGAACCCATTTACAAACAACATCCATCCCCTGATTACGCAGTATTCTGTGACTGCTGCCAAGCTGCAGAAATACCTTATGAGTGAACAGTTTGGGCCAGATATCTGAGATAGTTTGAGACCATGAGGCTATTACATCCTCTTTTCTCTAAACTTACACTCTCATGTGGAAATAGCCCTAGGTGGACCATCTTATTTCAACTGTACACTCATATGAACGTGATGATTTCTTTTTTCATTTTTCCCATTCATTCATTTGTGGAAACACTAATGCTGTATCACACAACAGAAGGAAAGACATGGGAAAGTGTTAGAAGGAGGATTTTTGGATAAAAGACGATGTGACACAATCTTAACCCATGAACAAAAGGAGGAAGACTCTGATAATGAGTCATGCATTTGTTATTCTGTCACCGCCATGTAAACAGGGTGGCAATATTACATCAGAGTTTGTGAGCAACATATGTAGCGAGGAGCAACAGTAATCCCATGTAATACTGTGAAAAGCTCTTTTAGCATAGCTGATACAGAATCTTTACAAGCCACTAATAATGAGCAACAGAGAAATGGATTAGGGGTGGCGTGGCTGGATCTGGGCCACAGCAAGCAGCACACAGCACAGTTAGTGAACTGACTGCGTGTTGGCATATGTCTTTGCGACACAGGAGTATGCATTAGATCCCTATGAGGAAATGCAGGTATTTCCAAACAGCAGGTGGTTCAGCATTCACTTCACCTCTGAAAGCCTTCCATAATGCATTCTGTAAACATGCACACACTTTGAGCTTGTGGAGGTTTCATGCATTTAAAGTTATTTAAGGACTCCGTCTTGAATCCATCATTAAACAAAATTATACTGTTTACCATCAAATCCACCAGAAGATGGTTAAAAGTGTAATTTTCTTTTTTTGCATTTGCATTCTTATATACACTAAACTACTATATTTCTCATCTGCAAGCCTTTTTAATATTTGCATGAATCCAAATGTAGACATCAAAGACTTTCTATGTTTTTAATGCTGAAGCTGCACTTTTGCTCCACTCCATAGAGGAATGGCTTGAAAGCTTTTGTGTTACTTCTGTGTACAGCGCAGTTGAAGTTATTATACAGTTGCTGTAACTGTTCTATAATTGATATGCTCAAAAATGAACAATCAGGGCTTTAGTGCCCTTTAAGAAAAAGCAGCTAGTGTCAGAGTGACCTGTTTGTCCTACTTTCTTCTCCCAACACCTTGTTAAGACCCAAGACCTTACCTCAGCCCTACTGCAACATACACACACACACACATACACATACACACCAGGCCGTCTGTCCTGTGTTCAACCCCTTCACAGTCAGAGGCCAGACAGGGTCAAGCAGAGGGCGAGACATTTATGAGGTGTAGATATTTGTGCAGGAAAGCATTCCTCCTGTGGACACTGAGCAACGCAGTCTGGATACTGAGTGAGCTGAACCAGACAGGAACTGCAAAGTGAAGGCAGGCAGACCAATCTGTTGAGTGACAGGTGAAAGAATACAGGTTATACGAAGATTTTAAAATATGGAAAGCATCAGACAGCTTTTCTGCATTGACCTGATTTAGTGACCTTATCTTTCCCACGGATACAACATGTTTGAATGACTTAATTTCGAGTGCATAATTGGATCCCTGATGGATATTATCTTAAATGTGTCTAAACACATAGGAGTAATGAACCAAAACCTTCTTAAAACACAATAATAACCTAAACCTCCCCCCACCGCAGCCTGGGTCTTAACCCGTACTTTGGCTCCTGTGGTGAGGGGAGTCCCTCCTATCACCATGCTGCTGATGCAGGAAGGGCCATGGCTCAGACACGGGGCAGTGGCCACAGTCAACACTAAAGGTTGTGCGGGTAAACAGAGCTGTTTGTGTTCACTGGGCCGCCGTTGGAGATGACTGATGTGCCCATTAGCCCCTGTCTGGGCATGAGGGGGGAGGATGGTGGCGCTGAGGCACAGGGCAGGACAAAAAGACCCCTGGGCCTGCAGTGAAAGGTCAGTGACCCATATTGTGTCTCCTTCAGGGCTAGCTAGTGGTTATTTCACTGATTCAGGTTACAGAGGTTGGCTTTGTCAGAGATGATGAGCATGTATGCAAATGGTCAAATGCTGTAGGTTATAGCTGGAGTGGTGGGATATAGGTATATACCTGTCTGCTCCTACACTGTGTCTTTAATTAAAAATAGAAAATTGATGTTTTCAGTCTGCAAGCTTATTGTGGGTGATGCAGTGTGGTTTGCATTCCACCAGAGAGCGCCCTCTTTTACGTCTAGCCTCCATTTAACAGATACAAAAAAATGTACATAAATCCATTTATTTTGATCAGAAACAAACATTCAATTTGAATAGAATCTTACATATTTTGTTATGGTGTTTATTCATTTATAAAAATCTTGATCCTATACCACAGATTTATCTGTAAAAAATTGCAGCACAAATACAGAAATTACACATTTACAGATCTTGAAAACATTAATACACTGAATGCTGACAGACTTGTTCAAGGGTTTGGGACAAGGTTTTCGTAAACTTTTGGGCCTATCTCTTAGTTTTCTACCACCCCACAGATACACCAACAAAGAACCATTTCATTTTAAAAGAAAATGGGAAAATGTCCTTTATCATGAATCACGAAAATTCACATCTATCTCTGAATCAGTGAACATCATATTTACAGAGCTTGGCAGCTAAACCCAGTAGGCTTTATTTGATGCTGTGACAGATCTGTCTCTATTTACTAAGGAACTCAAAGCTCACATAAACTTAGTTCAGCCAGATACACTTACATCAAAGGATTTATCACAACAAATAAAAGAATTTGGCAGAAAAAAGGGCCTTGTGCTTGAGGGTGCTTCACAAATGAATCCAAGTAGCCTCAAAATTCTGAGGGGAGCACATTAAAACTCCCTACATAAAGACCAGAGCCCAGCACACACATAGATGAGATATGAGATATACATAATGCACAACAAGGCAAGAGCTGCCATCACTGTGTCTAGTAATAAGAAACTAGAACAGGTGGAGGTAGGGGGATGGGTAAGGGAGAAATAAGTCATGTATTATCTAGAATAAACCAGCAAAGGCAGCACAAATGCACAAATGAACAAAAGAATGAGTGCAAGTTTGTCATAAATACTACTTGTTGACTCTATTGGTGATTGTTCCAGTCAGATGATACTGATCAGCTGATGACATTACACAACATAAATTGCTCTGTCTGAACTAGTTAGTTGTTATTGGGTAAGCATCAGACAGCTGATGCTGTTTTTTTTATTCTTTTTAAAACGCCAACAAATCTACCTTAGACTTTTCAAATGTCGAAGGTGACGTCTAAAAATCTTTGTGACATTTGTGGAAATTGTGAACTGGGTTAAACACGGTCTCTTTGGTATCAATTTTGTGTCAGTTTTGCACCCTTTGAATGACAAAATTCAACGCATTCTTTCTTTCAAAGAAAATATCTTTGTCGCATTACAAAACTTTATTGAATTTATCCATTCCAGAATCCAAGGGGACCCAGGCTCTGAAATGTCTCACCCTGCTTGTTTCTGTCATTACTAGTTAGGAGTGGCTTTCAAAACTTACTCTGGCACATTCATATCACAGGCATACAGACACACACACACACACACTATAAGCAGTGTGTGGTTTTTAACATTATTACTGCTCTGAGAATTTTGCTATTTCTGTGTTTAAAGCAGATTAAAATACTTAGATGTTTTTACAGTTTGACAAAATTGATCAAAAATGCTGGGTTTAACATGAATGTATCGATGGGAAATGGTAGGTGCAGTAAAATGAGGGGCACACAGTTAAAATAACAGAATTAATTCACAGAGGTTTGTGGATGAGAAGAATCCAGTGTTGCTTTATTTCTTTTCACTAGACGGCCTCTACAAGACCAGTTTTATTAAGGAAATGCAAATGCGACATCACACCAAGAAAAACAATGTCACATTCTCATAAAGCGCTCTTGGCATGAACAAACAGCAACATTGACAATAAATAAAATGTTGGCGAACAAAATAAAACTTTGTGAACAAAGAATACTCAGGATTGGCTATCAAACAAGACAAAAATAGACAAAATGTACTTGGCACAAATTAAATAAACTTAAGTAATTTTCAGATCGAGTGAACCTACTCTATGTCCATTGCTTTGTGAATCTGATTGTCCTTCACAGTTAGCATTGAGTATGTGCGTGTACTGTACAAAATAGACACAGATGGCTGATGAAACTAAAATGGACTAATTCCAACAAATTGTCAGTACTCTACGTCTTACTTTGTCAGTACCTTGACCTTCATAATCACGCTCCCAGGTGGCCTTTTTCTGCATAAGTTTGCACTAAACAAAACTGCAGGTACTTGTGCAAGAAATCATTGTCACAATGCAAAGCCAATATACAGGTATATGCACATAGTGGAGGACAAGTATTCTATAAGCTACCAGTAATTTCTGATTTGAGTTCAGTACAGGTGCTTGACATATGTTAAATTTAAATAAAGGAAATAAAGACGTTAAAGACACTTTGGTATTTTGTAGGTCATAATGTGCTGAACCATGCATTCATGAGCGCAATGCACATCTAACACATTTTCATTAAGAGACCCAGTCTTATTCTAAATTGATTTTTATGGACATGATTATAGTGATGCCAGGACACTCATCACACACAAATATTGTGTCAAAATGGTATACTCATATCATTAATCTTAAATCATTTTTGACCCGTGATTGCAGTCCAGTGGGATCTGCCTTGTGATGATGACCAACTGCGAGGTACATAAATAAAAAGATGTTTTTAAAATAGGATAACAAAAATGCTAAGTAACAGAACACTTTTACAAAAAGCCACTTGACCTATTTTATTTTTTTTTTTTTAAACAGGATGACCCCTCTCTCTCAGAAAGTGAGCCTTGTCCTGTTATAAACTAAATCCTTCTGTCTTTGTTTGTGCTCAGTCTGTCTCTGTCTGTCTCAGCAGGGCATATGCAGTGCAACACTAACATCTCCAATCTTGACTTTCCAAAGCAAAGGAAAAACGTAAAGTATTCTACACCCATATAAAAATAAATCAATTGCAAACATGGAAAGATACATCTCATATATACAATAAACTCCTATATAAAATAGCTTTTATGTACATATAGACATTAGACAACAATACAATAATTGAACTGTACAATGTACACCTGAACAGTTAAGACAGGCGAGAGGTACTGAAGTGTATGGCTTGATTGGGAAAAATTCAAAATATTTACAGACATCAACTTTACATCCTTTACATGTTTTTAACTTCCCTGGAATGAAGAGGTCTTGGGATAGCCCCATGCCTCGCTTTTGTTTCCATTCCTTTAGGTAAGGCTACCTTGAAAGAATTGGTCCGCAGAGACTATTTAGTCTCATGGTACTTTGCACAGCCAAATGCACTCTCAGCTCTCCTTTGGTGACATATGATAGGAGCTGGAAGCATGAGTCTTAAAACCAGTTATGAAGCTGTCAATCACATGGATCCATTAAAAAAAGATTAGTTAGACGACTGAAACGCCACTTATTGAATTTGCCCAAGAAGGCCCAGACTTACTGCTTTCCTTCTTGAAAGGATCAGCGAGTTATGGACATACCCTTCACTTCCATGAAGGTTAGACGGCAATAGACTCCAGTGTGTAACCTCAGACAGCCCTGCTTTGTTGCTGACAGTTAGTCCATAGGTCCTTGTGGCATGCCCAAGGAACACTTGTTGTCTTCCAAGGCTGGAGAGTCTTGTAGATAATGGACTTTTAGTCATGGACTTTGATCCTTCCTCCAAAGGAGTCCTTCAGTAGTGTCTTTATGGAGGTTTAGCATAGAATGGAAACCCCTTCAGCAGTGACAAGCTGACCAGTGGTAGGGTCATACGTCCCAGCCAGGTAGTAGAGGTCTGGGAAGGGACTGTTCGGCTTCTGATTGCGAGTCAGACACTCATACTCCTCCCTGCTCACCACCTGGCACTTATGAGAGATTGTCTGGACGTCATTCTCATCCTCATGACACGACTGGTACAGTGCATACTGGAGGAGGAAAAGACAGGATTAGCTGCATTATTACAAAGCAACAAATAAACAATAATGTCATGTGTAAGTTCCATATGCTGGACACAACTAGCAATCTTCATAAAACTGTAACCTCACCTTGCCATCTCGATGCCTCTTGCCTAGTTTGGTTTCTTCAGGGTGGTAGAACCACTTAACTTTGACCACCATGTTGGAGGTCCACGATTCCCAGAAGTTCTCAATTCGACCCACGTATGGAAGGTTAGGGCGTCCAGCTGAGAGGAACACAGCACAATCTCCAACTCTCACAATCTCTCTGCCTCGCACAATAGCCTTATAGAAAAGCTTCTTGGCCTTGCCTTTTACACCTCGTCTCTGTGGAAAACAAGACACTTTGACCAATCTTCTTAGATGATGATTATTATGATTATATTTCTTGAACTCTAGTGATTTAGTATTCTAAGATAACTGAACTGATACTATATAAGTAGGTCAAATTTTTATTACATTATGTAGTAGAAGCATTGCTGTTCTCACCTGTGTAGGATTTCCTGACCACCTCCACATCTGTCGTCCCGCAAGGAATGCAGATGTCTTGGGCCTTGGAATAAATGGGCTGTCATCAGAAAGCATCCTAGGTTTCTTCACGAAATCCTTAGATGGTTTAGAGGTGGAACTCGTGCAGTCTTTCCTCTTCAGGGACTTGCTGTTGGATACCTGGTCAGGGAGGGCTCCTTTGACATTGGAAACAGCCACTGCTTTGGCAACAAAGGAGTGCTGGTGTGACCGTGAAGAAGTGGAGGGTTCAGAAGGTTGCAGGAGGCCCCGGTGGGAAGACAGGCAACTCTGAAGCATCAGTGTAGAACCGTCCTCATCCTCTGAGCTGTAAGAGGAATCATTGTCAGAGGAACACAAGCTGGAACTGGAGAGAGAGCCTGAAGAGGAGGAGCTTGAAGAACCAGAAGAAGAGGAGGAGACAGAGAGACGAGACAGGAAGCGGCCAGCCGTCCTTAATCCCCCTGAGGCTGCAACCAGTGCAGACCTCCTCCTCTCTTCCTCTTCATCATCCAGATCAGAGTAGGAACTGTTACACTCTCTGTGGTAACTGAAGCCCAAGTCACCATATTCACCCAGACGCAGAGACTGGGGGGGCTTTCTTTGAGGTGTGGTTCCTTTCACAAGAAGTTCTACCCTGGAGGCACCACCCTTTTTGTTGTCTTTAACCAGAAGGACTGGGTGAGAGTAAGCCTCTGTCCTGGGCATACCACTGACACTGGAAGATCCACCTCGCAACAGCAGAGCTTTGCTGTTTTTTGTCTTGGGTGAGGTTACTCCTTCGTGATCTAACTTTACCAGGAACTCTTGTCCAGACTTCCTGCTCCTTGGCATAGCAAGCTCATCTTGCCTGCGCCTGTGGCCATACAGCCCACTTCTGGGGCCCATAGATAAACCTGGACTTGGCCCTGTAGACTGAGTACAGAAGGAGGAGTAGCCATTTGCAATGCTGCTGAAGGAGTCTACCTCAAAGGAGCTGCTGCTGAAGAGGCCTTTGGCTGGGGTGGATACCAGTGGCTGGGTCTGAGGCAAGTGAAACAGTTCATCCTCCTTCCCTCTCAAGACCTTCTTGGGTGCCCCATTGAGCTGGAATAAGTTGTCGGATGTCCTCTTTCTGGTGTTGGACAATGAAGGCCAACCCAGGAAAGGTGAAGGATTTTTATTAGCATTCTCGGCCTGTTGCTGCTGCTTTTGTTTTTTGCCAGACCCTTTAGGCCTCCCTAGAATAAAGAAAAAGTTGTATTTTAACAAAACATCAAAAAGGATGAAACATGACTGTGTCTCATTTGAACATATAGTATGCTGACCAGTTTATTTGATACAACTGTCCAACAGAATAGCCCCACAATTAGCCTTGTTGCAAAGCTACTGCTACTCAATATGAACTATTAAGTGTGAATTGTGAATAAAGAGTGTTATCAGGTAGTTAGCAGTTGGGTATTTTAAATTCTATGAAAGAATCCATGATTTTCAAAGACTGCTAAATGTTGTTGTGAATCAAGATAATTTTCATATAGAATTACATGAGACACTTGGACATTAGTTGTTGTTTTTTTTGTTGTAGGTTTTTTTGTTTGTTTGTTTTTTACAGTAGATGGGTCATTTAAGGTTTCTGGGGTTAAATCTTACCTGGTCTTCTTTTGTGAACAGTGAGAGTTGGGCTGCTCAATACAGTATTGAGAGTGTTAAGTCTGTCAAATGGTCTTTCACTGATGGGGGCCTGCTCCAAACTAGAAGTTCTCTTCTCTGTAGTCCCGCTGGGTACCAGCAGGGCAGGGGATGACTCCCCACCTAAAGGAGCAGAGGTAGAATTCATTAGCACTGACTCACAGGTGGATAATGCATAGCAAAATGAAAGGGAAAATTTCCAGTTACATAGAGACACCCACAGTGAATCTGGTATCCTGGAGGTAAGAGGCGGATGTTTTGGAGAGAAATCTTCCCTCTGTCTCCATCATCAAACTCGACCATCACTCCCCCTTGCTTCCCTTCAACGGACGAACCACCTGCAAGGTACAAAAATGCGCTTGCTCAGGTGGAGGTGTAGGAAAATGAACAAATGCTGTTAAGTGATTATGTATGTACATGCAATGAAGTGTATAGTTGAAGATACCTCAGGAAAACAAAGATAGGAGAAGCTGATGTCTCACCTCTGCGAACATAGCCTGGGTATAAGCAGCGTGAACGTTCACTCCAGTAAGCGCACACCCTGGTTCCTTCACTAAGCAAAGTCTCTGACTCTGGACGGATATCCAGGACCTGCAGGCCAGACCAAAACATAATTATGATTCATTACAGGCTGCACACACAGAGACACACATGTGTACACACACACACACACACACACACACATACAAACAGTATCAGGGCCATGGAGCATTGTGCATGGGCAGCCACTGTGCCACATTTCCAAGCGGCACTTATCTCATGCCAATGTGCCAGTCAGGGCTGAAAAGAACGGAAGCCATGATGCAGTAAATCCTGACTTGCTGAGTAATACTAAAGAGGGCCTGAATAGAGGGCTTGTGATTGCAGGTTGCCAGATCCTCCCTCCAACAATGCAGGCAGCCCCAGCATCCGCCACTCACTGGGGGCTCTTTCAGGTTGCTTTCACTTACTGTTGCCATGGCAAGGGACCCTTTGACTGATGAGGTGTGGATGTGGATGTGTGTGTGTGTGGGTGCGTGTGCACGCATGGGGAAGGGGAATGGATCACGGTGAAAATCAGGGCATGGGTGTCAGAATCAAATAAATAGCTTTTGGACTAAGTTAAAGACTAGAAGGTGGAAGCATGGCATAATTAGAACCAGCTGCTATCTGATGAGTGTTTAGACATGAGTAAAGTTGCCAGAAGTATTTGTCTAAAAACTGCCTGGAGAATTAGGAAATGGCACAATGAAAAGGCTTTGTGTGAAAACTAACATTGATCAGTATGAGGGACTACGTGGAAGGACTTATAGTAAATAAGCTAATGTATGAGATAAACACAGATCTTGTGGACAGTTGAATGCTGTGGTTACTCTTGGCTAATAGGAAGATACAAACAATAATAAGTAATATAATATTAAAGTTTATTTGAAGAAGTGTAATTGAATCATATGCACTTGTGATGTACTTTAAACACATGTTCCTGGGAAGTAAAAACTGTTTCAAATATTATAAATTCAATTCAAATATTTTATCCCGTATCAATTGAAAACATGGACATAATGGCTAGTTATTCCTCATCAGTTTTAAGTGAAAATATATGCCAGTTTAGTTTTTAAATTAAATGATCACAAAACAGTTTTAGATGAGGTCCCAGCACAGTTATCTTGCCATCTTGGCATCTTCCCCTTTCCCCTATGAGAATGAGAGCAAAAGCCATTACACCAAGGCACAATCGTGCCAGTTAAACTCTGCTCTGCTCTTCCAGGGTCATCATCTCTGGACACTTGATATTGTGCAAACACCGACATCCTGTACCCTGTTTGGCAATAGTCAAAACTTGTTTCCACAGTTGGAAGAGATGTGGGTTTGACAACTTTGCTGCTTTAGGTGACCCAGCTGTTATTTGTTCATAGACACCAGCATCCTCCTGATGGAAAAAGTGGGACAAAGTTCACCTGTTGCAGTAAACACAGAACCTCTATTCTGGATGCAAAGCACACCAGGAAGTACATGTTACCTAAATGCAACTGAATACCAGCCAAGAATGTGCTGTGGTTTCTACAATATATAATTATGTTTCATTACATGGAAGACTTAGGAAAACTATAATTGTACCTTAACATGAAACTGAGTGAGAGTTACAAATCATGTGGCAAAGGTATATAAAAAAGAAAAAAATCAACCACAGATGCTTCTTAAAATGCTAAAAGGGTGGTCAGTTTTACTGTGAAATAGACATGTCTTGTAATGACTGAAAAGCATTATAGTTTTGACCACCCTTAGCTAACTTCTCTTCACATGCTGCTCAGGGATGCACAACAAATACATATTGAACCAAAATTATTGAACCAGTACTGAGAAATTTACATCACTGACTATCTGTCAATAATGAAATTATAGCTGATCAATAATCAATTGAGCTGATAATTTTACAGTTTCAGAGGAAGACAACACAATTCTAAGTTGTGATACATGTTCCTCAAGGATTCAGACGTGAAAAGGGGCTCACACAACACAATTTAGAGCTGTGTGATATCAAGTGTCCATCTTTGCTCACCACATCTCAGCCTCTCTTACTATCAGGCGTCCATAAACTACAGGTTATGAACTTATTTTTAACATACAGAAATGTGAAATTATTGGTTAGATTATTTGTGCTGGCCATGAGAAGCAGGTAGCTATCAGTATTGGTTGAAAAAAAAAAAAACACATTGTGCATGCGTAATGCATTGTGTCTTTGTTGATCAGAGCCTACAAACAACTGCTTTACTTTGTCAGCAGTAAGTAATGTGAAGTCCATGTCATCTCTCATTTAAATTCCAAAATGTGAAGGTGTTTGGGGGATTATCCCACCCACACACAGATGGGTTTAACGGACATTCACTGCAGACTCTCACACAAAAACCCCAAGATCCTGCTTCCCATATGTTCATATTCATTTAAGAGGTTTAGATGGCTCTCACTGACCCTGAGAGACAGTTAAGGGAAGTTGGAAGAGAGAAAGCCAAGGGAATGGCAACGCTACAGAAAGGCTGGAAGGCAATGGAGAAAAGCAGAGTGTGCGAGGGATGTTTAAGACAGACAGTGTTGAGTGACCCAGAAGACCAAACAAATGATGGTTTCTCTTGTAACAAAGAATGTTTTTGTGCAGCAGGGTGAACTTACAGCTTCCTGTAGCAGCTGCTCCAATGAATAGATTCTTGGGCGGTTTCCTCTTTCACCGTCAATAACAATGCTGAAGCTAGAGAAAAAGCACAGAACAGAGAGAAAGATGAGGCTATTTTCAGATGGTTGTACCCTTGCCTAGCTCCTGTGTCATATGTTACTCCCACTCTGCTGTTGTTAAAGCATCTTTTTGCTGCCTGAGATAGGCATGGGACGATGTGGGGTTTGTAAAGTAAATAAAAAAAAGACATGAAGTCAGATAAAAAAGAGAGATAAAAGGAGGCAAAAACTTCAAGCTCTTTTTGTGGTTGCAAAGATGTCTACCCTGATACATCTTGTTTGCATGATTTCCTTTTTAATGGGTGGATGTCTGGAAGGATGTGCTAACCTCCATGTTTTAACTTTCTACACAGAAATGCCTCTTTTACACCATCTCAGATTTACGTGATTTCAGCAAATAAATGCAGAGTGAACATTGAAAAAAGACGTAAACATGTCACTGTAATTCGAAAGTCTTATGTAATCTATTGTGGAATATGGGTGCACCTAACAACTTAATGTTTAGGTCATGTCAGATTCGCTTGTGCTTAATTTTGGCTCATCTGTTTTCAAGCAGGAAAAAAATGGCAGCCTGATCTGCTCTTATTACAGCTAAACAGTATCCTAAAATATGTTTTTGAAAACTTTTGAAGTAACAAAATTCTGATTCATATTTGATCACCACTGTCTACTTTGACAGTGTGATCCTGAGTCTGGTGCTTTGTGCCTGATAGATTTATTTGCATAAAGTAGAGGTAGAGTTGTGTTTATGCAAATACAAATGGAGCAAATGGTCCACCAACTTGTCACGATGTCATCACATCCAGTCTTAAATGGTCCTTGTGTCTAAATGTATTATCCTTACTTTCATTTCAACATCACTAATGTTCTTATTAAATAAAATAACCTGATCTGAATCTTACATGTCTGGGATCTCCAGAGTGTGGACCCTGGCAGCGTATAGAAGCTCATCCTCCTTGGACACCAGCACCTTAAGTCCATCAGTTATGAGTTCTTTGGTCAGGACACAGTTAGGAACTGGATAAGGAAAAGCAAACATCACGATTAAGATTACAGCGTTATTGCTGTAACTATCGGCTGCTTGAAACACTGTTTCAAGATACACAGCGGTGTCTCTCACATTCAGGGCCTTTGCTGCTGTACGAATGGCTGCTGTCCTCCTCTTCTTCCGAGAAACTGCTGCCATCCATCTGAAAGCTCTCATCAGCCGCAAAGCTCTCCAGCAGCCGACTCACTGCTCGTCCCTTTGGCTGCAGAATACAACAGAAGGGCCATAAGAATAAATGGATGCTGGGATTGATTAAAAAATAGACTTGGAGATATAAAGTGTGATAGAAGAAAGAAGAAATTGTTTAGCATTCTACTCAAAGTAGCAAATAACCGCAGGGGACTTCACAGCGCCTGTACCATCTTCTATCAGTAGCCATTTTACTTGAACATTTTTTCACTTTGTGACAGCAGAAGGTGTGAGCTGCCCCCCCTTCCCACATCTTGTCTCCCATCCTCTCCTCCCCTAAGATTACTCAGCAGGAGGTTGGGCTATGTGCAATGTGCTAAGTACTTTTAATAGTTCTACAGTAACGGTCCTCAGGGTGAGAAATCTAGGACAGTAAGACATCTCCAGAATCAACAGAATGTATGAAGGCTGTTCGACTCTGTTCAGTGGTTTGCATGTGCCTGGTTTCCTCAATGAGGGTTGAGTACTACTGTCACTGGTACCTGGTGGTCCTTGCTCCTTCGTTCACTGCTGCCCTCCTCACGTTGTGAGGATTGTGTCCCAACTGACCAGCAACTTCTCCTCTGTCAAAGTAACATGAAGATGGGTAAGGTGAGTAGTGAGAATGTTCCATGTTTCCACAAGCACTGGGTAGGTGGGCGCATGGGTGCAAAGTTTGTGCACATAAATTATAGAAAATAATAATTCATGTGCAAAACCATCCAGAGAGTTTTAGTCCTTAGAGGGTACAGATTATTAATTCTAGGGAACATATTTCTGATTTGCAAGCACTATTAATTCAAGTTTTCAGTTAACATGCGCTAATTAAACTGAGGGTATTAATCAAAAATTGTGTGTACAAATGATCAAAGCCTGTCAGGCTCTGCTACAGGGGAGCTAAACACAGTTCACTTAATGCTTCACCCTAGCTATCACCCATATTTTTGCTACCATGAGCATTTCCACGATGACAAATTGATAAGCATAACAAAATTCATGTAACTAACCACTAAATGGTAAGAGCGCCTATTATGTGTGGCTGCTCTTATGCTTGGGCGGAAAAAATTCAAATAACAGTTCTGGCAGGCTGTGATGGCCCAAACCACAAAATGGAGCCTTTTCTTGGACAATATATCATACCTTTTTCATTGCTATTTGTTGTACAATATATCCTTATTCTGTCAAATTTAAGTAATATTACAGTACAGTTTTTCTAATTTAGTGCATCAAATTTTCTGCTTACTTTATTGATTGCTCCTCTCAACATGGTGCTCTTTCGAGTTGCCCTCTTTAGCCTCTCACTGGTGGTTGGGAACGTGGCCAGCCCCATGGTCCTCCGGAAGCGGTTACCTCTGGTGCCAAGACTGCCCCATCGAGGCTCTTTAGACCTGGGGACGCATGGCCTTCTAACCCCCTCAGGTCGGTAATTTTCATGGTGGCTTTTGACTGCAGTGGCCAGGCCCAGCCTACAGGGGGGCTTTTTCCTTACTTTGACCTCCCCTTCTGCTCCAGACAGACTCTGGGAGCCTGTGCGGTTCAATTAAAGAAACAGATTTAGACCAAGCTAACAAGCCAGAAGAAGAAACATAAAACAGATGCTTCCCATGAAGATGTAGGGCAGTTTTGTTGACTTATGAGTCAGTTTCAAAGGACTGTCTTACCATAAAGCTCCTGTCTCTGTTTTTTGTTCCTGGCTTTCTGATTGGCCTCCAGTTTTACAACAGATGAGGGACTTGGACCTGTCACAGAGGAGCTAGAAGTGAGGTCTCTGTGGGGTTGAACTCTGTAGTCTTGACCTTCATCAGTATCGTAACTACCTTCCTCTTCTTCGTCTTCTAATGGAGATAGAAAACAATACAGCAAAGAGATGCTACTGTTAGGTAGGTTTTATGTGGCTTATCAAATCCAGCTTTTCAAGTCATTACCAACCAGTGAAGTTATTTAGCTCACTATCCATCATTTCACTGGCACCTCATTAGTATTTAATTAAATAGTTTAACTTTTCATAGAAATTATGTATGAAGTGCCTTGCTGCAGAGGTATAATTTCCAGGTGTGAACCCACATGCTACAGAGCCAGTCTGCTAGGGAGTATGGGGCTAAGTTTGTGTGTGTGTGTGTGCGTGCGTGCGTTTTTGTTTGTCACTGCACGTTCTCAAGCAGCTCTTTCACCCAGTTTTCTAGACTCCAGGGCTGTCAAAGCCTCTCACAGGCAAGTGTCCACAGCTGCATCTGCACCTCTAGCCCTGACCAGCCAACAAGGCCGATCCCTGAGGTGTCGAATGTCCATGTACTCCCTCGTCAGTTACAAGACATTCGTCAACACCTATTTACACTTCTCGGATTACTTTAACAGTGATTTACAAATTAACAAAAGGCACACTGGACTTAACAAGACATAACGTGTCTTAAAAGGATACCTGATAAAACGTGTTGGCAATACATTCACTCAGGTGTAAATGTGACCAACGTTTTTCTTTATTTTTAACTTGAAACAGATCAAACGTGCTTCACACACTGCCGCCCTCACTCCTTTGTTTTGTGTCCATTCATTGATTAGCTGATGGAAAAAAAAAATGAGTTGCCAACTATTCAGAGAATCGGTTAATCATCATTTGTGATATTAAATGAAGACACTTCGAGTTTTGGACTGTTGGTTAGACAAAAGAAACAACTGAAGATGTCTCTGGGCTCAGTGAAGTTGTGAGTGTTTTTCACAATTTTTTTTTACATTTTATAGACTAAATTATTAACCATTGAATTGTGAAAATAAATTAATATAATAATACTCAGTCGATAATGGAAATAATCCTTAGTTGCAGCCGTTATGTCTGTGCAGGGTGAACCTTTATGGAGTTTTTTCATAAATCAGCAACACTATTGTTTCCACCTTACACGTGACAATCCTCATTTCACTCACAAGTCAACAGAGTGAATGCAGGTAAACACAGTCTAGGTAAACTATCTATCACTATATATGTCTCATAAGCAGCTCTTAGTATTCACAGCGTCACCTTGATCAGAGGAGTCACTCTCTGCCGCGGAGCTCTCTCCCTCATCCATTGCCTCGGGTCTTTGGCCACGGAGAACCCTCACTTTGGGCTGGCTCAGACGGGAAGAACCCTGCACCAGGGAGGTGGATCCGTTTTTACGTCCACGGCGCACCAGTCCAGTCCAACTTTCTTGGGGACCGCTGTCCACACTGGCTGCTGAGAAAGTTTGTAAAACCGATCACAGTTCAAATGGAGGTTAAGGACTATATGTGAAATTTTAGGGATTCAACAGTGTGAAACTAAAAACACAGAACTGTCTTTATTAAAATAAAACTGCATGAGGCACAATCAGTACTGTGATTTCCAGTATCTACCTGTGTCACTTTGTCCCCCAGACTCACGCCTGGACTCAGTTTTGCTTGCGCCCTGGACTCTATGCTTGGGGTTGGAGATGCAGGGAGAAACCTCCTTTTCTCTGGAGCCTGTCCCTGAGAGATTCTTTTTACCCTGGGCTTTCTGTTTGAGCTGAGTCACATCACTGGCCAGCTTGGAGCTGAGCATGCTGTGAAGACCGCTTTTTCTGCAGCCCTGTGCTTTTATCTGCTGCAACAGAGAGAGATGAGAGAGCAAGAGAAAGCCAGTTACACTCCCGGTCACAGCAGCCGCAAAAAGCATCAGAACGTCAGAGGTAGAGGGCTCTCGTTTGCTCACACACAGCGAAGAAAAAGGAATAGTCAAAGCCCGAGTGAAAAAGATATTAATATGGAGAGCAGAGGATTTGACTCCTGAGGGTAGCACCTAATTAGAAATAGTGTGCAACAAAGGAATATATCAAATGCAAAGAAACAAAGAGTGGCCTCTTTCATTTCTAGTTACATAGAGGACAAAAGGGAGGAGGACAAGGGGACCCTGACCTGTGTGCTGCTGAGTCGCTCAAAGCCTCGACTGGACAGCCTCTTCTTCCTTCTCTGACTGTCTCCGCCCCCTCTGAGGTCCTCAGGCGATAGGGCAAGCCCCGCCCCCATCGACCTGCCAGTCAAAACAAGGGAGAGGCATTCATTAGAAGAGAATGGCGGTGGTTTGAAAGAAAAAGAGGGGGTAGAACATCACAGGGGAAAACAGAGTTGAGTCACCTCTCTGTGGGATCTAATAACTCTCCTTTCTTTGTCTGAGGAACAGAATGACAAAAAGGACATCGAGAGCCCAGTGTCTGTATCACACGTTTAAAAAATTGGGATCTAACAAGGAATCTGGGATTGTTTGAGGGCAGCGTGGCATAAGAAGCCCTAACGCTTTATCTAGGGAGTGTGTTTGCAGCCTGTGAAGCACTGCATATCTTTGAAAGATACAGTAAATGGTTGGAAGGCATTGCATTTGTATGCAGCTCTATTGTCCTCAGTGAAAATCAGAGCTCTCCAGCTGCATTTTCACATCACCGTAGCACACTGTTTCCCCTACACTGAGCAGCATCACAGGCCAACCACTCCAAATGCCCTTGAATTTCCCTCTGGAAGCCTGCCCGTGGACCACACCGACGTGAGCCAGGCCTTGCTCAAACAAAAGATTAACTTCCTCTCTCCTAGTGTGTGCACAGTCTAGAAAATCAGTCACATTTACGGAGTAAGCAGGGCTTAAATAAAGTATATTCAACATTCCATATTAATTTTTTGTCGGCTCCTTGCTCCACGTACAATCCCAAACTAAAATAACATTTGGAGTCAAATGTGTGTGTGCTTCTTTGTTTATGTGTAGTCAGCATAGAATCACAGCATGTGAGCACACAGTTTGTACGTCGCCCTCCATTGTGTGCAACTCTCATAATCAGAGTGTGTCAGCATGCATGTGTAACAGAACATGAAAAGAATGGACGTGATATTTGGGCAGTGGGGCTGTCTGCCCGCTGACTGACAGGAGAGTGACAGAGGTGGCGGTGAAGTGTGAGTTTGTCCCTGCGAGGCAGATCCCGCCACGGTTTGCTTTCCATTGCTGACAAACACAATATGACAGAGTCCCTCCTCTCTGTGGGGGGCTGGTGGGGCTGAGCGTACAGTGACTAATTAAACAGAATTGATTAGCAGGGTTTGCTGGCAAGCAGTAGTTCTCTCCTGTCCTCCAAATCAAAGTAGCACCACAAAGAAACCCAGAGCTCTACCCACATGAATAACAGAAGCATTCACAAATGCAAACAATGACTGCATAAATGCTCAGAAGCACAGGTTCATACCTAATTGTACAGATGCATGGCATGCACAGGCAGGTAGGCTTCAATTTATTGCTTACCCAACCGCTGCCACACACACTCGCTGTGGTTCAAGCAAAATAAGGTAAGGAAGGAGACACTAACAGGCTGGGCTGTTACCCACTGCCCCACTGCCCTCTATCATAGCAACCAAGCCTCAGCTGCTTGTCAGGGCATGAGTGGCAGGTGCAGTACATGCTTTTACATAACCCTGCCATGTAAAGCAACATGGAGCTAATCAGTCCCCAGCCTGCCTGCTCCTTGTCCCAAAGCATCATTTCATTCTCTGCTGCATTGTACACAAACATCCGTAGAAACAATAGCGTATAAACCCTGGCTCCCCTGAAAACAACTCAAAAGTACCAGAGTTGTGACTAGCCATCGCTCAAATTTTAACACAATAGAGAGACGGACTGCAGTTTACTGAGGCCTGCCGAACAGCCTGCCACCTCCTATGTTAGCCCCCACCCTCCCTCCACTGCGCTGCGGGCCCCTGGCCTGTTACCCTTTCATTTGGGTGTCATTGTCACCCAGCATCAGTGTCCCCACTCCGATCAGTGCTGCCCTGGCAAGGAGGCAGGGGTACATGGGTGGAAGGAGAATGGAGGTGACATCGCAGAGGGGCAGCTGGGAACACTGTGGACTGCTGCCCAGAAACCACAGTGAGAAAAGAAGGGAGAAGAAAAGATGGAGGGAGAAGGAACGCTGTGAGGTGACATTTAGTTCTCTTAACCTTTCCAAACCCTGATGACAAGGCTAATTGAAGCCTGACAACAAACCTTTATCCCCCAGACCCCTTAGGTTTATCACTTCACCCACCACTACCAAACAGTGATGGTACGCCTGTTTTGAGAAAAGCTGAAGTTTGCACTTTTTCAGAAAAAATGTCATCAACACAGAGATAACGATGGGTCCTTGTTTCTCGAATATCCTCTGATCTCTTTATCTCTGTCTTCCTCTTTATTTTTACACAGCTGTTCTGCTCATTGTATCCCTCTAATTGTTTTTTTTCTCCCCATACACACATAGACATTGTATGAGAGTTCTAAATGTCAGCTTATCTCTGAGTGCCTGGTCTGTCTGACCATCATGTTATCCTTTGGACCCCTGGTGACCCTGTGGGGCTGTGGTGTGTCACATTCCTGCTGCTGGGACAGATTACAGGAGAATTCACAGTACTCTAATTACATCCTCTGCCTGTCATCCCCTCAGACAGCAGCCAGCAAGGACAACCCCCACCCCACCCCAAACCCAGCGCAGCTCAACTCAACATGCACTGCAGTAACGCTATTGAGATTTAAGATTAGCTGGGTTGAAGCCAAACGAGCCCCACGAGTGATTTCACAGGTATGTGTAGTCCATATATCATACATGCATATGTGTTCTATACTAGTAGACATACAGTCAACTGACACTGATTATGTCGTTATACACTTAATGCCAGTGTTGATTAGATTAGAAAAGGCTCAACTGGACTTCCTTGAATGCTTCAGCTGTGTTCTCCCATTTCCTGTTTATGCCAATGAGTCCCTGTATGCCATTAGGGAAGATTGGACTATGGCCAGCCAGCGTAGATGGGCTGAGCGACACTCACTTGACTTTTCTTTGGCCCTCAGATGAGGACACTGGACCTGTAGTGAGGGCGGTTTTCCGTTTCCTTGGCCGCCCCGGTCCTCGTCGAGCTGGACTGCGAGGTGTTTCCTCCTTCCTGCTTGCACACGCAGATGTAAACACACAAGCAGACAGAGGGGAACTCTGAGATAAGACACATATCTAAACTGGAGCAGCAAGAACACAGAAAAATGCTAGAAGCAAGTGTGCAAAAGTTTTAGTTTACTTTTGAAATTACTTCTGATCGCAAAGGGTGGAGATGAGCTTCAGGGAAAGGAGGAGAAGGTCATACTCACTGATGATCGTGCTTCCTCTGTAGTTTTGCCAGTTCTTTTTGCTTCTCTTTGTAGCGACGCTGTAGCTCAGCCAATTTCACACGCATTGCAAGCTCAGGACCGTCCATTGTTTCCATGGTACCTTTGGCCGGGCACACCTGAGATGCGCATCATTGCTGGTTATTTTTAATATCAAAAAACTACTTGAAAAAGTAAAACACATTCTTTACCAGGTTATCTTTGTGTTTTGAGGCATTAACACGAGCACACTGTAGTTTAAGTCTTACTGGTTCATTGCGAGGTGTCCAGCTGCATTTCCTACGTAAATTGAGGATCCTGCGAGCTGGGAAGTGTCTCGCCAAACCTGGACTGCTGCCTTCTTGGGAGCCCATCTCCAGTGCACGGGCTGTGGCGAGGGTAGCCAGGCTATGGAGGTCAAACATGAGCAACTCGTCTTCTGTTATGGAACAAAAGAAAATGAGAGTTAGTTCAGTTGAAATTTGTGCATGTGAGTATTAAACGT
Source organism: Scatophagus argus (assembly GCF_020382885.2). Lineage (NCBI taxonomy): Eukaryota > Metazoa > Chordata > Actinopteri > Scatophagidae > Scatophagus > Scatophagus argus. The sequence goes on from NC_058508.1 coordinate 14,132,537, forward strand.
GTGCACTGAGCATCAAAATTTGCTTGTGATGTGTTATTTCAGCAATAATCTTGTGATATAAGGGATAAAAGGTGAGGAAGACAGACAATGAGGGAAATTGGGCACATTGAGTGAGGACACTGCAGTTGTTTTCAGAGTTCATATCAATGTGGGCTGAGCTAAAGGCAAAATACCAGGGGTTGCAGCCTGGTCACCTCTGTGGAAAAACATAGATTTTTGTTTACAAAGTAACACTGTTGTATATCTTTACAAATAAAAATACTGATTCTTCTCCCTTGTTTTGTGGTGAAGACTGATGTTGTGACTCGACATGTGCTACTTCCCTGAGCTGTCAACAGTATCACATCACAAAGACAACATCACTGACTCTGGAATCAGTTGATGATACCCTTTTTATAGAACCCTCTTTTGGGAGCAGTTAAATGCATTAGGATGCTGTGGTAAACACAAAACATCCTTTTGCATGAATAAAAAAAAACACATGGCGTTTTGCAAAACAAGGAAGCTTTTAAAGGCGCTTTAAAACAATAGGGTCTAATTAGCCAGGCAATGCTCCAGGGTGCTGAAAACATCGACTGCTTTTGTGATTGCACACAAACTTTCAATAACGTGTTGTGTGTGGGAGAGAGGGAAGCCGACTCCTTTTTGCTAAAGCGTGTGTATTTGCAATTGCATGTGTACTTTTATGTGTGTTTGGTTGTCTGCACATTTGCGCACATGTGTGGATCAAACAGGCAGGATGGAGAGACAGAGAGACAGTTCCCACAGGAAAGCTAGGAGAGAAAGAGAGGAGAGAGACGGGGAGGTGTACACCTCTCACTAGTATTTCAGCCCTGTCCTCCTGCTTCTTCTCCCTCTCTTGAGGCATCTGCATCATTAGAACAGCCTTTTAGAAAATAAAAGTGCCTTTAACACACCAAAGAAGAGGAACGACAAGCAGGCATGCAGACAGCTTCTCTGGGGAAATGTAAGAATCCACCAGAGGCTCTTAAGACCAGCAGGAAGAGAGGAATATCTGGGAGGGAACACAGAGCGACACAGGCTAGGCCTGAGGGGGGAGTGGGAGTTTGTCTCAGTGGATGCAGAGGAAAAGGAGGGTAAACTACGAGAAAGGAGTGCATTGTGCTGATATGAGTGTGTTTCCGTGAGTATGTTAATATGTATGAGTAATGGAAGACCCACAGTCCCTCACCCTGGCTTTTCCCACAGGTATGTTTTTGCTGTTGCAACTCCAGATCCGCCAGCTCACTCAGAAGCTCCATACCCTGGTGGGGGTTGGGCTGTGATAGGGCAACCGATGGGGCGTTAAGAGGGAACAGGGGAAACGGAGGTACATCTGTGCAGAAGGCAGCAGCAATCAGCAGCTCCAGACTCCAGTAGCAGGGCACAAGAGGTTTTTGGGGCACAGCAACAATTGCCTGGCCTGGGCTACAGGCGGAAGCTGAGGCAGGGGAAAGACAGACAAAATCCATTGAGACATCACCCGGGGTCATCTCGTTCTTATGCTGCTGCTTGCTGTCCTTTGCTCCCTCATGGGCTGGTGACTGAGGCTCAGGGGCTACAGGGGAAACAGGGTCAAGCTCGATGATGGTGGGCAGCTCTGGATCCTGCTCTCCAGGCATGTTGACCTTTTGAGTGTGAGCCACCTGGCTCTCCTCACCCACCGCCTCATCATCCTCTTCCTCTTCCAGAGCGATGACAGCTCCTGGCCTTTCAGGCTCCTCTGTTGAAAGGGGGACTGGACAGGAAGCAGCCTCGCACACTGGGCTTTCAGCAGGGGGGCAAACCAGGACCTCTTCCTCAGCGGGCCCCTGCTCCTGCACCTCCTTCTCTTCATGTACGTAGTTGGCTGCTGTCACTGCTGCTACCTCCACATCCTCCCTCTGTTCCAAGACTCTCTCAACCACACTTTCTTCAACTTCCTGTTCCACTTCCTTTGGTGGGAGAGGCTCTGGGAGGGGCCTGACCACTGCTTGGCAGTCTAGGTCCTCCCCCAGGCTCGAGAGGGACTGGGGAGCGTGCTCAACAGGCTCCACTTGGACTGCTTCCAGGTCGGCTGGCTCAGCCAGTCGTACATCCTGGGGGGAGGGCCCACTCCTGTAGCCCATGGTAATAGCAGGGTATGTGTATCCAGGAGGTAAGTCTATACAGGGAAATAAGCATAGATAATACAATCATAAATTGCTAATATCGATGATAACCTCTCACAGATATATCTCATGATGCACTTATTTTGGAAGTGATATTTCAGCGAAAATACAACAGAAAGCATACATTTAGAGGTTTTATGCAAATCTGAAACCTTTACACATCAGGCCAGCTCTAAACTCAACTCCCTTGATAGCTTTGAGGTCACAAGGGGTGGAAACCAGGAAAATCACTCAGCCTTGATTTCCTTGTAGTAAGAGTAGAGGAACACATGCGACCTTGTGTGAGTGTGGTATTTGAAGTGGGCCAGGCCTTGGTTTATCAGAGCACCTGACACAATTCCTCTGGAGTGTGGCGGCTGTTAGCCAAACATTAACGATGATGAAGAGAGTCCAGGGCCTATGGGGGTGGAGAAGTGAGGGCTGCTATTGAGGTGTTTCTCAGTCATTAACGTACTGGAAAGGCCCAGCTCAGCCAGCAGCCATTTTCTGCAGCTTTGAGCTGTTCAGTCAGTTTGGGGGAGGGTGTCAACAGAGCCACCCACACATATTACCGCAACACCAGCAGAAAAAAGGATCATTAAGAACAGCGGCTATTCCAATTAGCACTTTTTAGAATGCAGGAAGTGCTGTTATAGCTTAGATTTCATTGTCTATTTTCTGGTGCTGTGTTATTTGCTCCAACATCTGTCTCTAGCAGCATCTTAAACTGATTACAAACAGCATGTACTTTGAAAGGCTTTCATCTGATGTTATCAGTGAACCTCATACTTAAGCCATTGCACACAGTGCATCAAAGGCAGCTGGAAAAATTTGGGGCACATTTGTATATTTTTGTTTGCATTTAGAAAATTTTTGCATATGCTTACCAGGCTCTAGAGATTCTGGGTAATCTTGTGGAGGCTGCCCCTCTCCTCTTTTGTCCTGGGATTCAGCCCCCTTGGGCATCTGAGGTGGAACAGGGCTTATGGCGGGTGAGTGAGGGGCTGCTGCAGCAGGGCTGGGAGCAGGACAGGGTGTAGAAGGAGTACTTTTGGGATGTGGTCGTAATGAGGGGGACTGGCAACAAGGGGACAGGTGAGCAGCACATGCCCCAGGGGGAGAAGTATTCCTCTGAGGTGGGTTGTAAGAGTACGGCTTGGCAGGTTTAGATATTCTGGGTTCCGAAATGAGTTCCTCAAGTTCAACCGAGGGCTCATTGGACCTCTTCTGCATCTACGGCAAGAAAATAAAGTTATTTTCATTTCGTTTCTCAACCAAGTGAATTAGCAATGTAATAACCAGTTCCTTGAAGTCTAGGCACCGACATAAAAAGCTATTTGCTTTGCAGCCTTTATTCAGCAGTTCACCGCATTCCACAAAAAAAAAAAATCAGCATATCCCAGAAGAAAATATTAAAATAGAATAAACAGTCATTTGAGAATTTAGGCTGACTCATAACTCACTTACCCTGCTTGACACATGTTCTCTTATGGATAGATAAAAAGGCAGACAGATAGATAGACAGTGTGACAGTGATCACCTGTGAATTATGAGTGGCATGATGTTGCATGTCCATGCCTTGTGCAGCTCTGTGCTGCTGCTGCTGCTGCTGGCTTTGAGACTGTGGTTGTGGTTGCTGTGACTGGTGGCTCTGGTGCTGATGCTGATGCTGATGCTGATGCTGAAGCTGTTGGTGCTGCTGGAGAGCATACAGCTCCTGTTGCCGTAGAAACTGGGATCGTGAGTACACAGCATGATGCTGCATGTGGGAGGCTGGGCCCCGGGCACCATACACAGGGGGCCACAGCCCTGGCTGCTCCATCACATCTAATGAGAAAAAGGAGGAGGAATATGACAAAGGGGGCCACCTTAGAACAAAAAGACATGAATGCAGATACACACTTAGGCAACCTTTTCCTGTTGGATTCATACACATCAATATTATGAGCAAACACACTAGAATAAAACATTGTGTTACCCATATCTCTCATTATCTACCTCCCACAGACCCATTTCAAAACAGTAAAACCATTATGGATAATTTAAAAATCATTGTATTCACAGTTTAGAGCAATGACATAGACAAATCTCGTCAAAAAAAACGATTTTTGACTGCACAGAACAATATCTCCCCAGGCAGCAGCAATCCCACACTCTCCCCGCTCTGAACAGAAAGCTGTCTCTTAACAACTGCCTTGAGAATTTACTGGAATGCTGGAAAAAATAAAGTCATGACAATGATGAAATGCAAACAGATGATGATGGTTGTAGATTGATTAGAGGTCAAAATATTGGGCTGGAAATTCATGTCTGTCTCGTCGGAGCATTCAGCGTGGACTTTCCACCAAAAACTCCCACCTGCCCAGCCAAACCACAGAAAGGGGTCTTCAAAAGAGAACAGCAGGGAGCTTAGTTCCCATGTCTGTGGACAAGCTTTCTCATTATGTGGCTTTAAGCAGTAGAGCAGCTTCATGTGGGTGATGTGCTACGGCAGAGGCCCCACTTGGGAAGTAGCAGGCCTACACTATGAACCGAGGAACCTCAAAACTGGTGTTTTTCTGGTCTCTCGCATTTAGCCCCTGACTCTCTTGCTCAGAGACACAAACTTAGATACGCAAATGTTTCCTGTGGGAAAGCTTTTGTGGATGCACTTCCTTTCTCATCTGAAACTACTGTGGAGCACAGAAGGAAACAAACATTCAAAAATTGTGAGCTAATTAAATGTCACGGTCTGTTCAGTGAATATGTAGATGAGCTTTGAGAAGTTGTGATTTTCCCTGCTTTCACTCACTGGTTCTCAACATATAGGTGTGTGTGTGTTTGTAGGTTGGGGCTACACATACATTATATCTTTGGATGAGCACCCTGACCCACTGAGGGCCATAGTCCTTCTGGAGCAAGCAGATCATTAAAGGGAAGTTCATCAGCAGTCTTCACAGGATCACTCTGATGACCGACATTTCTTTTAGTGCTAGCCCAGATATATATGAACACTCTGATAACATTGTATTAATGACCAACCAGTGGGTGTAAAGTAGAGGCTACATTTAGTGAATTTCTAATTCATGGGGATTTACAATTTGTGGCAGATTATGAGGTCAAATACATAATGTGCGCGTGTGAGGCTCAACGTGCAGTTTGTGTGTACTTGGCTGACTCATTTGTTCAAAGTGCTTTATAAATACACTTGGCTTTACAGAGGAGAAAGCAAGGTTATGGCATACCCAGGTGATGGGTGGCAGGATGTGCAGGAGGCTCAGTGGGAAGGACCACCAACTGGGCAGAGGGGTCCTGAGGCAGAGGCAGGACAGGTTGCAAAGGTCCTGGCATGGCTGCAGAAAATCCTGGGGGCAGATTCTGCAGGGCCGTATGACCTATACCTGCTTTATGGCAAGGATTGTCAGTTTAGACTTACATACTTATGACTTCAATGAGATTTTATAGGCATGAAAGAAAATATTTGCTGCTGAGCAAGATTATAGAAAAACATAAATGATCTGCAAGTCAGCAGAGATTTAAAAACGCCTTTGTTTTTTACTTATTCTATAAACGGGAAGTGCAGCACATTTACAATTTTAGCATCTTATTTTCCAAAATTTCCGAAACTATTAAGTTTTTCTTACCATAAGAGTGTCCTGTCATCCAGAGAGACGGGCTTCCAGTTCTTGGCATCCAATGATGGTGAGCAGAATGTGTAGCAGGATCTCCTAATTGGCTAGACTGGAGGGAAGTCCCACCTGGGACCATGAGATGAGAAGTGAGGTCTCCGTGACAGCTGTTGGAGGGGTGGATTCTTGCAAACTCCACCCTTTCCTTATTATCCCTGGAACCAGAGAGAGACAAAGATAAGAACATACACATAAAGATCGGTATACTGAAGGTTTCTAACAACAGATTTGAATTGGGTACTGAGCAGCGACTTTACAGTTGCTTACCTGATATATGCATCTCTCTCTCTGTCCAAGCAAGTCAGACCTATCTGCTCCCCACTCAACCTCTTCCTTTCCTCTTCTGTGGTGGGATCTGAGGGATACATGGAGCGGGGTGGTCCTATGAGACAAACATTAGCTTAATCATTAGCTTTCACTCTTGTGTTCCCTGGTGAGGACATATTCCCAGGTCTCTCACCATTTCTCAAAGCACTACCATAAGTCACAAGAGACTTGAAGTATTGACAGTACTTTTTAGTTTTCACCATTATATATTTATTTATTATAAAACCCACCAAAACCAAAAAACCATACTCTCTCTGGCCTATCATACCTCCATTCCTTCCCTGAAAATGAACTCATGAAAATGTCTGGCAGGACTTTTGAATAAACAAGATAACTAATGTCCGTGAAATTTACAAACTTTTGCTTAAGGATAACAGGGAAGATAAATAATTCAAAACTCAAAGTCAGACAGACATGGTTTATGACTGTCTTAGATCAAACCTATGAGTAGTAAAATCCGGTGGAAATTGCATACCAAACAAGAGTCTTAATGAAATTTAAGGTTTGTCACATGACTTCAAAAAACGTCCAACGGCATCAATTCTTTTCAGGATTGTACAGCTTTAGACCTTGTTTTTTCATGATTTGTGCTCACAGCTAGGTCATTAATGGGTCACAGACAAGAAAGGAGGAGGAGTCTGCTTACCTTTCACTGAGGGATGTACCCTCCCTTGTCGGTTGTTTGGATGACTGTCTCCTGAGCGACAAGGTGGCTCCCTTTGTCTGGCCACAGCCACTGCAATTCCCACTGGTGGCTGCCTCACCTCACTTTCACCATGACCTGCATCCCCCATATCCCGACTCCGCCCGCTGTAATCAGGGCGCTCGTTATCATTGGCTGGGCCCTTTCTGGAAGGTAGAGTCTGTTTGTTGCCCTGCAGGGCACAGCTTCCCCCAGCAGGACCTGATTTGATGCTTCCCAGACCCCCAAATGGACTCTTCTGGGAGACAAGCAGTGGCTGCTGCTGGTTGCTGTACTTTAGCAAGCTCTTCATGGCACTGCTCTCCCCCTGAGCAGGGCCCTGGGACTCAGGTTGCTGCTGTGGCTGTTGCTGACTGAGAGAAGGTGCAGGCGGAGGCTGGGGAGGGGGCAAGCTCATTCCCGGCTGCTGCTGCTGCTGCTGCTGCTGGGAGTGTGGCCCACCAGTGGTCCCTAACTCCATGTAGGACTTCCTCTGTTCTTCCTCAGGTTGTGACATGTGGTGGGGAGCCCTCATGGCCCAGGATGGCACCGTGGGCTGCTGGTGATGGTGCTGCCCACTGCTGTTGCTGTAACCATAGGGAGACATGTCCATCTTTCTTTTCATCTCCTGACTGGTCCCCTGATTCAGCTCAGCAGGAGAAGGAGCATCTGGGCCAGGGCGGCCATGCTGCTGGTGGCGTATCCTGGCCACCTTTTGGCCATCTCTCTGTAAAGAGCAGCTACCTCCAGGACCAGGACCGTGGGCTGCTCCAGCCCCACCATGTTGACCCATGCTTTTACTTCCAAGTGGGGAGGAGTTAGGTGGGGGTCCTGGATGGGAACAATCTCTGTAAGGAGAAGTGTTGACGGAATGAGGGACAGAGTGTCCAGCCTTGGGCCCCTGAGGCAGCGAGGGTCTGAACACATCCATGTCCACACCACTGTTGATACACTCAGCACTGCGTGACCGTACAACCTGATGCTGCTGTTGGGGATGTGGAGGCTGCTGTAGTTGGGGAGGTGGAGGAAGCTGTGAGGGCTGCAGGTGTTGGTGGTGAGGCTGCATCCAGTCTGGAGCCTTTTCTGTTTTTCTGTATGGGTGCTGCTGCTGCTGCTGTTGTTGTTGCTGTTGTTGCTGCTGTTGTTGTTGCTGCTGCTGCTGCTGTTGTTGCTGCTGCTGCTGTTTTCTGTGCCAACTACCATGATGCGCACCTCCCCCATTCTTTTCTATTACCTTGTCCTTAGTATTGCTGGCCCCACCTCCACCACCCACACCCTGGCAATCAGTGTTACCAAGCTGGAATGGCCCATTTGATTTATCTCCCAGGTCTGCCACAGATGGCACAAATGTAGGTCCTGTGACTTTTGGTTCTCGCCCCACATTGGCTGGTCCTCTCTCATGTGATGCAGGGTTGGCAAGAGGAGCAGGAGGCGGCGGGCAGAAGAAGTCTGGGTGGTGGTGCGTATGGTGGGAATGATGTGGGTGGTGTGGGTGGCTGGGGTGAAGTTGAAGGCAGTGGAAGCCTCCTGGGTGAGGATGTGTATGGGGGTGAGCATGAGGGTGTGGATGGGGATGCGTCCCTCCAGCAGCAGAACTCATGTGTAAGGGTGGGGGTACAGAGTAGGAAAGAGAGTGGTGGAGTGGTGCCTGACCCCTTTCCAGACAATCTGAAGGTTGTTCACTGATCCTCATCTCCCCACTTATGCCTTCTTTAGTGCAGCGACTACTGCCACTGGACCCCATATGTCTGCCCTGGCTGCTCCCTCCTCCCCCCATTGTCCCAAGGGCTGTGCCCTCCGCCCCACAGCTGGACATAGAGGACTTAGCTCCTGCTCCAGTTCCTGCATCACCATTTTGCATTTTGCCATTGTGCAGGCAGGCACTGAGGGACTTGCCCATATTCTGAGGGTGTTCTTTGCTGTACTCCATCGTGAGTGATGCCTTGTGCCTCTCCAGGGCCCGACTATTAACTTCCTCCAGGGGTTGAGGGTGCTGTGGATAGTGTGGATGCTGCTGATGGGAGTGGGAATGGTGGTGGTGTGTGGGCTGGGGTGGCTGGTGGTTATGGTGCTGTTGGTGCTGCTGTTGTCTCTCCTTTGCCTCCTGTTTACTGGACCGTTCCTTGTCTTTGACTGGTACCACTCCTCTCTCCACAGAACCCTCTTTAAGACCCTTATGTAGACCTGTGCCTACCCCTGGATCTCTGTCTCTGCTGCAGGACCCTTGAGAGTGTCCTGAACCTGCCCTGGACATTGGTGGCAGACTGTGATTGGCTGAGATGAGAGGAGGCTGGGACGGGAGACCACGAAGATAGAAGTTCTCTAATAGAAGGATGAAGGCAGACCAGTAAAGACAAATACATTAGTGATGAAAGGAAAAGGCAATGACAGAATTAGATTATTCAGCTCTCATGATAGTGTCCCTAGGCATCCCTATATCAATATAGCTAATCAAATTACACCATACTATGTTGTATAAATTGGATTTAAATGTCTTATTTCTGTCTGATTAAATTTTAATCATCTCATGCCTCACCTTTTTGGGTGTCATAGAAACGGTGCTGCCCGTAGATAACTCCACTGTTGGCATGGTGATCCAAGTGGCTCATGGGAAGGAAAGTATGGGCCAGACTCCCTGAGAATCGAGGATACCCTGGAGCTGCTGACATGGATAGCGGAGAGGGGGAGAGAATTGATAAGACAGGACAATAACCACCAAAATGCAGTTATCCAGACTAACCCAGCATAATCCTTCAAGTCCAATGCAGCTGGTGGTGTTCATACGCAAATAAGTACTGGCTCTGCCTGTCGTGTTTGCCTTTCCTGCTGGAGTTCGGAATGCAAACAACACAAGACAAGCTAGGGGATTGTTGTAATGTATGAAATTTGTCTTTGAAACATATGGCTCTTTCTTTACCTCTCTCCTAGAGCTGGCAGTGGCACTTCTATCCATCTGAATTGAGTGATAAAGACAGATTTGGAGCTTGTGTTTGCAATGAAGAGTGAGCTGAGTGCCTGACCTATAATGACCTGAATCAGGGGTAAAAGGTCATTTGGTTGTTGGGCCTGTAAGCCAGTACACCTGGGCTTATTACATACAGCCCATCTGGAGGACATTTACACCACAACTAAACACAAAACTCATTTTGCAGTGGGGTATTCAAAAACACAAAGGTGGAGCACAGAAAAAACATGGATTGAGATGAAAGCCCACTGCAGTACTAGGACAAAGAAACAGCATTGCCATGACAACCCTGCAATTGGATAACATTTAAACAAAACAATGTTAATTAGTCTAGATCTACTTCTGTATAATCATTTCACACAACTACAAGAAAGACATTTTATAATAAAATCAAAGTTCTGTAGATTACAAAAATAGGACAATACTGGCTAGTTCTACTAACTAACTACAGTGAATATTTTTTACTGGGCATATTATGTAATGTGACACTTAAAAACAGCTATGATAAAACCCACGCCCTCCCTGTTACACACATTAAATAAATAATGACAAGTGAACTTAACTATAAGCTCTATCACCATGAGTGAACCAATGTCAGGGCAGGAAGGAAAGAGAAGCAAGAAAAGAAAGACATCACGATAAGAAACTTTTTTAAATCCGCCTCACTGCAGTCAAAACAGACTAGAACTCAACTGTCCACCAGCAAGAGTGTCTCAGTGATCTCTGTGTCATCTAGAGAAATCCAGGTGTTTCACATCTTCTTTTCCATGCTTTTGCACCTGTTTCACCCTCCAGCCTCGCTTTCAAACACAACTCACAGATGAAGTGAAGGAGGGGGATAAAGAGAGGAAAACGTGGCTCTACAAGCTAAATGAAAGACAGACGTATTTGTGTTGGCAAGCATGTGGCCTGATCCCGGAAAGCGCAGATGCAGTTCATTTGGCCTTGTGTGGATGTGTGTGTGCAGCACCATGGTTTTCGCAGGAGCTCCGAGTGTTGAATGTCTCACTTTCTGCCAGTGGAACAATGGGGCCGGTGCTGTGAGCCGGTTCTGGGGAGGGAGGAGTGTTGTAGTGGGCTTAATGACCCCGTCTCAGAGCGGCCTCCGCATGCTCCCATCTTAATTAATGAAATGCACAGAGAGGGCAAACAGCCCTGCAATAACACAGGAGGTGCTGCTTTCTGAGGAGGGCAATGGGGTGATAATTACATACACTCACTTTTTCTCTTTTTCTTTATTTCACCAATTTTTCTCCCTCTTACTCTATTCGCTCTCTCCCCTTTTGTCTCTGTCTGTTTCTTTGCTGTCACAATTAATAAGCACACACATTTATGCCAATTCATCTACAGTTGGAGGGGGGGGGGGTCCTTTGTTTAAGCAAGACGTTTTTCTCTGATTTTGGGAGGGAGAAAAGCAGAGAGCCGTTTGGTAGTCTTTATCCAAGCTGGGAGAGATTTTTTTTTTTGCAGCAGCAGCAGGATGTTGTTTGTGAGCGTGACGATTGACGGCGTAATCCCTTTTCACAGCGTGGTCTGGCTGTGCCCGATAATGCCAGCCCGCTCAGTTTCAGCATGCCTTCCATTGGGGCGGCAAGAGGGGGACTGCTGGGCACGGCAGAGCCCACTCAGCCATTAATCTAGCCAGGACAAGGGAAGCTGCTGCTGCTGCTGCTGCTGCTGCTGCAGGCGACGTGAGCAGGGTGTTAGTGCAGTCTGCTGACTGCACAGCAGCTTCGCTCTCTTTCCCTCCACTCGCTCACACACATAAACAAGTCTGCATCAGCAAGTGAATGACAGAGGGGAGTTCGCAGCCCATGCCCTCATTTCCACGGGCGGAGCAGGGGCGAGAGGCAGAACAAACAGAGCCGCATCCCAGGGAGGGATTTCCAGAAGTTCTGAAGGTATTTTTCACAGCATGGTAGGTTGAGAGAAGCAGGCCGACAGGGAGGACAAAAAGGGGGGCTGGATATAGAACAGCACCTAGAGGCAGACGAGAATTAAGCCTGCTGAATTAGAGAAAGACGACAGAGTGATTCGTTTCTCTCATCCTTTTCATTCCTGTCCACTTGTCTTAAACCTGCTCTCAAAGTGGCAGCACATACAACTGTTCATGGGGGTTATTTCATTCTTGCTAAAAGGCAAAATAACATAAAAGCCGAATTGTATATCGTCTCCAGGGAGAAATGGCTGTAACGTTTCAGAGAGGATAGAGTGAGAGAGCATGGCAGAGGAAGACCAAGAGGAGAGGAGGAGCAGGTTTAGCTGCCTGTCAGGTCTGCTAATTGAGAAAAAGTGACAGAACCATCAAGACACAGAAAGAGTGGAGGCGGGCTTTGGGGGAGGAGGGCAAGCACCGTGGTGGATCTCTTCAGGTTTGACTAATTGAAAGGAAGGGATGCAGGCTGGCATGAGAGAAACAGAGAGAGAGAGAGAGAGAGAGACAGAGTGATGGAGGCAGGAGTGTGGAAGAGAGGAGAGGTGGGGTGTGCAGCTTAAATCCTACAAAAGAAAAAGCTAGGAACTGCTAACAGAAGGAAAGATGGACAAGTGAAGATAGGTTTGGAAAGGCGTATCAAACAGAAGTGGATTAGACAGGTGTTCGCAGGCAATTGTGTGTGTGCATGCATGTGTGTCTATATGTGTTGACAGAGATATGAGATTGCGATTGTTTTTGGCATAACGTAGGAAGCCATTTGGACCACAGCCAGCTGGCCTCAAGCCTGGGAGGAGCCTGCAGGTTTTCTTTTTTGTTGTTGTTGTGTTTTTTTTTTTGAGGGGGGGGGGTCAATTTGTTAAAATTTTTCCACTCAGTTGATTCAGTGAGGTTTGCACTAATATGAAATCTTTCAAAAGCACATAGGACCTAATCCATTTTACAAGGTGTTATGAAAAACATTTCACATTACATTTATTAAAACGGTCACAATACACGGCATCTGTCTCTGTCATACACTGCTGCCCCTCTCTCTCTCTGCCTCCCTCTCTCTGTCTCTGTGTCAGCGAGGCCAAGTCTCCTCTCAGCAAATGAATAACAGACAGCGTGGTGCACACAATGGCTGTTACTGTATTTGCCAATCAATCTGAAGAGAGAATCTGAAACAAAAACCTCTTTTAATCCGTGCTACCCTCTGACATCATGGAAGCCACTAATGGCTTGGTTCTTGGCACTGTCACCTTACACAAATATCTCAGCATTTGTAAGACCATATACGGAACACTTTCCTTTTCCCAACACAATAAATCTTTAAGCAGAAGTCAGCATGGGATTTTTCTGTACCAAATTCACTGTCTCCCTCTGCCAAAGTTAATCTTGATCCAAAGGACCATATCACCACAGCTATGTAGAGATGTTATTTATAGGTTTGCTTAACATGTCACTCAGTTAATGGTTTGTCAAGTCTGTTCCCGATAGAAATGTGGTCTGTATGTATGACTTAAATGGCCCTCTGTGAACACGCTCACAGCATGTCATCACTAATGTCTGGGTTACTGCGAATAAAGCAGAAAACGCATCTTTTTCTCGCCACTTGGCCTTCCAACTCCAGAAATCGAGCTCTCTTAATTGATTTAATTAGCTTGAGACTGGCGACTAGTTTTTGTCACAAATCCAGATTCAGTTTTATATACAGGAAAACACTGCATTTTGGAAAACATGTACTATTGAACATCTGTGCTTACTGGAATAAAAACATCAGCCACATTTATCTTTTAATTGTCTATCACGACATGAGTTTTGCAGCAGATCTCAATCCAAATGTTCTAATACTAAAGCAAGACATTCAGAGAGAATTGTGCAGACTTGGCAACGACACTCCTGAAGTGCTTTCATATTATTATTATATTTTATTTGACTTCTTTCTATCTATAACATGATTCTGTTTCCAAAGCCTGTCTCAAGTACTGTATTGAAAAGAAGAATTTGTTTTAATCAATGTAGCTCATAAAGGTAAAAAAAAATTGAAAAAGTGTTCTATCCACACTAAGTGACTGGTTAGCTCATGACTAATGAGATCATTATCTATTGTTCCATACATGGTATTATAGCTTTTTAATCTGCGGAAAATGTGTCAGAAAAATAGCAGAGACAAAGACGTTCTGCACCATGACAGGTATATGCCAGAGACATGGGGATCATACAGTAATCTTTGAATACAAATTTGAGCTGCTATGCTTGGATTTGCATGCAAACAGCCACTTTAAAAACACTTGCAAAAAAAAAAAAATCTTTAAGGTTACAAGTGACACACTAATGCGCCGACACATGCGTGCACAAGTCGGTGCCTGCTCTGCTGCTGGTGGGGTTCTGCTGTCACCCGGAGAGAGGAGGCGAGAGTCTGGGTAATTGTGCCGCTCATTTTGATGACTTGCTTTTTATGCAAAACAGGAAAAAGACAATATGCAATTATCTTGAGGAGGGAACAGCTGAATGTGGTTGATGAACAGTCTGGATTCAATCATGCTCTTAGTGCGTTATATGCAATTAAACTGCAATAGAGATAATGGCCTCCATTGCCAACTGAGTAATAATCCCAGTCATAATCACCTCCATTACTTTTATTAGGCTTGGCATTATCATCATCAGTCTTATTAATATTATTCTACTTTTCTACGAGTAGAAAATCTTTGACAATGAAACCCTCAAACTAGAAGGTAAAAAAATGATTATGAAATGAATTTTGAGGGAAAATGTTTCAGAGTGATCTGATTTTAGAGTTAATATCTCACTCAACTTTATTCTTCCTGTCTCTGTGTTTATTTGAAGAAGACTACAGTTTCACCGATTCTCACCACTGTAGCAGCTGTCCACTGACTCAACCCCTGGTGGTCAGGACATGAGAGTGAGGTGAGAGAGGGGGGATGAAGTGGCTGGGAGGCATTCAATGGCTTAACACACAAAAAAAACAGACAGCATCTCAGCTGCAAAACACCCAATCAGCCCCAGTCACATGCAACTGGGGCACCGCTGATCAGTGACCACAAATAACAAACACTCCCCACTGGCGTCACCCCCCCACCCCCACATGGACTAACAGCTGGGCTATTCTTAGAAAATAAAAAATAAATACAAGAGGGCTGAAATAACAAGACTGTCAACTCAAGAGAGTGGATGACATTGGGTGGCCATCACATTGTGTAATTAGCAAAAGGCTATGAACATGTAAATCTAAAAGTGACAGGAGTGAAGCCAAAGGAAAGCAGACCTTGCATTAATAAATTAGTGGGTGGCACTGAATAGGTTTTACATTTATCTGTCATCCTTAGCCTTTGAATTCCTGAAATACCGCAGCAGATTAATCTCTCCGCTTTATCCTTGGTTGACCTCCTGGCTGTATGTAAGCAGAAATGTAACATGTTAAACTGAGTGTGTGTGGATATTTTACTGACTGTGCATGTGTGTGTGTGTGTGTGTGTACAGCCAGGCTTTTGTAATGCTGAGCTTGTGTGGGAACTGCATTAAACTGTGATGGAGACACCAGCTGAAGGCTCTGCAATCACTGCAACTTTTTTTTTTTTTTTTTTACTGGCCTGCATTTTTGCCTGTGCTGCTTCAGAGAGTTTTGAGTGACATTCCTGCTGACGTGAATCGAATACCACAAGATTCCTTGGCTGAACTTTTGACCTTGCGTCCCCATCCAGAAACCATGGCACAGCTCTCTGTCCCAAACATGCTGGGCCCTGGCCTATTTTGGTTCACAAATAAAAGGGCGGGAGCCTGATTCTTGCTACATGATTACAAGTTGCGCTTTGGTGGAAACCTAACACGGCCTAAAAATACACAATATCAGAGTAACAATACACCCTGCAAAGCTCTGTCTCCAGTACTGCCAGGACATGAATGTCTCCTCATCCAGACAGTGCGGTGACATGAGGGGGTGAGGCTGTGTGTTTGTGTTCAAATGTGTGATTTGAAGTACCTTCATGCGAATGGGGAAACCAGATTTGCGAGGCGCTGGAGTGGGGTCCGCCCCGGAAGGAGGGTGAGGAGGGCGAGGAGGGCGGCCGGGAAGGGTGAGACGGGTGGGAAGGTGGGGTACCCAGACTACTGGCCAGAAAGGTCCCCATGAAGGAGGCGGAGGAATTGCCCATCAATCCACTGCCTGCATTCCCATAGGGACAAAGGTAAGAAGATAAAACATGGTTAGAATTAGAGGAGTGCATTACACTGTTATCGCCAATGTGACCGAAAGTAAAGAAAACAGCATCAGACTCTACATGTAGACGTAAAAGGACGAAGCTCGCTGGTCCTCTAGGTGGAATCATTATGCCAGGCAGATTTAATCGCTGCCCTGGGGAGAGGGTGAATAAGTGAGAGTGTACATGTGTGTGAGGGAGGGTGTGAGACTCTCCTCCCCCCTCACTGACAGAAGAGTCCTCTCCCCTCGTCTTCTCGCCCCTCACACCACCTCTCCCCATGGGCAGACAGAGGTCTCATCTCACAGCTGAGTACACACTTTCTCAGGCTCTCTCCCTCTCGCTCTCACACACTTTTGCTCCTGTTCCCCAGTGTCCCTTTCTCAATTTCTCTCCCTCCCTCCATTATCTTACGCTCTCCATCTCTCACTTTCATGCCCTCAATCTCTCTTATGCTCTGCTCCATTTCACCTCCTCTCGGTCTCTCTTTCTTTCACTCTTCCTTTTTCTCTGCCTGACTGTCGATCTTGTACTCTGACTTTGCGCACTTTGGTTCCATTTTGGCGTGTACGCTGTTTCGCTCCTTTGCCTTCCTCCCTCTGCTTTGTCAGAGCGGCCCTTTCCGCTCTTTCCCTCCTCTGTCCCATCTCAATGCACACAGATAACACTATGTTAATGCCTCTTGCCTCATTGTCTCTATTTACTCTCTCCTTGTCCCTGTTTCTTTGTGACACATTGCTTTGCTTTGTTCTTTACTGTAATGATGGCACCAGCAGAGCAATCTGTCCCTGGCTGGCTGAACTGTGTGTTTAACAAGACTATGATGAGTAATTGACCATTCCTACCAACGCCCGTGCAACTGGGGGCTGATTGTCTATTATGCATTGCTGGGCAAGTCAGAGAAAACACACTGATTAACCACTGCTTAAATTACATTCCCATTACGTGCCCGCCTGTGCACTTGAGCGAGTGGCCCGGATGCCCGACTCTGTGCACACTCATTTCCCCCAAGTCACACCACCATGTATTCTCATGCATATGTATGACTACGCCTGGATGAGAGCACACATGCACATACTTGCGCACACACGCACACATAGTGTTTTAACATATATTGTGCGCAAGCTGTGAGAACGGAGGGGAGAGGAGCGTGGTAAAAATTCATTATCAGCCCCTCACGACGAGCTGATCTAACAAGAAACCCTGTTTGATTTGATTGTCTTTAAGCATGAATCAGTCCAAACATGAATCGATCCTTTTCTAGGAGTGTGAGAACAATTGTGTGGAAGTCTTAATCAGCTAGGCAGTGAGTGAGCACATCCTCTGGGCAGACAGGAGGGATAAACCCAATCAGTCTGCCACTCGCTCCTGCACTCATGGGCTAAAGCACAGGAGCATGTAGAGGTGCACACACACACACACACACACACACACACACACGCACGCAAATAGGCATGGACATGCATTCTTGCACACATACAGACAAACCTCTATTACACTTTGCACCACTGGCCCAGACAGGTGGAAATCCCCCACAATCCCTAACCTTACAGAGCTCTACCTTGAAAACTGACCTTAAAACCAACCATGTGTGGGTGTGTGTGTGTGTGTGTATTCACATGAAGGTCTATCACAAACTCATGGAAAAACAATAACAGCTTAATGTAACACTGCAATGCAAAGTAGCCTCTGAAATGTGGCCACAGGAGAAAACCTAAAAAGCAAAGTGAGTTATGTGCCTTGTTTCAGTACTGCTAATTATTGATGTTTTTTTGGTGTCATTTGTTTGAATGTTTTATTGATTGTGTGGCACAGCAGGAAACCTGCTATAAAATGATTTTTTTTTTAAAACTGTACGTCAACCTTTTGATTCAAAGTCAGCCAAATCATTTTTTTTTCTGATGAGATATGAGGGATATACAAATACAGAAGAAATGCGATCAATGAGAGATAGAGCCTGATGACCACTACAGTATCTTTTTTTTCTATTTTTCAGCCCGCCTTATGCCGCCCCTCCTTCTCCGCTGCCACCTCCTATCACCCCTAACCCTGCAGAGCACTCCTGGCAGAGTTCTGTGGAGTGTAAAGTGGGGTCTGGGAGACAGCGTGGGGTGGCCAGCGTGCTTGCTAGGCACACATCCAGGTCCCATCATCCAGACACCCAGGGCTCCTGTATGGCACCGCACTCCTCACTGCACACTCGTCGGCTCGCTCTTTCTGCCTGTCGCCCCAAGGAACCCCAGCTTTCCTCAGTGCCTCCGGCTCACATAAATCAGATAATCCTCCTGCATTATTAACAGCCATGCCCCAGAGAGAGAGAAAGGGCGAGAGAGACATGGAGAGTGACAGAGAGAGGCCGCGAAGCCCCTCTTCACACACCCTGAGAGGATGGAGCCTCCGCCACAAAGACAAGGAGAGGAGAGGAGGACAATACACTGACATCTCGATGTCAGGCAAGGAGATCTTTGAAGTCTAAACTTATGTTAGGGAAGAAGAGGATTGAAAGAAAACCTTAGGAGGGTCTCGGATCAAATCTTAGACAAAGCCATTCCCACAACACAACCACATCAAACCTCTCAGTGATCCAGTTTGGCCATAGGGTGTGTACTGGAAGATGAGCTGATCACTGGCCCCGTCTGAGCTGTAGCAGGTATAGAACTGTAATACTGTAGCATTCACCTCTGTCACACTGGCTCTTGCTGACTCCACAGACTGTCACTCAGTAAAGTACCCCTACCTCTGCTGTATGTTGCTTGCCTCCCGTGCATGGTGCTGTGCAAATCTTTTTCGCCTGCATTTTGCTCAAACATCATATCACACCACAACTGAATCTAAGGCGTCTGATATGATGCCCATCCATCCCTCATTTAAAACCGAAACGAATCAGAGGTGTTGGTTGTTGGTGAGAAAATGCACACGTTATAAAAGTGGCCCGTGCTGCAGCAGTTTCAGTGTGTGTGCCAAGCAAAGCATTGGAGAACAAGTGGAGCGAAGGTCCGAGGTATGACAGCACCAGTGCTGGACTCACCATAACTGTTTGTTTAACAGCTTATTAAATTGCGACATGGATCCAGGGAGCCTGCCACTGCTAAACCAGCTCCTTGTAAAATTTGTGTGTTTTCTCTGCTTGCGTTTTTTTTTTTTAAAACCCCTGTTTATTTATTTCTCCAGTTCTTAAGTGGTGCCAGCAGTGCACTTGTATGGGCTCTTAAGAAAATCGGGTCATGTGCATCCTAATCGGCGCCGATCCCTGACAGCGATGGAGAATAATCCTATTAGAGAATTAAAGGAGAGGGGAACATTGGGATGGGGAACCCCCACCTCCCTCCCCTGACATCTAAACATCCCTCCCTGACACCCTCACCGACACAGTTGCGTTCAGATGTACAAACACAGAAACAAACACACAAATTTCTCAGAACCTCTGGAGGTGGAGGTGCTAACTAGTGCAACTCCACCCACACAGGAACGTGGGTAGAGTAGAGTGAACGAGTCCACTTCATGCACAACAACCAAAACACACATACACGAAAATGCAGTGATGTGGGCCCAAGCAGAGGCCCCACTGGATGGCACCAAGTGAGCGGCAGGCGGGGAGGCGGAGCAGGGAGAATGAAGGCCCAGTTGTCATGGGAACGAAAGAGAAACAGCGCTCGAGGCAAGGAGGCTGAATGCTAGCTGTTACGACTCCAGTGGGCGGATGCAAGCGGTCAGTGTGCTGCTCGGCAACAGCAGCCCTCCCAGCCTATCTTGAAACCTCACCCAAGCTCCTGTGCAGCTTTGAATTTGGTTTCATTTGATCGGTCGCTGGTTGTGAGGTGTCACAGTCTTTGCCCTTTTTGGATCGCTAATTCAAACACACGAACCCTAAATGTAACTCTAGGGTGAGTAGTTGTTTGGTGCTTTAACAACAAATTATACAATAATAAGATGTAAAGGGATTCATCCAAGTGTGGGCTGAGCAGTGTTGGAGAAAAAAAAAAGCTGAGAAGACAACAAGCAACCGCCCACAACACGTTGTTCTTTTGAATGCTGGGAATCAGATCAAAATTTCCTCCTGGAGAAATACACACACTCATTCACACACACTTGTGTGTTTGGGCATGTGCCTGTGCACACACACACACACACA
This sequence comes from Scatophagus argus, assembly GCF_020382885.2. Taxonomy (NCBI): domain Eukaryota; kingdom Metazoa; phylum Chordata; class Actinopteri; family Scatophagidae; genus Scatophagus; species Scatophagus argus. The sequence continues at coordinate 14,152,572 of NC_058508.1, forward strand.
CACACAAGCATAGATCTACGACCATTGTCTAAGAGAACGTAAAGTACAATTATTTCACAGTGCATCATATTTCCCTGTCAGCTGTTGTAAAATGAGCCAAGGTAGTCTACATGTCTCTGTCTTATCTGCAGACGGCAGCCTGAAGGGATGGATGGACGTGCTGTCTAGACAAGGACACCAGACAGACGACAAGAGATGAGAGTGATGGTGACAAGAGAAGGAGGGAGGGAGAGAGAGAAAATTACAGGTGTGACTGCATCAACCTGTTCTCCACAGCTCAGTGATCAGCAAGCGCCAAAGAAGGGAGGACAGAAGAAGAAGAAGATGAGGAAATGCCAGAAGAGATGGAAACACACACACACACATTTATTACACCTCCTATCACACAACGTGAATGAGCACAAGCCGGTTGAGGTTGCACACTCAGCGGTCAGTGCCATGTGGCAGCCAGGCTCTCTAGCTGTTCACAAGCACACTGAATGATTTGTCATGTCCTGTAACACACACCCCCTTCCTTCTCATCTCAAATAAATTAAATCAATATCGGCAAAAGTTAGATGATCAAAGAGAAAACAAGAAACCTAATGACACAGCAAGACACCAGACCACATATTGGTAACATCAAAATGAGACTACAGAGTTTTTATCTTCAAGCCATTAAGAATTTCTGTTTTTATGTGGCCTCAGCTGTGAATCTTAATGGTTTGGCGCTTTAACACTTGACTAATATAAGAAAGGAGCCTAAAAGCAGGGAGTAAAAACTGAAGACAGAAACAAATGTTAACTTACCAAGTGAAAACATACTGAGCAGGGTGTCTGTTGGTAGGAGTTTCAGTCAGTGTCTTTCTCATCAGACTTTCCTACCGATGCAGTTCCATGTTCTGCCCAGGAATTCAGACGCCCAAAACGAAGCCAGCCAGACTTTCCACACACATACTCGCTTATAAACACACAACTAAGTTTTTGACCGTCTCTATTAGCACAGGGAAGCTGGATTAGACTGGGCAACTGTACGCACTAGCAGCCCCAGACAGACTGCACACGCTACCCCGGAGGGCCGCTGACTAACCCAGCGCCTACTTCCTCACAATAAAACGCAGGAGGAATTTCAAATGGCTACTAAAGAGGGGGGATTTCCTTCAAACAGTCAAAGTCATCTTGAAAACATTAGCACAACTGGTAGCCAAATTCCTCCTAACTTCGGAAACAACTGTAACATCAGTTTTTTTTAGTTGTTTGTCCCCCCTGGTTTATAAACCCCCTCCCTGACTTTATCTTTTCGGGTTGGTGGGTGGTTGAATGGTGGGATAGAGGGAACCGGTCCCTGTACAACTCAAGTAGGAGGCTGGTCTGATCAGAAACATACTTAAGCGAGAGAGAGAGAGAGAGAGAGGAGCAGGCGGTCCAGTCCTGGAGCCGGGCCCAGTGCAGGGGTGGGGGAAAGTGCCAGCAGCGCACGCCTCCGACACTCTCCACACTGCGTGCCTGTGGAGTGAGTTTGGTGGATGTGGTCAGCGCGGGGGTGGGAGAAGTGGAAAGCGAGCGGGAGAAGCAATTGGAGAAATGGATGGAGGAAGAGAGTGAGAAAGACTGTCTGCACTAACATCCAGAGGAGGGGCAAGGGGCGACAGTTTAGACTAGAAGTGTAGATAAGGGTGTGAGGGACTGTGAGAAACTTTGAAAGTGAAAGAGCAGCAGAGAGTGTGTGGGAGTGTGTGTTGCTGAGCATATGTGAGCCTCTGTGTGTGACTGTGTGTGCGTATGGTGGTCGTCTCACTGAAGTTGACAGTCTGTGTTTGCAGAGTGGCTTTGTGGTCAGCCACTCGCTCGCAATTGAAGCGATGGCAGAGTAGAAGGGATTCTGGGAATTTTTTTTTTTTTTTTTTGCAGAAGTGCTATGCAAATAAAATTGGCTCGGGGAGGTCAGTCAGAGCACCCCGCCCACTTCACCCAGCTGTTTATACAATACACAAGTTGACATGATAGGGATAAGAGATTCTAATCCTAAACAAATTACTCCAACTTGCCTGTCCTGGCTTGGCAGGGAGCCTGAAAACAACAATGGAACCACACAGGCCACGACGCTACAGCGAAAACAGATATGAGAAAATGTCGCTGAGGAATATTTTGTTCAAGTAGGGGTGGAACGATGTCAAAGAGCGCGCACACTTCCCACTAATATATGTTTCTCCCAATATATTCTCTTTCTTGCACTCTTTCTCTGTTTGCACAAGAGTCACATGTGTGCCACTACCTGGCCGGCCTCCTCCAGGGGTAGCCCACCTGCATTTTTTGACCATCAATCATTCATAAGACTTTTCAGAGAAGGTTATCATTGTCAAAAACAGGCTCCACCTATAATCTGATCACTCCTGTGCCAACAGCGGTGTGAAGGGAGGCAGGGGTTGGCAGACGGGAAGAGATAGCAATGTCTGGAAGAGCTCCTGCTGAAGAGGCGTTTTATGGCCACTGTAAATAAAGAGCTGGACATACAGCACTATCGTGGCTATTTGCCGAAGAGCAGGCCAGGAAGTGTGTTGTTTACAAGAGAGACAATAAGACTTCTTACAGTCAAAGTGAGAAGGCAAGGTGAAGCGTACAGGGGAAGAAACCGGGGCAAGGGTGAAGATCTGAAAGGTAAATCACAGGGCATGGGAATGTGGCTCGGCCCTAACGCTACTGAAAGACCAGAGACTGGATGTAGGACAGAGTATCTAGGACATTAATGATTGGACAAAAGGCTCAGGTAAAGGCCTATGAGGTTTGGACTTGTTACTGTTGGGACTGTGCTCAGGAGTGCTTGCCCGTGCTCCATGTGAGAAATGTAGTAGTTTGCTGAGTCACTGGCCTCATCTGTGGAGAACAAGCAGACATTCCAGGCTGGGACACAAGAGGTGGGAGGACAGATTTGAAACAGCAGCAGGACCAGGCCAGGACAAATGAGCTCAAGGTCCATTACCCTTCCTTTTGCACCCACCCACACATGCACACTCACATTCCCTACTCCCACAACACAGATTTAATAGCACACACAAGAAAAGAAATGTCACACCAAAATCACTAAACTCTGCTTTCAGTTTCTCCCATTCTGTCTTTTCTCTGAGAACTTAAATGTTCATGATGTAACAGGAAGTGCACATTACACGAGACTAATGCAGTTTTTCCTCCGACTGGATTCTCATTACAGGGTGTTTTCTCTCCAAGCACCAGCTTGTTGTTTTCATCAGCATTTTACTTTATTAAATTTCCCTCCATGCTACCTACGAAAGCAATTGCTTTTTTGTCTCTTGGTTCAGATAAAATGCAAGTCTTTCTTATGGAATGGCCAATAAAGGCCTGACATTTTGCTGAGCGCTTGCAGGGCCAGGCGCACTTTTTTCTTTGTATACAGGGCAGCTACATGCTCCTCAAGGAGAACCATTTGTTATCTGTCCAAACTTTGGTGAGTGTGCTTGTTAACTGACCCATTGTTACATGAGAGTGTTTCAGGGCCGTTTGCAGTGTTCCGGCTCTTTATTCCCGAGGCATGAAATTGTGATTACCATAGTGGGGCTCATCCATCTCATTCTCTCATCCACACACGCACGCTAAACATCCGCATTTTTATTTTGCATTCTCCCTTTTTCTTCCCCTCCATAGTTGTCTCTGTCCTCCTCTCTCATGATGCACACACATGCACATGATACACACACACAGCAACACATCCAAACACAAAAAGAGCCGCCCACAGCTGCGTCAGGCCATCTCTCTAACAATCCAATCTGTTTTCTTTCCCATGATGTTTCCCATTGGCACAGGGAGGAGAAAATCAGATTTACTCCCCCACAGGGCCCATGCAGTTGCACTGATATGGAAAATGATTTCAGTGCTGCTTGAGCCCATAAACATTATTTTGGTCTCCCCTGTTAATGACACATTTCTTCCCAGCATTGTGGATCTCACAGAGGAAGAGATGAGTGTAAGGGGGGTGGGGGGGGGGGGGGGGGGGGGGGCTGAAGAAGGGAGGAGGAGGAAGAAAGGAAGGGGGGAGGAATCCTCCAGGGCCTCACATACAACAGGGGAGTCCTTCACCCCTCAAACTGCATCCTGACATCCAAGACTTCTCTCAACCTCTTCCTCATTCACACATACACCCAGAAACACATGCACACACACAGCTAATCAAGCATGCAGGAAGTTAAATTGTCACGGCATTCAAAAAAAAAAAGCCCCCCCAAAAAAATCAGAGCACAAAGATATCCCCGCTGGAAAACGAGCAGAGTCAAAGAGGGATTTCTCACCTCTCTTTCTCTATCTAGCTGTCAGCCTGATTCCAAACACACTGCATTTGGCTCCGGGGCTCAAAGCAGCCATGCTACAATTGTGTCATAGAGCCCACATATCTTTTATTGGTGGTAGCAGCCAATATAGCAATCCCCCCTCCTCTTCTTGAACACAGGGATAAAAATTGTACTTTCAGTGGTAAGTTACAAACACTTTCTGCCCAAGGCATATTGTCAATGAGAGGAGCACACTGTAGCCTTGAGTCCTAAACACAAGTCATTTAATATGATGGTGTTATAAAGAGACTCCAACAGGCCAATAGCGAGGCACTAAACCTGCCATTTGGCATCCATTAAAACCCTTCCGTAGGACCAAATTCAAGGAAAGGAACAGGAAATAGCCACGTAAGCTATGACTAAAAAGTGTCCACCACGTTTGAACATTTTCTCACAGGTCTCTCAATCTCTAGATTCAAATATGGGATTCTCATAGTTTTCTTGTTCCATTGGAAACATCACATGGAATGCTCTGGATCTGGTTTGTTTTACAGCTGATGACTGATCTGTCTAAATCCATTGGTTTTGTGTGCTGGCCATGGGGATGGATGGGTGACTAACGCCGGCTTGCGTGCCATGTTTCTGCCGACACAGCCAGAGCTCAGCCAGCCAGGTCACGGACACAGACATGCCTGGAAGTGGGAAAAAGACAGACTAAAACAAGTGCTCAGCACTATTGTCTCTAATTAGTCCCCTGTTAACTTTTGAACTTAATTGGTTAATTGAGATGTGGTTAGACTGGGCAGGTTTCCCCTCCCTCAGGGTGACCATACGGCTCCAGTATTTCAGCCTGGCACTGCCTGGCACAGGAGGTGGCTCCCTCTCTTTCACTCTCTTTTTGAGCATCCCACCGCTCCAGCGACGAGGAGTAATGATGTCGCACAGGAGGCAGTAAAACTGTGTTTTGCGAGTGTGTTTTAGCAGAGATTGTACCCATGCACTGCACATATGATTGTGCCACATCAAAGCAGCTGTTTGACTACCCAGTCCTGGGTGGTCTAAACCTCTCTTCTCCCAACCAGCAGCGCTAGATAGATAGGCTACAGAGAAGTGGAGTGTGGATGTGGGTGGATGTTACCTCACCACAGGCAAATGTGTTCTGTCGAACTCAGAAACCAGTTTGCTTTGGAGGAGACACGAACAGCGTGAGGATGGAGAATAAAAGTGTGGTGCAATACAAGCACCGATAAACGCACACACAAACCCAAAGGCGTCACATTGCTTGAGTCTCCCCATCTCCTCTGGTTGATGTTTAATGATACTCACAACACCACATAAATCTGCAAGCAGCTCGATTCATTGGGGCAGATTTTGCCTGCTGCCTTCCCTTTTTCACTTTCATCCCCTCTTCTCCCTTTGCTCCTTTGAGCCCCATCACTCATTCCCCTTCTCAGTTTTCCCTTTCCGTCCTCACACCCTCTCCATCATCCCTCCATCACTCTCCCTCCTTCCTCCTGCTGCTCAGCTCCATATTTCTGTCCTCCCTCATCATCCTGCTCTCTTTCTTCAGTTGGCGTCATCCGCGTGCTTCAAAATGGAAACACTTTCTCTTCATTTTTTGGGTTTTTAAAAACCGCTTTCCCTCCCACTCCTTCGTCCCACGTGCACTCGTTTCTCTGCTCTTGTTCGTCCATCACTTTTCCTGAGGCCTGAGAGGGTAATGAACGTCTTGTTTTATGGGGAGTCGCAGGTTCACCCCTCACTCCGTAAGAAATGCCCATAAATCAGCATCCCAGCATTCAACTGGCAACCAGGGCCAGTTGGAATGTCCGGTTCTTATCCTCCCATCCTCGCTTGCTCGCTCGCTCGCTTCCTTTTCCATCTGTGGCCCGGCGCCTCCTTTAGGTCGTGGAGAGCAGTGCTGGATTTGAGGGGCCTGGTGGTGGTGAAGAGACTGCTTTTGCTGGTGTCCTTTGAGTTCTCTTGGATTGGCCTGTAATATGATAAAGTCCTGGAGTGATGTGTGTGAGAGAAACAGAAGGCAGCTCCCTGCTCTGGCTTCTCTCCCTCTGATGTAGCCTGTCAGAAGCGCAGAGACAGAACAGCGTAGATAACGGAGCAGAGAGCCGCTGCGCCAGCCAGCCAGCCGGCCAACCAGCCAGCCCAAGGTCTTTCTGCAGCCCTGAATATAATTTGCTGCTGGTTCACAAGGGGAACAAAGGAGAAATGTTTAATTCTTCTAGCGTTGGCCAAGACAAATGCAAGCATTTGTTCTGATAACCTACAGACAAGGGGAGGGAAGGCACCTGGGTAACCATGGTCAAATGATATACAGTATTACCTTGTAAAGAACACACTGTATACTACACGTGCATTTCCTTGACTTCTGTTGTTGCAAAGCTTCTTAGCCATAAGGACAAAACTCCAGTTGGCCCATACTGATAACCACCTTCTTCCCCACTGTAGCAGTCTATACTCTCAAGTGCGTGCAAGGTCAGCCAAATCACACAGTAAATTCTTTCATGATATGACAAACTGGGCTTTAAAGTTGAGTTATGTCTCCCAACTGCTGACACTGGTCATCCATGGAATGCCGTTGCCGGAGCCTGCTCAACATCTGCAGCAAAACACTTGAGCAAAGATGAGTAAAATTAGGAGCATTTCCTGCAATCTGTACAGAGGAGAGGAGGTCATCCTCACCCGAACATGAGCACAGATGAAGTGTAACACAGAGCAGGGCAGCCATAAAAAGCCTCTCCTCTCCTCTCCTCTCCAGCTGGTTAGCTTGATGTAGGTTTTCACAGCAAGGAGTAGAAAAGGCACAATCCAAGGTCAAACCAGGGAGACAGATGGGAGGGATATCATCTTGATCAACTGCTCATGGCTTGTCTGTCTGGTTGGTTGGCTGCACAGCTACCATTGCAGTCATCTATCTCCCTTACAGTGATCACATCTAGCCCACAGAAGAGGTGGGCTGGCCCGACAGTCACGTGTTATGCCCCCTCACTTTGTATTTGCCTGCAGATCGTATTCAGATCCGCCTTAGGAGAAGAAAGCCCTACACAAGAGGCTTGTAGCAACTGATCGAAGTTAACAGATGTTCTTCAGCTGCTCCTTTTGTTTGCCATAGCACATCCTCAAACACACCCCGACATGCACACACAGATACACACTGAAAAGGAACAGAAAAACACCATTATATGCACACGTTATCGGGACATTTTTGCTCTACTGGTAGTGTTTTTGAGTCTTAAATTAATACTCCACATCCCAGAGTAACCATTAAACTGAACAGTGTGCCCATGACGGGACATGCTGGATTTTGTTATTTTTCCCTATATACGCTTAGCTCTGCTGGTCATAATACATGTCAGCACCTATTTGTTGGGCCAGAAACCCTCAAGCTATGTGACAGGCCTGGACAGTGAAATGATTTAGGGAATATGTGGAGGGAAGACAGGGACAGATGCGGAATTAAAGGAAGGAAGTATGAGGGGATGTAGCACAGAGAAACCTCAGCTGGGTGTCCTCATATCTGGAGGAGGGCAACTGCTCTCAACAGGTTATCATAAGTGTGAGCTAAGCTCAGTCTAGACCTGGCAGAGGCCATAATGAAGTGAAAGGGGGGGGGAGGCAGAGGGGAACCGGGAGAGACAGGAAAGGAGAATAAAGAAGAGTTATTAGGGTGATGTGAGGCAATGAGGGGAAGAGAGCTTACTGAAATGTTTTGACACAGAAAAATAGCAAATGTGACACCGGTACTTAAACAAGGGTTTGAAAGGCAAACCACCACCATCTCTCTTTCTGTACCCTCTCTCCCCTGCTCTGTTTCTTTCTCTCTGCTCAGTTTGTCACACACTCAAACAAGTGATGTTTGCAGCTGCAAATTTCACAGACTGCTCATTCATTTAAGCCCGATGGCAGAGCTCGTCTCATGACTGTCAGCCTGGCCTTCGTTCTCTGCCGTGTTGAGCAGTGTGAGCAGAGTGCAGGTCCTTCACCCAGATTACTGAGATCCTAAACACCCCATTATTTTCATGAGCTCATATGAACACCAGGCAGTCTGGCAGCATGAACATTCCACACTGGGACCACAACTTGATTACACTACTGCAGTAGTGTGCATCATCAGTTATGTATTTTTTTGTCCTATAGTGATGCCAGCATCAGCAGCAACAGCATCTTTGACTTGTAGTGCCATGTGACACATTCCCTCACAGCCAATGTGTGAGTGTGTGTGCGTATGTGTGTGTGAGTGTATGTGTGGTTTCTATCTCCTTACTGTATTTGTTCTGGCACAGTGTTCTATTGTGGGGTTGGGCTTTGCACTTCTCAGATAAGAGAGCAGTTATGTCAACACTGGCTGCTGTGAAGGAGCCGCCTGGTCGTGTTGACATTCTACAACACTGATTATTTACTCTGACCACACAGTTTGGCCATCATCTGGCCTCTAATGCACTAATGACCAGAGGCCTTCTGAGGTGGAGCCCCCTCCTGGCTCTGCCCGGTATTGACTCTGAGCTTGTCAGGTGAGACAAAAGACGAGGTGGTTGGGGACAACTAATGGCTCTGAAAAGGCCCAAGTTTAAACCACACTGCCAATACACTGAATAATACAAGGTTGACGAATGCCTTTCACAATACACCAACCCCTTGTAGACTCGGGCAGCATGAGTCTGCATATTGAGCTGAGCCGTTCTATCAGCAAAGAGCCAGTGGAGCAATCCATGCATAATTAGGGAAGAGGGGAGGGGGTTAATTGACTTCTTTGAGAAAGATCCTGATTTCTATCAGCCAGTACCATAATCATGTGAGCCAGGGCTCTCATTAAGCCCCCTCCCTCATTTATCTCTCTACCCCCCTAACCCTTTACCCTCTCCCTCCCTTTCCTCTCTCCTGCCTCGCTTTGAAAAAGGGTGAAACCCCAACCGCTCCTGCTGTGTGCTCAGCAGGCCAGGAAAAGGTGAGGCCCATTTATAGCTAGCACCAAGGTGCACTTACATGTGCACATGCACACGCTCCAGACTGCAGTTGACCTGACTGTGACTTTCATGCAATAAGATGCTATCATAGTAATGTACTAGCAGGTACTAGCTGCAAACCTTCGCCCACGTGTCCCTATGGCCAGAAATGTTCTCCACACTGACATGTTACTATGTCTGACAGTAATGTTCAAATTACAGTGTAATAGGAACAGCACTGAAGCAAGTGCTTTGAATCATTTACAGGCCGACAGTATGCGCTGCCTAATGACACGCATTCCGAACAAAATACAAACGAAATGCATTACAATGAGATGTCAACAACTATGAATTTTTGTAAAAGAATATCCACCAAGACAAGGCTTCTGATTAACAGGGGTTTAACTAGATACAGAGAGCGAGCAGCTCCTTCCTGGACGCTTTTTTTTTTCTTCGGTCATTGGAAGCAGTAGAAGATTTGGAGAAAAGCTGAATTCCACTGAGAGAGAGTGAGAGAGAGAGAAAAAAAGGATGACGTGGAGAAAAGAGATGAAAAGTGACAAATGAGAGATTTCCTTCACAAGCTCATAAATCAGTAGATGCAGGCAGGGGCAGTATGAGGCCTCCTCTAAAAAGCCAAACTTTTTTTTCCTTTCACAGCCAGCACTAACCCCCTCTCTGCCTTCACGCACATACAAACACACACAAACATATGTGCAGAAACACATACACTAGAACGCACACTTCCTTCGTTCCTCTTTGCACACTCTCCCAGATGGTGTGTGCTGGAATGGCATCCCCATTGCTCGCCACCAATCTGGTTGTAGCGCAGTGGCCTGGCTGACTGGCACAGAAACACGTCTCATAAAATCACTTACAGTGAGAAGTGGTGCGGGCTTCAAAGCGGGGCGCCTTCGAACCAGCCCTGTTAAAGGGTCTGTGCACGCGTGTTGAAATAAATCCTGCTCATTCTGTCACATAAAAACACACAGGGTGGAGGGCTGAGGGATGAGGACTGGGTGGTACAGCTGCTGCTACAGGTAAAAGGGACAGACAGACGAGGGAAGACAAGAGAAATGAGCTATTCAGAGCGGCTGCTATATGCACACAGTGGGGTGCCACACACTGTGGGATGTGTGGAGAACTGAGCGCAGAGGCACCCTGCTGGGTTTGGAGGTATCTACTGAGCTGCTGGGGAGCAATAGGAGTGAGCAATGGGAGCAACTGTCAGCAGCCGTTTTGCACCTCCACTGTTTGTGTGGCCGTTGTTGAATATGAGACTAAAAAGCACTGGGCACAGACTGGACATATGTGCACTGCGGAGGGAGGGCAGTGACTGTGGCCTGGTCGAAGAGCTGGGAAGGCTCAGTCAGTGCTGGGAAATTTGAGCCCCGTGCAGGACGGTCCCAGAGACTGCGGGATTGATGGAGATCCAAAAGGACTCAGGATCTGCTTTCATTCTGAATGTTCACCATCTGCTTGGCTGGAAAGAGAACCCGCGGAGCTGGAGAAAACTCTGTCAACTGACAGATGAGACAGTGAGTGTAAATGTGTGTGTGTGTGTGTGCTTGTGCAGACAGTGCGTCAGTATTGATCCTCAAAGCAGCTCCACTTTCTGAAAGAAGATCTGTCAGATGCAGATACACACATTTACACACAAACAAAGCGTTAATACTGTATATTACGGATCTCATAGCTTAACTAAAATTGCTTCTCTAAAATGACACACATCTCTATCACAACCACATGTTCCAGCATATAAAACCATCCACTCCTTCCCACACAGCTGCACGGTTTACTCCACCTCCATCACGCCAGTGGTATTGATCCGTCCAGTTTCCATGTGTACAGACAAGTCTGGTCTTGTAATGCCCTGTGACCAACGATGACCAAATCTCTCCTCACACCTCACTCGTTTGTCACACAGTAGCCAGGAGCATGCAGACTGTCCACAACACAAAATAACATGTCCTTTTTTGTTTCCTAACAACCCCACAAGCAACCGAGTCCATTTAGTATCTCTTAGCAGCCATGGTCTGTTGCTGACTTCCAAAAGCCCTCCTGCATGAAAATACCTCCTGTTTGGTCCCTTGTGTAATCCACTGAGTAGTCCTAGAAACACACCAGCCTATCTATGACCTATCACTAACCCAGGAAATAATCAACAGAGATGAACGCAACAAAATACCCATTATTATGTTGAAAGTTCTCTCTAACCTCCTGACCCCTGAAGAAGCCACAGTGGTCTCTGTGTTCCTCCTGCATCGTTAAAAGAGAGTTAACACAGGCCTAAGGGCCAGTGAAAAAACAGCAGACACATTCCAATAACTGTCATCCCAAATGCTGGGAATGCAATGTGATTTACAGCACGTGCCAACCAAACAGTAAACCACAAGTTCTTTCAAATGGGGGGGGAGGGGGTGCTTCTGTATACTTAAGAACAAGCTGTTCCACGAGCAAAAAAATGAGTAATTAAGAATGAGGCAAAAAATGAACAGAGCTTCTTAAAATTCCGAACTGATTATTTATGCAACAGACTTACGGTATAATGTCGTAAAAATCCATCTGTGTGCGTTAGTATTCTGATTACTGTCACAGATACATCTTCTAATCAATGTTGTAATTGAAGCAGGTGGATTTGCTACATGCCACAACAGCCCTGTGCACAAGTGGAGAAGAGAAAGATGGATGGAATATAAAACGCCCAGGGCTGAGGTAGAATTAGGCACCTGCATCAGCCCCCCGTCCACCCCCACATGCTGCCCCCTCAGCTGCCTGCCACTCTGTCTCCTCGCTCACTCCTTTCATACAATCTCTCCGCTACACAGCTCCTTTGATTGCTCTTCCTGTGGGCATATACACACACACTCACATAACACAGGCATACACACAAAAACACACTTCTTCCGTACTGTTCTGAGACAGTTGCGCCAGCTGAGTTTTGATTTAGAAAGAAAAGTTGCCTTTTCCACGAATAAAGACAGGCACTCCAGAAAGGAGCAGAGCACAGTTATCAGAAAGAAAACACACAAAAAAGCCCACACGCACATGTATGCAAGCAAAATGCATAACTCTCGGAAAACATGCCAAAAGCACAGAAAACCACTCTTAACAGCAAGTTTAATACACACAGGCAGCCACCCACACATAGCAAACACACACAGTCACACGTGCATCCACACACCCTGCCATTATGCTGTATAACCAAAAGGCATTCAGCCATTTCAGCAGTGTTCTGAGAGCCAGCCAAGTGAGAGGTCTGTCAGTGCATTAGCCAGCATGTAATCATAGCCCAACCTCACTGCAATTAGAAGTGGTTCTAATTCTTCACTGGAAACACTTCTCCCACCGCTAATAGTTTACTTTACTCCAACAGCTGACAGACCCAACCCTGCCTCTCTGCCTCAGCTTCCTAATACACACACACACGTTTACGCAGATACACCCACAGCTGTAGGTCATCTGTCAGTACGGGAGATCAAAATGGATCCTGGGAATAGTCCCCAGTCATGTCCCACTTGTGCCACATCAATCCCACGAGTCTTTTTGAGGCTGTGCTACAATTCACCTATGAGGTGCAGCTCTGTGAGTAAAGCCCTCCTCTCTGCCACCTTCCAAGAAAAAAAATCTCCTACTTTACCAAACATGACAGAGAGAAATGACAGCGAAATCATGAAACAATTGCAAAAATAAAAACCCGAGAGCTCCTAAAGGCTCTCTGTAGATGAGGCAGGCGTGTGAGAGGAGGGTGGCGAAATAGTGCTGGGGAAACGTTAGCTAATGAAGACTGAGGAAGAGAGAGCGCTCCCTGCACTGATGGTATTGCTATTAGCCTGTGAGTCGGTGCACTTGGGTGTCACTTCAAAGCATTCCCCACTATTAATCAGAGACTATCCAGCCCTCCAGCAAAGGCCCCGATGGCTGTGCCGCTAACTACCCCCCTCAACATCAACACAATGGAGCCATCATTATGGCCGTTACGCTACGCCTCGGCCAGACAGCGCACCTTTATCTCGGCATATACGTTACATACTCACGGCCAATTAATTTATCTGCCATGTCTCTGAATAAAGGTAGTGAAGTGGGGGGTGGTGGTGGTGGTATTGGGGGAGGGTATGCAAACACACATTGCCATTATGTTGAGGTTTATGTATTGGGTGGGGGATGGGGAGCACCTGGCTCAGGTTGCATCCAGTGGGCAGAGTATTTTGCTGAGGAGGCTCTTTATGAAAGCACCTGCGAGAAGCTGCAGTCTGTCTGGCCGAGACCCATGGGCCCAAAAGTGCCCTGGTCTGGCTCTCACCTGGCACCCCCCCTCAAAGGCGAGCTGACAGGCAGCACAGCGTCTCCCTGACAGCTTCCCCCCTCATGGCCCTCCTGGCTAACAACAGTCACTCAGCTGGACATCAGCCACCAAGCTTGAGGATTAACTACTGGCCCTGTGTCTTTAATACTAGATACATTTTATACAACTCTAATCCTCAACATCTACTCTTTCTTCCTTTTGTTTTGACTGTAGTGATGGACAGCACTTTCCGCTGGGCCAAAACGAGAGCCCGTGGGGCAGGGGTGAAGAAATTATTCTCTCTTTGTCTGGGAGTTTGTCAGCTGAAGTATGAGTGAGGCTAATGGGGAAAATACATCGCCTTGTTTGCCACTGCTCGCTTCTCGTAAATTTGCACATTCATGTTACATGAGGATGAGAGGGCTTACGATACAAGACCCCCCCCATCTCCTGCTGTACTATACTGAGAGCCTGCAGACTGTAGCAGCGCTGAGGGGATGAGATAACCATTCACCATTGTGAGAAAAGGCTGTCAAAGCGTTGTTTTCTCTTTCTCGCTGTCTCTCTCTCTCTCTCTCGTAAGAATATAAAAAAGCCGGAGCAGAAATAGTCATGTTTCTATAATTAGATGTAAACAGACGAACCAGACTCTCAAACTTGCTCTGTCCCACTGGCCCCATGGCCTCCTGGGAACCAAGATGTGCGAGTGCGTATGACGTGCAAGCATTTGTGTGTGCGTGTGTGTATGAGTCTTTGTGTGCGCCTGCTTGCAATGCACCAGTAAGTGTATGACAGCATGTGACAGTGTGCATCTAGTTTTGCTGTCACCCTCCTCTCTTTCTCTCTGTCTCTTTCTTGTGCACACACATGCACACGCACACGCACATCCACCAGAGGGTAGGTCAGTGGCCTGCATAGCAAGCGCAGAAAGCTAATGCATGCAGCAGCGGCAGCAGACAAACACACATCTGTTGCGAAGGAGCCAGTCATTTGCCCCAGATCCCCAGGACACATACTGTATCAGAGAGAGGAGGCAGTGTAGCCTAGTGGTCACAACAGGCGGAGGGGACAAAAAAAACCCCTCCAGAACAAGGTGAAAGGCAGAGAAGGACTCATTCTGAGAGACAGAGGGGACAATGAATGCAGGAGGGAGGTGGGGGTGGGAGGGTCTGTGCTCTTCGGGGAGGAGCAGACAGGGTATGGACATGGGTCATCAAAAAGAAAACATGTAGACATGCAAGAATTTGTGGTGTAAAACAAGTGATTGGAGGGGAAAAAAAAGCAGAGGGGAAGGGAGAGAGGAGGATTTTTGTTTTAATCAATGTCAGAAGGAGCACAAGAAATCCATGCAAGAGAGAGAGAGAGAGAGAGAAAGAAAAATGAGAAAGGGAGAGAGCAACAAGTCCCCTTTGGATTGAGGACTAGGCAGCTGGTTGGAGGGTCCCAAGAGACTTATTAAAATGGAATTCCTGATGCTAATCTTTGTTTTCTCACAAAAGGGCTGACACATCCTTGAGAGGCATGCTGCATGTATATTTAATGGCAAAACTCTGCATATATTTAGCAGCACACCTCATTGTTTGGTACTGTGTCACTAGCGCCCGCTGTTCCACTGACAGTCACCGAACTGCAGCCCATTATTTAAGTTTACCTGCTCGGTTCTGCCCCTCCAACACATACCATCTACATTTATGGATCATAGTCTCATATTTGAAATAGGGGAGATCACAATGCAGAAAATATAAAGTAAAAGCAAAGTGGAGCAGCGAGGAAGCCCTGGTGAGTTGTTTAATTGTTTCCCTTTCAAAATGAAACCCGTGTTTCAACAACAGAAACTTCAGCCTGTTCTTTGCGGAATTTTCGAAGAGCCACCCTGAAGGCCAAACTGACATCTGACAGCAGAAAAAAAAAATTGCCATTTTCAAAACTCCTCCTTAGTGCAGAGAAAGAACACATCATTAGAATGCAGCACAGAGTTTGACCGCTACGCAAGCTGCATCGTGAACATGAAATCCTGCCAAGAGCAGTAACGGCAGATCCAGCAGGGACAGACTCAGACGTTAGAGGGTTAACTATGCACCTGTCTAGGCCTCATAGCCAACCACAGGGTGCCTCAGCTCTAGTAGGGGGTGTCTGGAGAACACAGCCCAGCGCGCGCACACACATTCACGCAAACCCAGCCACCCACCCAAACATAACCACACACACGTTCATACACACTCATGTGCACACGGTATTGTCACTGACCACAAATCTGGTGACAACAATAGGGGAATGGCCTGTTTTGTTTTTTTTTTGTTCTTTTCACTGAACGATTACAATAATAAAATTTAAATTAAAAAACAAGTAATCTGGATTTTCTGCTTGAGCCGTTAATAATGTCTAACAGCTGTCACATGCAATACGGCCATGCGCTGAGGTGGGCCTGGGGCCGCCTGATGAGAAGCAGCCTGATACTGAGAGAGGGAGGGAGGGAGGATGAGGGGAGGGGGGATGGAGAAAAAGCGATCCAATTCACAAACAAAACAGTAGTGTTTGACTTTGGGCAAATGTATCAGTCTATTCAATCTCCCAACAACATATTTCCAGTCCAGCTTTCTTTTGGGGGGGGGGGGTTCCGTTTTGGGTTTTTTGTTTTGTTTTCGAGTTTCGGTGTGTGCGTGCATTCGTCATGGGAAGTGAACACGAGATTTTCATAGCCTTGTTGGATTCTTAATGCAACCTCTCACTTCCTAGTGTTGAGTGTAAAAATAGACGGGAAGGTTTTGAAATCCAATGCCCTGAAATCCGATACAGGAAGGTATTACCCTGCCCGCCACTCTCACCCGTGGGTCTCCTTTGTGTTTGTCCTGTGTACACGCCCCGTGCTCGAGGCGAGGGCTCTGTGGCACCATGCCACACGGTGTAGTGTGGGTGGCGGTCTGTTTGAAGAGCCGTCTCTGAGACGGCGTGGCCACTCACTGGCCAAATTCCTCTTGCAAAGTCAGATAACTCTTTTTTTCCCCCATTCAGCTTAAGTCTTCATTTTGTGTGGACAGTTCTTCTGATAAGCAAAGAAATGCACAGAAAAGGAACTGATTATATCATTTAACCAACATCAAATCCGTCACTTAAGTCACATGAACTCCAGATGCTGTTACTTATTTTTTGATGACTGGTGTGCTGATCCAGTAGTGATATCTGAAACCAAAATATTTGGCGGCTCTTTAAAAAAAAGGAAAAGAAAAAAAAAAAAGACTGCCCTTGCGAGTCATGTGGGTTTGTAGCGGGAATGTCAGGGGAAGGTGACAGATGGCTGCAGCATCGGTGCAGCAAGGTGCTATTTCAGCCAGGTGTACGATGCCAAACAACACCTCCACTATTCAGGGGAACTCCTGTGACATCGCGTCTAAACCGTGTCATCTCACAACAATCCACAAACGAGCTCGACAAAAGGGCCGAGGTTGTCACTCTGTTTTGCAGAGCTGGAGCGAAAGAGAGAGGGAGTGCACAAGGCCCGAAGCCAAATGGAAGTTGGCCTAAGACCCACGTTCTGTCACTGTTCTTCCACCACGGTGGCTCCTGGATACAAGCAACCTTTTAATGTCAGATTTAAGATGGGTTATTCAGCACATCATTCTTCAGGTGGGTAAGGCTCATCTCTTGAATTTCGCCTCAAAATTGTTAGAATTAGAGGGAAAAGGCAGGTGCATGCTTTCAGCCACTCTGATCGTTGTGCTGCTAAATAATTACGCTGAACACGCAACTCAATCCAACCACTGCTCTCATCTGGGCTCGACAAGGGTGGGTGGGTGAGGTAAAGAGAAAGTTAGGCGGGGGACAAACTGTGAGTGCTCGCAATACAAGAGCTAAAAGGCTACGAAGAAGAAGCGTCCCTTCCCACAAACAACCCTCACCCACTCACTGTGGTTTATTCTTTTAAAGACCCTGGTTGTAACCAACTCCACCAAACACCTGTGTTTGTCTTTGAAGCGTCTTCCAAACAACCACAGACCCAAGGGATATTCCAGCAATGAGACGTTCAATAAAAGTCTCAGTAAAGTTATTTATTCCCCTTTGGAAAAAAAAAAAAAAAAAAAACGGGAGAAGGCAGACAGCATAGGTAACCTTTGAAGGGGGAAGCTGCTCGGATATCCAGCTAGGACATAAAAACCAAGGGAATGACAGGGACATCCTACCAGAAAACAATAAAGGGGGTGGAAGGGACTGTTTTTTATCTTTAACAGCAGCCGTAAAACACACACAAAGCTGGGGTCTGCAACAATGGCCCGGGGCAGGGGAGGGTGGCTAAAACAGAAGTGGCAGGAAGACCACTGCTTCCCAGACACAAGGGTCTTCCTGCTGGAAATAAAGGAGACCGAGAAACAGAGGGGAGGAGAGGTAGAGGACAGCTTATGGAAAGGAAGACAGAAGCGAGGCAAAAGAAAGGGGAGTCATGAGTGAGAGAGATGACACAAATATGACCTTTGATTACATGGGGCGTTTAGAGCAGAGCTCAGCCATGGACAGGCTCTGAACCCCTGCTGCTTTCACACAGCCACACCTCAGCCAGAGCACACTGATCACAACAATATGGCTGAAAGATGAGCCCCTAGCCATAAATGCCAGCAGTAAAGACAGCTCCACTGTGTCTCCTCCTTTGACACTATCCCACATCTGAATCCCAGTCTCACAGCCAAGTGAAGACTGTCTCCAACTCTGCGCCGGAGCCAGTAGAAGATAAAATTACTTTTTCAAAGTCCTTGTAAATGAATGAATTATGAGTCCTCAAAATGGCTGAATTAAACCGCATTAGATGAGTTTACAGGTCCGTGTCTCACTGTATCAGCGAACAAACAGCGAGAGATGTTGCTCCAATGTCACATTCTCAGAAGACAGTACAAGTGCAAACTATAAATCGACCACCTGACATGCATTACAAATAACTGGCTTGTAGTAGGTGAAGATGGACAGAGGCAAATGCACACTGACAGAATCTCCACCAGTTCTAAGTTAACATGGTTCAGTGGACAAGAAGGTAGGAGTGTGTTTCCACATCTATTGTTAACCTGATTGCAACCAAACTCACCAGTGTGTACAAAAGAAAGAGAGGAAATCCCCCCCCCTTCCCCCCAAAAAAGAAAATCTGCTGAAATTCTGTAACCCGGCAAGGAACAATGCCAAGGGAGGGTGTTGCAACTGCCATCACTCTTTTCAGGGGCGAGGGTGAAGGGAGCGCTCACAATAAATACCTCTGCAAAGTCAGAGAAGCTCTTTCAAGGAGCCACATCAGAAACCTGCCTCTGAATGCATTTTTACATCAACCCTGAAATATTCATGCTCTTTGTAAAGTATTCATGTGAACCAGTGTGCAAGTTATTCCCCAGGGGGGAGTGTGCAGAGAAACTGAAGAGATCCAACATACTCAGCAAACAACATTTTCTGTCGCGCTAATGTTGCTAGCATACGGGACACTTGGAGGGACACTAATGACCTGCCCCGTCAAGACAAACAACAGTCTGGGACCAGTTTGGTCGGATAACCTTTAAGCGTTTGACTGCTCCTGAGTATAGTGTGACAGACTTTTATTCCTTTGGGTAAACCGTGTGACGAAAAACAAAAAGACAGATCTCATTAACATTATTATAACATCAACTTGGTAGTGTGAGCAAATAAATACGTTGCAAAATATACTTTGCGTGTTTTTGCTCATACAAAATGTGGACATGATAAATCAAAATCGGTTTGAAGAGGTAAAAGAAATTGTTTTTCTTGTATCACAAGGATTATAAATTAGCATTGTGCGCTGTTCTGATGAATTACCATCTTAAAAATATATTCCATGAATAATTGTGAATTATACCTCATGTCTCATCCACCTATTTGCATTACGACATGCTTGACATTTTCAAATATTATTAAAATAATAAATCAAAGATTGTCCATCAGCAGAACACAACATAATTCTAACAGCACCTCGAGGGGATTTAGGCATACTGTGAACTCATGTAAAATTATTCTCCACGTTAATTCAATAAAATACCTGAAATGCAAATAATTAATTTATTTTCCAAATCCTGAGTAAATGAAATAGACTTCTCTCCAGTCACACCCATGTGTTACTGACGAGAGACTGGGGAGAACAATAAACCACCTGTGCTGCCCATTGAACAGTGATGACATTTGGAGAGTGTGGTCTTCATGTTGGTGCAGCACAATACTACAAAAGAAACACCAGATCTGGTCGGGGGAACACCTGTACCCTGTAGCCAGCATTAGCCTTCATGCTCTCAACAAAACATCTATAAAAAAGAAAAAAGAAAAAACATACAGACATAGGCACAGTGTGCATATGTGTGTGTCAGTGTGTGTGTGTGTGTGTGAGAGAGAGAGAGAGAGAGAGAGCAAGCACTGCCAAAAGCAAACATGAATGGTGAGAGATGAATGGTGAACGTAGCCCATGAATTCTCCTGAATGCCTAATTATATCTCATGTTTGGCATGATTTGGCAAATGAATTCAGCATCCTCATAACCACAATGAATTTGAAAAATAGGTCTGATTAGCCTACCACAAAACTGCCTTCTGTAGAACAGTGCAATGAGATATTAACAAACATAAATAAATAAATTCTAATCCAGGACACACACGCAAATATTGTCAGAGGTTGTGATTTTGATACTGATTTTAAACAACCTGCAAGAACCACCTACACTGATCATTTTAACTGATATATGTGACATAAAATAAATGAGATATTCCTTGCTTTCCAGTGACCTAAGAGTCCTTGGCTGCTGCATGAGAAACATGTTTTCAGATGCCACATTAACATATTTTCAAAGGAAATTGTTTCAGAAGTGTAACCGTTTGATGCAATCAGCATGCCACTCTTATGACTTATTTAAATCTCTTTTGTTTCACACAAGTGGACAAAATAAAAGCAACAGCCTTATCTGGCCCATTACAATTCTTCTCTTTGTTTTTGTCTTTTTCTGAACACAGAATTAAGAATTGTTCTAGATTTAATCAAAATCACGACAAGATTTGCATAAACTCGTGCATATGGCTTCAAAAAAAAATGATCAAAAATCAGATAAGACATCTCCAACAAACATAAACATCACAAAAATGTTGTATTTTAGAGGATTATTGCATTTGACTGTTGAACCCCATGTGTTCAAAAACGACATATGTCAGCAATTCTAGATGATTCAGTTGAGCAGTTGTTCAGTAGAGCTGTGTTCTGATTCTTCTATGTGGACACAAATGCGTTTGCAAACGTGCCCGTTTGGGTACACAAGATACCCAAGTCACTTGTTAAACCTGATGCATGCACTGTGAACACATTTGCACCCCGACACTTTGAAGCCCGATATAGAAGGAGGATTTTCTAGCACTGCTCTTCTTCCTACAACGTCCACACACTGTAACCCGTGCAGACCTGCTCATCCTGCTCCTTCCCGCTGCTTGCCTGTGGCTCTGGGTTTAGCCCGTGGTTTTAGTTAAGTGATGGCACCGGTGTGACACTTATCAGTGTAACGTGAAGTGACGAAATCTCATTGCAAATTCAAGCTCCGGGGCCAATGGGAAACCAGTGCCAGTGCGCCCTGTCCGACTTCCAACGTGCAAGCGAAACCAGATCTTATATGCCTTTTATTTTTAAATACCGTGACATTTACCTAACTTATCAAACGGCTATTTGTTTAACTAAGATGCCTTTATTACCTTTGAGATATTTAAGCTAGAAATGTTGATTCAGTTTAATCAAAATTCCTGATCGCAGGCCTAGTGTAAATCAAATTTCACCTGATTTATTAGCTGATATTTGAATAGTGAAACTCTGTCAACAGCCACACCTGGGCAATTTAAAACAGAAAGCCCCATCTATTCTTCTCTTTTGTGCACAATTAATCAGCTTTGTAGCACACCACACATGCAGGCCATAGCCTATTATTCCCGCTGATAAATGAACAGGCTTCATGGCGCAACATTATTATGAGAAGAGAATCTGAAACAACAGCTTTGAGGTAGATGTATGTAGCCGCTAGGAGAACAAACAACAATTCAGAAGCTGCATTCTCGTGTGACAAAAACCCACGCATGTTTGACTAACCTGAGTGGGGAGCCATTGGTATGTGCGAGGGGTAATATTTTCCCGGCGGGAAGTGACCGGCATGCTGTACAGAGCTGTGGCCCGAGGGAGCGATCCGAGAGGCGGCTCGGTGCACCAGGGCGCCCCGCTCTGATAGGAGGTGCGCCGGAGCAGCGAAATCCCGTCCTTCCATTCCGAAGAATGTTGAGTAATCCGAAATCCGGATAGGGCAGGTCAGGAAAATCAAATGCAACCCATATAATAATCCTTTCCTTCAGATCTATGTGTTGCATTCAGTCGATCGCAGGCTTCCCCAGCCAAAAACGTAGCCCCCGATCATCTTTTCTGTCAAGGAAGAAGAAAGTCATTGCAATTTTCATCTGACCAGCAAAGACAAATTGAAAGCCTGCTTAAGATACACGATGCAAAATACTGACAGTGCAGTCCAGTCTTATAAAATGTAAGAGAAAACAAATCCTTAGTTCCGCCCCACTGAATTCTACCTTTCGTTCATATCCAGGTTTCTTTTGCATGACACTGAAATCATCCCTTTTCCCCCACATAAAACTGATACAAAATAAGTCACCGCAGACAGAAGCGGTCAGCGAGGCGTCCAGAAGCCCACTGAGCCGGGCTCACATTCAGCTCTATTGATCAGCCTGGGATATAGGCCTAATATGCATCATATGGAGCAGAGCACTTCATGTTCCACAGACACGAGCACGACGAGCAGACTGACACGTTTAAGGTTTTTCTATCTTTCTGTTTAATTCTGCTCAAAGTATTTTTTTTTTTAGCCAAACAATTAATTCAACTATATAGAGCTATACCACGTCATCAGTGAGCAGCTGTCACTCTCCCACAAATCATGGTAAGCATATCAGCATGCAGTATGTTTATTATGGAATCGTGATTGCTGCAACAATCTCAAAAGCTCCTGTTGGGGGTGGGGGGTGTTGTCCTGTTTGGGTTGGTTAAAAATGATGGAAGCCTACAGAGCCTACATCTCAAGGTGAACAAGGCTGCCTGCCTTCCCGTGCTCGTCCTATTGTTTCAGATTGATACAAGCGTTTCTCTGCCTCTCTCTCCCTCCCTCCCTCCCTTTCTCTCTCTCTCTCTCAATCCAGCTCTCATTACACCTCACAATATTTTCACATTTTGCACTACAGTGATTTCCTATATAAACCGCCATAAATACCGAATTTACTTTATTTTTTGCACCGCCTGCAGACTACAAAACAACACACCAGGTAGTTTATCATAAAACTGGCTACTGAAAAGAATTGCATCATGCATCGACCAATTTGTGGACCTCCAGGCACGGGGACCCTGTGCTGTCAGTTTGTAAAGTTTCCAAACAAATCAGAACGCAAATGGTCTGATATTTAAAACAAGAACATAATTAAAATACCTCCTCATAACAGGGATGCACCCTGAAAGACATGGACCCCCCAAGCCCCCCCCCCCCCTCTCAGTTTGTGTGTTGTGTGTGTATGTGTGAGTGCGCATACGTGCGCGCCTGTGTGTGAGTGTGTGTGCACGTGAATAACTGCACTCTCACTGTCTTCATCTGCCTTGACCTATTTCAGGTCAGGTAATCAAATATAGTAGTAAATACATTATGGGCTGCATCCTCTGCCATGACACAAAAATATCACCATAGTCGAGATGGTGGGGGGAAAAAAACATTCACATGAATTAAAATAAAACGTAATTTCCCTGTAAAAATATATGTTTTGGTCTTTGGAGTCACCATCTAAACCTGACAGCCCATTTTTGTGCCTCAGTGATGGCTATGAGCCATTAAAAATAAAGCAGGAAAATTGAAGGCAGCTTAATTTTATACTTCCAAATAATTAAATGAACCAAAAAAAATCCTGCATGGCTGAATTTTCTTAATACATAAGGTTGTGTGTCTGGTTTTACAGGATATATTCCGAATTCGGGAACCGTACAGGGTTTTTCATGGAGGCTGCAGATTCCCCAGCAAGATAAGTCATTTTACCATAAATTGAATTATATAAAAAAAACCCACCCTAAAATCTACAAGAATGACAGTAATATCATGTGTGCTATTTCATTCTCAGTGCAATTATCTGCCCGTGTAGCCCACCAGTTACAGCCTAGCAATTCAGTGCTACATCAACAACAATAAAATCCTTCAATCCGGAGCTCCCTTGGACAAAGTCTTATCAACTGAGCTTTCGCGAGCTAATGTGTGTGTGCATGCATGTGGCCCATTAACGTGAAACCGCCTAAGAAGCCTTGCAATTGCATGCGTGATAGCTGAGTCTTCAGTTTGTGGACTGCACTGAGATCCAAGGTGAATGGCCGCCCGTCAGGAGGACTGCCTTTGTCTCCACACTGAGAAAGTGCTTTGCAGGCAGCCATTACCTTCCCCCTCGCCATGCTGTTGCATTCACCCCACTCTGTATGTCCACCAACAACCCCAGAATAAAAATTGTTCCGCGTTCACGACACCAGGAAGAGGCTGCTGCTGTGTAAATGTCAGAAATGTAAATTCATTCGAATTTAACTGGAGTACCGTAAATCCTCGTCGCTGTTTGCCTTCATTTCAGCTTTTAAATATGCGAATCCTCTCTCCAAATACACGCTCTAATTTAAAAAAAAAAAACACTTCAAATAATCGACGCCCCTAACGCAATTCATTAAGCAGTTGTCAATTTCATTTGCAGAATCCAATCGAAAGCATAAACGCAGAAAATAAATCAAGTTATGCCGAGTAGGTCCGATCGCGCTGCGAGACAGGCGGCTCTCCGTGACTGAGCTGGCCGGCAGGGAGTGCACCTCGGCCGGGGCGAGGAGAAACGCGTCTCCCGATCTCTTAATGCAAATTCTCCGTCTGGAGTTCATCGAAACATGACAACAACCAGAGTCTACGCCTCACTGACAAGTTAACAAAAAGGAAAAACAAAACAAAAAAAACAAAACAAAAAACAAACACGCTTGCACAATTAGTCAAAGGCTGTTAAATCCTGTCAAATCCCAGAAAAGGAAAAAGAGCCTACATCGCCTGTGACTTTTCTAAATAACTCAGGATAATTTAAAACAAGTCCTCAGAAAATGAGTCGCCGGTCGATGGAATAAATAAACGTTTTATCTAATTTCGAAAAGGCTCCTAAGATCAAAACATTAAAATGATTGTCATTATCAATAATGTTGTTGTAGGCTACCAAGAATAACAATTACTATAAATTAATTTAGAATTTTGTAAGCTCAATGCATTAAATCATCCATTTAATCCATATATAATAAACACCATACGCGCTGTTTAGTTATTTTGTAAATTATATTAATATACTGTGTATAATGGCCATCATGTCACATAGAGTATTTTAGACTAAATACAGCCGCTCTCATTTTCCAACGAGGATACAGGCCTTAAAATGTTTTTATTCAATAAAAAAAAAACAAAGTATATAAAATTACTACTTACTGGTATGTTAAATCCTTGCATAACAATAAATTATAAAATCACAAAACACAGGGAGGGAAGGAGCAAGGCCAAGTGCGACGCCCATTTAAAATCAAAATCTGAAATAAACCATGTGGCTAGAGTGAAATCCTACAATATTTCCATCTGAGGCTGTGCAGTAGCCTTCTGGTTCAGTCTATGGAAGCAGTGGGACTAGGGCTTCCGGCCTGGCTGGATCGCGGCTCGGATCTCCGAGCAGCGGTTTCTCTCCCGGTGCAACTGCGTACCTCGCGTCTCGGGGGCAGGGTAAACACGCCCTCCCATTGGTCGGATACCTGCATGTTAATGAGCTCGTGCCGCCCGCCTGGAGGTACGGAAGGTTCTGATTGGGCGGCAACACGGGCCAATGGTGTGGTGACTGGCCATGCTAAACAGAGTGAGAAGCGCCAGATTTAAAGCACGGGATGGTCTAATCTCTCACAATAGACCTAAGTGCTGCCTGAGCACAGCTTCAAATCGATAGTACATAATAAAAGGGAATATCACAAATAGTTTTGTAAATAAAAAAAAAAAAAGTATGTATTAGCTTCCATCTATAGGCAGTAGTCAAAATCGGTAAATCTAAATACCGATTTTGCGTTAATTTTAAAGGTGCTGTTTCATTTATGGGTGCAATGTTTTTTCCGCACAGCTGAATAAGGGCAACATAAAATTAAAATAGCCTCTATGTCTCTTACAGGACTGTATGTGTGTCTAGATTATTTTTTTTTTATGTTTCTTTAAAACCACAAGGGGCTTGACAAATGGTTTGAAAATCTACACTGAATCATGCAAACAAGACAGTAATTCCAATGTTTCCCTCATGTTATTACAATGGACTTGGGTTATTACATTATTCTAAATGTTTACAAATGACCCCTCCGCCCCCCCCCCTCCCCCACCTGTATGTAAGCTTCTGATTGGCTGGCACGGGGCCAAAGCATTGTCAGTCACAGAATGTAAACAAGACTCTGATTGGCTGTTAGCCAGTCCGCATTGGGCTGTCTGAAAAAAAAGGCAATAACTGGCCCTGCGGTTTCAAGGCTTCCCGGGTTAGATGATGAAAGGGGATAAGAAGAGTCGGTTTCAAGGCACCCCAAAGGCGGACCCCTATTGGCCCTAAAGCCATATGAGTCAAGCGTGAATCAAAGGGAATACTGCAGACAGGGGGAAATTATATGTTGGATATTTAAAATAATCGAGGTTAGTTTTCGGATAAATGCCTGATCATTATGAAAAGTTGTGAAAACAAGTTAAATTCGAAATAATTCGGGTTAGAGGCTGCACGTGATGGTGAAGGATCGCCCTGCCGAAGTCCGCTTTAATGGAGAAAATCTGCATGGAGTCTCTCACCATTTTAAAGTGTGGCTGCATGAGGTTTGTCGTAGTGGGGGTTAGTGCGGTAAAAATAATAATAATAAGTTGTTTGATGTAAAATTCGACGATGAGTCAGCCTAATCGGGTGATAGCGTCGCATGCTGTTTGTAATAGTTGTGGTCTGGCTTTAGTCGGTAAATTCAGATTGGGTGAACAATGTTTACACGGAGCCTGGAGCGGGTGGATAAATGAAGACAATGTAGACGATCATAAATGTGGTGCAGCAAAAAATATTTAACATTTTCCTCCTGCATGTTTGTGCCATGTAGGTTATACACTGGCTGCTCATGCCAGCCATGTAGCAAAAAAAAAAAAAAAAAGTCCATCACGTTTGTTTTCTGAAAATAGCCTCTTTTTGATAGCCTCCTCCCTGATTGACTTTTGGTAATAAAAAATAGCTGCTACTTCCTGATGTACACAACATTTTTTATTGTGTGTTTGCTTTGTAAGGATAATAAAGGAGAGGACTGTCTTCATTTACTTCTCATTTTGTTATTTCTCTACACAATTAAACAGGGTAGGCTAACATCGTTTTTTGTTTTTTGTTTTTTTAACTCTTTAACTATCAGATCACAGGGAAATATAATATACCAAGAGGCTATTAACATTTATGACAGAAATTACAAATGCACTTTCATGTGTGTTAGTGACCCCTGACCCACATTAGAATTTTTTTTATTATTCAGCTGTTTTTAAGTAGTTTAGAAACATTCATGCTTATTTATTTAGTATTTTTTGGGGGGGGGGAGTCAGATGAAACCTCAGACTGGCTGTGTGCTATTTGTCCATTTACAACATTTAGCCTGATATCCTGAATCCAGTGAACCTGGGCCTGCAATAATAAAAGAACATTAACACAAAATATTTTTGAAATCATCCTATTTATACACATTAATATCGAGTTGAATGTAATGGATTTTTATTTTATTATTCCTGACGGTACCCAGTTCAGTGTGGCCATAATGTCATTTACCACAGAGAGATTATTTTCGTCGTGCACTGCTCTGTGTAAGGTCTGACAAAAGGTCGGCTGCTGTGCTTGAATGCTAACTTGTATTTTAGCAGATGGTGTTGGAATTTCATCTCATCACGGGCTCCTCTCAACTGAGTGCATGCAATGTGAAATAGTCAAAGAGGTGGTTTAGTTTCACACACACACACACACACACACACACACACACACACACACACACACATAATACAGCAGGCAGAGTGATAATTAATGCGGAGTGAGTGATTTCTTAAGAAAAAGACCAGTTTTACGACGAGGATTGTCCTTGATCAATGAAGCGTTGTTGATTGACGGTGTGTGCCTCCCACCCACGTCAACAGACGGTGAAAGGGCCATTGGATATTAAGGACAGGCAAACTCATTGTCTGTATGCTTTTATATCAATGCATAAAATACTCACTACAAGCATGGATGATCACCTGACAGCGAGGATTCATGTTCTGGAAATATTTGTGATTGTTTTCAAACAAAAAGTCGTTATATTTGATGGGCATCTTTTTTTTTCCCACTGTTTAGCTGCTTAAATGCTAACAATCTCACTGCATGAACTTCATAGCACGAGCTTTAAACAAAACAATGACCCAATGTGAGTGAGGACTGGGATTGGTTTTATGAGTTTAGTTTGGTCAAGTTAAGTCATGAAAACGTAGTGCGAAATCATCTGGAGAAGGCTGACAAGGGGTAGCCTTTGACCTGTGTGTGTGTGTGTGTGTGTGTGTGTGTGTGTGTGTGTGTGTTTGGGAGAAAGAGAGACAGCATTCTGTGAAGGCATGATCTGAATGTCAGTCAATATATTAATACGCCCATAATAAATCACATATGGACAATGTTACACATACATTACATTCCATTTAGGGAGAAAATTTAACAGCACACATATTAGTATTGAAAATATTGTCCAAATAACATAATATATAGATATTTTTTATGTCTGTCATGATTGGATCAGGCAGGGTACGTGAGAGCAGCTTGAATCATGTTGGTATATGGCATAACCAGAAGCTCACTGAAGGCTGGCACTTTCACTCAGATCTGTCTTCACTTCCAAGGATCTGATCTTAACACACTAATAAAACTGTTGGTTTTATTTTTAGGTAATTCTCGCTGAGATGTAACTCTCGCTTAAGGGCAGCTCAGACACATTTCATTTTTAGCAACAGGCCAAAGAAAAGTCTGTTTTAAATCAGGTGTAGTTAATTCACATCATACTCCTCTGACTGAAAACAAAGACCACTGAAAACATCAGTGCCCACACAAGACAGTGGACACCAGAGCCCATATGATGGAGCACCCAAAAATTAGATAAATATACGTTGACTACCTGCAAATTAACAAAATAAAAGAGTAATAATAATAAAGATTGCCAATGAAAATATTACGCTATGAGATTTTTGCCACTGAAGGATGAAGGACGTTTGTGTCATGCAGATCAAAGACACAATCATTTCGACTTGCCCGCAGGCCTGTGACATCCTCTGGCCCATTTGTACTTTACCTTTAAGTTCACCCATCCAGGGCTCCTACCTGACATCATATTTAACCCCCTCATTACCACACTGAGAGGTTGATTCCTGTTGTTTCCTATGGTAGTCCTGCAGCACTACAGTGGAAATAACAAGTTCATCATCAGTTAGAGGCTGTCAGAACGAAGTTTTCAAAGGTGAACTCTCTGTGTGTTTATGCTCATGTGTGTGCAACAAAACACAACTGTTGCAACTAATGAACTTCACTGATTGACAAGCACTCACAAATGAATTGTTCCAGATTTAACCCATCTGGGCTGTCTTTATAAAGGTGGATGTGTCAGCATTTCTTTCCGGTGGCACTCAGGTAACTGCTCCCTCTACACTTTTAATATAAGTACAAATTAATGGACAGATTTATATTCACATAAGTCAGTAGATCATTTCCTCCAACTGTATCACACAGTACGTTAAGTCTTGTGATCATGGATGTCTAACACAACTGTTAACGGCTTAACAACACAAGACATTGTGCCTCCTTTATTAAATTCACAGGCCATGTTGTCACCCAACATCTGCAGCGAGGGGTGCATGGGGAGGAGGGGGGGGTCATGATGCTCCCATGGTCATGTGACCAAGATGACTGTTGTCACTAAAAAGCTCTTGTCTGAGAGAAGAAAGGGGGGTTTGTGGTGTGATTGATTTCTCTCCCAGCTGTAGGTTGGAGGAGCACTGCATCGCATCACATGGCTGGACCAGGCAGTGATCATGCAGATCAGCTCAGGGTCCCAGGCCCAGGTCTGTCCAGATCTCAGAGCCTCATCTCATTCATCTCATTCATTTTAAACAACTCACAATTTATCCACACTCTAATGACGCCCTAAATGCTGATTTATTAGGATATTCTGATTTGTCTTGCCAGTTTGATAGAGAGATAGCACCTCAGGATTACTGTTGGCAGCGACACGGTGCAAATGAAGGCTGTTGTATTTGTCTTGCTCATATTGTGATTGAGTTTCCGCTTCAAGTTGACTAGCAACAGACTGCTAAAATCCTCTGCATGCAGATGAGAGCCGAATGGAAGCAGATGATCACAGAATTTCACAATGAGGAAGTGTGAAATGTATACAAGTTACAGTTAAAATTCCCTTAGTGGTTACAAAGTCAAACTGTTTGATATGAAGATAATTCAGTAATTACTTAATAATTATTGCAGGGACTAAAACATAGTAGCTGTTGGGATGATGCTGAGACACAAACTATAAAATAATAAGAACTTGGTTTACACTTAAACAAAAATGTAAAAGTTTGTTTTCCCAGCTGAGAAATCTAACAATTACTAATGTGAACATTGGCGAAGAAAAAAAGTCTCATCCGCATAACAGGTTCGAGGTCAGAAAATGAAAGCAGAGTATACCAGTGAAGGCAACCTCCAGTCATCCACCTCTCCCTGTAAACTGCTGCTGAGACCAGGCCACCAGTTACCGATGGAGGATCAATGGGGATTCACTGAGTCAGGCCTGGCAGCACAGCAGGCTGCAGTTTCAGCTAAGACTGTCTGACTTACTTAAAAGATAAATAGCCTTATATGTTGACGCTTATCTACAATAACAAAGAAAACAATAAGATGCGTGATAAAAGGCTCCTGATAACAAGCGACTTTTGAACGGTGAGATTAAAACTCGGCATTCCTTCACAGTGATCTGACTTTATTCACTGATTGTAAAGTATTAACCAAACTAACTAACTAATGGATTGCTTTTATTTTTCCTTCAAAGCAGCTCTTTCTCTCTCCCGTCTCGATTTTGCTCAGCGCCATAAATCCAGCTTAGCCTTCATACCAGCGGATCATTTTATGTGACATGTATATGCTCTTCACATGAAGCTTGCAATTAAAAATGTCCTCTGCAAGGCTGCAAGGCCTAAAACAGTTTTCCTGTTTGTCATTGTGCCCCCCCCCCCATAGCAGATGGCCCCTCTGTCATATTAATTTCACATCCCGATAGTCGATTGTGCTTCCAACATAAAAGTGATGAGCTGTATTTCAGTGTCCCGCTGATGAGACTCCAAAAGATATGTGAGCCTTTTTATGGATCTTCAAATATGCAGTTACTGTTCCCGCTGCCCACCTGACAAGTCGGCAACATATAATGCCAGATCATTGTAACAATGCTGAAGTGGAGAAAAGAAGAAACAGCAGCAGGGACAGCCAGTTCAACAAGCAACACTAAAATCTTGAGCATAAATGCTAAGGTGCATAACTGATTTATCCAACATTTACACATAAATGGCTTTTTTTTTTTAAATTAGGGAAGTCATGATATATATTTTAAAAAAATATATAAACATGACGAATTCATTGTCTTTCAGCAGATCAGCCATAGCCACATTTGAAGAAACCACCAGATATGCACAGAGAATTGTTTGCCAGTACACATACTGCTAACTTTATATGTAGAATGGATACTGTAATGTGTTGTGTGATTATTAATCTGCGCCCCCAGTGTATGCAAATATCTTTCTCTGTGTCTTTTCACTATGATTTTTTTTCAGAAATGCAATATCCTTGTCGTTCGAAATGAAGCCGAATGCATGCTTCTGCATAGGCCCGTGCGCACGCAATACACGTGTGCCAGTGCATCATTTGGCCCCCTCACATAGATATTACAAAAGATATAAGTTGATATTATTGTTTGGCAGAATATGACCAGGGAGCCATGTTCTCTGTTCTCAGGAGGACATGACACATGGCCCAGGCCAGAGGATAGAATAATGTGTGGCAGAGTGAATGGCTGCACATGCTCATTAGTATCATTAATCACCAGGGATAGAGATGCCTAATGATAGAAGGAGGAGGGACATCATAGAGGGAGGATATGACAGAGATGAAATATTTCTCAAGAATATTAACATTTGGAAAATATAAGGCGTTTTCACATTAATTTAAATTTATCTATTTTGGGCACTCCCGGATCTGGCAACATCACACAGATTGCTCGAAACAAAAGGAACAGTGTAATTAATACCAGGCTTAACTGTCACTTTAAATTGTCATATAATCCTAATTTAATGTGGCGTCTTCACTCAGAGTGTGAAAGAAAATGGGACTGAGACAGTTCTCTTGTGGGAAAAAATGGGATCTCTTTGGAGAATCAAATAGGGTGTGTGTCATTTTCTCACAGACGTTTGGTTGTGAACTTAGGGATTCCTCTTATGGGGTTTCCACTTGTCCACTGTGCTATGCAGCTAATGGGAGTAGCAGAGCCTTGAACCAGATCTCAGACTGGAGGGTATCGGTTGTAGTCCTGCCGGCTGTTGCAGCCCATTCAGTGAGAGCACAAGGCCCTGAGCTTGGCCGTCCCTCTGCAGCAGCAGCGGAGGCTCTGGGGATAGTCGTGCATGGCGAGGGCAGGCTGTTTGATCAGCACATATTTTTAATTGGCTCCAGGCACCCTGGAGTGTCAGCATTGCCGTGGAGTAGATTCCTATTGCACCTTTCCTAATTAAAATCATTACAAATTCCAGGCGCATCATAAAGGATTAAATGAGACTGTGTGTGTGAGTGTGTATGTGTGTTTGTCTGTCTGTCTGTGTGTGTTTTATCCATTGGTGTGCCTGTGCATGGGTACGTTGTCTTCTTGATAGCTAATGTGTATAGCTTAATTGTTTTTCTCCTCAGTAATAGTAAATGAGGGAGGGCTAGCTGTAATCCTGGTCTTCTAATCAAATTACATGAAAGCGAATCCTTCAATGTGAAAGAAGGATTTAACTTTCTATATGTCTCTTCATGATAATTGAAATTAGATACGAAAAAGCAAAAACTCCTACTTTGGGGACTGTTTAACCTGGAGTGTTATGTCTTTTATTGAATATTCAAATCTGTCCTGCTGTGTATAGTGACTTTAACGAGAGCTGTTTGTCTTATTAGAAATAACTGATGTCAGACAAACTGCGCAACTCCTTGGAGAATTATTTTGAAAGACAAATGGTTCCAAGAAAACTTGCATTAAACGTCAGAGGATGTTTTATTCATCAGATCTTTTATAGAAACAAAACTCTTCCCACTTGTTAAATTAGATGCATACATGATAAAGATAGTATATAAAAGCTTCGTGATTTTTGCTGCTTTACTGTGCTTTAGGGAGCCAAGGAAGGAGTGGCTACAGCCCCCATAAACAAAGGAGGCTTAAATCTCTTAAATATCTACCAGTGCCACTTTGCCCTGAGGGAGCGCAGAAACAAGAGAGTGTTTCTTCGGTCTGATATTGGAAGCTAGAGTTCATGAAGGCGAAACCCAAGTGATGACTATGGTAGGATTTTAAGAGCTGGCTCTGTTCGAAAACATGCCCCTAAAGTCTTAACACACACCCTGACACAAACATTAAAATCACATGACATATGACAGAGAAAATTACTACAATTTATAACAGTAATAACCACGTCTGACCAAAGTTTAAGATGAATATCTCAGTCATGAGCCGTTATGAGAACCTCCGCAGCGTTCGGGGACAATACATAAGTGCTGGACAGAAGCCGCTGCGCGCAAGTTGTAGTCTGTAGTTATGGCGATCGAGAATGATAATGTCTCTTGTAGAACACAGTTGGACTTCTTTTCACAACAACAGCCAATAAAACTACAGTAACTCATATAATAGTTAGTGGGCAGTATTGTCCAGCAGTGAATGGATATGTTATGGGTAGGCAGACACAACAATAGACAGAATACAGACGCCAGCCGAAGGTTCATTGTAACTGTTGTGGCTGTGGATGTGAAAACTAAACCAGTCGCAGTGTGTAAACACAAAGAGGACATTAATGTTTTTGATTTTCATGGGAAACAGTGGTACACACATAGATGAATTATAAAAATTATGAGTGTAGTTACATGTTCCCCTTTTTCTTATCAAAGTTTTTGAGGGGAAAAACATGGAGTGGAATTCAATGGAATTTTGTAGATCCTTCCGTTAAACCAACACATCTGGACTTAAAAAGGTTATTCTAAGG
This sequence comes from Scatophagus argus, assembly GCF_020382885.2. NCBI lineage: Eukaryota > Metazoa > Chordata > Actinopteri > Scatophagidae > Scatophagus > Scatophagus argus. The sequence continues at coordinate 14,186,478 of NC_058508.1, forward strand.
CGTTGTGGGGATTCAACTTTCTCAAGAAAATGAAAAATGCAACCACATGTTTTATAGAGCTAGATTTGTTTAACACCATCGCTCGGTTTCTATTGACTCAAGAGGGCTCAACAACAGAGAGACGTGGCGGAGGAAAGAAAGTGAAAAATGGATCGGAAAGATGAGTGAGGGCGGGGTGACTCTTCAGCCATCGCCGCTTCCTGTCCGGAAAACTCCATTCATCATTTTCACGTCTTTGTGTCATGGCTTACTTTGCCAATAGCCAGAAGTGTGGCAACGACGACACAGAGGATTGATGAGGTGCAGGCGGGGGTTGCTAGCAGGGGTTTGGGGCGGAGATGGTCAAACCAGATGTGGCGCGAGGTGGAACTGAGATGGACTACGAGGGTAACCCGATGAAGGTCATGATGTTACCCAATGCCCCCCGTTAACCATATCCATTTGCAGACACACATGAATGTGGGCCACGTACAAAGCCTGGTTTCTGGTATATATGCAAACGAATCCTCAAAAACACAAGTTTGCACATGTCATTACCCACCAGCATGCAGGAAGACCTTTCCTAGAATCTGCAAGAATTCGTGGCACTACAATTACGTTACAAAAACAACATATTGCACTAAAACAATGTAACCCCCCCCCCCCCCCCAAAAAAAGGAACAGTAAATGCGTGTATTTATTTTCTTGCTGGGGGGGGTGTATTAAGAAACTGATACCTCTCCCATGGTATCTGCATGGTATAAATGAAGCTAATGGCAGCAGCTGGTTTTTGAGCTGAGCATCAAGAAAGTATTCTGTCTCAAAGCTCTCAAACTTATTAACACTGTAGCCTAAAAAACAAACAAACAAAAACAAAACCCAAACAGAAGAGAGCTTACATGTTGTTGCTTTACATTTTCCAGTCTTTGTGCTAAGCTAGCTCAGCCTCATATTTATAAGACATTTTAACTAACTCCGTAGCAAATAATATTTGAAACATTGCTGGTACATAATATTAATTTTCATGCTTAATTACCAGCAGTTACTGTCAGTGTATAGGCCTATATGTCTGTCTCAGAAGTACTGATTGTCAAATCTCAATCATTGACAAACGGTGCTAATAAGCCTTCATACTAATACTCCATGCTTCTGTAGCAGCATGTGAAATGTTAATTATGGAATTAATTCATTTAATTTTTTTATTAGTTTTTACAATATTTTGACCAACCCCCCGTTAATGTTTTGTGTGGCTAACGTGATAGCAAGAATTCATTAATATTCTATCTAACAATTAAATCTGAAAAAGACCTGTCAGTGTCACACTGTATTTGAAATCTTTTATTAATTTTAAATTAAATAATTTGAAACTGTAGCTTAACTCCTCTCTGTTGTACTGTAGATGAATGCTCTCTTTCCACATTAGCAGACACAGTGATACTGCACATGAGTGGGTACTGCGGGACTCCCCCTTGTGGTAAAATATTACACAACTGTAAAAGGTCTGCCAGACAGATAGCAATACACGGAAATGTGAAGGGGTAAGTGAACGCAAACTGAATTAAATTCCAGCCAAGAGTAATATGAAAAGGTGTTCTCTCTTTCCTCTCTCTTTCTCTTCGCTGCGCTGTGCAGTGTATCCCCTGCTGGCACCGGGCGTACTCTGAAGACTGTGGCTCTCCCAACTCAGTAGCTGATCAGAACCAGGTGGGAAGGCCTCCATGTGCTTTCCATTTGTGCAGGATGTAAATGGATTCAATTAGTTCCAAATGCACAACCTGTCAGCCAGGGGGAAGTGGCAGACTTTCAAAGGCCATTAGATTATGGACAGGATTTGGAATAAAAACTTCACTGGCCGGGATTGTGCCATTAAATTGCTTGATGTGAAACTATTGAAGTGATTTGAGCTCGCATGCTGACTGTGCTCTATTCATGTGGGCACAGATTCTGTCACACACTCCCAAATTATCATTAGTAGCCCTCCAACCCCCCCTTCTTCTTTTTCCATCTTTCTCCCTCCTTCCTTCATGCACACCCACACATACAAATGCAAATACACAAATGGCATACATAAAGCTGCACTATATCCTCAGACATATTGCCAATGGCCTCACAAACAGAAGCTCTTACGGCTTTAAAGTCAAATGGCTCCATCAGTCATGGCTGTTAAGAAGCCCAGCCATAAAAATTAAAGACTTCCAGCAAACTGACCAACTGTAACACGTCGCCTTTATTTTGATTGGCTGGAATAATATGATGTCTACTGTTAACATTCGGTTTCGCTCGCTGGTCTCTGTAAACATGTAAAATATGGAGGGATTTAAGCATTGCTTTGAAACGCAAAGGAGTCGTTCATCTTCTAAGGAGCACTACATTTAAGCACTGTTGTTAAAGAAATGGATATTATGGGGCCAAACAGATGTGTTAACTACAAACCAGTTTCACTCATCACGAGTTGGGTGCGGGGGATGGGCATTTGCTTTGAAAACAAAGGACCTGTCACCCAGATGTAGGATAGATGATGGATAGAAGAGGAGGTTCAGATGACCCATGATTTCAATGCAGGCTTTTGCTTTCACTTTACAGACCTGATATAGAAGTGAATCAATGGGACATTTCTAAGCCATTATTATCAATCACCATTGCTTAAGACATACTAATGAGCTCATTAGATAAGATGAACAGCAGATTGATTGCAAAAATGGGGCAGGCAAAAAGTAAGATGTAGAGGAGGAGAAGGTGATGGAGGAGAAAGGAAATAGGTCTCATGGATCTCCAGAAAGAGAACTAGGAGAGTAAAATTAAATGAGTCAGTGAGAGACAGTCCACATCTCTTGGGCTTCAAATTTCAAAAATTCTTTGCATCTCTTCAAGCTGTTTTTCCACCTGCACAATCCTTACAAAGATCATAGAGATTTATCTGTCATGCTGAGATGCAGATGTGGTTTTTGAAGGCAAGACGTCATCAAAAGGGGTCGGCAAAATGACCACGAACCCTTGCAGAAATTATAACTCGATGTATTCCACACACAGCTGGTGATCTTTGCTGTCTGCTGTCCATGGAGCCGAGAAGTTCAAGGTGATTCACCGGCTGATAATATGCAGACATAAGTAGGAGGGAAAAGAGACAGACAGAAAAGTGGTGAGAAAAGGAGAAACAAGAAAGAGGTAAAAGAACAAAAGAAGAAAGCCAGAGAGAGTCAGTGAAGTCACAGAAGCAAGAACACAAAGAAGGAGGGGAAATGATGTGTACGAGAGTGTAAACGATGTGATTTGGGCAGACATTTGTTCCCCTCGGGCGAGCTTGATAGGTCATTCTGTCTGAATCGGGGGTGGGGTGGGGGGCACGTACGAGAGCCCCGCTGGTGTTGGAGTTTGGCTGCTGTGGTACTACAGTGGATCAAGGGAGTGAAAATATTTAAGAGAAGGTCAGCATTAAAGCCGCATCAACCCTGTCTGTTTCCACCTAGGATGGAACAGATGTGCTCACAGTCCCAGCTGTTGCCAGATGTGGATATAGGACCATCTGCATGAGCTGTTACTGTGTGTGTATGTGTGTGTGTGTGTGTGTTTTAAAAAAAGAAGCAGCCATTGAAAGCCGGTTCATACGTGAGTCAAAGTGAGTAGTGTTACTATTTTTTGATGATTTGATTCTGATGTCACCCACTCCTCCCCTCCCCCATCAGGATTATCGTAGCTTCTGATAGCCTCAAGGTGAATTACAATTTTTAATTACTGGAACATAATTTGGAGTGTGTAAATACACTTTCAGCATCTTGTCGCAGTTCTGCATTAAAACACAGATCATAAATTGCTGATGCACAAGCACCTTGATCTCGTGCGCACAATTACAACCTGGAGATTGCTTCTATTCATCTGTGTGCAGATCCATACAAACACAGCATTCCTTCAATGTTAATTTAAAGGGGCTGACAATAAACGTTTCTACGTTAATTAAATGGTAGACATTGACCCTTCTCAAAATCCAAATTTCTAAGAACTAGAAACTACAGTGACTGAAAAGCCAAAAAGAAGAGTGAAGGAACAAAAAAAGCAAAGTCTTTTTTTTTTTTTGTTCATTCCCAGAGTATAAAACCTGATGAGACATATACAGCTATAAAGTGTTATGACACCCCAGGAGATGGCAGATTAAAATGTGCAAGGGCGATTTCCACCTATAAAGATGGAGACAGCGGCTGCTCCACCGCTGTGCTCTGCTCCACCAGGCAAAGAGAATGGTCTGAATAGATTTCAGCAACCCTCATGAAGCCAGGACTAAAGCTACCTCACAAAAGGGAATGGAAACCAAGCCAATCAATTAATGCCCCCCAACAATGATAACCATAGACAAGGAGAAATGCTTTCAGACCTGGTGTGCGTCTGAAACTTGCTGGGTTCCAGCATCCTGAAGCATTGAGCGAATGAGTCAGGGTCTCCTCTCTGCATGTTCACCGCTGCTTCCTTTGTGTGTGTGCATGTGTGTGTGTTCTAATGTATTTTTATATGTGTGTATGTGCGAGTGTGTTAAAAAAAAAAAAAAAAAAAAAAAAAAACCTCACTATTGAATGAGTACATTCAACAGAGAACCGAGCTCTTTAAATGCCAATGAAAATAAAGAGAGGGAAATTGTAGGCACTCTGAACCAACAGGGGAAAAAAATCAACAGAGCGAGACAGAGAAAGCAAAACCTTACAGTGCCAAGAGAGACTTCGTAAGGTTTAGCAGCCCTCCACTCAAATATATGACGGCCATAAATTCTCCACTTAATGTCCTTTGGGCTCCACTTTTTATGGGTAGTGACAATGACAGTAAGTGACTTCTTTTGAAAAAGAAAATATTAATCAACATAGCAAAATTCAACAAGGCTGTCTGGACAAACTCCAAGGTTTACTTTTTCAAAAAAAACTCCCATTCCTGTAATGAAAGCCGACATTACGTTCCGTTGCACTACATGAGACTTTCAAAGGGATGTAAAACATTATGTTTCCACTGAAGATTGGAAGGAGTAAATCATTAAATAAAATGCAGACAGCGCAATACACGATACTGTATCCTTAAGGAGGCCACACTTGATGAAATATATTTGTGTTAGGTTTCTTTTTTTTGGCGTTGTTTCTAGAACCCGATTCAGTCCTAAAAATGTCATTCGCAGTGACAACGCTAGTACAACATCACAAAAGAAGTTGCACTGAAGTATCAGCGGCAAAATCATTCATCAAATAAATAGCAGTGCTCTCTGTGAAGAGTGGTCTCTTTCAGAATGGTAAAGTATTAATGCACAAAACCTTTGGCAGCATTTTAATGTGGGCTTGGTCAAACTACTGTCTATACGTGTGTTAAATGTATAGTTCTACATTTTGGCAATTGGTTTTGCTCTTTGATGAAGAGCAGATAAGAAAGTCAGTTCAATAACCTCTGTCCATTAAAGCTAGTGTTAGATTATTTTAGAAGCTTTTTTGTGTTTGCAGAAAACTCCTTAACATCTTGACAACAATGAAAAAATCAAATGCTCTAATGAGAAGAAAGAAAGATGTCTGGTGTCTGTGGTTATAGCAGGCCTGTAATTTGTGCCTGTCTCCCTTAACCTGCCTACCCTTGTGCACTCTGTCTGTTTCTTTATAACTCATGGCCAGAGTCTTCCACAAGGCTGGAAGGATATGTTCCAAAGATATAAGCAAGTTTGTCACACAAGAAGAAAACATGCAAATAAAATCTCCAGTACCAACATGCAGGGCTGACAGCTGTGTGTACCAACAATAGCCACGTTCGCTGCTGCCGTTCATTTTGATAATGCTGGGTGTTTTCTCACATGTGAATGGGACATTAGATTGGCAAACTGGATATGGCGTCGAGAGAGATGTGCGAATGACAAGCAAGCATGCAAGCAAATGACTTAAGTTAAGATGGAATACATATGTGTCTCAACAAAGGATGGTGTGAAAATGTAAGGCCAACAGTTTGTATGTCTGTATTCCCAGGTCCCTGCGCCTGTGTTCTTTCCTCTCGCACAGATACAGGATACACGTTAGTTGGGAATTAGCTGAGGTCTTTGAGCTGTATGCAAGCACATTTTTTTTTTCTCTCGGATGTAAGTGAAGGAATATGACACAATAGTCAGTCTTCATCGCTGCTAGTTCTGACGTCAGATTGGTGTGTCTGTGACTAAATGCAACTGCAGAGCATCTTTTATTAGACCCTATTGAGCTTTCCAGTTTTCACATTTTGGAAATTTCCTTTCAGAGCCATAGAAGACAACATACAACTGTTTTTACAGGCTGACTAGAACTTACCATGACAACATGACAAATTAAGGCAAAATCAGTGACGTGCCCCTTTAAAGGTGTATTATTTTCCTTTCCTAATCTATTGAAGCAAGTACACCAAACACAAATATATTCAAGAACAGTGCCAGTGAAATTAAACAAAAATAAATGCACTTCCACGTACAAATCCAACTTAGCCACCAGCATCAACATCAGCCTTTTTTCTGGATCACATATAGGCCGAGAGTTTTAAATGCTTGTGTGTAATACAAGTGCTGCAAAGTTCAAAATCGCTCTCAAAATGTTTTCAATTTCTCCCTCTTTGTGTGTGTGCGTTATTAAACCAGTAATGCTTTGTGGATGAAAAGGCTCATCTCTGTGTATATTGTTCATGGGAACTCGTCTCCCTTCTGGTTTGATGATTGCTCGTGTTTTTGCGCCCCCCTCTTTGTAACTGGTCCAGCATAGACAAGTGTGCACCATCATTCACTGTTGCGTCGAGGTGTTTCAACAATCGTGAGCATGCCCAAACAATCCACTCTGTCCAAGGATTACTCACTGTTTTCTTTGGAGAGTCAGTTTGTTTTTCTATTTTGTCCATATATCCATGACTCCATACCAGGGCTCTGTGATGTCAGCCTTTTCTCTCCATGTTTCTGGTTGTTCACAGTCGATCTTGATGGCTCATCAAGTTGTCATGGCCCTCCAGCCTTTACAGCATTCCTTTCTTTATGTCCTTAGAGGTGGGTTTTTTTTTTCCATCAGTACTCACTGACTTCACTGTAAAATAAGCCCAGAGGTAAACCAAAAGCTTTGAGGTGCATTCAAGGCCAGGTATGTTGTGTTAATGTTGGAAGAGTCCTGCCTTCCATCAGAGTGCGATGCCACTTTGGGCTTGGCCTTGCTTTTGGAGGAACAGGAGGAGGTCACAGTCTTTGAAAGTCTGCTTTGGGTTTTTGTTCGTGTGAAAACAAAGGCACTTACACTCGAGAAATCTGTGTGGGAGAGAAAAAGAGAAGGAAGTTTGTGACGGCCTTAAGTTTCATGTTCAACAGAGGAGCGATCATCACCGTGCTAGGGGAGGAGAAAAGCGATGGTGACTTAGTAACGACTAGACCAACAGACATGATAGATGTCTTTAATAACCTCTGGCTGCTTTTTTATTGTCCTCCAGGATTTGTTGTTATTAAGATCTAGACCTTATTACGATGACCACCTCTGTCATCCGCTCCCACATCACGCTGGGAGTCAGTCCACACAGTCAAAATAAACACAAAGTCAAAAGGCCCCTGCACTTGTGCTGATGTGGCGCTTGTTGATGGTGCCAGCGTGTCTCAGCCTGACCAAAGAACGCGCATCTCCGCAATAGTCAGCAGTGAGGAGAAAACAAAACACCAGGCATGGAGATCACCTGTTGAATCAGTTAGAATCTGCTCCGCAAAGCCCTATGGCCGCTGATGTAATGTCACCACATTACAGGGCAGGTTTCAAAAAGATGTTCAGGTAAATAGCGTTTGATGGTTTTAATAAGCATTTCCATTACAGAAATAAAAGAAGAGAGAGGAGTTCATTGGGAATACACATAGGACCACGAGAGCTGTAAGAACCCACGCTCATCACTGCTGAAAAGCAAAATGAGAACATTTTATTGTGCTTCCATTTCCTTTGAAAATTGCAATCACAAACACTCACTCCTTTAGTGTGTCTAAGTAGCTTCAAGCTCAATCACAAGCATAGATTTGGTGAGGGCCCATGTTTTATTAATTTGCAGATGAGCTCAGCTATTGATGGCATTGGCCGCCCATGGGTTCAATTAGGATAATACAGGGAGAGGGGCAGATTATGGGCAGCTATTTAAGTGAGGGTATATCTCTTCCTGACAGTTATAGTCCAAATGCAACAAATTGTGCCTCGGTGGCTGTGAGCGGCGCCATATCAGTCCTCTGGTGATGAAACATGCCTGTGTGGCAGGTCAGCCATGTGGAGACAACACCAGACTGCGTGAACCATGTAGCCTGTCCTCTCTGAGCTAACAACACAGGCCTGAGTGCAACCTATTCCCATTCAGTTAATAGGGGCCATTTAGAAAACAGCGGTCTATATGGTGGTGCGCTGAGTGCATGCTCTACCCAGCCAACCCTAAACAGTCCCACTTAGCGCGACTACCTCTGAGTTAAACGATTGCACTTCTGCTCTCGGGCACTCTCTGTGTTGAAGGCCTGTGAGCGTTGACAACCAAACGGGGCAAAACTGCACCACGTAAATATCTCGTTTTGCAAATAAGATGTGTGAATATTCTCACAAGCAACTGTGAAAAGAGAAACGGTTGTGGCCTGCATGTGGGACGAGAGACCGCTCAAAGCCGTTTCTTTCTGTATTCTGGGGCAGACATTTATTATGATTGATCAGGGCCTCGACAGTAACTTCGCTGAGCAATGAAAACAGTCTACTGTACATTGGCTCTGGAGCGCATTGTGTGAAATTGAATAGCGAGGCCATAAAGTGGAACCGGAGACCCTGACCCAAGCATGCCAAGCCTGACCGTTATCTTACTTTTCTGTTTGGTCGGTTCAAAGAATTAAAACTGCAGGCAGCAGCGGCAGTACCCGGACTGTTTTGCTTTCTTTTGCTGACTGTTTCTCAGCTGCAGTGGGGCAGCATGTTTAGGCTACAGTCAGTGAGATAACCCAGTCCTCCTCCCCACACCCTGACAGCAACAGTTGGGGAAAGAGTGAGCCCTCGCAGGAGCAATACAGGCATGCTCATAGAGATTAAAGAAGATCCTCCTCGGCTTTTATTTTTATTCAAGAGCAGCTCATTTCACTTTGAGTGCATTGGTCATACATTTTGTATTTTAACAACTTTTGCCCTCAACTTGATTCATTTGGCTTTTTCTGCTCCCAGAAGGAGTGACGAACACAGGGAATCCAGAATTCCTAACAATAATACTGTATGAAATCCAGCACTTCTTTAATCTGTAGCTGTAGGATCAAAAAGAGACTTGAATAAATGTAGTAAACATAATAAAATCACCTGAATATCCATCTTAATTACTGACCTGTGAAGTACTTTATCATTCTGACCCACTAACCCTTCCCTCTCCTTGTTCGCCTACCACGGCTTTCCCTATTCCCCGCTCCAGCCAGTCCAGGGCAACAGGGCACCGCTAATGTGCTTGGTGGGTCATTAATTCTTCGGATTGGCCATGGGGGCAGGGAAGCGGGCAAGCTTTGTTGTTTGATGTTGGGTGAAATGGTGGTGGGGAGGCAAAGCAGATGTTTGTGTTGGCTGGCGAGGGAAAACAGTATACTTGATGCCAACCTCATCACCATCTCATGCTAGGCAACAGCTGCCCAAATACATTTCAGCCAAAGTTTGGCAAAGAGAGAGGCGAGGGTGACCGGATCAGCTTTAGCTCACTTTTGCTGATGTTCCTTTGGCCCTGACATATACTAAAGCCATTCGCTTGAAGGACTGTCCTGTGGCCAGTTTGTCTTCTCCACAGTAATCTTGGACGAGTGAGATTATTCAAGGAGATTTTCTTTAAATTTGCAAGTCTTGAAGCTGAAGGTGAACTGGACACTGATAAATAAAAGACACAAAATAGTTTGTCTGCTCGTCTGTATTTGCTGTGTGTAGCTGGTGTTTTGCTGTGCTTTTGCCTTCACAGGGAGATGGGAATCTGAGAGGACACGCAGAAAAGGAGCCATAGACTAACCCAGATTTTTTCACCGGCCATGGTAAAAATATAACAATGTATGCGCATACATAGACCCTAGAACAAGGACAGTTCATTTAACTCTCTCCTGCCCCTCCACTCAACTGATATGAGCCATTCATCACCGCCCACCTTCATATCTGCGTGCTGCCCCGGAAAGGACAGTGCGAGCGTACGTATATGTGTGTTGGTGCGTGTGAAAACAGATGGGAGATAAATATCTTTTGATTCCGCTGTAGAATTCCCCACCATTTATGAGATTCAGAGCACAGTGAGGACCACAGTATGTGTCCGGCGAACATTCAGAGTGTGCTGCCCTCTACTGCTGTGTGCATGAACATCTGGACTCAAAACATCTGCTGTTCGTAATACACGTGTTTATGTTCAACAAAACTGTGCTTTTGTCTTTGTATAAACAAAAACCTTTTAGTTATTTTGTGCCTCTACTCATCAACCCTGTCACCCTTGAGTGACACGTAATCAGATGGTGTCAGCACATGCATCCAAATGTTTATCTAGCAAAGTGTTTAAACGTCCAAAATTTTAAACTTGTAGCCCTATGATTACGCAAAATTTTAAATATATTTACTCATCTTGTTATATCTTATGCATCATTATAACATCAACAGTTTAAAAAAAGAGTAATAAGGTACTAATTAACTTAATTACCATTATGAGGTAAATTATTTCTTCAATATGCTGTAATGTTTTTCTCAGACATAAATTCGGATTATCACTGGGAAAATATTTATCCAAGCTGCTGCTAATTGCATCCCCACTACCTTAATTACATAGCACTTGCCTGGCTCCGACGTGATGTTTGCTTCAAGATACAAAAGGCCTTTGGGAAAGAGGCACACCGCAGATGATGCTAACATGAAAGGCACACTTACAATTCACTAATTGTCCCTCTTTATGTTGTTGCACTGTATGTTTGGTAGCTGCCTTTCAAAATAATGAGAGGGCACGCACCTGAGAAAAGGCAGAGCTACATAGTCACGATGGGGGGATATTTCTAATCCTCAATTATCATTGGCTCTTTCCGCCATCCCTAACATTGTAGAGGTAGAGCGAGGAAATCAAAGGAGGCAAGTAATGAGGACTCACAATAGCCAGCAAGGTAACTGTGGTTACGTGTGGTGCATTAATGTATGTAATCTGTTACTGTGTCTGTGACAAGACAAGGACATGTAGAGTGCTAATTAAAGAAACCTTTTCACTGCTCCTCGCTCAGACACAGGTCATATCTCATTAATGACGGTCTCAATGCATGGGGAGTCATTCATTACAGGACGATTGGAGGAAAAAAGGGGAGGATGTGGGAATGGAGGGAATTACTGTTTGCACACAGGATATACGCGATAAGCCGCGACATTAAAACCACCTGCTTGATATTTTGTAGGTTCCCCTTGTGCTGACAAAACAGCTCTGACCTGTCTGGGGAAGGACACAGGACCTCTGGGGGTATTTTGTGGTCACCGGCATTGAAATTATGGATCCATTTGTTTGGGATGAGGTTGGGATCTGGGGGAGTCTGCAGGTCATTGTTGTGGTCCTCAAGATATTCCTGAGCTGTTTTGACCAGCTGATGGGAAGAGCCGTTGCAACGTGGGGGGGGGGGGTCTGCAATGGTTACGTGGGTGGTGTGTGTTAAAGAACATCCATGTGATTGCCAAAATCCAAGGTTTCTCCACAGAACATTACATTTGTAAACAGATGATAAATGTCAATCACTTCACCTGCCGGTGGTGTTAATGTTGTTGCTGATCCATAAATAGCACTGCAGTGCTAACAGGCATTTCCTCAGGAAAGAACAATGTGAGTGAACCCAGATCATCCCAGCATTACCATGCTAAGGTTCATGGTATAATTAAAGGAACATCTTTGTGAAAAACATCAAAAACATTCATTTTTATTTTTGATATGGCAGGGTATTTACAAGAAAAAAAAAGTCAATGTCTCATTAATGTCATGTAAATTACTAAATACAAAAAATATATAATTGAAAAAAAAAAAATAAACCACATCTTCAAAATGCTTTTACTTCTGACACACTAGTAAAGTAACCAAAAAAATATAAATAAATACAGCTGAGCGTACTCCTGGGATGTGAGTTCAGCAATGAAACCAATCCTACTCAAAGGAGTGACGGTCAGTGCTTGTACCTGGATGTTCAGTGCACAGGGACACATACAGCAACAATTGAATGGTAGTGCACAGGCAGAAAGTCTCATCTGCAATTAAAACAGCATTTTAGTGGCTCCGGTAGGACTGCAAACAAAGCCTGGGGAATGTCTTTTCATTGCTAAAAGGCGGTACTGCAGCTGTAGGGTTCATGGGTATAACCACCATTTTGTTTTCTCTCTGAGGTCATGAAGTCATTGCTACATTTTCCATGAACACAAGAAAACAAACTAACAAAAAAAAACTTAATTGCTTATTTTATCTGACCTAATCTCATCAAAATCTAAATGATTTTCTCATGATCTCGATATAGTAAACTTTGACATTAATCAACATGTATTCTCATAATGATTACAGAAGACTTAATGACAGATGTTGTAATCATCTGTAAACCATATACATGAGACAAGCCCTACTTGGCATTGCTTTTGGTCCTATCATTACATCGTTAAATAATTGCCAACAACCACAGGTGGCCCATTGCTCCCTACAGGGGAATACCATAGTGCGATTATATGGACTTCTCCTTTGGTTGTAGTTGCATCAGTTAATAATAACGTTATATTCTGATGTCAAATATGAGCAGTGACATTTGGCAGTGCTGCTCATTACAGATGATTATGCCCATGCTACAATCCACAGTATTATTTAACGATCATGAGAAGACAGGACATGTTATGTCGAGATCATGAAATAATTTGTATATTACACAGCTACCTGATAGCTGGAAAGCTATGTTTCTAAAATTTAAATCCACACCTGGAGCAATAGTTCCACAACAACTAATAATTAAATATAGAATTCATGTGCCACTTTTGTTTTTATCAAAGTAAGTGCAGTAATGGAAGGACATTGTTGAAAATTCCCTGCTTTGTGATGTTATGAAATCTTTTCCAAAAACGTGACCTGTGATAAAAATGAGTCCATGGCCTAACTCTCAACTACATCTAACTGGAATATATATCATATACTCTATTAACTAACAGGAAACATAACTTCCTTGGCAAAGTTAACATCCATGGTTCCTTTGTGTCCCTGTAAAGGAGACCCTGTCTGAATATGAAAGCAAATGAGCAGTCCAAGACAAGTGCAAATCCTCCCTGAGACTGGTCCATGTACTTACACAGACATCAGATTCATCATTATACATGCCAAGTACCCTACTAGGAGACTAAACGAGTCACACTGACCGGCCTAAAATTTTGTTTGGTTCCATTTCTGCAGCTACAGTAGCACTGTTTTCATACAACAAAACACAAGAGATTCATCATCAGTCAGTCACAATAAGGCTCCAAAGCGCAGCATGTAAACCAGACTGGTCAGAAATCAAGTTGATCACAAAAAAATGTTTCATCTGATCACACAGTAATTATTGCTAAAATGATTATCAGTTTGACTTATTTGATTGATGAACCCCCTCCAGATACCTGACCAGGAGCCGGCCTCGATCCACAGATATAAAGAGCCGCGAGATGCCACGGTAACTGGAGACGATTGGGAAGAGCCGAGTGAAGTGAATCCGCATGTGATATTACAATGTGCCTCGGAGACTCAGCCCTCTGGTGGCTGACAGAGAGACATATCAGGTCGCCACATGTCTCTGAGGCGGCCTCGGCTCTGTAGGCTCTGGAAGTGGGCCTGCTTCAGGATGCGGTTTATCTGCAGGTAGGACACCAGGTGTGCATGGGCAGCCAGTTCAGAGGAGTCACCGGCACTGAGGGGACTGCTGGGGCCCACAACGCATTGACTGGTTCGGCTCCCAGCCGCATGTTCTGGACTGCTGATGCTGCTGCTGCTCTCGCTGTTTGATGACTGAAATGCAGGGGTCAACATTACATCCAGCGTTTTCTCGATAACACAGTCATTAATTCAAAGCCTTACAACTAACATGTTTCTGGGGAAATACGTGAGAGAACTAGAAAAATGTGTATGACAACAGCTATTTCTTCAGAGTTACGATTTAATTTCCTTTTGTACCTCAGAGTCCCAGCAGGCATCGCGACCTGGCTCAGGTGAGAGAGGATGACCTCTGCTTTGCCTTTTGGCTTGGGGCACCAGGTGGCCACTCTCCTCATCACCACCATTGCGCTGCCGTTTTCTGTAAGAGTGCAAGCACACACACAATAACATATAAGCTATGACTCACATATCGTTTAAGTAAGCCATGCACGACCAACTGATATTCGCATGTGTGAACCCCGATAAGCTGTTAGCATAGGCCGTAAACCAACATTTTCTACACGGCTTCAGCAAGTGCTTAATAATAGTCAGAATACCGTTACTCCACCAATTGTTTCAGGCAATATTGTATATTTTTCGTAATTGTGGGCCTCACCTGTTTTCAGTCAACATATGATGACGCTAAAACAATCTCGACGAGTTTCTTTTGTATTTGTCCAGGCCGGATGGACGCAGCTGGTTAGCGTTATCGAATTGTTAACGTAGCTTGTTTCCCGCAAGTCGACGGCCTATCACCTGAGTTAGCAAACTAACGCTAACACTGCCGGGCTAGCTAATTACAGAGAATATTGATGTGATATTATCAGACATGTTGATAATATCAAAGTAATGATCTGATTAACTACACCGACTTTTTAGGTAACTGACTATTAAACTGTATAAAACTCGGGCGTTAACGAGCTAGGTTAGTGAACAAACACTTTGACGTTACCAGTTTACGTCACTGCAAGCTAACCTTAATAGCTGCTGCTGTTAATTAGCTGACCACACATATATTACGGAGAAAGCGCTTAGTTTTGTTAAAGACATTCTAACGACCTCAGCGTCAAATTCCGAGTAAAACTGAACCTCTTTTATGTTGACCTATCCTGCTACAACAGTCACAGCTATAGCGAAAGCTAACCGCGGTAGTTGTGTTTACACGGTACTGCGGCTGCGCGAACACGAGTATGATACTTTTCAGGCTATCGGAAAAAATATTTGTACTATGCTAGTTGGGGGGAATGAGAGTAGAGTTTTCTGCTGTATAAGACATGTAAAGTGTAGTGAATAGTGAGTCATGATGACAAAGATGGTAGCTGAGCTGATGAGCTGTATAACTTTTGCGTAGATTACATATATGTTGTGCAGGTAATGTAGTTTCGAAAAGGAAGTTGGAGTTTACGAGCAGTACCCAAAGCTAGCATAAAATACCGCTGGCGCATAATAAACAGCGCAACGTTTATTCAAGTCAGCTAAATACAATGTATATTAATCTGTTTATAGAAATGTAGTTTGTCTTAATCGGAAACACTAATCAACAAATAGCTATTAGTGTATGACCTGAGTTAGTGTTAATTTCCCCCAAAACATGTTGCTGTTTACAGTATAAATGTTCCGCACATTGTAGGCCTGGCTGAGTGTAATTATTTCTTTAAGGTTTGATGCAGAACTGCGTCTTTAAAAACATGTAACAGACAGTGGGTGCAGAACATTTCCACATCAAACCATTATGTCTATGTTGTACGAACATGTGAAAGAATTTCTGTTGTAGGACATTAGAAAAATATGTTTTGTGGCTACATAGGACAGAAAATACTGCAAACAAAACATCAAATTCGACATCATCGTCACAACCCGGAAGTTACACCCTGTAGCGCAACCAGTCCAGCCAACCAATAATGAAAAAAAAAAAAAAACGCCTCCGCCAATGACTCAAGCGAAGGACGGAGGTGAGATTAACAGGGATTCTCAGCAGAAGCAGCGGTCCTGTTATTATAAAGGAAAAATATTCGCAATGGGCAGCACCGACTCCAAACTCAACTTCAGGAAAGCAGTTATTCAGCTGACAACCAAAACACAGGTATATATGCGCCTTCATCCTGCTCAGTGAAGGATTCAGGAGTGATTAGGGAGATCGAGATCTGCCGATGAGTGCACCGAGGAGATGAGAAAACGCGTCTGATGTGGAAGCCGAACACAAACTGCCTCATGCTGCATGAGACCTTTTCAGTTTACAGTCATTTAATTTAAATAATAGAAATGCTTATGAGGTCTGTACAGAAAAAGCTGCGTGCAAAATCTGTCGTAGGCTATTCTTCTAAACCTTTGGATTAAATGATGGTCGGTTCTGCCATGCAGATTACCGCGTCCCTTTATTCGGGCTGTGGATGTTTAGTTTTAATAACAACGTAAACGATGGCGTAGTTAAATGAAAAGTGATGACGCAGGTTTTGGAAATGACCACGTTTGCAGAGGCAGGTGGACTGTGCTGAGATCAGAGCGCCAGATAATACTGTTAAGTAGAATAGAGGTTGTGTTTACATTGCTGGGTAGGCCTTGGGTGAGTTATATGGGCCTAGTGTAATACTAAACAACCAAGTATGTATGTATGCATTATGATGAGAGGCAACATGATATTTTAATGCACTTCAAGATGATCAATCAGGGTATTGCATTTCAAACCTCCATCTGGCTCAGCTATATGTGAACTGAAATGTAAACATATTGTTACAGCCAGTGGAAGCCACAGACGATGCGTTCTGGGACCAGTTCTGGGCAGACACCACCACCACAGTCCAGGATGTTTTTGCACTTGTGCCAGCTGCAGAGATAAGAGCTGTTCGAGAGGAGTCCCCCTCGAATTTAGCAACCCTCTGCTATAAGGTACACGCTGTATTAATTGTTAATAATGCACCTGTAAAATGCTGACTTGCTTTTGAACGACATGAGGATTACAAAGGGGCACCCCTTGCTTCGGGTCTGCATCGTGGAACAACGTTGTTTTGAAACATTGAAGAATTTTGTTTATTAGAGCCCGGCACAGTCTGTCAGCAGGGCACTGCCTCATGCTCTCAGACATAGGAATAAATGAGTCAACTCCCCTTCCTTTCCCTTCGCTTCCCGTCTCTTGGCTTCAGCTTCCTTTTGAAGCTGCCCATCAGAAACAAAACAGACATACTGAGGTACTTAAAGCCTAATGAAGTAATGAGGAGAAGATGAGAGCTCTTGAAACTGGCCTAATTCAAAGGGGTTTGTTGCCTATTTTAGATGCAGGCTGATAATTAAATATTTTCTAAAGTATATCTTTGTCAATGAGCCATCCACCCCGAAAAAAACCCAAAACAACATATGTTCCCATCTCATAAGCCAAATATCTTCATTGTCCAATGAAAAAATTTTAGATATCTAAAACCGAGGATTTTTATTTATGACATGCTAGAGCTTGTTGGTAAAATTGTTATATTTTTGTACTCCAGAGACAAAATCATTAGTGTCCAGTTGATGTCATAGTAGATGTCATATGTGTATGCTCACTGTAAAGGTTTTATTCACTGCCCATAAGAGGACCCCACTCGAATTCTTTGTCCATTCGTCCATTTTCTGTACCGCTTATCCATCGGGGTCGTGGGGGTTGGGGACCCTGGACTGGTCACCTGGACCCTAGACTGGTCGCCTGTCAGTCCAAAGACCGACATACAAAGACAACCACAGATGCACACACTCACACCTAGGGGCAATGTAGAGTAGCCAATTAACATAATGTGCATGTCTTTGAGACTGTGGGAGGAAGCCGGAGTACCCGGGGAAAACACAGGCACAGGGAGAACATGCAAACACTGCTGCCCTCAAATTCTTTAGATTTAAACATAAAACATAACTTGTAATGGAACAAGAAGTCTAAAAATATTAAGAGAATAACTCACTGACGACGAATACTGAGAAAACGGATTCGATCATCATCAAAAAGTGTGCCTGGCTTACCCACATGCTCATGTGCGTCCTGGTCTACTCAGGCTGTGGAGAAGCTGGTGCAAGGCGCAGAGTCTGGTTGTCCCACGGAGAGGGAGAAGCAGGTGATCCTGAACTGCACTCGCATCCTGACTCGCATCCTTCCGTACATCTTTGAGGACCAGGATTGGAGAGGATTCTTCTGGTCGACCGTGCCTGGTGCTGGGCGGGCTGGGGTGAGTTTGTTAAAGGAAGGAAAATCACAAAAAAGCATAAAGACGGGGTAAATTTAACACTTTTTTATGAGGTATTTTTTTTCTCTTTGTGAGTACTTAGCCCTTCCTAAAGTTGATCGGTGAAATTGGTTTCCAGTTGTAAGGAGGTGATTTTTCTTCTTTCCTTGCAGGAAAATTAAATCTGCACTGAGACAGTTCTTCAATCCATGAGCACTTTTTCCATTGTACCTCATTATTTCTTACACTGAACGGCAGAGAATAATGTTCATGATCTCCATGTAGTCTCATCCACGTGCCCATCCTTTCCAGGCGGATGAGCTGGATGATGATGACGGAGCTCGACCCCTGGCCGAGTCGCTGCTCCTGGCCATCGCCGACCTGCTCTTTTGCCCTGACTTCACTGTGCACAGCCATAAGCGAGGCCCTGTGAGTGCCAAATTTGTCATTTCATTACAATGCAGCAAAATTAACAATCACTGACACAGGATGACAACAGCTGGAAAATAGTTAAAAAATAGTTAACATAATCTATGGTGATTATGATGTCTTTTTTTTGGGGGGGGGGGTCATCGTTTCCTCCTTCCTGGTCTGAAGTTTCTCAACAGACCAGTCGATCAAGTTTATCTCCAGAGAGAATGCAGAGAGATTATGATTGATGAAACTCTGTCAGTCTCACCTTCACAAGCTAAAAAGGAATGTTGCACTTCAGCCTGCACATTGGCGTCTCACAGCCATCTCTGCAGGGATCTTGACTTCCATGATTAACCGATGAGCTCGTTTTCTCCGATACCTGCATCACAGAAAATGCTCTCAGATACAGCTCCTAAAGAAAGTTCAGAAAAAGTGAGACTGTTGTCAGAAAAGTTTGCTTTGGGAGCTTGTTTCTTAAGACAAACTATGTTAACTGATAGTGGTAAAGCAGGAAGTGTGTGTGTGTAATGAGATGTGGGTGCGCATCCCAACAGTTGCCAACAGTTTTCATTTAAGCGTGACAGCAATGTTGCTGTAACCTCAGTGAATGTTTTTGTTGCCTAATCTCGACCAATCCCTAACGGTCGCTCATGTGCTGTGACCATGATGTTTTCCTTTTCATTTTCGCCAGTCAGAATGGCCACTTGTGAGCCATTTCTAAATGCAGCATTACACAACTAAATATATCCTACATTTGAGGAGCCGTCGGAGAAAGTACAGATAACAGTTTGAAATGTCATTGAACAAATATTCCCAGAAATGTTAATCTTGCACTTTGAAATAAACAATTTGATTTGTCACTACATCTAGGATTCTGTAGAGAGCATGCAGTCTCTAGACAGCTGTGAATACATCTGGGAGGCAGGGGTGGGCTTTGCACAGTCCCCGCCTCTCAACTACATCCACGACCTGAACAGGTGAGTCGGCTGGCTGTGCTTGACGTCATCTGACTCACAAAAAGTCCAATTTTTTTCCCGTGAGATTGACTTTTATTGCTGATCCTCTTCAGGACAGAGTTGCTGAGGTTGTTGCTAACCTGCTTCTCTGAGGCCATGTACCTCCCGCCGTCATCAGACAACACTGTCCTTAACCCTTGGGTGACATTCTTCTGCTCTACAGAAAATAGGTAATGGGCAAATGCTGGCACACTCACAAATGTATGGAGACAGAATGTGATGATATGCATCCATCCAACTGTTAAGTGAAGTTTTACCAGACGTTTTAAATGAAATGTTTTAAACTTTCATTAGGTTTGTTTACATTAACGTGAATAAACAAATTACTGTAATCAAACACTGGTTGGAATTTTAAACCACTTGTCATGGTCTTCACCACAAAGGATATTTGCTCAGTTATCATGAAGATGGCACATAGAAATAGAAATTTCCAAAATAAAAGCATTAAATGGAGTTTTGGTAAAGTTCTTTTTAAAACTACTATTTTCAAAGTCTAGAAATTTCCCTCTCGACTGTCTTTTGCGTTTCCACAGCATTTTATGTTTAAAAAAAAATTATTTTTTATTTCTTTGGTGGATTTACTGTACATTAAATAATAACTTGTACTATGCTAAGCTGTGTTAAAAAGGATAAATTCTGCACTGGGATGCACTAACATGGCCTTCATGTCTTTATCTGTAGACATGCTCTGCCTCTGTTCACCTCTCTGCTGAATGTGGTGTGTGCCTATGATCCAGTGGGCTACGGCATCCCATACAATCACCTCCTCTTCTCTGACTACCGGGAGCAGCTGGTGGAGCAGGCTGTGCAGATCCTCATTGTGACACTTGAGCATGACGGAGGGGTTCCCCACCGCCCCGCCTCCCCGTCCAGCATGGAGGAACAAGAGGTACAGCACCAGGACCACCGCAGACAAATCAGTCCGATGATTACATGATGACTAATGTTGTTTAATGTCATTCTCTTTATCTTTGTGTAGTCTACAGGCCCTGAAAACCTGTTTGTGAATTATTTGTCAAGGATTCACAGAGAGGAGGTATACCAGCTAGTATTTCTATAAAATATACATTGAGATTCCTTGTGAACATGTCCAAAACTCATCTCTTGTCATCCTGTCTCCATTGGCAGGACTTTGACTTTGTATTGAAGGGCCTAGCTCGTCTGCTGACCAACCCTTTGACTCAGACTTACCTGCCTAACTCGACCAAGAAGATCCAGTTCCATCAAGAGCTGCTGGTGCTTTTCTGGAAGCTTTGTGACTTCAATAAGGTTGGAATAAAAAAAGGAAAACAAACAAACAAACAGCAAAATAAAAGATTTTCTTTGGGAAGATGTAGCATTAAGAGTCAGTGCTTTTATTCAACAACATCTTTGTGTTCCCGTGACAGAAATTCCTGTTTTTTGTCCTGAAGAGTAGCGATGTCCTGGATATTCTGGTTCCTATACTCTACTACCTGAATGATGCCAGAGCTGACCAGTGTGAGTGCTATACCAGTTTTATCCTTGCACCCGACGAGTCTCCACCAGACACCTGCGTTTATTAACTACAGATGTGTTTAATCCTTTGCTGCAGCCCGCGTCGGACTCATGCACATCGGTGTGTTCATTTTGCTGCTGCTGAGTGGGGAGAGAAACTTCGGCGTGCGCTTGAATAAGCCCTACTCCGTCCATGTTCCTATGGACATCCCAGTGTTCACAGGGACTCATGCTGACCTGCTTATAGTGGTGAGATGCTTACTGCGTCATCCGAAATGGTCCTTATTTTTATTGTCTTCTTTATTGATACAGTTAATGCTCACAGCTGTCACCATGTTTGTTTTGTAGGTCTTTCACAAGATTATCACCACAGGCCACCAGCGTCTCCAGCCTCTGTTTGACTGCCTTCTCACTATTGTTGTAAATGGTGAGTCGCTTTGGCACCATCTGTCTGGAAATGCACAGATTTTATTTGCATCTATTTAAAAGTTGTAACACCTCGTGACAAACAGATGCGACATAATCAGATAGAAATGAAAGTTATAAGTTTTCTTAATTTTTATTACACAATCATCTTTAATTTGCATCTATTCTTCTTCTGCAGTGTCTCCTTACTTGAAGAGCCTGTCCATGGTGGCAGCCAATAAACTGCTCCACCTGCTGGAGGCTTTCTCCACCTCTTGGTTCCTGTTCTCTGCAGCCCAGAACCATCACCTCGTATTCTTCCTTCTCGAGGCTTTCAACAATATTATCCAGTACCAGTTTGATGGTAAGAGAAATCTGACCCCTAACAGTATTCTAGGTTTATGTGGATTTGAAAATCTTTCCTTTTTTATATTGTTGTCAAGATATATATAGTAAATCTGCCCCTCTTTATCTCGCCTCCAGGGAACTGCAACCTGGTGTACGCCATCATCCGTAAACGTAATGTGTTCCACCAGTTGGCCAATCTGTCCTCGGATCCTGCCTCCATCCAGAAGGCTTTGCAGAGGAAGAGGAAGTCTCCAGATGTCATTTCCCGCACTAGTTCCCAGGAGACTGTGTCCATGGAGGGCTCTCACCCTGCTGTGCCAGCAGAGCCTGGCACACTGAAGGCCAGTCTGGTCGCTATTCCAGGTACTGATTCTGTTATCTGCTATGTGGACACTGTAGACTGAATTTTAAACTGGCTAACTGGTCAACATACTGTATTTTTCTAATTTTATAAAATGACTTCTCTTGAATGTGATAGTCTAAGTGAGAGGCTGACTATTAAGCAATTTAGAATCAATCGATCAATCGATCAATAGGTCAATTTCTCAAAAACTATTTATGAAAAATCATTTTCAAGGATAAGGCTGATGATATTCCATACATATATAAATAATGCATCAGTCCACCTTTAAATACTTCATGGTTTCCCTATTTTGCTTATGGCCGTTGACCTCAAACACATCGGCTCCTCCTGAAGACATGAATCTTTAGAGAAAATAGAAAAGAAATAATAAAAAGATCATGAATATATGCTTAAATTTGTAAAACTTTCAAATTAAAAAATTCTCTATCACAAATGTATAGTGTTAGTATTTGTTTGGGACTATTTTCAGCCATGTATTTGTTTCAGCAAGAAAGTGTGTGTAGAACTGATTCAGAATAAACTTCAGTGCCCACATGGATGGTAAAAAAGAAATAGGTCACCCAGTGCAACGGTAGGGATGGAAATCAAGAACCAGGTTCAGCTGAGACCAGGTTTCAGATTGTCTGATCCACTGGATCATCACATGATATTAGGCCTACTTTTTGTCGACACAGGAAATTGATTAGGATTTAATAATGGAATCGATAAAGAATTGAACCGATGAGCAGAATCAATAATAGCATTTGTATCAATAAAATGTTCTCGCTTCAGCAGTGCTTCTCTGATGTGTTTTTATACATTTTGGACAAACTATGGCACACAGAGAAATAAGCCACACCAGGGTTTGGATACACAAACAATACTCACCAATATGATCAATTCATTCTTGGGTTTGGTCATTTTTTTCATTGACAGTAAGAAAAATGTAGAATATCAGTCTCCTCCTTTAAATATTGATTGGTTTCCTGTGATTCGTGGATCCCTGCAGGCATTGATAAGCTGACTGAGAAGTCCCAGGTATCAGAGGACGGCACCATGGTGTCAGTTCCAAACACAGACTCCCTGCACACAGTCCACACAGACCAAAGCGCCGTCGCCGGGACCAGTGACACAGAGTCAAACTCAGGCCGAGACAATGAAGTAAGTGTATCCATGTGTGAGTGTGTATGTGCACGCGTGTTTGTTTAAACCAGATACATCTCAGTAAATCCATCTCTTCATATTGTCAGGATGTTTTCTACACTGACGCAGAAATGGAGAGAAGACGTTTGTCAAGTGCGTCTTCAACATCCTTTTGGGCTCCCACACCAGACTGGGTCAGTAACTTCAGCTGTTGATACATGTTGGACTCTTTGTGAAAATGAAATGTCAAACTGGTCTGGATTTACCCTTTTCTGTCCCAGGTCCTTTCCTGGAAGTGTAAGCTACCACTACAGACTATCATGCGACTTCTACAAGTGCTAGTTCCCCAGGTGGAGAAGATCTGCATCGACAAGTATGTGCACGTCTGCTCCTTTTTTGGTCAGCATGCATATTGGCATAGATCCTTTTGGAATGCTACCTTATTAAAGTGTGTTCACGTTTTTCATTGCAGGGGTCTGACAGATGAATCAGAGATCCTGAAGTTCCTCCAGCACGGCACATTAGTGGGCCTGCTGCCAGTCCCTCATCCCATCCTTATCAGAAAGTATCAGGCCAACGCAGGCACTGCTATGTGGTTTCGCACCTACATGTGGGGTGTCGTCTATTTACGGTGAGTCAGCCATAAGAGCAGTGCGTTTTGAAAACACGTCTTTTCACCCTGACTAACATTTCATTCTGTTTTTCAGCAATGTGGACCCTCCTATCTGGTATGACACTGACGTCCGCCTTTTTGAGATTCAAAGGATGTAGACGGAAGACTAAAAATGGGACTGTTCAGGCTCCAGGGTTTCTCCTCCATTCAGTATATGGTGGTTTCTTAGAAAACCTCACTGTGTTTAACTTGCTTCTGTAATCATCATCATTATAATGCTTACACCACTGACTTGGGTAGGAGAGTCAGACGAGCAAGGTCAGATTTAGAGATGACTGAATTATCAATATTGTCCATAAACAACTGTGTTAGTACATTTTTTAATATCAGAACCATAGAACTTGAAAGCTGAGTTGACCACAGGGTTTCATGAAGGCTGAGGCTCTTTTCCTGGCAGCATAGAAGGGAAAGAGAAGTTTTCAGTCAGACCTGCTATAGAAGATATGGTGCTTTCCAGCAGAGGCTTGTAACACATCTTGGACGGCAGAATATTGATGTTTCATGTTATTTGTCGTTACTCGCTATGCTTTAAAGTGAACTTGCACTCTTTACGAATTGTTTCTGTGTAGTTTCTGTGACATGTGACTCTGCAGGATTTTGGAAATGATACAGACTGTATGTTTTTATGTATATGTCCAGGTTTACGTTTTGATCTGGCTGGGTGTGCTAACAATACTTAATGTTGAAAATTGTATTTTCCTTAAATTATCTTGAAAATATATATTGATATGCATCTGTGAATTCTGTGCTGGTCACCATTACTCTCTGCAAACCAAGTGTCTCCTCACCAAAAGTCCAGTTAAAGCAACACTCATCAATCATTTATATTAACTGCACAGCCATTTGTCAAGCCTTTACTTTGTCCATGTTGTGTATAAAAATTGACTTCAGTGTGCTGTGTGAAGTGAAAGCTGCCCCATGTTTATAACATGACCACTAGATGGCACTACATCCCTTTTCAGCAATCAGCTAAAGCTTAGCATATTTGCACTGTCAGAATGCAAAACCAGCCAACATTTATTAAACCAGAAGTTTGTCTGTTGTAGTACACAGCATAGCCACATTTGTAGTATTGTACAAATGCAGCTGTGGACCCCAGAGGTCACAAGATGATTAAGAGTAAAATCTGCAGTTTAAAAAAAAAAAAAAAAAAGTAACCATTCAATAGGGAAAAAACCTAATTACAGTCCACTGATTACTGCATTTTTGTTATCGCTTGGAATGTGTATTATGGCCTTATGTTTATATTATGTACTGTATATTAGAAATTCAACAGCTTATGACAATAGGCATTTTTCTTTTAAGCTAAAATTTATTAATATAGTTCAGTTTAAGCATTTAATCAATAAAAGACTCATTTAAAAATAAAAACAAAAGGAAAAAAAACAAAAAAAACAAGTCCTGTAAATAAGTCCGTCTAAGAGATTAAGTACACCTCAAAGAGACTGGCAACAGAGTGCATGCGGTAGAAGATGCCAAAAGGAAGTCCAATATTCACAATGGCAGCCCACATTGTGAATTTGTAGAATTTTGTCTCGACGGCATGATCAAACTGTGGACGGGCACCAAACGCAGGCATGATCCACAGCTGTTGATACAGAATTAGTGAATAAGGATAACTCCAAGAAGAAAACTCACCGAGTACTGGTTATTGCAATTTTAGTGAAGAAAAGTAATGTTAAAAGAACTTACAATGATGTTAGCGAGCAGCAGAAAGGCACAGACTTCCTTCAACACTCTTCTCTTCCAACTTGGCTTATCATCAAGACCTGAAGTCAGGAAATAGCTCGACTTATTGCTATCCATGATGCTCATCTCGGTATGTTCTTGGAAGACGTGAGCGTTGGTGTGCAGAGCTGCTTCTTGCATCACATGGAAGGGCTCCCGATGGAGGCCTTCGATGATGAAGTAGTTCTGCAGTCCGAGCTGCAGCACCATCAGCACAGCCCAGGACAGGTTGAGGGCGTCCAGGTAGCCTCTGGCTCCTGTCGCCACTACAGCCACAATAGAGAAATAGCTGATGATGAACTGTCCCATGGAGGCTCCCACCAGCAGTGCCACGTCCAGGCTGCGAGTGGGGTTTTTCTCAGATACGTGTTCCCTGTGGTCAAGCCTGTAGACGATGCAGCCAATCACAGTAGAGAGGGACATCATGCTCACTATCACTATGTTCATGACAAAATGAATCAGGAGGGCATCGTTTCTCTTCTCCTCATCCTCTTTTAATATGTACACCTCGTACACTATGAAGGTTACAAGTCCCGCCACCACCAGGAATAATCCTGTCAGGGGTCCCAAACACACATCCTTTGGACGGAACTTAATGCTGTGGTGGCTGTGATCCTCGACAAGTCGACCAACATTTTTCCACATGACGTAGGCCATAGCTGCAGCGAAGAGGCTGTATTCTATGTTGAAGGGGTACAAGTAGTAGAAGGCCTCTTTGAAGGTGTCACAAGCTGAATGACTGCATTTACACTTCTGATTGCCATAGCTGGCTGAAATGAAAAGAACAGTTTCAAGTCATTTTCTCTTAATAAATCAATGAATTAATCTAATTAAAATTCAACATCATGCCTAAATACCCCTGTACATCTTGTGAGAGACATTAACATTTAGATCCGGAATTTCTGTTTGGTGAAGCGATTCCTCAGTCACGGCTGCCATCCACACCACCAGGTTCGTTGAAAGTGTAAGAGTAAGCCCACACCTGAAAGACTGACAACATGAGTATCCTGCGAGACTAAAGACAGATTTTCTCATGGGTAAAGAAAAGAATTTACCGTGTAAAATTTGTGTGAAGCTGTACGCAGTCCTTTGCATGAATACACAGGAAGTATGTCTGAAACAGGACAGGTTTTGTTAAGGTTTGCCAAATCCAATCCAAGTGCAGGCGAGACTGCATGTTTTCTTGAAAGCATGAAGTGTAATGTTCTTCAAAATGCTACAACCTGGACAAACAAAAATACAGCCTGCACGACAGGGAAGGCAACTTTAACAGCAGAATCACAGTGAAGGTAGCCAACATAGTTGGCAATCTTGAAGATGTCCATGAGGAGACTTAGAAAACCAAAGAGCAGAAGTCCACCTGAAATAAAAACATTTAAGTGATTAAGCTTTGAAATGAGACTCCTCTAAAACAGACCCAGAAAGTCAAAGAGTACTCACCTCGGAGCCACACAGGCCCCGCATGGCTATCTTTAAACAAGACTGCTTGATCTTTTCGAGAGGTGAAGGCTGAATAAAACAGCATCCAAAACATTGTGAGGAGGAAGAGAATGATGAGGAAGATCTGCCTGTGCACAGCAGTAATGGCCACACTGTTGAAGGCACTGCCACTGACTAGAGCACAGCCCAGGATCAGGATGTTGATGCAGATGATGCCAGACAGGAGCCATCCACCGCCATGGTGGGCCCTCTCCATGACTGCCTCCACATGGTGAATGCCGTCTCCAAACGTCTCCACAGTGGGAGGATGTGACGAGTCGGGCAGATGTTGGATGTTTTCCATCTGTGCTGCCGTTTCAATGTTGGATGGATGGACCTCCAAAACATCATTTGGCATTTTTCTACAAAAAGATCACAAGCCATGAAGTTGTACATGTCATGAAAACCAGCAATTATACCATAAGGTTAAAGGTAAAGTCTGACCGTCAGCGGTAGCATTGAAATCGTTTTGATTGTTGAGGTTATGGTTTGCAATGGTGTTGAAGTGGACTACGTTATGGTGTTGTTTCTAAGGTTTACATTAAAGCGGTGGTGGGGGGTACAGAATATTACAGACTATTAAATATAATGCAATCTGATACAACAGGACCACTAACTATGATACACACATGACTGAACACTGCAGATTTTATGGCAGGCATATTGTACAGGATTGCATTGCACTATACAGATAACCTATGAAAGAAAAAGTGACCAGGAATCTTGAAGTAGCAACAACTTTGTTTTTAACAGTTAACAGAGACTTTTTAGGCCCTCTCTACAGGTGGTGTTTGGTTTGTCCGTTTTGGGTTAATGTAGAAACATGGCAGGGAAACAGTGGATACTGAATGCGCTACCTCTGTAGATATAAAAGGCTCATTCTACGTTAATCACAACCATTCTTAGTAAAGCACTGTAGTAGTAACCAATAGTCTCGGCACACTTACAAAAAAAGGAAAAAAGTAACAATAAAATTCTCCAGGGTGAACATGTGTCACCACAAATTTACCTAGAGAAAAGTTTGTTGCAGGTCCGGAACATCTGTTTCGCAACAGTTTTCATGTTGTCCCTCCGAGTGAACGTCAGAGGAAAGAAAAAAAAAATAAAAGTGTAGAGGAAGGTTGTCGGACACTCGGGCTTGTCTATATCGTTTCACTCATGAAATACATTCAGAGACTGACGGGAATACACCGAGAGCAGGAAAAACAGAAAATAAGCGGAGCAGCGACCCTCTTTCTGCAGGCCAGATGGCACAGAAAGGCTGCACGCTGCACCAGGTGTGCTAATTAAAGCCTAACAGGTGTAATTAGCTTCAGCTGATTAGCTCTCCATACATTTCAGAGACTGATTCCACGTCAGTCCACGTTGGGCCAAACCTTTTATCATTATTCCAAACCTCTCTGGACTAGTTTGCAGCGGCAGTGCCTCAAGGGAAATTCAAGTTCAACGAGGGCGTGTGTGTTTGTTCTGCGTATATCAGGTGTCTGTTCCAAGAAGCAGGATTACTGCCTTACATCCAAATCTTTGCAGAGTCCTGATTAAGGGCCACATTTGAAAATCCGATAAATAACTTTAAAATGCCACAAAGCAAGTTCTGCTTTTGTGGCATACAGTGGCCCTAATCCCGATTGACTGAGTAATCCCGATTCTGGTCCAAATAGTAGAGTTGTTAAATTTCATACATTTCACATATGCAACTTGATTGGATTTCCTGTTGGTTTATATTGATTCAAGAACTAAATTATAATATCAGGTATCTGCGTGTCACTGTGCAAAACAGCATTTCTGATGCATTGGTAGGTCTATGCAGTATGTCACAGTTCACAATTAAAACCTCAGCAAAAAGAGGAGCAAAGAAGCTCAAACCTATGTCCAGAAATTGTTCCTTTAGATAATTAATCTCTTCAAGAGTTGCTGAATACCTGACCATTTATTTATATTGTCATCTCTGTTAGTTTATCTATACCTTTGGCTAGTGACACACTAAAAAAAAAAAAAGAGAAAAATAAAACTTAATGTGGGGTAAAATGTGTTTTCTTGAACCAGGTCTGTTACTGCAGAAAACGTAAATATTTTACAGGTCACCTGCTTGTGCTTGAACAGGTTGATGTGGTTCATAGCTCATCAGTTTTACTGGTGAGCACTTGCAAGTCACAAGGCTGGAAACAAAGTTCACCTAATGCTCTCTCAGTCCGTCATAAATATTCAGGATGCTGAAAACACCAGACGTGCTCCTTCTCTTCTGTGTTGTTGGGGCAGTGAATGCCCTGTACAAACACTGGATTCCTGACACCAACTATGAGAATAAAACCAACTGGGACAAAGAAGGTGTTCCATGTGGCAATGATATCGTACTGTTTTCAGCCCAGAGAAAGGTGTCTGTGTTTGTGGAGACCACACACGCTGTGCAGGAGATGAGGCTGCCAGTTGATGGAGAGTTCATCCTGAATTCAGGAGCTGGATTTTACGTTGTGAGAGGAAAAGATCCAGGCTGCAGTGCAGGTCAGACAACCCAGTTCAAAGACTCAGAGTCTCTTCACTGGTTTAACCCAGCTCTCTGGCAGGCGGCTGCAACTTTCGATGACCTGCAACGTGGAAACTTCCTATTCTCTGTGCATGAGGAGAGTGTCCCTTGCCAGTATGATGATGTGGTTTTCAAAGCCCGCTCCTCTTTCAGGGTGGACACCAGCTCCAGTCAGTCTACAATTCCTGTCAAATCTGTGTCTGTGCTAGGGAAGACGTTTGACAGCAGATATGAGTTCTCCCAGTATCTCAGCTCACGCTCAGGCCAACTGCAGTTTCACGGATCCTCTACGGTCACTGTTGGAGAGCCAGGCTGCGGGGATCCTTCTGGCTGTGACTGTGGGAACTCAATAAACCATCAGCAGATATGTAACACTGTAACATGTGCCCCTGTGAGCTGTAAGAAGTCTCTACTCCCTGTGGGACACTGCTGTGATGTTTGTGGTGCCATTATCACCATCCACACTGCCACTGGTTTCAACCTTGAATCTTACAGGCAACGAATCAGTCACCTATTTCTTGTCCTTCCACAATACAAATCCATTCAACTTGGTATGTCTAAAGTGTTCAAGTCACAGCGGTTGCTGGGGATCATCCCTTTTGTTACCTCACCTGAGATCCAGGTGGTTATCCTGGATGGAGAGAAGGGAAAACAGTCAGAGAGTCTGGCCTGGGACATTGTGAGGGATGCCCGCTCTCATGGCTCTAACCTGGGGATCATTAACGCTGAATTTCAAGCCTCATCTGGGAGCAGCAGTGAGCAGACAGGAGGCAATGCCGGGATGGTGGTTGGAGTTGTGTTTGGAATTTTAATCATATTAACGCTCATCATCATCTTCATGTTCCTCTTGATTCATAAGGGAGTTGTTCGAATACCATCACTGCCTTCAGTGCTTTTTCTAAGCAGCTTGAAGAGAAAGACTGATATTGGAGAGCTTGGTGGTCCTCTTGACCATGGCTTTGATAATCCTATGTTCGACAAGCCCAACATGCTGCCTGATATTCCTGGTCTGTATGCAAATTCAATCTCCTTGACTCAGACAGGATTGCACTTTGTAAATCCAGTTTATGATGAGAATGAAACAGAGTTTAATGCCTGAAGTTGATAGATGTGAGATTTTATTGGTTTCCAAAGTGCTTTTGTTTGAAATTAATGATTTTACAGACCTGTCATAAACAATAAACAAAAATATAGACATATTGAAACTTGTACTTTTGCCTCATTCATATCACTTTCAAGAGCAATAAAGATGCAATAAATCTGAGGTAATAACTCCTCTACTACTGCACAGGTTCCCTATGTTCATGCTACACATTTACTACCACTAGATGGTAGTAAATTTAACCCTCAATGACATGTATGTGAAAAAATCCTGCATATGTGCCATGCCTTCATGCACCTTGTTATGTAACCTCAATAAACATTTAAAATGCACATTTTTTTCTTTTACAAGCTCACAGTGAAGGATTATGATGATTTATTAATAAAACCGTCACATTGCATCAACAAGATGAACTGTACTGTCTTTCTTTGACAGCCAGGCTGTAACATATAAGGGCTCAATGAAATCAGCCATGTACTCGTGGAGCAACTTCATAGCACTAGTTACATCATAGAAAGACACCGAGCCCCTGTGAAAGTCAATAAATAAACCAACTCTTGTGATATCAGTGACTTCCAAGGGCATCTCCACACCAGCATGCCAGGCAAAGAAACCTTGGCTGTTGCTCCCCACGCACCAGGAAAAGTTGTTCCCGGTGATGCAGCTGGTGCTCTGATCTCCCTTACGGTCAATACTCTTATACGTGATTCCTACATGTGCACCTTCCCCACTCAGTTCAACTTCAATGTAGTGCCTCCCCTGGTAAAGGCTTTCCAAAGTCATTGCCTGACGCCAGTATCCGAAGCGACTAGGGTGGTCTGGGTAGCTGTGTTGCCAGGGGCTGGTGTTGGTCAGCTTTCTGTTGTCCTCCATCACACGGAGGAAATGATGGATGGTGTCTGGGTCAAAGGTCAAACTCCTTGTGTCTATAACAAGTGAAATAAAATATGGGAATAGTTCATAAGATAAATGAACATGTTTGCTTTGACAAACACAGAACATACATAAAGTGAAAAGCATATTTACATTTCAAAAAGTCCTCACTCGTCTCAGGTTCAGGCAGGGTTGAAGGAGATTTTGGCATCTGGGATTTAGTACCTGGTTTGTCATTTTGCAGAGATATTGTTTGGTATTTTAGTAAGACATAAGGATCCATACAATGCACTGTATATAACAGACAAGCTTTATAAAAATGTCCCCAAAGAAAGAAAGATTGAGTAACAAGACACCAGTCTACAGCCAGGCGTGAGGCTTTGTGAAGTTGTACTACAGAGGAGCTAACATGCTGATGTTAAACAGGTACGATATTTACTGTCTTCTCGATCTTATTTTAACATGTTACAATGCTAAAATGTACTAATTAGCAAAAAAAAAAAACACAAACTAGCCCTACAAGTGAGGCTGGGAATCTCACTGGTTTTGTAGACAGGCTACTTGGTCACAAAAGCTTGTGCCAACTAATCAACTAGATGTTCAGATATTTCACAGGCTAAGAGAAACACCTGATCAACTGGTGTCACTAGGGAAAAACTAGGAGATCACCAAATTCATTAGGAGTCATCGTCTGTACAAAATTTCATTGCAATCGGTGTAACAGCTGTTGAAATATTTCTGATATTTTCTCCATGAGGAGCCAGAAGACATCAGGTAAAGTATACAATATGATTTACACTGACCACTTCTCCAAATCAAATTTATTTGTTCCCTGTAGGTGGAGAGAATCAGGTCACACAGCTCCTGTGTGGTATCAGTCACGACTTGGGCATAAGAGGTTAGATGGTCAATGTGGCTGACGTACGCAGTAGGCTGACAAATATCTTCCACTCCTTTCTTCCACTCTGAATATTCCTGGAACAAGCAAAACAAATGTAACATGTATCAAGTATCATGATGTGAACTGAAGCTGTGTAATGACATGCAACTCTTTTTCTCTGATCCAGAACATTTTCTGTGAAATTGCTGAATTGCTCTGTGAAATGTTCTGTGTACACTGTCAACACACTGGCATCCAAAATAAACATCATGTGCTAATCCAAGATCTTATGAAATGTCTGACCAAAATGGGTTCACAGGTTGCAGGTACTTTCTCTACTTATTTATCAATGTCTTAAATATTTCTTACCTGCAGGAAGTCAACATCAGACTTGGTCCTGGACAGCTTGTTCATTTGAGCCAAAGTTTTCATCATCTCTGTTCTCCTCTGCTCCAGATGTGCCTGGATGCTTTCGGCCTGTCTGAGGGCCTGTCTCTGCTCCCCTTCCAGCACCTCTTCTGCCCCTTTTCTGGCCTCCTCTACGGATGTCTGCAGCCTGGCAAACTGCTGTTCGACAGTGACACAAACCTCCTGCACTGATGACTGAGGGGCAAAGAGGAAAGAAAAAAATCTGAGTACGTATTGAAATGAAAACAAACATTAAAATCATTAAATTCATGTACAAAATATGTGTTACAGTTTAATATTTGCCTGGATAACAAACCTTAATTAAGTCACTGTTGCTCTGTAGCTTTCCAATTTCTTTCTCTGCTGCCGATGCACTCTGAGTGATCTCTTCTTGCTTCTTCTGCAGCTCTGCCTACAAACAATCAGCACAGTCACACCTGCAACAGATTCTCCATGAGGCCATTACTGGATGACTATTTTGTGACGTGGAGAGGGAAATAGTTTGAAACAATTAAAGCAAATTTGAAAAATTTAAAATATAACCAAAACAAAAATTCATTTCATAATATTACAGACTGTGATGTGTTGTGTTGTTAAGACCTCAATCTGTGTGCGTGCCTCCTCCACAGATGCAGTTGTGTGCCCTTCATGCTCCTGATTCTCACAGTCCAGACACATGCAGCAGCCGTCTTTCAGACAGAAGCGTTTGAGAGGAAGTTGATGAACTTCACAGGTCCGGCAGTCGATGTCATGGAGGGGATCCACCAAACGGTGGCTTTGGAATTTGGCGCTCTCCAGGTGTGGTCTGAGATGGGCCTCGCAGTAAGAAACCAGGCAGGTCAAGCAGGACTTTAGGGCCTTGCTGGGGTTGTCCATGCAGGAGTCGCATAACACATCTTGTGGGGGCAGCATGTCAGATGTCTCGCTGGAAGGATCCCTCAGCTCCCCCTTTACGTCTGTGTTGTGCAGAATCTCCTTCAGATTCTCCTCACTGTTACTGCTGAGAGTTGCCATGTTTGGGAGTGTTCCTCTAGTCACCTCAAACCTGATTAGGTTGAGCTACAGACAGTCACAAAGCCTACTCCACCCGTATGGCTGCTTTTTCCTGCCTATTGCGAGACCCTCAGAGTGCATAACAAAAGAATCAAAAACCACGCCTAAGGTCTTTTGTACTCAGCCTGCTGAATAATTCTCATTTTTCACCCCTCCCTTGTTTTACTCTTTTCTTTGCATCCAGCCTCACCAAGCTCACTAAGCTCACTAAGATAAAGCAGATTACACAATTGGGAGGAGGAAATGACGGGTGTATTATGACCAAGCCAGAGAGTGCAATGCACATCTTCTGTTTCATTCTGTACAAATTGTTTTACTAATTTTACATTCTGTTTTGTTTTTTGGGGGTTTTTTTCCGCAGTAATGGTGACTTTCTGACTTCTTGTGACCAATAAGGCAAATTAGATAAATGAATAAAAATATCAGTACTGTATCATTAGCATAGCATGTACATACGTCAGTGCTGCTGAGGGACTCTTGAGGAAGAGTCCGGCCATCTGATAACAATGTTATATAATAGCCTTGGAGCTTCCAGACCATGTTACTTTTCTACAGTTCAACTTCCTGACTTCATGTCATGCAGTACAGAGGAAAGAATGAGGGCAGCAGGAGAGGATTATCACAAAGGCTGAAGATGGCAAAACAAGCATTTTCCGTGCGCTTTGTCTCATTTTCATACAGACGCACACACCAAAAGTCGTGGCAGAAATGCTGAAACAAGCAATGACTGAGACAGGATGCTCATTGATCTGTAAAAACTGTATAATATGACTACATAACAACAGTGCACATTAGTTACACTGAGGGTAAGCAGGAATTTGCCAGTCGGACTCCACCCATCTAAACTTACCAACCAAACTCTATACAAGGTTTCAGAGTATTTAAAAACACATTTTATATTTAATTATTCAGTTACATTTCACTTGTTTACTGTTTAATTTGTCGCACCAATGTAGGCCACAATTTAAAAGTGTTATACGAAAAATCAGAATCAGCACTAAACAATTTAACGTGCAATGTGTGTCATCCTGGAATGTAAGCCTCTCCTCATGTCATTAAGGGGCTTCCTGCCCCACCAAGTCCCATAAATAAGACTGAGGAAATTAGGAATTTCCTCTGTGTTATTTGAGCTACTCTGCAAATAAATTATAGCAAATAGACTGCAGTAAGGAGAGCAAACCATATGGATACAAGTGATTTACAGCATTAAAAACATTAGTATTTTATTTCACATGCACCTAAAATGTTAAAAAGATGGAGTAATCAACATAAGCTCCCATGCCGATGTACGTTATTACAAAAAAAAAAATACAGACAGCTGGGAGACGGTCAGTGTCAACATGACATGACATGAGTGATATATAAAGGTTTATAAGTCCCCTATAGTGTATGGTCTGAACATGCAAAATGTAATGCTACCTCATGTTATATTGTGTATTGCAAAATTATCTAAAGATTGTTTGATATTACAAAACATAAATTCGAACAGTAATCTCCATTAACTATTGACCTACTGTACATTGCCATGTAATGGCTTGCTGTATGTAAACACGTTCAGAGATGAAAGAGAAAGAGGAAACAGATGAGTGGCTCTGGGTGGAAAGGTTGTTATTGATTAAGTTAGTAATGAAATTACATTGAAGCTAATGTCAAAGTTGTTCATAACTAAAGACACTTTTAAGCAAATGCACAGGCACGAGCAATGCAGGCACATGAGGTGGTAAGATTTGCCCCACAGGGGCAAACACGTTCAGGGGACACAGACCCCACAATCAACTCTCTGTCATTTATGCCACATGGCATACAATGACACTGCACAGTACTGCACACTGATAAATGTCTTGTTAAAGAGTTCGTTGGGGTTTTTGAAATGGGGTTGTATGGGGTAGACCACTTTCCACAGTCAGTGTATTGTCTACAGTAGGTGGCGGCCAGCACAACCCCAGCAGAGAAGCAGCAGGAATATCGGTGTTGGAAGCCAAGCAATAGACCCTATATTTTTAATATCTTCACAGCTTTACCTTGCTATCAGACATTGTGTTTGTAACTGAAGAAGACACAACAAAAATATGTCCAATATGTCCTTTCCTCACTAGAATGTGTAACTTAACATCCCATCACTCACAGTTCTGTGTCCTCAATGCAGTCTGGGTCCTCGACGGTCTCAAGACGTCTCTTGCAGGCATCTAAGATTTTCTTTCTTGGTCCTAAGGGGATATGGATACTCTTAAGGTCCTTGTCAGAGCACAGCAAAAGGGCTTCAAGGTCAATCTTCTCCCTCTTGAAGATAGAGAAAAACTCGCTCATGCTCTGTGCAGCGAGGAAGACTTCCAGATGGCTCGTGTCTGGCTCATCATCATCATCCAGCCCTAATTCTACTTCATCCCACGGCAGCTCCTCGACGTTCCTCTCTTGCAGGCTGCGTGCACTGCCAATGCTGTCTTCATCTAGACTTGGGTATTGCTGCAGCCGACTGCGTAAACGCACATTACTGCCTGACCTGCCTACATTGGCTTCATCCCGACCACCGAGTTCAAACATCCCTCCACTCACGTAGTTCCTCCTAAAGACCATGGTGCCCAGACCAGGTCGGTTGAACAGGGAATCATGTCCTGAGTCGGTGCTGATCTCAGAATAGTCCACATCCGGTCCATGGAGGTCAGGTTCGCTCATGGCACGTGAAATGGCATCGTAATTGTCTCTGGGGAACATGTCACGTACATTGCGGCGGCCGTGGTCCTTTGGGTTGATGTAAGTCCCCTGTTTGACAAACATGACATCGTTGCCCAGCTGAAGTCCAGAGAGGGAGCGCACACTCTTCCTCCCATCCTCGTAGATTTTAAAGGTCCCATCTCCTTGTTTCCTCTTCTCCAGCTTCTTTTGAATCTTTGTCTTCCCTCGGTTTGTGGCATGGAGAGTAGCCTAACAGGACATGAATAATACGACAATTGATAAATAATTAATAATGAACCTTAAACATCAGCTTGTTAGCATTGTCAGTGTGTCCATGTTTAGCTTAGTCTTGATAAGTTATGCAGTTAACTATGCAAAATGCAGAACAAACAAACTGGGTCCTTCAAGGATAGACAAATAAAAACTACTGACCTGAGAATATGGCACACTGACAGTGGCTGCATTTAAGTTGCGCAGCTTGTGGCTAAGTGAGCTGCTGGTGTAACTGGAAAAGCTCATAGCATCTGATGCAGATGCCTCTGAAGCATCCTTATGAAACTTCCGCTCCATGCGTTTGTGGTGTTTCTTTTGCATCTTCATGCACTCTTTGATTCGGCGCTCTGCATCACGAAAAGCTCGGTCCTTCAGCTTGCTGACCAGCTTGGGATTAAGGCCTGTCTGCTTGGCAGCAACAGAATCCAGGTAGCGGACACAGTCCATGTGATTCTTTGTGGCGGCCATGTCCAACGGTGTGTGGTAGTCGTTGTCCAGACACCATATGTTGGCACCGAAAGACACCAGGAAGAAAAGGCAGTTGTGGTGACCATTGGCAGCTGCCAAATGGAGCGGTGTATTCCCCCATATGTCACACTTATCAGGGTGTCCTCTGTGGGTCATAATAAAGACATTAGCTGTAAGTTGCATCATGCAACCTTTAGAACTTGCATCAGATTTACTAAACAAATATTTTCATTCCTTGTTCAGACTGTTAGGTGAGGTTATGGATACAGTTTCCCTCCTCGTTCTTCCGTTTAGATGACTCACTCTTGAGTAAGCATGTGATTTTTTTTTTATTATGTTTCCAACACTGACCTGCCATCCGTGGGTTGTTAATGGGGCATTATTTAATAATTTATAGTCCAAACACCACATTGATCTTTCAGAAAACTGTAGGCAACTACATTTTTAAAGGCTTGGACCTACTGGCAAATAGGATGGTTTCATTAAAATGATCCTACAAAAGGAATAAACTATCACGCAGGAGCCATAACTAACAACAGAAGAAACATTTACCCTTGGCTGACAGTCCACGACCTTAGGGTTACCTCTACCTGTGCTGCACTGTTGCTGTTTGTTTGTAATATGACCACAGACTTGCCAGCACCACTGCTACACTACCTGTATCCGGTTTCAGGGGAGGCTGAATAGGTAGCACCTGACAAAAAAAAAGCACCACTGTGCACGACTGGTGATGTCACAATGGATTCCTCAAGTCTAAGCATACAGCTGGTTGGAGGATGTGGATTACAGAAGTGAGCATGCTTTCGTTCCCAGCGTAGGCCTAGTATACAAATCTATCAAAGCTCATTTGTTTGCTCATCCTTAAAATTGTCTTCAAACTGTTATTCCATTAAGCATCTCAGTGATGATAGAAAAACAGGATTTATTCATTATATTTAGCTTTTGTTTAGTCACCATAACTTAATATTGGCTATGCATTTTCACTTAAGATTCCTGCCATTCTTTTTATTTTTTCCATTTTAGAGGCCTCCGATTGGTGTCAGACACACCGAATGTTAAGAAACTGTCTTGTGTCTTGTCCTTGTCTTACAGTGTAGCCATGACTGCTGAACATTTGATACAATGGACATGAAGCCACTGTCGGAGGGCAAATGTATTATTGATGCATTGCATCGTAAGGTTTTCTCAGGGAATGTGTGTCAGAGCTGCAAGACCCAACCTTGGCAGCGATTAGCAAAGTCCCACTCTGATTGCAGCCCCCTGTCCCATTTTGTCTGGACCAAGCATGACAAGGATGGGGTTTAAACAGAAAGCAAAAGCAGATTTTGGATCAAGAGTTGCTTGAGTTCAATTGTTGGGCTGAGAGTCAATGACAGTAAAGCAATGACCAAAAAAAAAAAGGTTTACGCTGTCAATATTAAATGCAACATAAAATTCACTAAATTGAGGCCAAAAGACAAACTTAAATTAGCTGTGATCGATTTTTCTTTTTCAGATGAAATATTAATCACCTTCAGATGATGCAATATGTTTGTTGTAGATACAGAACATTCCACATGAGAGCTTTATGAGTCATTAATTTATGTCTACCCTCGTAAAATGCTGACCGCAGCTGTGATACGGTGATGCTCACTTATCCCTCCCTCGTTCTTTATCACATTATGGCATTATGACAGCTTGATGTTCCTGCAGGCCGCCTGGTGCTATCTACTTGCCAAATATAACACTGCATGGATTCTTTCCCATGAAATTGTCATGAACCGTTAAACTTGTCTTCATTATATTGCAGGGTCTCATGAGTCTGGTGCCTCTGTGAAACATTATGGCAGCTATTAATGTTTTATTTTTGTACATGTCATGTCAGCCAGGAGTTTTATGTTTCTTGCTATCAGTAGAGGAATATGTCCTTGGCAGCTGGATGCCTCTAGAGCTTTATTTACACTTATTTCGTGGGAAATAATGAATTTAACAGTATCATGTCACTTTCCTCGCTTTGTTCCCTGCATGTTTGCAGACAACTGCAAAAATAAACGTTTTTAACCTTTCCTCAATTCCCACATTGTGCATTCAGTAAACGAAACGATGAACAATGTTGTCTCTCACAAACTTCGCTCAATTAAGCTGACTCACAATGGGGCCATCTTTCCGACTGACAAGCAAACCAGGTCAGGCAGAAAGACTGAGGAACGGGCTGTCACGTGTTTCCTCATTCCAACTGTCCATGAACACCAATCACACTTGCTCACTTTGCTGAAGGTCAGATTTTTATACTGTGATGCAGCCTGCTAAAATTATGCTTTCTACCATTTGATAAATCGTTATCCTTTTCCTGTGATGACAGAATGAAATAGGCAATGATGTAATCTATCAAAAGGAAGTAATGAAATGCTACTTTTTATATAACGGTTCATGTTTTAAAAATCAGTTCTATTTCATGTACGGGCAGTCTTTAAAGTCTTTTTAATGGGCCAACCCTCACTCTACCCAATTGCCCCGGTGATCAACTGACCTTGAACAGTTTCATCATTGTTAAATGGCACGGCCACGATCTACTGACATATTGCTAATGGTGATTTCTGATGATGCTCATTAAATTAAAGTCAGGAAAACATTTGGTGAATGTTTAATTAATCGTTTGAAAATCTTCAACTGTGCATTTAACTCCCAAAGCTTCATGTCATTTTGTAATGTAGACTCAAGCATGCTATACAAATAAAAACCCTGAAAAAAAAGGTGGACACAGGCTTGCTGACATCATGTAGGTTTATCTAACATTTTGGTACCCAGCCTAACTTGGGTTTTTTCCAGATGTGGTCAGATTGTAATCTGTATCTAAATAGTTACCAAACTGGTTATTTACTGTATGTAAAGATGCCATCCGTAGCCAGGGGCACAGCCTGAGGCTGTTTGAGTATGTTAAAACTTACTGCACCAGGTGACCTACATTGTTAGTGGTGTATTGTTACTTTAGTAGCAGGACTGTGTGGTTCAACCACAAAAGTTAGTGTTTCAAATATTGAAATATTATTTCCTCTTCTTGAATCTAATTTTATTCAGTTTGGGCCTTGTTTTCCTTTTTCTGCCTGAGGTGAAACTGAAACTGTTCAAAATCACAGGAAAATGATAAAATAGTTCATGTTTTGCTCTAATGGTGGTCATCTATACTCAGGGGGTTGTCAAAAATACTGATACCTTTTCAGTATCATGTGTTTAAATGAATAAAACATCATTCGATAGGATAGAAAGCCCCGAAGCTTTTAACAAATTAAAAAAATAAGATTAACAATCAGACTTCCACAAGGTTACACAATATGAACATCATTCCACATGTGTTGATATGCGTTCACTTACTATTTCAGTACCAGTTTTGTGTGCAGGATGTTAATAAATGAGTAAAAAAAAACGCATTTTGTGTGCCTGTGACTTTTTTCTTTATCACGTTTCTCTTTTTGGATTGCATCTAAGTGACAGCCTTAGTCTATGCACATGCCCAGTTAAGTCATATAGCAGCCGACGCTCTCTACCCACCCCCTCGCCACGATCAGCCGCAGAGCCTCCAGGTTGCCGTGATAAGCAGCCCATAACGTTGGTGTCATGCCATCCTCATCCGGTGCGTTAAGATCCTTCCGAGTTGCTTCCTTCAGCAGGTCCAGGTGGCCGTCCCGGGCCGCCTTGTGGTACCTGTCATTCATGGTGCAGAATTAATCCACCCTGCTCGGCTCCATACCGTTTTAACGACAAAACCACCACCACCATCGTCGTTGTCGTAGTCGTCGTCGTCCTGCAGCGACCGAGACCGACCGGAATGCCCGTTTAATCCCGCTGTTCCGCCACAGTCAGTGGCAGTGATGAGTGCAGGAGCTGCAGGCAGAGAGCGTCGATGGTATCCATGGAGGCCAAAATGCGCACCGCGTGGGTTAACAGTGCTCCCGGTGGTCAAGCTCAGATCAGGGAGCCAGTTCTGTGTTCTCCAAACCCAACCCTGTACTAAATGTAACGGGCTCTTCATGGACTTTTATTTAATTAAGTCACTGCTTGCTATATATTTCCATTTCCTGGGACTCCTATTAAAAAACAAAAACAAAAACAAGAAAGCACACATTGATATGCTGACTGCAATGAAGTGTGGAATCAACAAATGATCAAGACTGAACAATAAAACCTTCATGAAGCTTGGATTTATTGCAGAATGAATGTAGGTCTATTAGGCTGCATTAGTTTTAGCGAGGTGTACCTAATAAACTGGCAGCTGAGTGTAGTTTACTAACCATGCATATAATCTAACCTTTATGGCTGCATGCACTGCAAGAGACCGGAACTCTGCTGCTCTGGCAAAGTCTTGGAGCAAGCAAAGGTATTTATGGTATTTAGGCAATATGCATTTTAATAACTTACCTAAATGTCCTTAAGTTGGTCTCACCTGTTGAAATATTTACATTTTTGTGTGTGATTAAATCTTTCAGACTCATTCATCACAAAGACAATCATTAAAAATATCCACTGCACTAACATTGTATACCTGTATAAACATGCAGAAACAGGAAACGATGGGTACAGATATTTGAAAGTAGAAAAGTATTGCCGGAGATGTCTTGTTGTGATTGACACACGGGGAAGTATGAGAGTAAGTGTGTGTCATTGTTATTCTGCTTTCTTTTAAATAAACCATTGTTCTCTCGTTCGATTTTCCATCACTGCTATATTAAGAAACATGTGCACAGACAAAGGCAGATTTCATGAGCACCATTGAGTTTTACAAAAAAAAAAAAGCACCTGATGACGAGAGTATAAATTAGTCTAAACCTAAAACAGCATACTTGCACTAGAGACTGAAGTTCTCAGACACATTACCCAATTGAAACTTCCATAACAATAGGCACAGATAGTGGCTATTCATGCAGTACACCTCAGGCTCTTTGCAAGAGACAAGATATGGGTGCAGAACTCTCCACTGAGTCATGAATAGCATTAAAGAACTGAAAGTATTCCCTTCAAGCATTGAATCAAGAAGAAAAGGTCGGTAATGCATGCTACGCCTATTCAGAGAATTTAGATATTTAGATTGCGAGGCGTAGCTGCATGTGGTCAGCCGCAGCGAAAAAGGATCAAGTTGATCAAGACAACACAAGCCTCAAAGCCTTTCATGCATTTATACATGCAAAAAGATGATGGAAGAAAAAAACTAAACTTCCTATGCTTAAACATTTATTTTGGGTATGCAGCTTTTTTTGTATTATATTAATATTATACAGTAAATAATATAATTAATAAAATACAAAAAAAGTTGTTAATCATAAAAAGAACCATATTTTTGTATTTTGGAATTCATGAGAAAAAGTTTTTCCTGGAAACATCTTTTGAACTTCACAGGAATATTTTGTGCAAAACACACTGTGTTTGGTGATAATATGGTGCGGTCCATAACAGATTTACTGACATTTATGACTCTTTGTAGAGTAAACCACCATGTTCTCAAAGGCATATAAAAACCATCACAGCTCAGACTGCCTCCCAGAATCACACTACATCAGGTAGGCTTGCAGGTATTCTAAAACCTTCTCTTCATATTTAGAAGGGCACGGCTTTGCCCTGGTGTTACAACAGCTTGATTTTCATAGAGCTGTTTTTAAATTATTATATGAGTGTTTCACGTTTTCGTGGAAAGATGACTTCCCTCAAGAAAAAGCACAGCTAATCTATGTAAACATGGCTGTGTATTCTCAGCCAGTACAGCGCTGTTCAAATGCATTGCTTGCAAATACTAGGAAATTAAATCCCTTTGTTGATTTGAAGCTGCTCTTTTGTGTAACACCAACAGGGTGACAACTATGCTGATTTTGTGCTCATGGAAAGGTTTCGCTTGGGCGGGATCTGTCTTTAAAGGGAGCCTGTGAGTGGGTGTAGCTGTTAAACCTGTAATGTCTCATATGGAACCAGATGCAGCAAACAGCTAATTTGTGAATATAGATCTTAGAGAGTGGAAGCATGTGCGTGAACACTGGCTATACATGCAACTGTCTGACTGATGGGAATCCCTGTCAACCATGCAGGATGATGGCCAAAGACACAGAGACGGAGGAGGCCCACCTGTCCAACAACATCAGTGCATTGGGCCAAGCAGAGAACCCGTCTGAACCTAACCTGAACATCTCTTCCAGCGGAGCTGCGAGGGAGCGTGGTCGAAACTGGGGATGGATGCTGTCTGGGATCATCTGTGTCAACATTTTGATCCTGGGCTGCGCCTTGGTCAGCAGCAGTGCCCACGGTGATGTAAACATCAGCACCCAAGATCTGCAAATTTTCCTCATCCTCCTC
This sequence comes from Scatophagus argus, assembly GCF_020382885.2. Classification (NCBI taxonomy): domain Eukaryota; kingdom Metazoa; phylum Chordata; class Actinopteri; family Scatophagidae; genus Scatophagus; species Scatophagus argus. The sequence goes on from NC_058508.1 coordinate 14,230,116, forward strand.
CTCCTTCTCACCTCCATCTGGATGATTTACTATGTCGTCTACACGGCCAGGAAAGAAAATGCTGTTGTTTACAAAGATGCCCATGCTGGACCTATATGGCTCAGGGGTAACTAAAATGTGAATCTAACTTTTTTAAAAATTTATTTACAAAGCAGTTCTGAGTAGTTTTATGATTTCTTCCCCCTGTTCTTCATTTTCTTCCTCTTTCAGGAGGACTTGTGCTATTTGGATTCCTCAGTATCGTCATGGACATTTTCAAGATAGCCAGTTATGTGGGCTACCTCCACTGTGATTCTGCTGTTAAGGTGGCATTCCCTGTGGTGCAACTTGTTTTCATACTCGTGCAGGTAAAACTAGCTGAAATGCCAATTATAAAGAAATTAGAAATGTACTCACATCTTTGTCACTGCAAAATCTTAATATGTTGTATAATTAATCTGCAGACATACTTTTTGTGGAGCCATACCAAGGACTGTGTGCAGCTACAAAAGAACATTACACGGTAGTTGATCAATGGATTTCCTTTTGTATATTCCTTTTTATTGCTCACTGTTTGTGAAAACATGCTATCCCTGAGAGTATCTGTTTACAAAATGAATGAATGTCCTTTGATATTAAAATTGGGGTAACCTGGACAGCTGAAAATATTTTTAAATATTTTATAAGTCTCTGCCAACATATGTTCTTCAACAAATGTTCTTTTCAATTGCAGACCTTCAAAGTGGAATTATTATATTAGTTTTATATTAATGTTATCCGTTATTTTTTTCTTGGTTGATTTATCAGATGATTGACAGGCTGTTTTAACTCTAACTCTCCAGTAACAAACCATATTTTGGTTTGAAAACAAAATTAAATCCTGGAAACACTGATTTGACATATTGCTCTCATATCAAGCATACTTATGACGTTACATTAGTTTAGTTTTTAGCAGTTTTTGTCTCTGATGATTATTGCCTGCTGTCCCTATTGTCTCTGCATTTAGCTGTGGGCTGATGCTCACCCTCTCCACAAACCTGGTTCTGTGGATGACTGCAGTCACTGAGGAGTCCCTTCACCAAACAATAGTCCCTGACTATCCGAGCAACATCACTAAAATCTCTGGACGAAGCATGTACATCAATAAAGGTAATTAAAGCAGATAAAGCACTCAAAGTAGACACAGAAATCGATAAAACACCACAGCGCTTCTCTCAACATGTGCCCTGCTGTGTCTTACAGCGGGTTATGGAGACGACAAGTGCAAGTGCAGCCACACTTCTTGTGGCATCTTCAAGCAAGCCTACTACTACTTGTACCCCTTCAACATCGAGTACAGTCTCTTTGCCTCTGCCATGGCCTACGTCTTGTGGAAAAATGTTGGCAGAGTACTAGACGAGCACAGGCACCACCACATCAAATTTTGCCTGAAGGATGTAATTCTGGGCCCTATAACAGGAGTTCTCTTGGTGGTGGCAGGTCTGGCAACCTTTGTCGTATATGAGATTGAAATCCAAGGAGACAGTAGCAATGATGACAAAGACAAAGCAGTGATGATGTACTTTGTCATGAATATCGTGATACTGACCCTGATGTCTGTGTCCACTGTGATCGGCTGTGTCATCTACAAAGTGGACCACAGGGAGCACGTGTCAGACAAAAACCCCACACGCAACCTGGATGTGGGGCTGCTTGTGGGAGCCTCTCTGGGACAGTTCATCATCAGTTATTTCTCTATCGTAGCTATGGTTGCAACCGGAGCCAAAGGCTACCTGAACAGGCTCAACCTGACTGGGGGTATCCTCATGGTGATCCAACTCGGCCTGCAGAACTTTTTCATCATCGAAGGTCTACATCGGGAGCCCTTCCACGAGGTGCACCCAGTGGTCACTGTGGTTGCAAATCCATATGTGCTGCAGCCAAGCAAAGATCTGGGTAGCCTTGGAGGATCAGATATGGACACAAAGCCCAGTCCAGCGTTCACAGCGCAGAGCCTGCATGGCCACACAGCTGAGCACAGACACAAACTGTTGTGGAAGAGACGGGTGCTGAAGGAGGTCTGTTCGTTTTTACTGCTGGGCAACATCATAGTGAGTAACATTCTCCCCACACTCTCAAATTCATGCTTTTTTCCTTGTCAGATTCACTAAATACTCAACCTGTTCTCTTGTTTCTTTGGTTCACAGCTGTGGATTATGCCGGCATTTGGTGCCCGTCCCCAATTCGACCATGACACTGAAACTGAATTCTACAAATTCAGCATGTGGGCTGCTGTTGTGAATATTGGACTTCCTTTTGGCATTTTTTATCGCATGCATTCAGTTGCCAGTCTTTTTGAGGTCTTTCTGACCTCATAACGCCGCAGGAGCCTGCAATGTTTATAGCCAACTGTGCTGACATTATAAAGCTGTTTTGTATAAATTGTAGTTTGTTGTGATGATGCTTTATTTCTCTACAAAGTTGTATCTCCTCAGTGCCTCTCATTATATCCCGTACATGTGACAGTGTAAATGTATTCAAAATGTTATTTTCACAAGTTAAAAAAAATAAGTGTGAATCTAATCTTATGTGTTTCATGCATTATTCTCTGTACATACACACAACAAAATAAAAGTATTGTAATAAGCTGAATAAAAGATTCATTGGTTCACGGTTTATTCATATAATTAGTGTTATAATTTGCTGCAGCTGAGTAGCTTCAAAGGCCTACTTAGTCTGAAAGCAGCCACATCAAGAAAATGAATCAACATTTTAACAACCAACTGGGTCAGTTGATGATGGTTCACGGGTCATTTAAACAAATAAATAAACAAAAATGTCTTTTAACATCGTCTCTTTTTGCTGTTTTTCTTTCTCCAATTTGAGGACGCCACACCAGACTTACAATTGATTTAACAGAGAAAATAATCCGTAACTGACTCGACAGTGAAAATATTTATTAATTTAGTTTTTTGTTGTGCAAAGCATAAACGAAGAGTCAGTTAATTAAACACAGTAAGGAATTCTTTCCTAAAGCCTTTGGCATATCTTGAAATAAAGGTATTTATCGACATTGAAAAAACAAAAAAAGATGCTACAAATATCGCTATTTCCATGAGTTGAATGTGGGAGGCTTACCTTTGAGTCAGGCAAAATTAAAGCCACACTTCCTCGGGGTCCTTAGCACACGGTTTTGTTTACCACCACGTCACCAGGAAATACATCGTGAGCTGTCAAAATGCAGAGACAGGTGATCGAACCTAAATTTTGTGTTAATGCATACTTAGATGCTTGACAGTATTTGTTCTTGTAGTGTAAGTGAACTGAGTCGTTTTAGTGTTTAATATTCATAACTTTTAAGATTTAAACGTACAAACGAAGCCTTGGAAACAGACATTTAGCTCGGCGGCATTAGCGTTAAACTGCTCGTGTATTTTATGATTTCAGGGGTCACAAGATGCTCCTCTTTTTGGTGAAGATGACGACGCGAGGCTAATAAAACCTCAAATTAGGTGAGATTTGCGACTTTTGTGCTAAAAGTTTGAGCGTCCTAAGCAGTGGTGGATGGTAACTGAGTTTATGCTGTTAGCCTTCTTAAGTTCAGCTTTGAGGTAGGCCATCTTGTTGTTTTTTTTGGTTCTCTTCATGCCACTTTGCATTTCAAAGGGAAATATTGCATTTTTTTCCACTATGTATATCTAGAAGCTCCACTTAAGCTGCTAGTTATTTAACAAATGATTTTTGTGTTTATATAAGAGTTTATATAATGTTATGTTTTGTAATAATTTGAACTACCAAATACGGTCACAGGGTTTTTGTGCATTGAGTACTTTTATTTTTAAAGCTTTTAAAGAGTACATCATACTGATTATACTTGCATGTACTTACCTAGTAGCATTTTTATTCGGGAGAGAGTATTTTTATGGTGTGGTATTTGTGCTTTTACTTTATTAAAGGATATCAATACTTTCTTCACCACTGGTACTATGTAATATTCTGACCAAATGCTTTTTTTTTAAATAATATAAATAATAAAATGACCATCTGTGTTTCAGATATCCACTGGCCACATTCTTCCATCTTTTCTTCCGAACAAGTGCCATCTTGGTCTACTTACTGTGTGATATTTTCAGCAGTCGTTTCATTGCCTGCATGGTCACCATTATCCTCTTACTGTCATGTGACTTCTGGACTGTAAAGGTGAGGGCATCTGGTTATGTTGAACCAGTTCTGCTGTGTCATGCCTCAGATTTATATTTAACACTTCTAGTGCTGGCTGCAATTTTATCGATTAATTTTTGCAGATTGATTTCGTTACCACGGTGAAATGCTATCTATTGTACAGATGTAACCCTTTTACTTTCCACAGAATGTATCTGGCAGATTGTTGGTGGGCCTTCGCTGGTGGAATCAAATAGATGACGATGGAAAGAGCCACTGGGTTTTTGAATCAAGGAAGGTAAGCAGGAGCTCGTCAGATACATTCAAAAATACAGATTTTCTATTTGCACAGGCACAAAAAAAATTGTTACTTGGCGAAACAGGTTTCTGTTTGGAAAAGTAAGACAGCATACAACATTCTTTCAAAGTTGAAGAGAGTTATCACAAGACTTTAGTTGAACTAAATGTGACCCCCGGAAAGTAACAGAGAGCTCAGTAAAACCAGAGAAAGTAACTCAGGTGACTGCATTGCAGGAAATATTGGCACGTCTACAAGTTCACAGACCAAGTTCACCTTGCAATACTTTTTTAAGTGCCAGTGTAATATTTGTAAAGCTCTTTTACGGGGTAATGTAGCTGCATGACCTTACTGCATAACTGAAGATAGCGTAACACAGAACAGCTGCATTGTCTTCTCTTAGAAATATCATACGACACTTTGGAGACATTGCACATGAATTTTGAAAGACTAGTAACATTTTTTGTGTGTGTGTTTATTATTAGCATGAAACGAAATCTTGTTTCTCCTTTCTTCGCAGACACAAAGTCTGAACACAACATCCGGTGCCGAGTCACGGATCTTCTGGCTTGGACTCATTGTGTGCCCCATCTTCTGGGTTATTTTTACATTCAGTACCATCTTCTCTTTCAGGATTAAATGGCTGGTCAGTTCAGTGTTTTTTTTGTTTTTCTTTTTTGGAAGTGAATGTCATTTTCATTTCTGTCCAAATAGCTGCTAGTCATTGGCTCATTCCTGTTTGTGATTTTCCCCCCCCCCCACAGACTGTAGTTATCATGGGCTTGGTTTTACAGTGGGCCAACGTGTATGGCTACATCAGATGCAAGGTGGGTGGAAAGTCAGACCTGAGAAGCGTGGCTAAGAACTATCTTGGTGTCCAGCTTTTTAAACAGGTATGTGACGTTATCATACTTTTGACATTTTTGTCTTGATGAAATGATGTATTAACTTTTCATTTTAATTTATTTGACTAAAGGCAATGAAGACAACAGAGACTCTTTGAAGCTGCAGAGGATGTGTGACAACCATGAGCATCATGAGGGGAGTGCAAAGCTGGGTGGACACGTTATAGTTACTTGATTATAAATTATATTTTTCTTATGATGAATTCTGACTTTTGTATTCTAAAATAATACACTTGATTGAGTCACTTTTGTGGCTTTTGACAGCTAATCCCTGCAGCCAGCAGCTATGAATGTTCAGTGTACTGTTGTGGAGAGTACACAGGTATATTTGTCACCTCATTGTTTCTACTATTTAAACTTGGGTTGTGGACTTTATCTTGTTATATATGACATTGGCTGGTAGGGGGAAGTGCAAGTTTCTAAATGTTTTGAATTAAGTGTTACTTGGGTGTCATATTGTATGAAACTGTTTACTCAGGAGCTCTGTGGGAAAATTGTTGTGTTTTTCCAAAACAAATAAAGAGAATACAACAATAAACAAATTCTAACCTTTATTTCCGACTGGACGTGTCAGTCCTGTTTATAGCTCATTGCAAACACCTTAACCAAATAACTTTCACTTATCCTGTGATCGTGTCATTTAGACATTCTGCATGCTGAACTGTGAATAAGAGGGGTTTTCTAGTGGTTTTGTAGGGTATCGAAAGTGTCAAAATTCCCCCTTGATTACCTCAGGCACACCCATCAGTATATTAACTTCTCATTAGCTGCCCTTCAGCAGCTTTTCTTTAGACATAAACAGAGTTGGGAAAAATTCAGTCCAAGCTGCTGGTTAAAATTTGTTCAGGTCCAAATCAGGAGTGCTTGTGCAGAAAACTGATTTAGTGAATAACTGCCATATATATATACACTAGGTGGCAGCAACGAACCAGTGTTTGGCAGAGATTCTGGGTCACATTGTTTTATTTGTCTTTTCCATATTTACATGAATGAAAATATATAGTGGGATGCAGCCATGCAAGTCACAAAGAGGAACATGGTTTTGCTGGTTATTTATTTGACTTTTTACAAGTATGCTAACACATTTTGTCTAACACAGAAAGATCAACTGCAAGTACAAATGAGGACCACTATATCTGACAGATTATGTCTGTGAGATTGACTTCATGAAAAAGATGTGCTGAGATTGCATCAGTTAGGCATTTGTATTTATGAGATCATATATATCATGAAATTGTAATTTTATTCTGAACAGGTACGTGCAACTTTAAATAAAAAGTAATGGCATGAATTAATAGCATGTGCAGTTAGCCTCTGTTATTAATACCAGAAATCAAAATGGTTAACTTTACATTTATATTTCACCATCACAAAAGTCATGGTAAAAAAGTATAAACAGCCAAAAGAGAAATAGAACCAGAAAAATATCTTGTCCACTTTGTTGGCAAACTGCTGATGTCTCTCGCTTTCCTGCTGCTTCGCGCCAATATCTTCCAGAAAGTCGATCACCTTCCTGAACATTCGATTCTGCTCTTCCGAGGCATTCAGCTGAACAACACTAACATCGGCTTTGACTTCTGTAGGGCGGCAATCAGAGCAGATCATGCGGTGTTTATTGTTCATCAAATATTGTGATTACAAAACACCTTGCTTAGTGTTAAGTATTACAGCATAAACTCAACACTTGCAATATTTGTTTAACAACCAAGTCTTACTCACCCTCATCCTCTTTCTCCTCCCTTTTCTTTCTTTTGTTTTCTGGGAGTAACCCTTTGGTACAGCAGAAAAGGAAGGTGCCGTCACTGGCCAGCCTGGTCAGCACCATGGACACCAACATGCTCAACACCAAGAGGACCAGACAAACGCAGAAGTGGGTTCCTGCAAGCGCAGACAGGCGGTTAGTGACTCACACTGTGATGCTGTTGGTTAACGCACGAGTGTGTTTGTGTTGAGCTGACTGACGGATGACGGGGCTGCACTGGCTGTCTCCAGGGAGCTGGTCGTTGAGGATGATGAGGAACATGGTGAAACTGAGCACCAAAGTGACTTTGAAAGAGTTGCGTTCACCGCCTCCCAGCGGCAGAGCGAAACTAACCCCATCGGCCAAGATGATCAGGATACTGGGTAACAGTAATGTTATGAAGGGGTTGGTGTATTTGATACTCAGCGCCACCTGAGGAGTATCAGACAGAATTTCATAGTACAGTGAAACTGATTTTTTTCATTGTATATATAGGACGCCTGGCTTGAACACTAGTGGGCAGAGGAAATCATAAAGACGTCATTTTCTAACTCTAAATTTCTCACTAAGTGTCTCATTCAAAATGGTGACATATTCTGATTTCTTGATGTGTTCAGCCAAGTGTTCAACATGAGAAGTTTACAATCATGTATGACAAAGAAAAACTAAAATCTAAACAGAGCAGAGGCTGGAAGCAGGCAAATTTTAAGGATTATTTTCTGTTGATCAACTTATCGTTTACTCCACTAACCGTTTAGTTCTCACTCCATCAGACACATCACAATCACACAGGTCAGTCGTCGCTGTTTAAACTTAAATGCTGTTATACAATCCCACACATCCATGAACTTACACTGATGTAATTTCGGTCATCTCTCTGTTTCTGGAAGTCCACACTGTCAGTTTGCCAATCTCCATGGGTCCCATCAATCATCCACAATTCACCCAGTATCAGCTCTGTGCCACATCCTGAAAGAAATGGAACAAGTGGCAGACTCATTAAAAGCAGATCCACAGATATCAAGCTGAGTTACAGCCTACTGGAATCTGGAAAGATAACTTCATTCTAACCACACACTCTCAGATTTCTATTGGCTTTGACTCATGTGACCTGTATCTTTCTGCAGGTATCTCTCCATCCAGATCTTCAAGTTGAACTGTAGCCGGCTCTATGACCAACCCAATGTGTATTGTTGACATCTGCCTGTCATTCCTCTATGTACCGACTATGGGCGGGGTGGTTCTCCCTACGGCCCGAAATCGAACTGATAGGATAGTGATTCTCAACATCACATAAAAAAAGAATACATGAATGTTACAGCAGTTCATTATAATTTTCATTACTATAATTTTCTTATAACTTGTGAAATGTTAAAATCATATTGAGGTGGTAGCAAAAAGTGAAACTAAACAGTTGAGATTTTGTTTTACTTATCTTTTTAGTAATGTCATTTCTCATGTTGCAAATTGCTTTCCTGCCTGTACAACATCCATTGCTCGTCTGCCCGTCCTGGGTGAGGGATCCCTCCTCTGTTGCTCACTCTGAGGTTTCTTCCATTTTTTCCTGTTAAAGGTTTTTCTGGGAGTTTTTCCTTAGTCGATGTGAGGGTCAAAGGGCAGAGGATGTTGCTGATGTTATGTTAAGCCCTTTGAGACAAACTGCTTGTAAAAATGGGCTATGCAAATAAAGTTGACTTGACTTGACTTGACTTGACCTCACTTGAGACAGTTTATCAGACGTTGTACAGCTCCCTCTGGAGACGCAGCATGAGGACAACTGTCAGCCAGCCTATTTCATCATCACTCCGAGGCTCCTCCTCTCAGCTATTGTTCAGTTATTTTTCTGGGTTCTGTACCTGCTCTTCCCCATCATCTAGTGATTTTAAGAATATCTGAGCCACTTAACGTCTTTTGTCTCTCTCTCTGTTGTCACTGCAGTCTTGGCCACTTCACAGCTTTCCCTCAGTGAGTGTCAAACCCTCGTCCACAACTCCGGCTAATAAGGCCTGTCTGTCTCTCTAATCGTCAAAGAAAGCTCCTGTATTCATGTTAACTTGAGTCTGTCTTCCCTGATTTAACTTTTTTCACATATGCATCAGTATGCTCCAAGTACATTCAATGTATTCCCCTTTTAATTTTTTTCGCTCTGAATTCATGATAGTTCCACACAATGCGTTCGAACAGCTGATGTGAAAGGAAGTGAGGGTTTGCCACGAAAAATAGCCAGTTACATAAAACTCAGGTGTTTTACTTTGAATATTATGGCAACTCTTAATTGGAATATCATCCTAAGGACAAAACACATTTTGAAAGCAATGCTACCACATATCAAAGCAAGTTTGTCATATAACTGTTAATGACTAAACAAGATACATCAGTCTTCTTCAACACACAGATAAAATGGTGAAATCCTGTTTGTATCTGTGTTAGTGAACTGCTGGGCTCACCATCAGTGGCCCAGGTCTGGATCGCGACAGGGCACTCATCAGCAGCAAAGGGATAGTTGAACAGGTTGACCTCGCAGTTCACCTGTGCAGTTATGATCACATTGTGATGCAGCGTGCCGTTACTGTACACCAGCAGATCCCTGGAGCTGTGCGTCATGTCCGTTACTATTCTGCACAGGCGAGAGACACCAGGCACGTCAAGTGGATGTCAAGAAGTTCATTGCACTGAGTCTGCAGTTATGTTAGTGATAGTTAGAAGCTCTAATGCTAAAATTGACTGACGCATTTGTCACATGGAGCTCCGGAGTCCAGACTTTATTCACTGGCAGGACCACCTCATCATACTGGTAGACTGATGTGTTCCATGCCAACTCGAGGTCTGTCCATACCTGAGGTTTGAAATCAGGGTCAGTGCGACTGAGACATGCTCTTTGTTTCTTTTTGTTCATTTATGAATAGGCTGAAGCTTACAAGTGAGGCTTGCAGACGACTGTTCAGGCGGAGATTCTTTGTGTCCTGTTCAAAGTAAATAAAATAAATAACTGAGGCAAAATATTAACACGACCGGAATGCTGCTGACCCGATCACAATTCCTTCTCAACACATCTTCAGTAGGTTCGCATTTGCAGAGTTTGTAAATAATAAAAACTCCAACATAGATATTTAGTACATTTACTAAGACACTGCACTACAAATGAGTGGTTCTTTACTTTCAATTTTATGCAACGTTATGATTTTTATTCATATTATTACATTTGTTATAGTCGTATTTTGTCTTGTTGATTTTCCTCCTAAAAGTTACATACATTTACTGAAGCAAGGTTTTGATTTTGGTTGGATTTTAGGCTTTGCAAAACACGTATTTGGAGTATTCACATTATGGTGTTCGGATCTGATTGCTTCTTCCAACACTGATAACCACATAGAGAGTAACTGTAATTTTACAGTTCATTTCATCTTGTCAGGCTATGAGAGATCTAACCGGAGAAACAAAAAGGAACGCTTAGTTGCCTCCATTAAATAAAATGCATAATACTTACAACCGAGAGAGTTTGGTACTCGATGAACGGCACATGGATCATATGGGTGCAGTTTTCATACTGTGGCTGAGATACGTAACTTTTGTTGATCAGCATTTCAGCCAGACACCGACGATTTGTGCAGCTGGGCTCAGCATGTCCACATCCTAAAATCAGAGATGAATATGAACCAGAACTTTTAATATTTTTAGAAATAATTCTACCAGTGCACTACTTTCTTTTCAAAACATTTTGTGAGATAAAAGTTATACTTACCTACTGTCAGCAGACTCAGTAAGAAGACCGCTTTCCACAGACTGTGGGTGAGAAGTTTCAACATTTCTGACTGCATCACTGCAGGAATGAGATTTTTAGCTTCATATTTGACTAATAACTCCATATTGACTGACAGCTGCGTGCCATCCCTGGCTTTGCTCCTTTTGTCAGGCTTCAGCCTGACCGGACACTTAAATAGGCCCTTCTGTGACGTTTAACCACATATTCATCATTCATTCAAGCACTCTCCATGACAATATGACTGACCTACAATAGTGTGTGAGAACACCATTGCGTGATCGATTACACTGTATTTAGCGGGTCCCTCGGTGAGCCTGTGTAAACACTCACAACATAAATGTAATTACTCTCTCAGTACGTTTACCTGTCGGCAGTTTCAGGTAGCTCCAGCTGCTATTTGTCATTATAGCTTGCCATGCTACTCCACATTATAATGGGACTGTGGCTGTCATACAGGAGAGATGAGCTGAAGTGCTAATAATGCAGGCATGAGTTTACACGGAAGAGCGAGGGCGCTGGGTGCAGGACAAAGACTTGAGCCTGCTGTCATTAAAAACAAATTGTTTTTACAGCTGGGTGATGAGCTCATCTTTTGTCATGTGTACGTTTTGTATATTATTTGTATATTGCTAATTATGATCTTCATATGACTTAAGTTGCACTGTCACAACATTTATCACATTTATTTTTTATGTTTTTCATGTGTTAAAAGAAGCAGTGATGGGAGTGTTACTATAAAATATTGAACGAATGAGTTCCAGTGTCTTCAGTGCTCAAATTAAAAAAAAAAAACTGTTTTAATTAAATAAATCACTGAAAACAAAGAAATTTACCACATAGAGACAAGAAGAGAAAGCTCGTTGCCTGTGCTTATGTTACGCTTTGATGTTTAGAGTCTATTAAATATTTTTGAGGGGAATTTTTATTGAAAAGAAAAAATATAATCATGTTATGTACATGTGAATCCACTGTATTATATTTATCCCTTATATTTTACCGCTTTTAATAAAGTGAAACAGTTTTTTTCATAACCTTGACCTGTTCTGTATTAATAATTTGAGTGATGAAATACTTGCACATTTTTACAAACATCTGTGGCATTTTGAGTAAATACACTTTGCTAAACTGAGGTATGCAAAGATAATTTAAAAGGTGCCAATTTTTTTGCTTTGTTTTTTAGTTTTTCAAAAGATGTCAAAAGATGCACTAACCTGCTTTCTCTCTGGACTATTGGACCATTGAGAAACAGCTGCTTTATCTTGAATATTTTACATTTGTTTCATACCTTATTGGCCTGAATATTATCAGTCAGCGCTGAGGTTATCACCTTCTGGTCACAAATATGTCAGACGAACAACACCCTCCTCTGTCTCTAAAGCTGCTCACACTACCAACCTGCTGAGGACCCTCACCCTCCTTCTGCTCTCTTTGACCTCACTGACACCACTGGCACTGCATTCACTGGGAAAAACAGATTTATGGTCCTTATCCCATGTGCTTCAGGTTTTATAGGACACTTTGGAGGAAAGGAGAAATGAATAAAAAGTACTTTTGTAAATACTAGGTTGTTTTGTTTTATTTTTGTAGGAAAACATGGCAGCAGGTGACAAATACAAGAAACGGTGGAAAATAATGCAGTGTGGCTCTCAGGCATTCTGTGTTGCTTTCAAATGTTGTAGATGAGCTTTTCTCATTTGATTTTGTCCCTGCTGAGTCAACACACACGCAGGCAGGCACGATTCACTTCATTCTCTTTTGTAACCTCTTCAACCTCTTTGATTGTCTATCGGATAGACAGGATAGACTCTCAGTTCTTTCTCAGAATTCTCAGACCTCCTCCTCCTCGTTCTCCCTCTTTTCCCTTCTGGCTTCTCCATGGTTACCCGCTATATGCTGCCTGTTGGTCTTTTGGCAGATTGCAACCGTCATGTATTGTCACCACATTCCGGGAGGAAATGTTGTGCCACTGCTAGTGTCAAGCATCGTCACTTAAATCAATGCCTTTGCTTGTTGTCCACAGTCTTGTTTACATCCACCGTACCTACAGTAAACCAGTAAGGATTTTATTGGTTCCTGATTAATACAAACTATTACACTTTAAGATGCAGGTATTGTATTGTATTATGAAGTGTTACCAAAACCGCTACAAAAACTGTTTGTACACACAGTTTGTAGTGACATGTGGTGCAGGACACCTAAAAAAAGTAAATAACACTATTGGTTTGTGCCATCACATTTCACAGGTAAAGAAATAGAAAAGTTTTACTTTCTGTGTGTGTTTTCACTCATTCTTTAAATAGCTGCTGGCTGTGCGTGACAGACTTATGAACTGTTCTTTTTACAGGTTATCTCGAAGTGGAATGTCTCTTATCTCTGTCTTCACACATCATCTTTAAAAAAAAAAAAATACAGGATGAATCAGGAAGTTTTCTGAAGGGAGCAGGGGTTGTTTTGGTGCTGTTGACCTCCTTGTAGCTTTGGATACTCTGATGACAGCAATAAAAGTGGTGTAAAAGTCGCGCTGTCCTGGCCATTCAGCTGTGATCTCCCTTCGTTTATCAGAACCAAACTGAGAATAACTGGAACAAAGAAAATCCTTGTGCCAGTGACGTCTCAACACAATGGAGCAAAGGTTAACTTTCTGTCTAATGAATCATGGAAATCTGAAGGGAAATGACTCAAATATACATAGCTGCAAAATAACCAGTGATAAATAATCAATATTTGTCTGCTTTTATCATTTCTCTGAAGGCTACTGAAGTTAATCAATTTAGATTTCATCATCCATAAACAGTTATGAGGACATTAAGTGAAGCTCTGAAATATTCCATAGGTCATAAATACCTCAAGATTGACCAATAAGGTTTTAGAGGGAAGTGATTGATATCAGAACAAAATGGGACTTTGCCTCAGGACCAGGCCGGCCCACTGACACTCTGCAACCAGCTAAACTCAGAGGTTACTTCTACTGCGGCAACACATCGTTCTGATGAGCACATGTGACGCATGACGAGCACCTAATTTCTACTCTGCAAGTAAGTTGAATTCTGGCATACATTGTTTGTGTTTTTTCAAACAAGATCTGTGGGTATGTTGAAGATCTAAAGACTTAATTTTTTTTTTTTTAATTCAAAGAAAATTTGCTTTTGTGTTCCTGCAAAGAGTGATGTGTCAAAGATTTTACTTGACTGCTTGTAAGTAGCTGAAAGCTACTGTGAGATGAATAGACACAAACTAAACCTAAACAATAATACTTAAAGATATTAGCAGGGGAGGAAAAATAATACAATTGTAAATGAACTCAGTGGCAAACAGATTAGTAGGTAACTTGTAGGCGTTTTCCAATCCTGTTCATATTCTTTCCCCTGTGCTGTTTTATATTGATTTCATTTTGAATACAAGGAAATGTCAACATGTTTCAGCACATCGTCTGCATTGTTTGGAATTTAAAAAATCGGGACATGTAAGGAAAAATATGCAAGAAAACATAAGGTAATTTGTGAAACTTAATGTAGCATTCAGTGTGCTGTCACATATAACACACCCTGTGTACTCACATGGTCCTACAGAAAGATTAAAAGAACAAAAAAATAAATGTGGACAGCACATGAATAAAACAAACAAACACACAAATATGCACAGACAGAACAAAATTGGAAGCACCATACCTTAACAATATGTGCTTGTGTAAGTTTCCTTGCTGGTTCTGTGTGTCCAGTGTCATACATGCGCTGCAGGGTGGGCCAGACTACCTGACTGTCCTGTAACCCGTTCTGACCTTGTCCACGCACTCAGTGATTGCTGTGTAGAAATCAGGCTGCAGCTGTCTGCAATCTGTTTATGAGTCAAGGATTCACCAACTTACAAATGCATGTTGACTCTGTAACTCGCTGTGTTTCCAGCACCACTGGCTTTTTTTTTTTTTAGCCATTATTCAAACACAAAACTTGTGTAAGTAGAAGTTGGTTTGAGCTTTTATGTATTATTTTTATATATTTTCTTTCTAACAGTTTCGCTCCTAAAGGTCTCATGCATGACAACATATTTTTCCACTCACATGCCTGTTACTGTTTTCCTGCCAGCAGGAGTCCTTTCAAAATACAGTGAAATCTTATTTGGACTGACATTTATCTGATTGACAGGAACTCTGTGTTTTAAAGAGGGCACTAAAGCACAAACATGATAACTAAGATGGCTTACAGACAACTGTTTGGCAACACAACTGAGCCACATGAGGTGCAAAATTAGAGCTCATTCACCATAAACTGAGATAAGCATCAGCTATGTGCTCTCAGGTGACTCAAATAAGCAATAAAAACTTGTGATAAAAGTCTGACAGACTTGTTGCAATGAATTCTGATCAGCGAGTAAGTTTACTCAGCGTTAGGCACTCGGACATAGAAACTTGATAGCGTCCCTTTCATCAGTGACACCTCAAGCAGCTGTCGCTATCAGAAGACGATAAAAAAAAAAGTCCTGACTTTGTTGTTTTTCATGTGTTACTGAAAAGGAGGTGGCATGGTTAAAGTTTGACGTTCGGGGCAACATTTAGAGGTGAAAGTTGTTAGAGGTGGTTGGGGATAATAATTTACTCTCATGAGGACAAAGAGATTAATAACTGAGGTCGAGGTTTCGCTTAATTAGCCGAGACATATTTTCTTAGAACTTGTAAAGTAAATACACAGAAACACTTTTGTCAGTGTAATTTTGCCAGTACTTAAGGTAAAAATGTAAAGATCCTTTATGGATCATTTATCTGACTCTAACTCTAAAGTCTCTCTAAAGTCAGCGTCAGTCAAAAGACTGCAGACTGCTGACTGTACCCTGCTTGCTATTGTTCTGGGTCACATCTGGAAGGTAATGGACTTTGCCAAAACTCAAAACCAAACAGATAAGCCAAACTGATTAAAAAGAGGTTCTTCCCTGTGGGAAATAGATTTTCCTGACCCAAAGCCTTAGTTAATCTCGTCAGAGGGTGATGGCCAAATGTAGACATATCATCATGGGCTGAAATCAATAGTTGCACAAGGTCAAGATTAAAGGACTCTTGTCTTAGAGCATTCAGTGTTTGAAGGACAGAAATATAATGTGTCTCAGACATATGTCAACAAAAGCTTGAATGAGAAAGCAAAATTGATGTGGCTAAAAATAAAACTGCAGTAACTACTTGTAGAATGTTACAATTGTGAGACAAATCAGTCACCACCAATTTTTCAACAGCAAGCCACTGACCCGAGATCAGATTTAGCTGTGAGGAATTAATGTGCGTAAAAAGAAACATGTACAACAGCTGTACAATGTACAATTGGAAAAGCTTGTCAGCACTCACAGACAAAGAGTGCACTGACAGATCAGTGAAACAATGCAGTAAGATGCTAGATACATAAAAGAAAGCGGACAAAAATACAATAATGACCAAAGTAAATCACTACTTCTTACAAACCAGGCCTGCCAGGGTCGTCCTGGGCTGTGTTATCACATAAGCAACTTGTACAAAATCAACATATTAAAACATTAAAACTGATGTTTATGTGTGATGAAATCTGTCTTTATAGTTTCCATAACAATTTATGATTCTTATCCAGGGTGATCATAACTGTTATTTAAGCTCAGATACTTCAAATGAATATCAAAGCTTTTACTCTTAGTAATCCGGCTTCCTCCCACAATACCAAAAACATGCACATTAGGTTAATTGGTTACTCTAAATTGTCTCTAGGTGTGAGTGTGAGAGTGTGTGGTTGTTTGTCTTTGTGTGTTGGCCCTGCGATTGACTGGCGACCAGTCCAGGGTGAACCCCGCCTCTCGCCCGTAATCAGCTGGGATAAGCTCCAGCTCCCCCGCGACCCTGACGGATAAGCGATATAGAAAATGGATGGATGGATGATTTGGGCAGCATCCAGTCTGTAATCAAACCGGTAAATAATCAACCGGTAAGAAAGTTGTGCTCTTGCAGTATGTTTTTCACACCCAGACACGGTCACTATGAAAGTCATTTGCTGCTGATAGCCTGAGGCTCTGAGTGACCAAGGCTACTCACTCAAACATGAAGGGTTCAGCTTGACAAACAACTCCGAGAGCCTTTTACAATTGAGTCACATGTAATGAGGAAAATGCTGTCCCTCCTACCTCCTGTGTCCACTTTCTCAACTTTAACTTGAAACTCACCCCATAACGTGCATTTTCCATCTCACCTCTGTCTTTCTACAGGACACCGAAAGGCAGCATTGGTCATAATGAGCACAGAAAGGGGTGAGCAGGTCATCATCGATACCCACCACACCACAATCCACACACTGGGCAGGCAAAATGAGTCGAAGCAGCTGCGATATATGCAGAAAGATGGCAGGTTCTCTGTGGATTTTCAGAAGGCTCCTGGAGACTGGAGTCCATACCTGATGGACATCTTCACCACTCTTGTGGAGATCCGCTGGAGGGTGATGTTACTCATCTTTTCCCTCTCTTATATCCTCTCCTGGCTGTTTTTTGGCCTCTGTTATTGGCTCATTGCACATGTACACGGAGATGTGGACAATCCAGACGATGAACTCTGTGTGGCAAATGTGCGTGGCTTTACTGGAGCCTTTATGTTCTCAATGGAAACCCAGGCAACTATTGGCTATGGCTTCAGGGGGATGACTGAGAACTGTATGGTGGCCATCGTGGTGGTGACAGTTCAAGATATATTCAGCTGCCTCCTTGACACTATTGTCATTGGCATTGTTATCACTAAAATGGCATCCGCTCGCAAGAGAGCCCAGACGGTGGGTTTTAGCAAATGTGCAGTGGTCAGCCTGCGTGATCGGGCTCTGTGTCTGTCATGGCGACTTGGGGACTTAAGAGGTAACCACATCCTGGAGGGTGTTGTTGGGGCCATGTTAGTCTGCTATAAGAAACAGCCACAGGGGTCAATTGTGATGTCATACCAGGACCTGGACATCCAGAATCGTGACATTGTCCTTGCCACACCAGTCACCATTGTTCACAAACTTGAGCCTGGTAGTCCCCTCTACACTCTGGGCCCCTTAGACCTGCTGGAGGACCAGTTTGAGCTGGTGGTGTCATTCACCTACACCGGTGACTCTACGGGTATGCTCCACCAGACGCGAACCTCCTACAGACCAGCAGATATCCACTGGGGCCAGCGCTTCCAGGAAATGCTGAAAGTGGGCAAGAAGCGCTACAAGGCAGACTATGCCCTGTTCAACGAGACCACGTGGGTGCCGGTGCCCATGCTCAGTGCGGAGCAGTTGGACAGGGAGAGGCGTCCTGCAGAGGGCAGACAGTCCAACAGTCCAATTTGTCCATCAGTCAAGAGAAACGGACACACCTGCCTGATGAATCCAGATGTCATTGAAGAAGTGATGCAACAAACCTGTTTGTAGCTTAAACAACCAGAAAAGATATGTACATATTAATATAGGGTGCACTTATCCCATGATGCTATGTTTAAGGAATGTAATAGCGTGATAAGATGTTGTCTTGTAAATGTAAATATATTTATATGTGATTTTATATACATAGTTTTTTATGCTGTAGATGAATAAAATCCACAAATGTAAGTCAAATTAAAGGCGTGTTGTTCTTGTGAAACAGCAGCAATAATAACAACAACTTGATGTGACGGCAGTGCCATTAAGTACTTATCTGTGAGTTTATCACCCCTTGTAGCTCTACACCGCCACCTGGTGTTCACCGAGTACACTCACGTCACTCCAGTAGTAGTGATTACTTTGGAAAGTCACAGATCAGACCAAGTCTCCTTCACATTAGCCAGTACATTTGACTGATTTTTAGAGAGAAGACAACACTTGGTCTTTTCTTGAATTAATCAAAGTGTTTTAACTAATTTTAGCTTAAAAATCAAATGAAATTTTGTAGCGACTCTGGATATGCTTTGCACTCAAACTCTTTCCGGTATAAACGTCAGATCTTCGGCGTCCTTTTCAGAAAACGAAGGAGGTTGGTTTAACTCCTGCAAGACAGATAACATAAACCTCCATGTGGGCTCAGATCAGCGAACTGGCGCTGGAGCTTCCGATTGGCCGCCGCTGCTGCGGGGGGCGGGGAGAGACACACGTGTTTTTAAAGTGAGTCTTTGCAACGAGAAACATCTTCTTCGGTAGTGCTGGGGAGGGTTATGGCTGAATTTGCAGCGCCAGATGGGAAACTAAGTGAACACAGTAAAAGAGCAGCAAGAAGAAAAGAGGGCGAAGCGTGCATATCTGGCGCCTATGGGACTGGACTTATTACAGCGGGAGACGGGACCGATTTGCGCTGCAAGGACCAACAGGTTGGTGTGATAAGCGACAAAGAGGTGACTCTAATTATGGGAGTGATGTGCAGTGGGGAATACGGTCGGCTGTGGCTAAATGATTTCTAGCTTAATTAAAAGCTTAATGCTAAAACTGATGTTCTGTGATAAGAAATGAATTTCATTTCTGAGAAAAGTTGTTTCATGTGTTACAATGTAACTTTAAATATCACGATTCTTCTTCTTCTTCTTCTTCTTCTTCTTATCATCATCATCATCATCATTATTGATGTTATTAGTAGCAGTTATAGTAGTAGTAGTAGTAGTATTTTTTCATGCATCTGCCTGATATTGCAGGATGTAGACTGGATGATCTGGACTGGCCCTGTCCTTGATTTGAACTAAGCTCTATAGCCAATGATGTCTGCGCATGAGCTAAATTATGTAGTACCACATTGACCCCGAACAGTTAAAAATAAAATGACTACATGAAATTAATACAAACATGTGAAATTGCGACGAGAATATAAAAACGGCTTCTACAGTATAATAACAAGTGTTATAAAGGCTTGTAACAAAAGATACCAGCTGCTGAATGATTGGCCATAGTTATTGATTTGTGTAATGATAAATAGAGCAGCTTTATGTAACCAGTTTCCATCTGCCTCAGCAGTTGGCTCTAATTAAGACCACATGCAAAACAAACAATCACAGGTTGTGCAGCCCCTGGAAGCCTTGGTCTGTCACCATGTACCAAGCTGTGGTAATAAGTGATGCGACATAGTGAGCAGATGAAAACTCCCACACAGAGAATTCAGTAAACTGTTTCAGAGGACACCTCACTTTGTCATGTGCTCAATCTGATTGTCACCACAAAAGTTAGAGGTCTGATTTGCTCTGCGGTCTCCCATGTTAAAAACGTACTCTGTGATAAGTGTATTACGTCCTCTCAGCCGTCCTCCTCTCTCCAGTTGTGGCGTCTAAACTAGGCCTCTGTGCAGCCAAATTGCTTGGTTAAACAAATGAATGACTGAATTGTCAGCATGCGCATGAGGTGAAGTGCATATTGTATTTGTAATAAGAAAGCTGACATGGTCTGACTTTCCTGTGGCAAGTCTTCCTGGCTAAGAATGTGTGAACAATAAAAATGTAGCACTTAAAAAAATGGCTGCAATGTTTTCGGTATCGTATATAGAATCACTAATATCCAATAAACAAAATTCTTTGGCAAGCCTTGAGCTGTGAATGAATGGAGCCCCATATTCTTAATAGTGTCCGTGACAGGTTGCTATTTCTAGTTGACCCAGCAGTGACATCATTAGTTGAGAAAAACAAAGATGATGCACAGGGATTTAGGACCACGTCCTGGACATCTCATCCCACATGACTGTTGATCACTTTGAGAGCAGTTTAAATACACACAAAGTGCGAAGATGGAATATAAATGACCGTTGTCTACACACACTTTTTTGATCTTTTTGATTTTTGACATCTGCCCTGTGTTTTTTTTTTTGTTTTTTTTTTTTTTTTCAAAACTAAGTCATAGACAGATTATTCTGAATATCTGCTGAAAATCATCGCCAGATTCTATGTTATACTTTGTGAATCTCTTTTTTGGATTTGTTTTGCTTTGACACAATAGTGACCCTCAGATAACAGCCAGAAGTGGAGGTCGGGTGTTATTTTGGCACTAGCTGAGCTTGTCTGGCTGACCATCGCCCATTGTAGCCTGTGGTGTTGCATTTTAATGGACCTTTCAGGCCACACACACCAAGTCAATAGCCTTTCTAATTTAGCTGTCCGTGTTGTTCTATCACATATGACGCAAGGTTACTGTTGCCTTCAGAGAAAGAGACTCATCCTCTCTGAAAGGCTGCGAGGTTCATTAAATCTTTGACATGATGTAGCGGTGCAAACTGCAGTTGAGAATTAGTTTTGGCTGAGCATATGCACACGTGTTATTGAACCTGTGCGCTCAGTAACTGACAGAAAATAGCATGAAATGTAATAATTACTGTTAGTAAATGCATTCCACATGTTTCAGATTTATGCACTGCTTTCTCACTTACATCTGTGCAGGGTTTAGAGAAACATCTGCACAGAGCTACTACTTGTATTTGTTCCAGCGGCTCACTGGATTCACTCGAACTTGATCTGTAATTTGACTCAGTTCCCCATAGACTGACGTGCTTAATTAATTCTTACATTTGGCAAGATTCTTTCTTCCTCGCTTCATCAGCCAAGTCCTACTACTGATAATGCACACATAATGCATTCCCTGTGCTTCCTGACTGCACTGCATGCGCTGTTTGTATACTGTCTCTGTATGCAGTGAGGGTACAAATATATTATTTAGACAGCAGGTAACCACACACCCCCACACACACTGATCTTTACTCTGGTTCCTGTCAATTACTTTAAAACTGTTATTCTCTCTGTCTGTAATTTCCACAGCCCACTTCGCTGATGAGGTCCAAAGCAGCTGTCAGAGAGGAGTGACTTGCCCTAAACAAAGGTGCACAGCACATTTGCAGAAGCACAGGCCTGGTCACCCCTGTCCCCCGCAGGATCTAGTCCTGCTGTCCACATTTTCTGCTTGACTTTGTCCCTGGGATCATTCAAAACTGTTTCTCCAACGCTTCTACCAAAAACTTAGACTGTTTTCCAAAGCAGAATCGGCCCAGCCCTCCCAGGCGGAAGTAATGGGGAGTGTGCGAAGCCACCGTTACAGCATTGTGTCCTCGGAGGAAGACGGCATGAAGCTGGCCAATATTGCCGTCCCGAATGGCTACGGAAACGGCAATGTGAACAAGGTGCACACAGAGCAGCAACATCAGAGCCGCTTCGTCAGGAAGGATGGCCACTGCAATGTGCAGTTTATCAATATGAGCGAGAAAGGCCAGCGGTACTTGGCAGATATCTTCACCACCTGTGTGGACATCCGCTGGCGCTGGATGTTGCTCGTATTCTGTCTTTCTTTCCTGCTGTCATGGTTGTTTTTTGGCTTAGTCTTTTGGTTAGTGGCCCTCTCATACGGGGACTTAGAGAACGAGACTCAGATGTGTGTTTCCAATGTGGACAGCTTCACTGCTGCCTTCTTGTTCTCAGTGGAGACCCAAACCACTATTGGCTATGGTTATCGCTATGTGACCGAGGACTGCCCCATTGCCGTTTTTATGGTTGTTTTCCAAAGCATTGTGGGCTGCATCATTGATGCTTTCATCATCGGTGCCGTCATGGCAAAGATGGCCAAGCCCAAAAAGAGGAATGAGACCCTGGTGTTCAGCCATTACGCTACAGTGGCCATGAGGGACGGTAAACTTTGCCTAATGTGGCGTGTGGGAAACCTGAGGAAGAGTCACCTGGTGGAGGCCCACGTCAGGGCCCAGCTTCTCAAGTCTCGCACTACTGCTGAGGGCGAGTTCATACCCCTGGATCAGGTAGACATTGATGTAGGCTTCGATAGTGGCATCGACAGAATCTTCCTGGTGTCTCCAATCACTATTGTGCATGAGATTGATGAGGACAGTCCATTCTATGAGATGAGCAAACAGGATTTGCAGACGTCAGAATTTGAGATCGTAGTGATTCTGGAGGGCATGGTCGAGGCTACAGCCATGACCACTCAGTGTCGGAGCTCCTACGTGGCCAGCGAGATCCTCTGGGGCCACCGCTTCGAGCCGGTGCTCTTTGAGGAAAAGAACTACTACAAAGTGGACTACTCTCGCTTTGACAACACATACGAGGTGCCCAGCACGCCCGTCTGTAGTGCCAGAGAACTAGCCGAGAAGAAGTCTAACGCCTCCAGCTCAAGGAACTCCTTTTGTTACGAGAACGAGGTGGCTCTCGAAAAAGTGGAGATGGAGGAGGAGTTTGAGGAAGAGGAAAACAGGGAGATGAGGGGTGTTGATGTCGGTGCACTTGAGGACACAAACGAAGGTGTGGTGTCAGACTCTGAATGCAACCTGGACTCTTTGCCTTTAGAATCAAGGCCTTTGACAGCAGAATCAGAAATATGACCACAGAAAGAAGGAAGGGTTAAATACTACCACAGGGTATGTTACAACTTGCTTGAAATTGGTCCTGATTGCTGTTGTTTGTAATGCATGACAGTTTGTGAAAGACTGATTAGAGTATGAAGTTCTCTATGCAGAAGCTCACGCACAAGACACTATAGAAATTCACACGTTACATTATTTATGGTGATAAAATGGCTTAGACGTCCCTCCTTAAATTATTTTGTTAGAATTCGGTTCAGAGAATTTTGTCAAAAAATGCAATTTCTAAGTTATTCAAGCACATATTCCCAGCTTGAACATTTTGCATTTAGCATCCTGGGTATAATACATCTGTGGCCTGAAACCTGAAACTTTGAAATTTGTTTAAAAATGCCAAGCTAAATTTATATATTTTTAGTCATTTTAAGTTTAAAAGTCTTCAAGTTTGAAATGCTACTAAAACCACTTTAAACCTGTTAAACCGCCTGCACAAAGGCTATTGTTTGTTAATGAGCTGGTCTCTTAGCAAAGTATATTTATATTCTTCTTCATTGTGGTTGGCTTGATGTTGCTCTTGTGGTGTGAGGCACAATGTCTTGCACAGGTATACTATGTTTTTATCATCTTATCTAATTATAGCATCTTTTGCAGTGTGCAAAACTGCAAAAACGGAGCACCCTCTACAAATGATGTTACAGGAAGAAATATTCAGAGGGGATTCACTGTGCAGTATACTGCCGCTCCTTGTAGATCTTCGTGTTCTAATATGCAATACTGGTCAGTGGTAGAACATGACAAGAAGCTCAGCCCTGAGCCAAGGTGATGAATGTTGATGATAAGTGCTGCTAAGTGACATATTGTATGTTTAGAGAAAATCTAGGAGCCAAAATGTATTATTTATCTATTAAAGTATCCATTTTGAAGATTGCAGATGCAGCCTATTTCTAGACTTAGACAAGCATGATTTGTCAGTGTGTTTTCCAAAGCTTTAGTGGACCCCCCCCCACCCACACCCCCCACCCCCATAACAGCAGAAACTGTTTCATTACCCAAAGCCAAATGTGTAAATATATAAGCAACAACCGTGACTTATCTGTTAGTTGTTGTTGACCTTAAACCTGAATTTTCCTCATCTAACAGCAGTGGGTTGTTGAATCATTGAGTTATTTGATATTAACATCAGTGTTCTTGGCATGGCAGACGTGCATTATTTGGACACATCTCATAGTTAACCCTAACACCTCACCACTGCGGGTCTCGTGAAGTAATTTGTCATTTCTGAATGGACCCTCGCTTTGATTAACGTTTTAGTCACAATCACAAATCCTATATGGATGTAGCACACTCAACTCCAGTCTTACACAAGATTGAGCTTTAATGTTTTGTAACTTCTACTACTGCTGGGTGTTATGTCACACATTAATGCCTGGATACAATCAGTGGAATCCAGAACACTGTACTGCTTCTCTGGTAAGGAAATCTATGAAGACATTTGGTCTGCTCTCACATTGACTCTCCTGTCTTAGGTCTTTATTTTTCTACCAAGGTCTTCCCATCTTCCTGCACAAACCAGAGACTGTACAGATTTTTTTTTTAATCTTTTGTAAAATATAAGGCAAATACTGTACATTGATATTGCAGTTGCTGAAAAGTCTTTATGTCCTTTTTTTCAATAAAAGTGTAAAAAATAATTATTATGAAGTTGATGCATTCATTGTAAACAGCAAATCACTTTTGGTGCTTGTGAGATCTTTGAGCTGATTAACAGTTATTACTTATTCCTCTATGGTTGAAGTGGTTGAAAAATTTCCAAGCATTTGCACTTTGACCCAAAATGTATGACATTCGCTGTCATCAGCTGTGGGTACACATGCTGCTCCTCTAATTTGGAGCTGTGGCCCAAATTTCAGGCTGCTAGCTGATGGAGCCCACACCATCATTTGCTATAATTCACCATAGTGACTCATTCCGGTTCTGTGAAGTCCACGGAGACGGCTCGCTATATCAGTCAGCTCTGCTGGAAGTCATTTTCAGTGACAGCGATGGAAAGAACACCTCATTGGTTTTACGCAATCTATTTCAATAAACTGTGGAAAATAATTGTATTCTGCACTTGTCTTAAGAGAGGGTGTTAATGTGTAAAAATAGCAGGAGGATATACTTAAATGTTTGTATTTCTCAAAGTATTATCACTGTTAAATCCTCTTTTCACTTTTTTTAGATTGAGCTACTGTAAAAATGATAAATGTGTTTACGTCAATCTAGCTACAAAACCACACGAATGCAGATTACATAACACACCAGTACTCCAGTGAGGATCCCACCAGCTCCCCTAATCTAGCATAAACATGCATAAAACACTATTAAGCAATAGCTGTGATCAATATGCTTGTATCAGAGATGAACGTGGGTTTGCAGTATGACACATCTGTGGGCAAATTGAGTTCCATCTGCCAGCAGGAGACACAGTCGAGGCACCTATCGATCGGATGCGTCCGCAGGAAGGCAGTGAGCCGATGTGATTTGGCTCTACATATAGGAAGTGGGTGCTGCCCGGGGGCTTTTTCCACATTAGCCAATGAAACTCCCACAAAGCTCCAGCTTAGAGTGAAATTGTGGACTGTCTTTTTCTTTTTAGAAACAAAATTTCAGTTCATTCTCACTAGTGAGTCCCAGTTTGCCTGAATTGTAAAAGCTGAGAAAGTTTTACTACGTTTAGATGGCTCTGAGTCCTGCAGGGTGGTTTGTTATATGAAACATTCAGAACTTTTAGTTTCAGCTTCCTTTTGAAAAATTCTAAACTCTAAACTCCTGAAACCTCTCAGATGACATTTGATCAAACAACATGGTGGCTGTTCAGTCCGTCCTGGGAGCATTGTTGCAAGGAAATCGACAGCCATCGCTCGCCAGAGAGCTCCTGTCAATGACGCTGATGACGTCTCTCTGGCGGATTCCCCTGAACTGGCTTATTAACATCAGGCACATCAGCTTGACCTTCAGGTTAGATGGGTGAATATAAACAAAAACACTTCACCAGCAGAGTAAAGCCATACCTGACACACAGTGTTTGATTCATCTGGTTTACGTGAAAGTAACAGCTTTTGGATGGAAAAGTACTCATAGGCGAGCAGACATATTCCATGCTCCAGACCTCAGCATGAACTGATGAAACATTAAGACATGATCAGTGGAAATGTAGCATTTGTCCTCTGGTTATCCCCTAGAGACGCCGCTGCTTTGTCTCAGTGACTGTCAGTTTATACACATAATTTTAGAGAGTGTTAAAATCACAGGCATTTTTATCACTCAGGAGGAAGTGTCTGGACAAAGTCTTTCCTGAACATATTTAAAAAGGGTATTAAATGAGAAAAAAATATCTGACTCTGAGCTTATGTGGGGCATATCCACAGCCTGCAACTTTATAAATAGCTGTAACAGTCCGTGGCCTAAATTCACGCCTTGTGTGTGCTGCTGAGGTTATCAGAGTCACTGACATTAATGCTGGTTAAAAAGATAAAGTTTATTTTAGTTTCTTCTTAATTATGAAGAAGAAACATGGCCATACAATTCAAAAGAGCATGTGACAGATATCTCTGTTATGGAAGTGCTCAGCCAGGAGATGTCGAGTAGAAGTAAGTCGAAGGAAGCTGGATTTGTTCCTGCCAATTTTGGGAAAAATGAAGAAAGTGTTTCGTGATGACGGTGCTCCTTCTGCAGTGCCAAACAAGAAAAGCAGTAATCGATCAGTGAGCGACTGAACCGAAGTACACGCAGCTTTATCCCATCATCACAGACATTGTTTCCAGCCATCTGACAGATGTGACGTCTCTGTTAAACTCAGCTACTCCATTTTGTGTCACTTCCGAGAAAGCAGTGTGATAATGTTGACAGTAAAGTAAAGCTGTAGTATAGCAGTGACGTTCACAAATTGTAACCATTCAGTCAAAATGACTTATTGCCTCAGCAAGTCTGGAAGTGGGACAGAAGCTGCAGAAGGCAAACTTTTCTCAGAGAATGAAAGCCAATACAAGTCTGAGCTTTGACCGTAGCTTTAACAAGCACATAACTCACACAGCGTGTTCTCTTCACGGCGAGGCCGTAATTAACAGCCTGTTGAAGCCTGTGATCTAGTCAGGTGAGGCTGAATGCTGCAATAACAACTTTTAATGCAATTATAAGTTCACCTCATTGCAAAGGGATCACATTAGTTTATATATCAGATCATATAATTGCGATGACATCGCAATAAGACAAGGTGCCTGGTGGGTCTGACTGTGCAGTAGAGATCTGCTGTCTCACGCAGGCAGTTTGTCAGTCGGCGACGGCAGCGGTTTGAATGATGAGGACTCACAGAGGCTGCAAAAATATTCACCCTCAAGCTGCAACTTTGGGAGTGATCATGTTGCCTTCATTCCTGTGCAACATGTCACTGTTGTGTGCCAATGTTCTCCAAGTAGTGCTGGTGGCAGCACTTATGGATGCAAGAACACAAAGATGTTGCATACCGTAGTTAAGGTGGTCAATGTATATTTCCATACCTAACATGCATTTTGATGAGTTTTTACAAGTAAATTTTGCAAAACAAAAAACAAAAAAAAACAAAAACAAGTGTGTCAGTAGAAAAAGCCAGTTCAAATGAACAGATGTGGCCTGATTTGAGACATTGAGACATTAGAATACACTAAATACACTAGACCTATAAAGGTTTACAGGACTGGAGGCTCAGATAACAGATGAATGTGTTTCACCAAACAGCCAACAGCTGACCCACTTGCCAGAACCTTCTGCTGTTGAGTGCATGTGTGTGTGAAGGGGATTCCTGTCTAGTGACAGTGAAACCCCTTTCGTGATCGACCTCTTCTCATAATACTGGGTTATTCTCACGCGTTTTACTCATACTTCACTCATGTGCAGTTTTAAATTTTGCAGTTTATAGTAACGTTTGACCACCGAATGTTTGATAGTGACATTAATGTTTTGTCTCAGATCTGATGTCAGTCAGATCTCTCTCTCTCTTACATGTAATTATAATTTCAATCATTTTTGAACTATAATAACTTTGTTCATGCACACTCTCACACACACACACCTGCTGACACTCATTCTGGCTCTATCATGAACAGCTGAGTGTCTCATGACACTCAGGGGAGGAATAGGAGAATCCAGCAGGTACAATATGTTGGAAGGGATACAGGATTTTTCCATTCCCCAAGCCTGCTGAAAGACAATATGTATATTTATTCACAGTGGGTGTGTCTGGTGACACAAGCAGAAACAAAAAGGCAACATGTCGAAGCTTACAGCTCAATCATTGTGTTTTTGTGATAAGTTATTGCTTCACTTCATGTCTTGGCTTTTCTTTCTCATGCAAATTATCTGCGTTCGTGTCATTGTCTGAGATCACGTAGTCTGCACTTTGTAGTCAGAGCAGAGAACATTTACTGTCTCGTATCTCTGTCAGTAAGTGCTTGTCTGTTCGTGTTTCTGACCTTTATCCTTCTGGCTCAGACTCCTCTGACCTTGACAAATACATGGAGGGCCAGGGAACAAAAGTGATACCTACTTTATGCTCATTGCTGGCCCTTGACCAGTGGCACCTCATACTGAGAGGACTTGGCTCTGTGTGGAGTGGCTCTTTGTTGCCTATAATGGAGGTACATCAGTGAATGAGCCACATCAGTGAACACGTAGCCCCTGTGGCCTCCTTTAATAATGCCTGCCTCCACTGTTGGACTCAGGAGGGTGGCAAGGGACTCTAGAGAATGCCCTAGGGAAGATTTTTTTGTGGAGTCCTCCTTTCTTTTCCTGGAGCCAACAACTATGAAATAAAATTATGGAGTATATCAGGTGGATCTGAGTAAAAATACAGTAAAAATAGCAAGTGATGACAATGATATTCAACCGTTGTGGGCCCATATCCCTTAGACAGGGTCTGGGCCAGAGTCTGCCCCTGTCTGCTTCCATCAGTGCAATCCCTGCTGGCAATTTGGATCCTGCTGCAGAAAACAGCTAAAGCTCTTGAAGGTGTTGAAAGTGATCACACACTTCCATTTTTTTTTAAAAAATTTGTCTGCGTTGTTCTGTTTGTGGTCATCCTGCAGGGTCTTGGCCAAGTTGCACTTCACGATAACAAACTCTTGAACTCATTGTTGCTGCGTCAACGAAGCCTGAAAAGTAACAATGAAATAAAATAGGAACCTGAAAAAAGCATTTGCGATTTCAAGAATGGAGAATTTAAAGGACAGGGGACACTTGAGAGGGGGTTGTTTATGAGGGCAGCTGAGGATAGCTGGATACCTCTGAACTGTGTCCAGCCCTTCAGTGATAAAGGTTACCACCAAAATGGTCTTGCCAGCCAGCTACTATGTTCATACACTGAGGACCACCAACTGCCACAAGTGCTTTGACTATTTATGGAAACTAATATCTGCCAAATAGCCATATGTTAGCTGTAACATAATCCGAGAATATTTCCTCAGTTATCATCAATATTACCATCTTTAAAAGCTAAATACAAGTTCAAGTTGAGTATACATGCTCCTCTCCAGGAAGACCATGCTTCACATTCACACAGTTAATCGTGTGATTATTAGCAGGTGAAAAGAGAGGTAGCCAATTTCTCCTCTTATCCACATATTCCCAGCATTCCCTGAGGGATCCACTTTGACCACAAGTCTGTTTCTGTAATCTGCTCAAAGAGCCAAACTGCTCACTCAACATTACAAACCTGTTTTTGTGAATGGGGCTGACATCTTTCCACTGAATGTGTGGTACATCAGCCCCTCAGGGCAAAGCAGCTTCTGTACCTAAAAGAGCCAAGAAAGGCCTACAGCCAGGGTTACTATAACGATATCTGGGCAACCAGCAACATCATCTCTACTGTGGATCCCTCTAGAGGATAAAGAGAGGCAGAGAGAGGAAGAAACTTAGAATCAAACTCTTGTTGTTTGTTTAGTGTCCAAAGATAGATGGTGATGTGACTGTATGACATGTTTGATTATTTTTAGGGCCCACAATGAAATGCACAACCTTCACAACTCTGCTACATGATGTCTGCTTCGTATCTGTGACAGTGACTGCTTTTACTCTGTTTACGCGATAGTTCATGCATAATATAAGATATAAATGTTGTTTTATGTATCAAGTTATAAGCTAATTTCCAATTTTTAACAGAGATCCAGAAAGACCTTTTTAAAAAAATGGAAGGTGCAAACAGCCTTCCCTTGAAAATAAAAAGTGCTAAATTTAGTATTTTTGGAGCATGGCCCATACAAGAGTCCAAGAATTGGGATATCTTTGATTTAGACTACTCCTAGTTTGTTTGTTTGTTGTTTGTTTTCTTAGCCATGCTAATTATCCGAGGATATTGATGCTGAGCTTTCCTTCAGCTGACCAGACCATCCACTTCGGTCCACACTGAAATATCCCAACAATTATTTGATTTGGTTGAATGGGTTATAATAA
This sequence comes from Scatophagus argus, assembly GCF_020382885.2. Lineage (NCBI taxonomy): Eukaryota > Metazoa > Chordata > Actinopteri > Scatophagidae > Scatophagus > Scatophagus argus. The sequence continues at coordinate 14,260,658 of NC_058508.1, forward strand.
CTTTGGTGATCCCTTAACTTTTCATCAAACACTTTAATTTATGACTTAATACCTGCAAAACTATTCCCTTTAGACATTCCCATTAGCCTAACCGTTTAGTGCTGCTTAGCAAACATTAGCATGCTAATTCTTTAAACTAAGATGACGAGCATGGTTAAGGGTATGGCAAAGGTTACTGCTATAAAACTCATATATAACTTGATCTTTATTCATGGTCTTCAGCGTCAATTTATGCACACACGTCCTTGATGCATTAATTTGTTTAATTTTTCATTAATATGCTCATTATTTATTTATCGCTACGCTTGCCCATGTATATTGTTACCCCAGAGAAAATGTTGTCCTGACCTTGCAAGCTGCATTTGCATTTTAGAGTCTCCCACGGTCACCTGTTAACGTCAGGTAGAAATGGTGTCAGAGATACAGATCCCTCTACCAGAGCCAGGATAGCTGTCTCATACTGTATCTGTTAATCATGGGAGAGAGGAAGTTAGTTACAGCAACACACACACACACACACACACTCACACAGAGAATCGGAGCACAAGGTAAAGTGAATGCGATCATCCTCTTCCCCACTTTAGATTTAATTCACACAGAACAAGATTAGAGGATCCAATCAGTGGTGACACTGAGCTGGGTGCTCAGCGGAATGGGACACCAGGGAGGCCTAATCAGCCCCACTGCTCTGCTCTGCTGCTGCAAGCCATTCAAATCCCCTCCAGACGAAGCAGATGGTTGATATCATATTCTCCCTTTTCTAGGTGAGATTATCTCCTCAGCTTCAGACCTCACGGGTGGGTTTTTTACTGCAACTGTGGCCATTCTGCTAACCAGTTGCGGGATGCTGATGCTGAGTTTCCCAGCTGAGTTACCCAAAATGTAACAGCTGGGTTGGGGCTCCTTATGTCCTCAGTTTGGCACAGTGAACATCTCAAACTCTGTGCTGTATGACCTTCAAAACACAATAAAAGGGAAGCATACAATAATGAGAATGTTTCATTAAAAAAAAAATGCAATTTTGACCATAAAATTGCCACCTAAATTGTTGAATATGCGTCTTTTTTCCCTTTAATGACATTTTAACTGTTAATAAGCAAACAGCCACTCGATTCTAAAAATAACGAGTGCTTTCTTAATTCTGCTCAGAATGCAATTTCTCCCTACAAGAAGATTATTCCTTACGTCACACCACAATTTTCTTTTCTGTCCTGCCTGTCCTGAGATTACAGAGGTGGCTTACGCTTGGTTTAAGCAGGTCTGTCATAAGGAAAACAATGTGGCAGGAACTCTGCAGGAGATGACATGTGACTTCTGATTAGACACTCCTCAGAGAGAGAGAGAGAGAGAGAGAGAGAGAGAGGGAAGGGCAAAGGTTGATATGATGGGTAATTTTCCCCTATAGGCAGTGACTGAAATCAAACACACACACATTATTATTATCAGCCTTATCAGCTTAAAGGCAATTTGACAGCTCCCTAATACACAGCTAAATCTGTGCCTAAAATAGCAACTGTTGTAAAAAAATAAACAAAATAATAATAATATACAACACTGACACTTCTGGAACAGCAAAGACACATAGTATCCCACGTGGCATGGTGCCAAAGAGGACTGCTTCTCAAATGTGGTCTAATTAATGCAATGTGCAAGTACGACAAGTGTAATGGAAGCCATCTCTACTCAAGTGGAGCACTGAGTACAGGGCTAGTTTTCCATGTCCACCGAGAGAAACAGGTAACAGGAGAGGAGCGGCAAACCACTTATGGACGTCTTTGCCCCGCAGAGAGAGAGCTCAGCGTTACACCTGTGGGCTCAGGTAATCAATGTTGTGTTCTGATCTCTCGACTTTCCTCGTGACTTACAGCGCCAGATAAGCAGCACAAAGACGTGCTGATTAAAAGTCAAGCTGCTGATATCAAGACGGGGCGAATTACACAAGTGGCGGTGGAATAACGGAAACGTCAGGACTGAATGGATGCAATGCTCTGCACTGTTTCGCCAACTTGAAAGATTACTTTAAAAAGCAGACACAGCACATGCAACATCATCTTTCCGAGAAGCCAGGATTATTTGTCATTTAAATATTGGCAGACTTGGAAATAATCAGGACAAAAGTCAAATGTTATGCCAAGTCTATTTCAGGAACAATCCTCATCCCATTCATGAGAGATGATTACTTTCCATTGCTAATATAAAAAAAAAAAATGAACGGGATATATGAAAATATGGACACTAATCACTCCCCAGTGGATCTTGTAAGGCCTTGGGAGCAGGATCAGCTTGCTGTTCCTGCAAGCAAATCATATGATTGGAAAGAAAGACCTTCCACTTTTCCAGCATGGAAGTTAATCCTCAACATACTGTACACCTGCCCCCGTCACTGCGACACTCTAGAGTCTACCTTAGACACACTTACGCCTCCTTTTTATTTTCCTGTCGTTGCCCTCTCCAGTGCTGATGTCATTATCCCACCATGTAAATTTAAAAGTATCCAAAAATCTTAAAAGACAACATTTCCTCCATTAAAGCATCTTGCCATTTAATCTGAAGTTGCTGACCATCTGACCTAGCTGTATTTTTTCAGCATCTTTTACTATAGTATGATGCAAAGGTGTGATAAGAGTGGGGGTATAAAAAGACATAATCCTCAGCATCATCAGATCAGGCTTCATCACTAGAAGAGATTTATATATAAAAAGAAGTCGCAGCATTCTGATCCTTTTTTAGTCCTGGTTGTTTTGCATTAACAGGCACAGACTTGCAGCGAGCCAGCCTTGATGAGAAGCATCTCTCTACACTCAGTCTCACTGGGGACGAGCATGTTTCCATTAGACCAGCTGGGCTCTAAACGCATCACCTCTCCTTCAGGAAAACAGCCCTGGATAGGGGGGCTGTGCTCTTTGCTTCTCCTGTCCCCTGCTGCCAGCTTCACTTCCCACCATGAGAAACCAGGAGACATGTGATGGCAACAAAGAAAACACTCATTTGCTGACCTCACTCCAGTGTAAACAGTAGGCTAGCAGGTGTAAAGAGGCTGAAAAACTGTTTATATTTAATGTAGCAGTAATCTGTCCCTGGGAAGGGATAGAATTAGCCAACTGCTGGCAATCAGATCATCCATTACAGTATAATCTAAGTCATTTCCAGAAATCTGAGCACCTGTGGCTATATTTTGGCCTCTGCCGAAGTAGTTTGATTAACAGTAGTTACAAAACAGTCTCACCAGCCACCATACTACTCCTTCTTACAAAAAACTAAGCTAGGCTACTTGTGATTGTGATACTAAGAAAAAAATAAGCTGTCTCTGAGGCTACTTACAGGCACAATGGTGCTTTGAGCTAAATGCTAACTGCTCACAGTGAAAATGCTAACATGTTTTTGTTGTAGTTTGAGATAATGCTTGCCATGGTTGACAGCTGACAATGCTAGCATGTTGATGTTTGCCATGTCATAGTTTTAGTAGCTACATTAGTATGCCAGTGTTTGCTACAGATTTGCTACCTTATGAAGAAAATGGATTGCTAACAGCTGACAATACTAGCATGTTTAGCATATTATAATTTTAGTTTTAGCATGCTAAAATTTGCTACAATTAATGAAAAAAAACATCAGACAGGTGAAAGTGCTAGCATGTTTATGTTTTGCACACATTTTGTTTTCCAAAGTACTGGACAAATTATGTGAGGGGATCACAAAGCTATTAGAATTCATCCTGAAGTAGACATTTATGTATCAAATTGATTTCATGGCAATCCATTCAATAGTTGTTGGTATTTGACCGACAGACAGACATTCCCACCCCTAGAGCCACTCCACAATGTACAGACAGTACAGTGTAGTTTTGCTGCAGGTTGCAAATACTCATTGCATGTGCATTAATTCTTGTTCAACAATATCCTATAGTTGGAGTAATGGTCTGAGTGGTGTTAGCAGTCTCCCTGCTTATTTGCCAGGCTGCCTGCAAAACTGGGAAATCAATAGATGCTTGTCAGTAATGCTGGAGGTCATCAATGGAAACACATTTATGTAATCACGCAAATGGGAGATGTGATGTAAAAAAAAAAAAATCCTTTTCTTTTTCTTTACATCTGACTGAAAACTAAACCCTGGGGCATAAAATAGGTGCAAAGAAACTGGAGTGTGTGAGCAACTGATTAATATTCATTCATGACAATGTCTGGACACATTTGGACGGTGAGGGCTCTGCACTTCTGCTATCGTTTGACAGGACGCAGGACAGGATGCCTCGCCCGTGCTGCAGCTGTTCCACGCGTTGACATCAGCCCACAGCACTTCTACTCCAGCAATGGATGTGTAGATATTACATTTCACCTTCTTTGGCTGTCCCATATTTTAAAATAGTACAAATGTTCCGAATCATGCAGTAAACAAGACACACCCTCCTTGTTCAGCCTGCACTGTCTTTTGAAATATTGCATCTGTAATCCTTCATCATACTGGTTATTACTGATATCTATTTAAGGTCTTTATTAATATTTCACTCTGTATATGGAGGCTCAAGTATTTCCTACTCGGAGTCATCGTTTGATCACCTGACAAAACATGATTAAAAAAAGGTTTTATGAGTGCAGAGAGCCATTCACTCAACTGTTTTGATCTTGGGAGTTGGTTAATTTACTGAAGTTGTAAACTGGCACAATAAATCAGACAGACTGCAGAAAGCTGTGGCAAGAAAGTGCATGTAGAACATCTCTTACATTTGCTAGTTTGATTAAATATGCTGTCATCTGATTTTTATTATTTAGTGCTGATCACAAACATTTGCTTTAATAGAGTTAATTAAAGCATTCTGTACATATGAAACTGCAGGCCTCGTCAGGCTTTGCTTCTGCATTTTTATGATGGATGTTTGCTGCTGTGCTTAGGGGGTTTAATTATGACATTGCTTAATCCAGGCTTGACTATCAAATCTGTCCAGGTATAACCTTCAACACAAGAGAGACGAATGCTGTGTTTTAGCACAAAGCAGTAAAGTTAAGCTTGCTGTTTTGGAATGTAAGAGTGTAATACTAGAGTGCTGTATTTCCAGCAAGTTCAGACTACTCTGGATTCTGTTTACAAAAGGCAGCTGGAGTTTGGGGATATCAGCTCAAAGCACAAAGTCCTCTCAAGTTACCAAGGTTGAGAAATATCTCTCAAGCAGGTGCTACTTATGACATATGATGGCCTTTACTGCTTATGTTTGATGCTTAATCCAACTTTGGCCTTATATTCGATACATAGTGCTGTGACCTCGCATCTAATGGCATTCAAAAGCTGTACATGTCTAATCCTCACAGCCACCTGGTATAAAAAGAAAAAAAAATACAGTAGCAGACATTCCCAAGCCATGGGCCCTTTTTATTCCCAAACAAGTCACCAAAATGTGATTATGTAATTGCTTCATCCTGTACGAGTCCTCTGTGAGACGTTTTCTTCTGCAGCAGATTTATTCATGGTCTAGCGTCTGCTTTGTTGCCCACTCCTTTGAATCCAGAGAGCACAGCACTGCCCTGGAGGCTTTGGATGTAAGGAAGAAAGTTTACATGCAACATTGCAGAAGTTCACTTCAGGCTAAGCGTTAGCATTATTGAGCTAGCATTGCATCAAATCTAGGCTGTATTCAAACTTGCACTTTGTGTTAACCAGTCGCAGCATTTATTTCAGCCCCACCCTCCAAGTATCCAATTACTGAGGGGACTGATTAACTTTTATGTCCTCCTTTATCTCACGCTGATGCCTTTTGGTGAAAGTCATGTCATTATCAGCCAAATTTTCCACATCCATTATTGTAACAAATAAAATCATGTTGCTATCATAACTTCACACTAAAAATTCCCAGATTAAAAACTGACACAGTGTGTTTTAGTGTAGCCTCGATTTAATGTTATCTTTTACACACTTGATGTTTTGACCAAGTGTCACTGCTATGATATTAATTTAACAGAAAACCACCCGAGAGAGGCTGTTCTGATTCAGTAACCCACAAGTAATACAAAAATAACACCAACACTGGGTCAATCAGAATTCCTTTATTTATCCCTGAGGGGAAATTCTTTTTACGTACAGGCATTGCACTTTGCAGTTTTCCCGACCAAGAAAAAGAAAATGATAAAATTTACAAATTTAAATCTCTAAATTTACATGTATCTGTACATTTATACGTCTCCGTGAAAAAGTATGTCTGTGTGTCCGTTACGGTGCAGAGTTGATTTAATAAAAAGTTTGATGGCAACAGGCAGGAATGATTTCCTGTGGTGCACTGTGGGAGTCAGAGTCTCTTACTGAATGAGCTCCTGTAGCTGATCAAAACATTGTGGAGAGGGTGAGAGGGAAAGTCCAGTATAGCCCTTATTTTGGACAACATCCTCCTCTCAGACACCACTGTCAGAGAGTCCAGTTCCTCTCCCACAACATGACTGGCCTTCCTGATGATTATGTTCAGTCTGTTAGTGTCCCTCACCCTCAGGCAGCTGCCCCAGCAGGCAACGGCATATGTGACGGCACTGGACACCACCGACTCATAAAACATCCTCAGCATCGTCCTGCAGATGATGAAGGACCTCAGTCGCCTCAGAAAATAGAGGCGGCTCTGGCCCTTTCTGTACACAGTGTCCACATTCTTAACCCAGAGTTTTCTAGTGTGAACATCTTGCAGCAGAAACAAAATGTCCCTAACATATTGCCAGTTGCCTGGTGTGTCCTTGAGCAAGGCACTTAACCCCCAATTTGCTCTCAGGGTGCTTGATGCAGCCCATTGCTCCTGTGTGTTTCACTGCATGTAATTTGCTGGGTGTTGCATGTGTGTTCAACTAAGGATGGGTGAAATGCAGAAGACAAATTCAGTGTGTATGTATAAATATATATATATACTGCCAATAAAGTGATTCTTCTTCTTCTTCTTCTTCTCACTGACTCTCATTTCAAATGAACATTGAAATTAACAACATGATGCTACCTTCGTTGCAAAAATATAAATGTTTCATTTTTGATTCTGGATTGTAGAATATATCTGACAAAGGTCCTATCTTAGGTCAACTTCCATCAAATATTTCAATCTTTTCCCATTTGAAGAGATGAAAGGATGACTGCTAGATGACAGTATGTTCTGAATAGGGTTCTGACATAACATTTTCTCTTATATAGGTTATACAATATGTTTGCGTGTATGTGTAGAGTTCAGACACCCTGTAATTTTGTCTGTAATAAGGGTATCCAAGGCTATTCAACCTGTCATGAGTCCATGTCCTCACGCACCACCACCCCTCCCAGACTTAGACTCACGGTGCAATAGAAGCCCAGCATGTTGCATAATGTTCTGCAGTGTCAGCCCAAGGCCTAAGAAGATCTGATTCTATAAAGGCTCTTTCACCCCCTTCAGAAAAGGGACTACATTCTAACTTTCCACCACAGGTCATCTTATACAACAAAGGATTTTCATCTCCAGGCAGGTCATGAGATCATGAGATCTGTCAGTTGATTGAAGAAGTTATTTTTCTATTGGATTTAAAGATAAATATTTTTGATTTTGTCTTTTAGTTTGATTTTTTCTTTTAGTCACTGTGATTTTTGAGTGATTTTCCCTGGCGGTGATAGGCGAACTATTTTCTGCAGTGTAGCGTGGTTTAATCTGCTTAATTTAGTGGTGCATCATCTTTTTTCAAGATCATCACAGGTTTTATATGTAAAATCTTGATGCGTTAAGTAACTAGCAACTATAACTGTCAGATAATTGTAATGCAGTACAAAGTAAATTGCAGTGGAGTGGAAATGTAAAGTAGCATAAGACTAAATTTGAGTGCCTCTAATTTGTACTTAAGTGCAGTATTTGAGCAAATGTGCTTTTCTAATGTCATGTATTCATAATGTATTCATTCTTTTGTTATTAAGGACAAAACAAGCCACAATTACCCAACCATTCAGTTTTTGCTGCTACCCTGCTGAGCTCCTAAAAGGCCCCTTTACAGCCACAGAGGCTGTGATTCACTTCTGCGTCACAGTCTGTAATGAATTGAGTTGGTACAGTAATTGAACTGGATGCTGCCTATTTTAGTTCTCACACGACAATCTTTTGAGCAGCTTTATGTAAGTTCTCATCAAAAGACTTCTTTCTTTAAAAGTGTCTTTGGTTTAGCTGACAAACCACTCTCTCCCTCACACTGGACGACTGCCTGCACTCTACTGGCATTAAGTTTTCTCATCCTGGCATGAAGTCATCGGTCTTTGACGGACACACTCGGAGCAGAGTAGTTCACTCAAAGTGAGCTTTTGTTAACCCTTGTTGTAAACACAGCCAAAAAAAAAAAAAAAAAAGCACTCAGAAAGAGCCATCAAAGTGAGACTCTTCTTTCTATTCATCACACATCCTGAAGTATCACGACTGTGCACTTACATAAGGATGTTTACACAACGATATAGATACATAGACTGATAAGAAGCATAGTGTGATTAAAATAAACCAAGTAATTGCAATATTTGGATTGGAGAAACTGGACTGTACTGGAAACCGTTAGACCTTAAAATTTGTTAATGACAATTTACAGAAAATTATCTGGAATTAAAGCTTAAAACTACAGAGTTTGAAGCCTATGTATCCATCCAGCCTAAGTAACCATGCTCATGTAATGCGGACAGGAGTACCATTTCCGGCTCTTGTTTCAATCACACTTCCATTACGTTATACCTTCTTTACAGTATCACGTGTGAGAGAAGAGTCAGAGAGCTGGAGACTTGGCTGTCTTATCAGCTGGATCAGTCAGCTGCAGTATCTCTCATCTTGATTAGAGTGGGCGGTTGCAGGAATGACAGCCTTAAGTGGAACTGTTAGTGACATGAAAGTACGAATGAAGTGGGTTGTGGAGCGGCCTGAAATGCAATTTAACCACAGAGAGAAATAATGCACGACTTTATAAATATGTCTACTTGCCATCATATTAAGTAGTTGCCTCCGCATTCTATTATTATTGACATTCAACTGTGCAACTATTCACATACCTTCATTGCTTCAAAAATGCACCTATGACGATTTCCTAAAACTGGACCTGGCTGCTACTACTCATTCTTGGGATTTTTTGTTATTTTTCTTGGTGCCTAAAGTTGGCATACTTGACTCCTTTGACACCGCCACTGTCTCGTTTACATCGAAGACATCTGACCGCCAGTGCAGAAAGTGAGTTTCACTTGGGGAGAAATCTTAAAATAAGTCAGGATAAGACACGTCTTAAAACAAACGTCAAATTTCAAGATCAAATTACTTAAACTAAGAGTGATGCTATCCTTGCAGACAACCAATGATTAATGTCGTGGCCCGAGCCATGGTAAAGTCCATCGAGTCCACAACTGTCATGAGCTGTTGGATTGCTGATGAAATTGGGACAAATTATGGTAAAGACGCTCTGCAGCATGGAGCATGTGGGATCTTAACAAAATGAATTTATGTGCCATGTTCTTGTGAATCGTCAGGGTTTAAATAAAATCTGCTGATTTTGTGAAATCAAGATGCAATAGTTTAACAATGCAAAACAAAAAACAAAAAAATGTTTTAGCTGGAAATCAAACTCAAACGTGACCTTAAAATCATGGATGTGGAGAATCAAAACACCCCTTAAGGTAATGAAGGAGTACGTCAGCCAATGCAGCGATGTGGATATTTGATGTGTTTTTAATAGTTTTTGTAACAAATGATGAATGTACATCACACTATCTATACACCCAATAATATATTAGTATGAGTCGAGTATGAGTTTTTTGGTTTTGGTATTTTCAAACTTACCCTTTAAACTTTGGCAGTGTTGTAATCTGTGTTTTACCCATGAACATAATATTTCATTTCTAAACCTGCAGCAATCACAAAGGGCAAGTTATAAACGGACATACTGAACAATAAAGCCTTTATTTTTTTGTCTTTCCATAGTTCAAGTTTGTCAGTCCCACCCAATGAAAAGGTGGCAAATAGAGTGAAGGAGTAAGAGGTAGAGCAAGTGTTCCATTCTCATTGTGATCAGTGTAAAAAGTCACTTTTTACACACCAAGGGAATGGCCATCCAAAGAAGGCCGACTAAAAAAAAAAAAAGAGAACTAAAAACAAAAAGAAATAACAGCAGCTTCTTTGTGGTGTTGCTAGCTTTCCCTTATTATTCACAATCATAAATACTCCTAACTCACTGACTTTTGATAAAGGTTGCACTACAGTGTAAACCAGAAAGGCAATGAACGCCAGCCACGAATGGCGGCATGGCAGTCATCATCACTATCGTCACCATCATCATCATCATCACAGTCTCTGAACACTTGGGAGTGGGGAAACTGCCACATGGCAGGGGCCTCTTGCTGTGGGTCCAAGGCAAAGACGCTCTGCATAGTACGGTCAGACAGAAGAGATACCGGCTGCCCACCACGGACTGAAAAGAAGCTCTCGGTCCGGCACTCAAGGAGAATATGACCTCGGGAAAAATAAACGGTGTCGTCTCCACATTAAGGAGAGCACAGAAACCTGAGCGGTGGAGCCTGACAGCACATCAGTCCAAAATAGGTGTACGATAGTCAGCTGGCCCTGCGAGTGTGTGTGTGTGTGTGTGTGTATGTGTGTCACACTGCATTAAAACCGACTAATACCAACCACTCTACCACTCATCAGCACTTCCAGGATGGGACAGTGCCATGTTACATTAAAAAAAAAAAGAAAAGAGATAGTATTTACATCCTCAAAACATAAATTATTTCCCTAACATACTGTTTGTGTAATGCATAACAAGGACTCTAGGGGGGAAAAAAACAACACAAGTGCCTCCTATGAAAAGACTATTCTGACTCCAGAATTGAGAAAGGCAGACCTAGTGAGGAGGAAAAAAAAAAAAAAAAAGTTTAAATGTTGCTTAAATTAAATCAAAATTCAGGGCAAAACAAGTCCAATGGAAAAAAAAGAGAGAAAAAACACAATTAATGCAGTAATTCATGACAACGAATTGCAAAATGGCACACAGAAAGAGATAAAGCTGTAAGCTTGATTCAGCAACCCCTGAATACTTCCAGGTAGCAACAATGGCAGCACTGAATCAGACTCTTTAATACTCGAGAAAGAAGAAGAAGAGTACACTTGGGGGTCACCGCATGAAGGGTTTCAGCTCGGATGGGTGCCGGTTCAGATGACGCCCATACATTCCTGCCTCGCATGCCGCCAAGAGATCTAGGGATGACTTCTAACTCCTCCAGTCCAGACTGTGACCTTTTGACATTTCATATGTGTTTTGTCTCAGTTCTGGAGCCTCCTTCGGCCCCGTCCACGCCGCCCCCATGCCCCTGACAACTGCAGTCCCTGCACAGAATAATCACCGCAGGGCAGAACTCTTCACCTGACACGATGCGACAAAAAAAAGGCCCAAGTCTGGTAAAATTCACACTTGTACAGTATCAAAACTCTGTGTAATGAGAAAAAAGAAAACATACAAACGGATATGCAAATATAGCTTTCAGCACACAACATACACATTAACTGTTGGTTTTGCAGATGAAATTCAAAGTATTCATACAATATGTGTCACAAAGTAATAATGGCTGGCTCTGTCCGTTCAGAAAAGAGAGAGGAAGAAAAAGGGCAGTGGGGCAAAAAACAAACGAAGAACAAGACAAAGAAAAACAACAAATCGATCAGTTCATATTTCTCATGTTGAATAACTGCACACACAGGAAGCTTGGAGGAGTGAATTAAACCTCTCCAGTTGGGTTTTGGACTGTTCATATCACCACCACCACTCTCCCACTTCAGTGCTGCTGGGCTGCCATCAGTCTTTGGGTAACTCCCCTCCCCCCCTCCCTCCCCCCCCTGGTGTTTGTGTGTGGGTGCATGAAAGTCTGTCATTCCAGTGAGTTTTAAAAACGGTAGGCCATTGGTGCGTTTTGCTGAGAGGTCCCCGCCTACCCTGACATGGTGGAGTCTGGAGGGAACCCATCAGTCTTCCAGGATGACCTTGACAAAACTGGCCACGTCTGTCTCTTTCGAGTCATGCAGGGTGAAAAATGGATGTTGCTGCAACAAAGGAAGGACAAAAAACATGGATATATGTTCTTGAATGACGAAAAATTATTTAAATGGTAGCTTTGTTTTTATTTACTTGTGAAACACACACATCATCATCTTTGTGGGTTAATTGGGTAAGCCTGGCCTCTTGTGGACAAAAGCAAGAACTAGAACACACTTAACACTACATAACGGATGCTGATAGTAGACAAAGTAGCATAATGCACGTTTTGGGTGAGAAGGTTAAAAAATAAAAACTACTCACCATTAATTCTGTATAAGCTGGTCTTTCATTTGGCTTCTTTCTTAAGCTGTAAAAATAAAGAGATAAATGCAAAGGTGAGGGGAAAACAGCCAATAGCTAAATTCAAATGTAGTACAACTTCACATAAAACACATCTAAAAATAGCAAGTGAAGTAAAAAATTATATAATGTAATGTTGGACCACAGATACTGTGCCACTTAAAGTGAGTAAACGCAGAGCAAACACTGACCCCTGCTGGGCGTCTGTGCCACAAGGTGACTGAGGAGCATTAAGGAGGAAAGTCTACACATTAGTCACTGAGTGTGAGGCTCACCACTGGGAGATGAAGTCTACAAACTCTGGGGAGAAACGGTCAGCAGGCAGCTGCGGGGACGGCTCATCCACCACCTGTTTGAGCTGCTGGAACGGGGTGCCCCATGAGTCGTAGGGGAATTTCAAAATGGCCAACTCGATCTATAGGTGACAGTGATTTGAACAAGGACGGAACATGTTTAAGCTGCATTTCGTGACGGCATGTTATGATCTGCCTCAGTGCGATATTTTTCTTGTAAGCACTTGTCAGAACTTTCTCTGGCTTTCAACCCTGTCAAATTGGTCCTAGAAGAGATCAATATGACTTAAAAGTAGCACTTTTGTGACCTGAAAGTAAAGTTTTGTCAATCTGTAGGACAGCATGTGCCACTAATGTGCGGCACACACATGGCAGAGGTAGCAAGACTGTGAAAGAGCTTCATGACTCAGCATTAGCTTTTGTCTGGCAATATGAGTTACCAGTAACGTGAACTCTTTTAACATTGTGAAGTAAATGAACACATCTAACCAAGTGTATCATATGACAAAGTAAACTTTTGCTGGTTGTTTGTTTTGTTTTTGATCGTGCACTATGAAGAGCGCAATGAATGTCGAACAAAAGGAGGAAAACAGAATGGAAAAAGCTCATCTTTCACTGGTGGGAAAGCTGTTTTCATTTCCCATGACACACTCAAGAAATGTTAATATGCTAATAAGAGTTTGGTCTTTCATAACTGTTGTAAAATCAACTGTTCAAAAATCAAACTGCACATACACAAACCCAAGTCAACATGTATATTTTAGTGTTTTCCATCAATATTAACAATATATGAAACAAGCTTTTAGAAAGGTATAAGTATCATTTTATTCACAATTACACAAAGTAAAAGAACTGCGAGTTAGTGAATGAAGGGCAATGATAACATGGATTCAGGCAGTGATTTAATTTCTCTTAAATATAATAAGAATAGCACTGTTAATAACTGTGAGAATAACAAAGATTTTGATACTCACCATCGTGATACCCAGACTCCATATGTCTGACTTGACGCTGTAGCCTTTCTGGTTGAGGTCGGGGTTGATCCGCTCGGGCTGGAATAAAAATTATTAGCAACACATTAAGTACCACCATTACCTGACGATATTTTGAACTATAATTATAGCCTATAAGTATACTGCAATTTTTGGAGACAAGGCTTGCTTTACAAAAGGTATTTTTAAATCTACTTTTTAAACATGAATAGACCAAAAAAAGAGGTACATACTGTATAAAAATAAATACAAATTGCTAAAGGCCTTTTCAATATCAGACAGGAATTAAACCCTATCAACAATTAAAAGGCCATGTAAAAATGAGAATAAGTGTAACAAATCTGTCAGATTTTTTTTTGAGAGACAGAGGATTTACAATAATCCAATCCAGGCAAGATGTTTGAAAGCTTTGGGGTTAAGACAGTGGAGGCCTGATTAGTCTGGGGTCATGGAGGTTTCTGGTTTTACTACTACAAAAGAGGGGCTTGAAGACACAAGGGATCCTTCAGTAAATCTTTGGAGAATCCTTTCAAATCTCAGCTAGCTGGCACCAGGAGTTCACACTTACCGCCATGTAGGGCTTGCAGCCTGCATCCATTGTTTTAGCCACAGAGTCCACCAGGTGGCCACTGATGCCAAAGTCACACATTTTCACTTGGCCCTGAGTGTTGATCAGAACATTGGAAGGCTTCACATCTGCAGAGGGACCAGACCACAGAGAGATAGTGAGAGGACGCTGAGAAACATTTTCAGGAAACTGAAAGCTGTGCACGTCGATGATGTGAACTTCTGATTACCTCTGTGAATCACTGATAGATTACTGTGTAGATGCTCTAATGCCTTCACGATCTGTAGTGAAAAGCGAAGAAGAAGAAGAAGAATGAGTTCTTCAAGAAATATTCTCGTGGAAGACATCTCTGTTTTACACTGACATAAACAATATAACTATATAAATATAACAACAATATAAATATAATGTAAACATCAGCTAAACTGATTTGTTTAATAATGCATTTGCCATCAGGGTCGGTGATGTAACTTCTTATAGTCATAATATTTAACACATGTTTAAGTATCTAGTGAAACAGCCTCAGTCCACAGAGTTGCAGTGTTTCCAAGTAGAAAAAAAAGGGGCTCAGGCTACGGGAGTTTTATAATCTTAAATCTGCTTCACTCTCATAGTGAGAAACATCAGAACTTCTCTCCAATCTCTACTGCTCACAAAAAATTAGGAAATAATGGTGCATCACACACTAGAGGAAATTAAAATTCGTATTCGCCAAAGGGAGCAATGCACCATCTCAAGTGATCTCATGGGGAAGGAGATGTAAACAAAATGGACTGATTGATGCAGTGTAGCAGCCTGTTTTGTAGGAAGAAAAAAGAAAAACAAAAGCAGAAGGCTTATCAAGTTTGGATAAGAAAATGGCTGCTGTGACGCGGTCAACACGGGTTGTTAGTTTCGTTAGTTTTAGTCGTCTTCACATTAAGGGTAGTAATGTTAGCAGCAAATGGTGGCTACCAAGGCGAGAATGTCTGTTATGTGGCACCTTTGTCACATGTCTCTCTCATTGGTTACTGTAGTCTTGCTTGGAAAGCAGTGATGAAATCATCTGAATTGTAATTCCTAAACATCAAATATGATTGACATGATCATGACATTATCATTCTTTTCATCTTGCTCTCAGAAAACAAAATGAGCAAACTTTGCTATGTTGAGCTCCTCCACTAATGTACACATAAAACACCCTGTATATCAAAGTGAGACTTGTTGAGTTAAACATGACACAACATACTGCTATGGTGATCTTGCCCAAGATGTCCTCGGGGATGGTTTTCCCTTTCTCAATAACCTTCTTATAGAATTTATCCAGAGACGTGTCCATCAGCTCCATACAGATCCAAACATCACCCTGAAAAAAAAAAAAAAAAACACAAAAAACACAAACAAGATGAATTCACACTCAACATTCACTATGTAGACAAAAGCATCCAGACAAGCCTCTTCACAGGGGAATTTTCAAGGGTTGGGCTCAGCTTCTTACTTCCAGTGAAGGGAAATCTTAATGCTTCAGCACAGCAAGACATTTTGGACAATGCTATGCTTCCAATTTCGTGGCAACAGTTTAGGGAAGGCCCTTTTCTATTCCAGCATGACTGTGCCCCAGTGCACAAAACAAAGTCCATAAAGACATGGTTGGGTGAGTTTGGTGTGGAAGAACTTGACTGGCCCACACTGAGTCCTGACCTCAACCCCATCAAATACCTTTGGGGCGAATTGGAGCGGAGATTGTGAGCCAGGCCTTTTCATCCAACATCAGTGCCTGACCTCACTATGGCTCTACTGCATGAATAATGCCCCAATACTGTTGTCTATATAGTGTAACATAAGCAGGAGTTCATGCCAGCCATAAATTTCTTCAGTTATTCACCTCTCTGAAGAGGGCGCCATAGAAGGTAACAGTGAAGAAGCAGTCCACTGTCCTCATGGAAATGTCCAGGTCCATCAGGAGTCTCTTTTGCTCCAGAGTGTTGACTGTGGCACGAATCCTCTGTGGACACAAACATCACACACTGGGCTGTCAGTGTCATCAGCATGGCAGATAAACTTTGAGTCAAATGGCGTTCAGTGTCCTATAACCCTCGATATAACATACATCCAATAGATCGCATCCACATGTTTGCAAGTTGAGCTCATAAGCTGAATACATCTCTGTGTCATGGTACTATTTTAAAAGCATAGCACCGTTGCAGAGATGCCAAATCAAGTAACCTGAGCAGCAGCTTCCTGGCCTACCTTGACAGCCATGATAACACCACTGGGCACATGTTTCATCATGTCCACCACCCCGTACGCTCCCCTCCCCAGCTCTGCAATCTGCTCCAAGTCATCAGCCTTCACCACAAAGTTCTGGACAGAGGAGGCAGAAGTTACATGTATTTATTCAGCTCAGCCATCAAACAAACAAAAATAAAAAAAACAGAACATTCATGTTTCTGAGGAGCTAATTTTTACCTGATCTCCAATTGTGACACAAGCTTTCGAGTCAAGATCCCGAGGGGGTCTACAGGAAGAGAAAAACATTGGTTAAAGTTGGCACCAAAAGCAAAGATAAATTCAAATGATCCATGCAAGACCTCACTCTCTTTGAACCAATGTAAATCTAATGCTGTGTGTTGCTTATATGACTACCCAATGCAGTTCTCAAGCTTGACTGAAATTATTAGGTAAATGCCATAAGATAAGATAATACTGGGCTGGTATATTTTCAGGACATTTTAGCATTCTGGCTCTTAATTCTGAGACCTTCTCAGGGTGGAATAGCTTCTCTCACCAGGCATCACGTTAACCAAATATTTTCTGTCCCTGACTGAATTTCTTTAACAGTGACGGATAAATCTAAAGTCCGTCATTGTGACACATCACATCAGCGATGTGCTCGTATGGTACAGTGTTCATGCAATACTGAAATGACTGCCTATACCGGTCAGCCAAGAACAGGGTAAGTCAGTTCTACTTTGACTGGTGTGAGTGTTTGCTTGTAGCCAGCGTGTGGCTGAATGAAAGACAGCGCTGGTGTCAGGATTCAGAGCAGACAGTGTTTTCTAGTGGCAGTAAATGTACAGTGCAAGTTAGAGTTTACCCATGAATGAATACAGCAGCACCTAAATATTCAGCATGCTCCCTGTTCAGCACATAAAAAGGGGGGCTTTATTACCGCCTATTCATAATGCCCCCCTATTTATCTGTACACAATAATTTTACTACAAACTACACTGTACTATACTGTATACTGTACCATACTGTATATCTCTACTAGCTACTCCTTGCATTTCTGATTAGATGCTAAACCACATTTCGTTACCCTGTATTTATACATGTGTAATGACAATAAAGATGAATCTAATATAATCTAATGTTTCCCAGCTGCTGAGGATCTACAAACAATGTGTCATGACGAACAGCAGCACACTCTGAACCGCAGGCTTGCAAAATGTAGAGAAATGTAATTAATCAGTGCATTTTTATTTGGCATCAACCTCGTGTTTACACGTGTATTGTTGATAAAACAGGCCTGAAGCATAAATCCACGCTTCAGGCGGTGGTTACTGCAGGGAGACGCAACTGAGCCTGGATGGTGTGGTGCAGAGATTAAAATGAACAAATCTGTGTATAATTATAAAATGTAAATTGAAAAGTCCAATTTTCTGTCCGACTCTGTCCATCCAAATGAAAAAAAAACCCCCAAAAGATTGGCTTCCACTACAACGCTGTGAAACAAATAATTTAAATAAAAAGGAGCCTTACGCTGCTGCTGCTGGTGTGGGCTGCGCAAATACTTCTTTGGCCAGCTTCAGCCCAGGGTTCTTCTTCTTCCCTAGGAGGCAACGAATTAGAAAACCGTTAGCATCTCATATCTATGATGGGTATAGAGTGATCGATAAAGCTGTATTTAGCAGCAACCACAGCTTAGTATGATCAGGAGCGTTTTGTGGAAGGACAAAGGCAAATGGAAAACATCTACAGTGCACACACTCATTGCTCTGAGCTTAGAGGACAAGTTTGCCAAAACAGAGATATACAATTCCAATTCAAATCATTAAGTGCAAACTAAATGGACCTCACTTGTTTTAACATGTCCCTATTGGCCTGTTGAAAGGGGATTTTATTCTGTTCTGCTAGTAAGGAGTGTTTTCAAGGTAGCAATCATTTTGTGGCTGCCTCTGACACAAACTATAGCAAATGATCTGTTATCTAACTAGAGATTAGGTGTACTCAACGATGAGGCCCTGCAATAGAGAGAAGGTGGACTGTATGACTAATCGGCATTGGTATGATGACTCAAATGTAGAGGGAAAGGGGGTGGAGTTCAAGGGAATCTAGCTTTCCTTCCTGTCATGATTTTTTCTTTTTTTTATTCTGTTTAAATCACTGCAACCAAATTAATTTTCAATCCCCTGTTCTGTTTAAGTTGAAGTATCTTTCACATATCTTTATTTGTTCATGTCTAGAGTAAACTGTGCAGCTCTGGGACCTTTCTGTTTTAAATCACTGACAGCAGCCCATTCATAAACACAGTTTACCAGCAGCCTCTGGGACTTCCCACAAGGGGCCGCGACTCCATGCCAGAATGACACAGCTACCGGGCCTGCAAGCAACAACACCGGAAAAACAACTCGACTTCTCCTGACATGGACATTCATGTTCAGCACGTTCGCTCTCATTGCAAGGTCGCCAGGATAAACAGAACACTTTTCTTGACCCTCAAATGTGTGTTTGTGTGTGTGTGCAAGGACTCAACCACAGTTTTGCCCCAGTGGGATATGATGAGAAACAGTTTAGACCTGCCTGATTATTTTCTGTTCTTGTTCTCTCTGTACTGTTGCTGCAGACAGGTCTGGGCCAGGCTTTGTTATTATTCTACCCCAGTTAGGAGCATCTGGGGAATCGAATCACCTTCACCTGCATTCACAAATGCAACAGCTCTTTAGAAAGCTTGCAAAAGTTAGCAGTGGGTCATTTCATCGGTTTGATTTCAACTGTCATCATTACTGTGGGGATGCATTTGCCATTGAGCGAGTCACAGCATAGAGGAAGTACGATTGGGTAAACCCCTCCTTGCTAGATCAGACTGGAAGGGAAGTGAGGTTTTACTAAGATTTTTTCTGTGGTCTTCCACTGAAACGTCAGACAAGTCCATTTTGTGCTGCAGCCCTAAAATAGGCCTACAGTGTGTGGAGAGACTACGGCAGTCTCATGTGGAGGGGAGAGATTGAAGTATGATTTACTCACACATGCTCAGCCAAAAATAGACTGCATTTCCTCTGCGTGGGATAAGGTATGAGCACTCAAAACCTTCTGATGACCTGACAAATGAGACTTTTGTTCATGCAATAAAATTAATGTAGCGCACAAACATGGTGGGAAAAGTGCAAAAACCATTTGACATGTCAAAGCTGTTCTTCTAAAATTACACTGTAAACATGCAGCTTATAATATTGTATATCACAGTTTAAATTAACTCTGAGTTACTGTTCAACACATTTGCAGTGAAGTATTGCTGGACTCGAGTGTGTTGACCCTGTAGCTGAAACTGTGGGGTGGGATATGACTCACAGCCAGTCAGACTGGACACATCCGCTTAAAACACAACAACTGTCAGGGACCCTTTGGGAAATATGATGTCACTTCATCTGGCCCGTTTGCTGCTCGCTGTCCCCGTTAGGGCCAACTGAGGCCAGCCTGCCGCTCAAACTGAGCCTCATAGAATGCAATACTGCCATGACATCGGCCTCAGCTGCAAAGTCGATCCAGGAAGCACGGAAAAATTATGCATGTACTCAGGTACTTTTTTCTAAGAAAGCAGCAAGTATTTCAAGGAAGTGGGTGATGCAGAGTAACAGTCCCAATCAATGTGTGCACTAAAACCTGGTTTTCTATCTAAATGTACAGGGCTTTGAATCAAATATCAAAGGAAATAATCAGAAGATCAGTGGCAGCCCTGATCTTCTGATTATTTCCTTTAATCCATTAGTCATTTAGTCTATAAAATGTCAAAGAATTGTGAAAAATGCTCATGAAAATTAACCAAAGCCGATGCACTAAAATTGCATCTTTTATTCAAGTGAAAGTCCGAAAGCAAAAGATTTTTCATTTATTAACATAAATGACAAAGAAATTCTGCAAACACTTACAGTTAAGAAGCTGGAGCCTGATAATTTATGGAAACAATCAAAACTGAAACTGGGAACTAATTTCCTTTAGATCAACTAATCAATTATGTAATAGCGACAGCTCTACAAATATGGCACATTTTGCCACATTTTTATGTAAAGAATCTCCATTTATCCCATAATGGAAAGATATTTATTAAGCTGAAGCATTTTTCAAATGAACTAGTAATCTTGTTACCTGAAAGAAGTCTCTAGCTGTCTGTCCTTTGATTTTCTTGCAAACTGTTTAACTGATCGAAATGCAGCATCACACAGGAGCTCTTGAGAGCTACAGTGCATATGTATTAATAGAGGTTTACTACTACCAGAAGTACACACCGTGTAGTATATCAAGAGGGGACCCCTATTAACTTTTACGCCACCAAATGCATGCTGGGTAGAGCTTGAGACCTGGGATACTGGAGATGGTATAAAATGTTTGTGCAAGCTTTTGCACCCAAATGATGCGATTACTCTTTAGCATTGCCAGGGGATGCAACTATGTCACTGGAGGTGTACTGCTCAGGACCTAAGAAAACCAAGTGTTGCATGTGAAGTTGTTTGGATAAGCCTGAATAGTGCAAGCAGCTATACCAGGTTTTAATAAAATCAATACTTTAGCAAATGTTCTGTTAAAATTACTGGGGTCTCTATCAGCTGCTACAAAGAGCAGTCATGAATTAGTGCCCCGGTTTGACAGGAAATGCTGCAATTCTAAGAAAACCAAAGATGTTCTGCGGAAACTATCCAGAGTGCAGTAATACATACGTAATGTGGACAAGAATTTCTGGATTGTTGCATGGGATCAAACTGTCAATAGCTGTGTGGCGAGTCACCATCAGGAAGCTCCAGCCTCAGAATGGGTCCATATACAGAAAAGGATGAGTCATGCACAGATAATCTTCCACACCGCCCTATCAGTGCAGTTAGAGAGAACCCAATCTCCCAACATGCCTCAGCAATACGCACGAACAGCAATGCAGTGCACTTAGGCCCATTCCACCCTTGACCGCAAAAAGCACAACTCCTTTTAGTGTCCAGAAACAAAAACAAACACTTTCACAACACCTTGGGGCTGCTTTGGTGCACACAATGATTACTGCACAGGACCTGTGTAGCAGCTATAGAGTATCTGCTTGCAGCCAGCGAACTGTCAACAAAGAGAGGCTGCGTTAGGTATTGGTGCTGCAAGTCAAAACATGCCATGGTAGGCCAAGGGCTGTGAGTGCCTGAGCCAATCTACACAGCCCTCTCAAAACAGTGTGTACTCCCGACCATAGTAACGCTAGTATGATTGTGTAACAGCACAAGCGGTGAACTTGAAATGTAAATTGACATCATCATCATGTTGTGTGTGAGGGTGTGTGTGTGTGTGAGTGTGTGTGCGTGTGTGTGACGCAGAGGCAGGACCAAGATGTCTATTTTATTCAAAAGTGTGCGGTAATTATACAGCAGACACTCGCAGAATGACCGGCGGAAGCTCAGTGCGTGCGTGTGTGTGCGTGTGTGTGTGCGTGTGTGTGTGTGTGTGTGTGTGTGTGATAGCACCCTGGTGTCTTTGGCATGGCATCGCCGCCAGTTTTTAAAATAAAGGAATTTCCACTCCGGAAAAAAAAAAAAATCAGTTTTCATGGAAGTGACGCTTTTTGCGCCAACACATTCGCCAAGGAGAGCCGACACAACCCAATCAGTCATGAATCAGGAGGCCGACAGAAACAAACACCTGTAGTCCCAATGTGCTTCACTTTAACCGAAAAAGAGAAACTAATCCCAGCTCGGTGATTTCCAGCTGAGGGGGCAAGTTCGCTGATAATCACAGCTTGGCAAAAGTCCTCTATTGTCGTGAAAAACGTTGTTAGCTAACCACACGGTAACTTAAAACGAAGCGATGCGCGAACACCATACAGCTAAAACATGAACAAGTACAAACAATCACTTAGCAAAGTACCGACAGGTCTACAATAAATACCTTCAGACACCGGGGTGTCTACAGACTTCTCATAATGACAGAAAGCAGGAAAGACATGCTGGCTAGCTTCTTTTTCCTTCTCTCATACATGCAGATTTCCACCTGGCAAGGTTACGTTACTCAAACGTCGCTAGCTAAATTAACGTTACTTTCACGGAAACTGCGTCTCTATATTCAAAATATATGCACGCTTGCTTTGAAAAAGATGTTTAACAAACACTCACCTCCTTTGGACAGAGACATTTCCCCTTTGCTTTGATGAGGGGGAAGGGAAGCACAAAGACTTTTGCCTTTTTTTACTCCCTCCCTCCCTGCATCTAGCCTTACACCGCTCAGGATCGCTGGCTTCTGCAAAAACTAGCAGCGATTAAAACTAACTGTGTCGTCTTCGTGCGGTTTTAGTGCTTCGATCACCAGTTCGCACGTTCAAAGATCGATTAGCGAAAGAATGCACAACTTTAAATAAAACAGACGCGGGCCGTACAGTTCGAGTTAGTTTGCTAACAAAACCTGCACTTTTAGGGTGGCCAAAGTCTGACAGCTGAAGGTTCCAGCGACGTGATGACGCATTTCCTGCCTCGAGCGAAGCACCGTGGGATGCGTAGTTTGTATTGTGGAAAAAAAAAAAAGATGCCACATTAATTTCTTTTTTAAAGTTTATTTTTTACAAATGAAAATCATTATAAGCCACCACAGACAGATATTTTACGCCATCGTCTTTAATTATTATTATTATTATTATTATTTTTGCATGTGTCACATACTGATGTAGTCATTAAAAGCTAGATAAAATGCTTATGTAACAATTTAAAAAAACAAAACAGGGCTGCTATTACAGTCGTCACTGTCTTGCAAGTAAGTTATATAAGGAACACAGATAATGGGATTGCACTTTAATGTACACATTTTGGTATGTAAAAGAAAACATAACTGGAATTAAGTGTCATGTCCTAAAATCTATATTTGACTGCTGAATAGTGAAATTCATAAAATTTGTAGCAAGAAGTTTTTATTTTAAAGTAATATTTCTATAGCACCTATGCAAACAATGTAACCATCACACAGATTTAATAAAGTTAACAAACAAACTGCCAGACTATAAAATACCTGAACAAGCACTGTACAGTCTAGTGTTTTTTTTCTTAGTATGAATGAAATAGTGAAAAGCCCCTCATCATTATTGTGATAATCACAGCTGAGCTGTTAAATTGTGAGTCCTTTATTGTACCAAAGATTTCCTTGCTTAATAGTTGGAAGACAACAAAATGCACAACTCAACAATGGAGATGTCACTGCATACACATGTGCTGTGATATGAGTTTACTTTGGAATATATGCATGTGATGGTGGGTGAATGACCGATGATGGGGCCAGACCAAATTCCCACCTTTACTTCCTAGCAACTAGGAGAGTATGGTAGATAGGTTTTATTACAATGTGCAGATAGAGTGAGCTGTCAATTAGGTACTCTGATGAGCGACGCTGCAGGTCAGCATCCAACAGGAAATCCCCGGCCTCCTCTGTACTTTGGTGGAAGTTATAGACGTGGCGAACCACCACTTTTCCTTGCTGTCTTGTCATCACAATCACCGTCTTTTGGAAACTGACACCGGCAAAGTCTGGGCTAGAAGTGGCTGGTGTTACAATGATGCGAGGTCGACCGCCATCTGTGCGGGTAGGCTGCATGGCACCAAGCTCAGTATACGTTGACCTGGCACTGAGTGGGAGCCAACGAGGGGAGAACAGGGCGTTCCAGGTCACTCTCTTACTGGAGTCATGACCACTGGGCCCGAGCTGGGTCTGAAAGCTGAAACTGCGGTCATCACGGGTGGGGTTATTAATGACCCAGGGGGAACCCCAGGAGGAGGACAAATAGTTACGGGGAATGAAAATACTGCAGTTGACATCAAAGTATTTGGCCAGTTGGATAGGTGAGGCAGAGTGAAACTGGAAAGCTAGATAGAGTAGATCACGGATAGACTCGTAATACTTCAGCATGAGCGGGGACTGTTTCTGAAGACGGAAGAGCTGCTGAGGGGGGATCATGCCGTATCGAACAGCCCTAAGGGCACTTTCCACTGTTGCACTGACAGGCTGGTTCTGGCTAATCCAGGCCTCCAGGGCCTCGTAGAGCTCCAGCTCACTCTGCAGAATGAGGTCAGAGCGCTGAAGCAAGGAGAGGAGCAGGTCTTCACTGATTGAGCCCCATTCTCCGCTCTGCAGCACAGAAGACAGGTTCCAGGACAGGTACTGCAGGCAGCTGTCCCGCAGCGCCATGTCCCCAATTTGCAGTGCATAGTTGTACCAGCCGATCACATGGCCTGAGGGTGAATCACTGGACAGATGTTGGGTCATATACTGGGTCAGACCCTGTTGCAAACCCCACACATGGTACTTGCTGGCCAACTTGTGCAGGGAAATGGCCTGATCTAGCCGCACTGAGATGTCACCACAGTACAGATACCTGCAAGAGTAAGTAAAGTAAGTTGAGCGTACTACGTTTTGAACTCTGTTTTCGCTCCTCTGAGTCACTGAATAAACCCACACTGTCCGATTTTCGACCGTGAGCTTAAAACAGCAGATGTAATTTTAGAATATTTCACAAGATGGAGCATCCCACTCCTCCAAAGGAGCGAGGCAGAATGTTGAGTGAAGATTTCTAAATAGCTACGTGCACTGCATTCACCTCCACAGTTTCCTGAATGCTTACATTTGATCAGGCCTGATGAACTCTGAACACATGAGTCACACTCACCTGACAAACTTGTCAAAGACAGCTGCACAATCGGGCGTTTCCCTCAAAACCAGAGCGCTGTTGTTGCGGGTGAGCAGCAGTTCCTCAAACACGTCACTCTGCAGTGTGAGAACCAGGCTATGGGCTTGGATCACCTTCACCTCGTCTGTGTTGATGGTCTGCACACGGAGATTGACATCACTGCCGTTCCCCATGGCCAGCAGGGTCTCCATACGCTGCACCAAACTCATGGAGTGATTCAGCACCGTGGCCACACTGTCCAGTCCTATGTCCTGTTTCAAGGCAGCTGTAGAAAAAATTGTGCAAGGTGGTGGACTTAGCAATGCTTAAAAATATATTCATCCCTATTTAAATGCAGAGGAAATGGAACTGCAATTAACTTCACTACAACATCTGCTTTTTGTGAGATCGGTTTCATTCTTTCTCTGAATTTGGATAGTATTTTACATTCTTTCTTATGTTCTCTTTTCATCGCCATAATCTGACTCTGCTCTTTGAGATTTCACAGGAGAATTCATACTCATTTTTTCCACATCTTAAATCAGATTTGACTCAGCAGGAACTAGAAAAGCACTCACAAACTCTCTGACTAAACCGCAGCTGATAATATGTGTCAGGGAAAAAGCAGACTCGCTCATCCCTCCATTCTTCTGATTTCACTGAATTGAGAAAGATAGCAACAAGCCAGGTGGCTTACTCAGAAAACCTCCGGTACCAGGTGCTCAGAAAAGAGTTTGCGGCGCCATTGCAGATGGCTGCTTCTATGGGCGCTCTTGTGCAGAAAAGTACAAGTGCCACATACTGGAGAATCACATATGAAAGACTCAGCATGACAAGCTACTGTCTCAATTCTGCTCTGCCACAGCCATCAGTGGCCTATTACTGGGGGTTTAATGAGACACAGTGGGAGCACACTTGGCTCCCTGGAACACATCATAGTCTTCATACTGTATCTTTACCACAATCAAGTGCCGACACTTCAAAGTAGCCTTTTTCCAATTAGCCAGCCAGCACCTTGAGCCAGCTGAGCATGGTGGAGCATGTGAGGGTGTGTTCTGGCTAGTGATTTTGGCACAGCGTAGCAAACTGAAAAATTCATTGTCACTGAGTAAACAGTATGTGTTATCTGTTACATAATTTATCTTTATTTCACTGATTCTGCAAGAAAAAAAAATCTGACATTTGAGAGATTCGATTCAAAGCAGACAAAAAAAAAACAAAAGTTATGAATAAAGAATGTTTCAGTGTCTCTTCCATTCAAACTGAGAGCAGCTGAACACATTAAATAAAACATTTTATATACAGTCCCTAAAAATAGGATTTAGATGAGTCTGTCCTCACGAGGAATTTCAGATGAAATCTAATCTGACAGCACAGGAATGTGGCCTTCACTAGCTTCATTTAAAATCTGTCAAAGTCAGATCTTCCTCTAAGGAGTAAGAAAAACCTTCCCCCAGTGCTTGTATTGTAGTGTACTACTGAGCCGGCACAAAGCCAGGCAGCAAATGGACTTGCCTGTCTTTCCCTGCACCCAGCAGACAGATAGATGAGGACAGGACGAGTAGAATAGATGAATACCCATTCCCTGCCCGGAGGCTGAGCACGAGCCACACATACATGCTGTGCCCTACTATCCACTGACAGTGTGGGAGAAACTGGACTGAAATAGAACAATACAGCTTCAGCAATAAAAAAAAAAAGATTCAAAAGTGATATGACCCATTAGAAAACACAGAGACAAACAACTCAAACTGATGCCATTTGTTATCTTACCTCCTGTAACTGTGACAGAGTGGAAGTGGATTAAGAGGAGCAGGGTGCCCACATAGACCCGGGCAGGGATCCCTTGTTCACATGAGCGTACCATTTCTTCTCAGTTACTCCCTGCCTCTCTTCCTTTGTCCTTTCCCCCCTCTCTTCCTCACTCTGTGCCACTCTTCTCCTGACTCTTCTTCTTGCTGCTGTGGCTTTGTTGCGTGTGCGCAGTAAGGTGTGTTGCCCCGTGTGTGCCGCCCGGCTCCCTGTCCTGCACTCTTTATGTAGGACGCTGGCCTTTCCCTGGCGCACATCGCAACCCCACGGGCTCCATTGATTGGTGGAATCTGGCAGGGGCGTTGCTATAGCGACAGCTTTGATTTTGAATTTCTCCTTTTTGGATGCTACATGGCATTGATCAGCGGCACTGGGCCAGCCAAGGACTCAGCTTAATGGTTTTTTTTAGTTTAAAAGTCAGTGGAGTTAGGCACTATTAACAATCAATATTAACACAGTTTCATGTTTTAATGGCATTCAGGAAGCAGATCTCTGGAGTGCAACATTTTGTTTATAATTTTTAAATTAAGTACAATCACTGCCATATAATTAGCCAATTAATTACAGTAGGTTGCCACTGAGACCACATGCCAAAAGTAATTGAGGTTCTAATATGTGTGACCCACTGCAGTCAATCAAATTTCATAATCCATTTTGTCAGACAGTTTTTCAGCTGAGAGCAATTATCTCTCTGAAAGCATGTTAATCCCACTAATGGGAGGATAATTTCATTGGTGCTCGGTCTGCTCATTAGTCTAAGGACAGTTAGACACTGTTTATCAAATTCAACTTCCACTCAGGACTTTATGTCACATTACTAATATTGAAATAAATGTATTATTTTAGTTACTGTTGTAAAATAAGCTTTTGTAAAAGTCACTGTGCGTAATCAGGTTCAACATTTTCAGGTTGCGTCACAAACTCATTGAATGTGGTGCAATATTAACTTCAGCTGTACATGGAGTTAATGTCGCTTGTAGGGAGCATGCTATGATAATCAATATAAACTGCTACAATGATTCAGTGTGAGCTCAGCAGTCATGTCACAACATGAGAGAATCACACATACTAGAATAACGTGCAGTCACTGAGAGACATGTTTACACTGCCATTTATATAAGCCTCTATTTATCCCTCATTTAACATTGATCTGTCAGAGATGGGTCAGTCAATACTGAGATCCCTGTTAAAATCTTTCTAAAAAGATAAGCTCAGTGTGGATCAAAAAAAAATCATTGCAGCAGACTAGGCCATTAGTCCAATCACAATATTTATACTAGCATACTGCAATGTGACAAACGTGTTTAAAATAGCTCCAAATCTACCGTGTCCACTCCAGAGAGACAGACAAGGAGAGCTATCACTTTAGAGGGATTTGGATTGTGGTGAAGGCCCCGAGGGCTGCCAGGCTGCAGCAAAAATGCAGAAAGACGTCCTGTGAGACCCCAACCTGAGCCACTGCTATGAATAACCCGACAGGTTCTCAGAGGAGAGCGGTGCAGTTGAGGTGTCCTAATGAAGCCTGCCTGCGACAAACTGGACAAGACGAGCATCTTACATTTGTTTGACTGTCTGGGGGTGGATACAGATGCACCAAAATAAGATTAATTATGTGAATGCAACAAGCCTGTATGGATACAAATGATAAACCTTAGTTTAGATTGGTTTACAGCTCAAAGTACAGCTGTGAACTAAAACAGAATAAACCCCCAAACCCTCTTTATGCATCTGAAAAGGGTATGCCCTTCATTAAGGTCACATTGCTTTCTCCTTTGAGATCAACTCCTATTAAGAATCTGCAAGCGGGACCACAATGCAAAGGGGCAGATTGGCAAGCTGCCGGGTTTGTGAGAGCACCCCTCGGGACGGGATCCATTGAAGGATCGATGCACCGCAGGGGGCTCCATCACACAGTATAAACAGTGTGTTAAGTACAGGCTTAATGAGCTTCAGCAAGGTGTCCTGGATGACCTTCCTCTTGTGCTGGACCCACAGGGGATGCACTGGCAAAATCAGGTCTCCAAAACATGACACACATGGCTTTAGATATAAATTTACATTTTACATGTTGAATTCATAAAGTGTCCAATGACTACAAAGAAAATGAACTACTGAAAGCAGTAAATTTTAGCAGTTGCATTTGATGTCTTTGTGACTTGTGAACTTCGCAAATCACTGATCAAGTGATGATTAGACAAGTTTTGCCATATTAAATTTTTTAAAGGTCAAAGAAATCAGTGTAAATGATTATCTCAAAAATTACTCCTCAGGAGACCAAATTCTGCTCTTATACTGTGTTCTAACATTCTCTGATCTGACAGCAAACTGCTGTGTATTTTATTTTGTCACAGCTACAAGGAGCTATGGATGAAAAAAAATTACACATTAATCATTTTTTTAGGCACAATAGCAACTGTGACTGTGAGAGTTTCATGCTGATCACACGATTCAGCAAGTTTCTAAGGTGTTATTGTTGAAAAGAAAAGCATTGTTCAGGAATATTTCTCAGCTTTCTTGAGTTTAAATGCCTGAAATCAACTGCATCAGTCAATTTTCCTATTAATCAAATGGTTGTGAAGTGGCCTGGCCTACAACAGATCAATGACGAGATCCATGTTGTTGTGTAATCTAATTTGATTATCTAACACAAGAGCCCATCTCTCCTGTGACAGCATTTTCCACCAGGTGGCTCTGCAAACTGGATCCACAGCCTGCCTCCTCCTCTGAAGTTCTTATCTTTTAACAGAGATAGCTGACTCAAGTAGATCTCTCAGATGTCTGTTTATGCTCATGTATAAAGTGTTCATTCAGTTACGGAGCATGAGTGAATGTCACAGATTGGAAATGAATTGTTTAATTGAACAAATTTATGTGGATTATTTTGTTCTCTGTAAAACAGAGAAACCAGGCTAACTCAGCATCAGCTGCATATAGAAAATAACTATTGAAGACTGGAAAGTAATGAAGTACATTTACTTCAGCTTGAAGTACTTCTGCTTTATATTCATACTACATTTGATAGATACAGGTACTTCTTACATTTTACCTTCAATTCGTGTCCAGTGAAAACCATTTATGGCCAAATGTGTTGCATCTGGATGTGAATGTGTGTGATAAACTGAGGTGTTAAGTGTTCCTTTACGGGAAGAAAGGCTGAGAAGAGGACTGCTTTGCTGAGTTTATGGACAGTTGATTTTTAGAGTATCACAGGACAGCCACACTACAAACATGGTGCATTACTGTGTGTTAAATTACTCAACAGAATATAAAGTATTTAAAATTAGGGCAGTCTTTAATATCTACAGCAGTATAATGCAACATAACAGATACATTAACATCATATTTTTAATGGAAACACACTGCAGGGACATTTTTATGAATGATGAGTATTTTTCATTTTTGATTCTTCAAGCTTTTGGATGCAGGACTGCAGGTGTGCTGTTACTTACAAGCGAAGGACCTGAATACCTGTCGAGCCACTGCACAAAACTGATCTAATCATTAACCCCGTGAAAGCCATTAATCATCAATGCGTTTGAAATCAAAGTCTGTGCATGTCAAACGGGTCACAGCTCTGACCGTGTTGCACCGCCTGCACGGTGGAAACGTGTGACCTGAGAGATGAGTGGACCCTTTGTTTGGATGTAAGCTGCCTGACACAAATAAGTAGGTTCGACAGCCTACCTAATCTCCCAGAATATGCAAAACTGCAAACACACCAGGAAGGCCGGTTTAAAAAGCCGTTAGAGAAAGTATCCACATTCACAGAACAGTAACAACTGCGCAGGACGACTGCTTGGAGGAGACTGCATCAGTCCATTAATTATAACATGGTTCAGTAACAACAGATAAGGAGGGGGCAGATGGAGGACTGTCCGTGATCCCGCCCGGAAACAAAGAACCGTGGATCCATTCAGTGAACGTTTGAAACTGGTCGAATCGCCTATCAGGAGCTTGATAATACAAGAAATAAGAAAGAGTAAGCAACACTCCGGGCAAGGATTTGGTTTTTGTTTTTCTCGGGTGAGTTTTAAGTCCTCGCAGTAAATACGAGTCACCTGTTGGAGCGGCGCCTCACGGTCTGCAGTCCAGGTAAATCAGTACTGCTAATACTATACTACCTTCATTTTATTGTCCTTTTAGGCTGCTTAATGGCATTCGGAAGTAATGTTTATTCCAGTGAATGATTTCCTAAATGTAGCTATTATATTAATATTCGCCAGAATGTCAACTTCTGATGAGCCAAATTTTAAAAAAGAAAAAGTTGCAACAGATGGATTTTTAAATGTTTATCTAACGATATGTTGGAATGTTGTTTTCAATAAACACTATTTCAGTTCAATTATGAGGTCTTTCCATGGACAGACATTGAAATAAGGGTTATTAACTATATTGCAAGAGAAAACACTCATAAATTTTACAATTAAAGGCTATTAAAGCTGAATTCAAAACAATCTTAACTTTAAATCAAATCACTGAAGCTCAGGTAGGCTACAGCCCCCCCATGACCCAGCACAGATAAGTGGTATAGAAAGTGGATGGATGGATGTTACTGCCAGTATACCTGATGGGAATAGTGGGAATAGGCCTGCTCATTATGTCTCCTGTTATAACGTTAAAATGATTCCTCTGCAGATTAGATGATGTACCATGGATAGACTGAGCTGAACATGACTCCATGTTGTAATTAAAAACTGGACACACACACACACACAATCACCTGTGATGGATTATTCTGAGGCTTGAATGAACTTTCTTAAATGGGCATCTGTTTTAGTATAACACAGTAAGAACAATTTCTTTGTGAAGCTCCCCTATAGCTCAGTACAGTATATTACACTAAGGTTCATTTACTGTACTCTGTAATATTCTATAAGTAGACCTAAATAAATCCTTTGTTTTCAGATGCATGCAAATTCAGTCATTTGTTTTTGAATTCTTATAATCATATAATCAGAGATGCAAACATTTGTTTGTAACTAAGTAATTGTTGTATTTTTGTTTCAGGATTAATAAATAAAATCTGCAGTGAAGTCATGGCCAGTGCTCCAAAGGGATGTGGCCCCAGTATGAGCTCCATATATTACAACCTGTGTGACCTGACTACAGTGTGGGGGGTCGTGGTGGAGTCCATCGCTGCTGCAGGGGTGGTGACTTCTTTTGTCCTGTTTGTTGTCCTCATGGCTTCATTACCATTTGTGACAGACAAGAAGAGAAAGGCTATGGTGGCCCTGCAGGCGGGCATTTTGATCTTTACTCTTGGACTCTTTGGACTCACTTTTGCCTTCATTGTGGGTCGGTACTCCACCAGCTGTGCTGCACGAAGGTTCCTCTTTGGAGTACTGTTCTCAGGCTGCCTAGCCTGCCTCCTGATGCACGGTTTGTGGCTCGCCCTGCTGGAGCGGCGAGGTCGGGGACCCAGGAGCTGGATGTTATGTCTGGGAGCCCTCGGTCTGTGGCTGGTCGAGGTGATCATCAATACTGAGTGGCTTGTTATCACTGTGATCAGGAGCCCAGTCGGTGGTGTTATTGTTCCTGACCTGTCCTGCAGTATTGCTAACCAGGACTTTGTGCTGTCTCTGATCTATGTGATGATTCTGCTGCTAGCTGTGGTGCTGATACCTGTTCCCTCACTGACACACAAACGCAAGCAGTGGCACAGAGATGGTGCTTTCATCCTGGCCACAGGGATCTTCACCTTGGCTATATGGGTAGCTTGGATTGTCATGTACATCCATGGAAACAGAGTGGCCGGGAACCCAAGCTGGGACGACCCTACTTTGGCTGTAGCTGTGGTGTCAAATGCATGGGTGTTTCTCTTCCTCTACACCATCCCAGAAATCTGCTTCCTGACCCAGGAGGACCCAGACCAGGAGCAGCCACATGATGGAGATCATGTGTATCCCGCCAGGAGCCTGGTTTATGATAACATCCTCAAGGAGCCGGAGGCACCACACCACAACTTGTACCTGGAGAATAAGGCCTTCTCTATGGACGAGCCTGCGACAGGTACAGCATGATTCACCTTGGTCTAACATGGTGTCAGTGCAAATCGGCACTTCATATGGTTTATTCATGCATAGATCAGGTATATCACACAATGAGGTGCACATTGTAGTTAGCTAATCTGCCGTAACCTCTGACGATAAAGAAAAATATTGTGAAATAATTTTTGATTGGATTTGGCAAAACAGCAAAAAAACAGGAACCATTTTGCTGCTATTTGCCTTTTATTGTTGAGCTCAGGTCTTGTCACCAAGTATAACCATGACACACCGTACATGCAAAACTACAGCTTGCGACACGCATTGATCAGCATAACCTTTATTGTTCATGTACACATAAAACACTGCACATGCAGAAACCACAACCAAATACAGAAACGCTGCATACAGCACAGACAGCAACTGTTTCTGAGGGACAGTAAAATGTGATGAACATGCCCGGACATGGCTGCGACACAGCAGTTCTCTTCTGCACTACTTGTAGGGCATTTCTGTATTTGGTCGTATTTTGTCTATTTGCAAGTGTTGCCGTGTGTTGAGCTCTCAGGACCACCGTGCCTTTAGCTTCAAGTGCGTGCAGATGCAATGACAAAAAGAGAAATCTGCAACATGTTTGGCTGAAATCATGTCATTTATGTGGCACTGATCAACAGGAACAAAATACTAAAGATGTAAAAAAAAAAAAATCAAATAAATACTATTTTTATGTTGATGTCAGACATTTGGAGCTTTTCTCCTGTGCAAAGCTGCTCTGTTCTTTCCGCTCTTTCCGTTGAATGTGTTGATGTCATTGGAACCTGTCATGCAAATAACTTTAGATGCATGCCAGTTTCTGTCCGGTAATAAAAAAAACAAAACAACAATCAACAAAGAAAAGTTAATAGGTGTAGGCTTTTGGTACACACAGGATTTCATTATTAACCACCTACAGGTAGCTAACGCGTCAGACCAGCTCACAGTTTTTATCCACATGTATTAGTGTTTGGCTGCTCCTTTAGGAATCTACTTGCGGGACAGGACTAAATATGTGGCATTCAGGAACCATGCCCCTCTCTTGTTTTTAGGACAAACGTCTGATCTACTTATTGGAGGTTGTGTCCTTGGCCAACATTATGAGGCAGCTGCATCAGTCACTTACCTGGAAACAACAATCACCACATCACAGTTACAAAATCTTAAATAATGGTATTCATTTACTTGTAAACAGCTTATGTTTTGCGGTCTTACGCTGTCATAATAAGAGCGCTACTCTTAATAGTATAAGAAGTATCAGATGTGCTGCGAGTAATGGAAACTAATACAAAAGAGGAAAATATGTAATATGTGTTTGATTTATGTTGAACGACTGATGCAGCAAATATTGATTCACTGAGCTGGTCAGTTTGAGTAAATGTCCGTTGCTACAGAGACTGTTGTCCAAGTCTCCTCTTTAAACAATGGCAGATGTGTTGGGAGTGAAAATGCAAAGTTATGAAATGGACATCACAACAAACTTAATTTCCAGTCCTTCTCCTCCTTTTTTTTTTTTTAAACCAGCACCCACAAAGCCAGTGTCTCCATACGGTGCTTATAATGGTCAGGTCCGGAGTTGCGTGTACCAGCCCACTGAAATAGCCCTGATTGCCAAAGGTCTGAAAAAGGTGAGCGTGAACACAATATCCAATATGACACACACACACACACACTGATCTCCTTTGCTTTCACATCTGAAACAATCACTTCTCTCCGCATTTCTATAGCTGGACCAAGACATGATGATCCCTCGAGCCAGAGCTCCGTCTTTGAATCCAGGAAGTAGCAGCTCCCTGCCTCGTTCAGCCGAGTCCTCACCTTCTTAAGGACTGTGCCACCGCTACAACGCGAGTCGAGAATCACCTCCACACTCACTTCTTACAGCCATGAAATAAAGCTCCACCAGGGTTTTGTTCAACCCTCAGAGTTCCTCGTATAGACGAGGAAGTGTCATAATTTTGAAAGGTTGTGCCTTAGCTCCTATTGTATCTAAATCCTCACTTTATTCCTCTCAGCTAGTGTCCTAAAGGTTTTATGTTCAACTATAAACAGCTTTGCTCACAAAAAAAAAAAAAAAAAAACAGTCAATAATCCAAGACAAAGCATTGCATGTGTGCATCTCTATGGGGAATCATTCACTTTAACTTCTGGCTAAAAGAAAAACCAAAAACATTTTTTGTTTTTTACATTTCACCAAAATCTAAATGTCATAGTGTATGTCACAATGTATGAACCCAATCTGTTGTAGGTTGATGGTGGAGAAACAGCTGATAGGGATTAGGTACAGGAAGTTTAATGGTGAACAACTGAACCGCTACATGTTAGCTTTTATTCACAAACAATACGATTTTCTTATCATAAATCTGCTGACTCTAATTTCTTGTAAAACAGACTTTGTTCACTTTTAAAATTATGTTGTAATTCAGACTTCCTCTAAAAGTCATATGATTTTGTAGTGTCTTCTAAAAATGTCATTTCATGTAAAGGTATACATTTTAACTTATTAAACACGTAAAAGTTACTTAAGTCCTTGTTGGCTGTTGTTTTTTCGGATTGTCACAGAGAAGAGACAGATGTGGCATAATGCAAGAGGAAGTTTCACAAAGAATCACCGTGTGTACTACCCAGAGAACACATTTACATATGCTGGCTTGATAAAATTGAACTGTTTTACCGGAGGCACCTGTGCACAGATTGGCTCCCATGCTGTTGTGTACAGGATTACACTGCTAAACATAGCTTTGGGTGGCACTCAGAGTGGTGAATGTGACACCGTTACATCACCCAAACAGTAAAATCCGACAATAAATCCATCACAAATCTTTCATTTCTAGTTTGAATTTAGGACTACCACACTCTTACAGCCCATTGAGTGGACGCACTTACAGTTTAAGCGTTACAAAGACATGTGTCTGAATATCTCACTAAAACACACACAGTGATTCAATGTGATTTGATGACTGAAATCAGTTTAAAATTGCTTCTGAGGATATGTGGTTTGAACCAAAAAAAACAAATTGTATATTGGGATAAATTAGCATGGATAAATGCTTTGACTTATGATGAGTTCTTCCTTTTCTCTACAGGGAGAGGAACAATTATTCACATATAATTTGCCTCACACACACAGACACGCTCACACACGTACACACTTTAAGAGCTTCAGAGTGAGCTGTGGCTGCCTAGCAGCAGGCTGAGTAGGCTCTCTCCCAATTACTCCCACCATCCTGAACTGTCAGCAGCCATGAGTACTTGTTCAGAGAGGAAATTGCTCACCAACTGGAAATCAGACAGTTCAGAAAAGGGGAACATGTGTGCAAATGTTAAGAGATTTTACTCTGCCACGCCTCGTGTCTGTAGACTTTGGTCCCCAGCATGCAGATACAAAGAACAGTAAAAAAAAAAAAAAAAAAAAAATATATATATCTCTATACATTATTAAAAATGCAGACTGGGGGGGGTGCAGGTCTAACGTGACCTGGTCGGTGACATTAGACACTGACCAGAGGAGATTTTGTTGTATGTTGTCTGTTTAGGAGTTACTCTAATCCAACAGTATAAATACATGTGATGGCCTTTATTTAAAATGTGTTGGAGATTAATTCCCAATAAACAGTGACTTGAGCTGAAATCGCAAAAAGTACCTTTCGCTGACAGGCGGTAGCGGTAAATCCCCTGATAATATGAATAGCTGTCATGTGCACATGGACACGGGTGGTTACATGACCAGTGGTGGTTGAGCTCAGCACGAGGGAGTCAGCCCTTCCAATCACAAGCAGCTGTCCCCACTTAATGCATTTCCTTGTCACTGTGACAACGCTCGGCGCACAAGCAGCGCACAGACCAGACAACAGGGATCTGGTGGTGTTGTTCAGTAGATCACTTGAAAAAAATATTATCAATATAATGTTTGCTTTCGGATATAGGATGCTTTGTAAAAATGAAGTCTTATTTTGTACTGTTTGTTCCACGGGACAATATTTAAACAAAGGCCTTGTTCATGAGGGTAAACCTTTTAAGGATTACAAAAGTAAATAGCTGTGCCAGGCTCTATTAAGGGCTCTGCATAAAAGGGCTGATGCGATTTATTTATCCCAGGAATCGGGTTCTCAGAAAGGTACAAAGGGAAACAAGTTATGAATAATTTTATATTTATTTTCCATATATTTTTCTAGAAAAATATCCTTATAGCAGAGGTCTTGACCTTTGCTGACAAAAAAAAAATCACGTGATCTTTACAGACACTCGTGTCAGACATTGAAAGGTCTAGGGACAACAACTGCATGTTTTCTCTGCAGGATTTTCCAAGTTCAGTCTGTTTAGACCAATACGGACAAGATGAAATTCCCAAAGTCCCAAAGAAAAAAAATGGTAATTTGAACATGAACAAATCTGTAACAACTGGGCAAAGTTCAGCATGTGATTTGATAAAAAGCTCCAGAATTGCTACTGAACAAACCTTTATGGCAGGATTGTTTCATGAACTGAATTCTTTCACGTTTTACATATAAATTGTCCTCATTTCCACTCATTAAACACAAGCTGAAGTATGCTACAAAACTGCAACCATAAAATCGCATGTATAAACAGGGCATGGTTTGATACCAAAAATAGACTTTTACTTTTAAAAAGTCCAAGCTAATTCAGTTCTCATGTGCTGTAGACGTCTCACTAAAAACAATATGAAACCTGCTTTCTGCTGGAGGACTGCCATCTAGTGGACCCACAGCAAACAATCAGAGGTTTGTTGTTTCCTTGAGATACAATCTTATGAATTTTATTGTCTATCATATCAAGTATGGCAACTATCAAGTATCAGCTGAAGACACAACTGCGAAAAACAGAGAATGTACAAGGGAACATCCAACACAGTTACAAGGGTGAGAAATCAACATAAGTCACCTCAGCCAAGGCTGATTTAGAAGGCATTTAAACAGGCACTAACAATTTGAACTTCCTGCTCTCTGTTGAGTTCAGCATGTGATACCGAAAGTGGCAGGTGCCCATTGATAACAACTTACTTCATACTGTGGATCCAAATGTTTGCCAAGATCCCTGCTGGCATACCAGTCCCAGAGTTACATAACACATACTGTCTGTTGATGGATATCTTCCATTCTGTGTCAGTTTCTCAACTTCAAAGCCGAGTAAGGCCGGGGGATTTATAATACCTCGACAAGAAACATCACTGGAGGTTCTTGAGTTTTTCCAGACTCGCAGTCCTGGCCTCCTGCTGCTGTTGTTTCTGTTGCTTGAGATGGCGGTAGGCCTGCACTGCCCGCTCCCTCTCCTCTTCCATGATTCTCTGTCGGGCCATGGAGGGCTTGTTGGTGGAAGTCACAGTGTGACCGAGGAGAGAGTTGAGGAGCAGCTTCCTGGGTGTCTTTTGGATGATGGAAGTAGACGGGGGGGAAACATAGTTAACCCACATACTCAGCCATTAAGAGCACTGATATGATATGTGATAACTGCATACAGCTCACCTGAGATTTGACCTGAGCTTTCTTGGGTTTGCTCAAAGATGGCGGGGCCACTACAACTTCACCAAAAGGAACATGATCTACAAAACAAAAATTCATTATACCACTATACTATTTGTTGCACCTTAGCAAGTAAACACTCCTAACTGTACACCAACTAGCTCCTGTTTTAACACTCTACAGTTTGGTACTTGTTTCTGCTAAATATGAAGTTGATGTGAGCAGAACTGTGGGCTGGCAAACTAAAATAACAATCAAACATAAACAAAAATGCTCAGTAGATTTGAGGGAAACAGCAGTGATGCTAAGTGTTCCTCACTATTTGCAACTCCTTCCTCCTACAAAAATCATATGATCCATTGTGTATATAAAAAAACTCAAGCTTTAAGTAAAGATGTCCCAGAAACAACCGGCCAGATTCTTCTCACTTTGATTTCACGGCCATAGACTAAAAATATACAAGAATCATTAGCTACATTAAAGGTAAAAGCTGTAGCATTTTGTCACCTAAAATAAATAAAGAGTTTCAGGGTTCCTTAAAAGATTTTGATCAATCATGACTTTTTTCCTTGTTTGAATTCCCCTGAACTACAGCACATACAAAATGATTGCTACCAAGATTTTAACAAGAACCAGATAAATTATTCCGACTTCTAATTAGCTTACCGCCATATCTTTGTATAATTCAAACTAGAGATAAATACACTTCTCTGATAGGGCCAAACACAGTGACCTTGCCGAGATACTGCTGATATTAAACACACCTCAGAAATGGTCAGCGCAAGCTTGTCCTGACTTATAGAGGAAAGCTGCTCCCTCACATCCTTTGCAGTGGAAAATGTTCCTGAAAAACATGCTTTCATTACCTACAAACATCTCTTTTTCCATGCAGGCCTCCTGTCTGTCCAGTTTTTTCTGCTGAAGCCTCTGTAATCTCACTTTATCATACCTGTAGCAAGACATCAAAGATCAAGTAAACCAGACGTGTATCATCCTGTAATGAAAATCACCGATTCAGCTGGTCCCATCTTTCTTTGACATTTCAAAACTGTGCACTCACTCCTTCTTTTTCTCGGATTTGCCCTTGTCTGCGGGCCTCTCTTGTTTGTCTGCATCCAGCTCAGGCTTTCTGTCTACTTGGTTCTTGCTGAGGAAAAGGATGTGTTTTGTCTCGCTGTCCATGCGCCGCAGGTACGCCTTCTCACTCTCCCTCTTTCCCCTCCTGAAATGAAGAGCCGGTATGTCTCCACAGTCCTCCGGGGAGATGGCTTAAGAGACACAAACAAATTCCTCATTGGTTATAAAAACCCATTAAAGTCTGAGTACGCATGACAAAAATATAAAGAAGCTTTCCTCACTCTCTTTTAGCTTTTTGGCCTTAACGGGTCCCGTTTTCATGCGCTCCTTGCTCTTCATTATCTCTCGGAGCCTATAGGGGATGTCTTGGAGATGGGCTGGCTTGGCTTTCTTGAGTTTACCATCTCGTTTGAGCTTCTTATCACTGAAGTTTAACCACGTCATGGTCAAGACAGCATGTAGGAAAAAATGAACATTAGCTTTCGAAAGTATAATACAGGAAGGTGCCCTCTCATAAATACAAGGATATAGTTACAAGATGAGTCTCATTTTAACAGATCGCAACTTACGTAGAGGCTAATAACAGCTAGCTGCTGGAGTTAGCTAGCAGCATTTCTGCTAGCTTCCTTACGTTACCTTGGATGTTTTCCGGCCTTGTTCGCCTGTTTTCCCGACTCGTTTCTTTTGCTCTTGTTATTCTTCCCCATGTCACTGTGGTCTATTTCAATAAACGACAAAGTATCTTAACAAAACAATAACATGTGTGGAGCTGCATGCACAGCCTTTAACCTATGAACTTCAACCTTATGCGACACGAAAGGAGGAAGTGAAGAGATCCCACTCTGTTTTTTTTATACTGTGGACGTTTATACAGACTCCAGTAAATGGTGTCTTGATGTGCCTTGCTTTCTTGTATCGATTTTAAATGTGTTCAGTGTGTCATTGTGTTGAAAAAGTCAAATGTATTATTATGACATTTACAAAATACACAATATTTCGCTTCAACTTATCAGACAAAGCAGAGAATCTGCCTGATGGAATAATTTTATTACGGAGTGACACACTGTCGTAACAGACGATCTTTGCCAGGACTGTCACGTTTATTGGCTGAAGTAACTGCTGGTGCTTTCATCTGCCACCACGAGATGGCGTCGCTATTTCAGGTGGCCAACACATGCTACTTCGGTGTGACACCCTGCCGTTTATTTGACCATCCAGATTTTGTATTTTTTTGTTGTATGAAAAAAAGCCACAAATAAAATTATGAATGTCAGAACAAGCACCACGCACACGTTAGAAGTTCTTGAACACATAAAATAAGATAAGTAAATAAAATAAACTACACACATAGACAAATAAAAGTGCTACAGTTCATTGCATCACTCCAATAAATTACTATACTATATATACTTACTATATTGGGAAATTACTATACTAATACTATAATAACAAATATAGACGTGATTGAGCTTATTATTATTATTATTATTATTATTGTTATTAAGCTGTAGGTCCTTGACTGATGTATTTAGAAGGGACGACTGCTGCTCAGCTTTGTCCTGGGGATCAGAGGTTTAACAAACGATCGGTGGCCTACACTTCCTCCTCGTCACTGGAAATATCCTGAATTAGTCTCCCTCAGACCAAAGCAGATCAAATTAGGCTATTTTTAATTCCAAATCAAACAAAATATAGCCTAATCTTTTGTAAACAAGTAACATTGTGCACTAAATCTTTATGATCACATGTTGTGGTTTTTATATGAGGAATAGAGATGCTGCACGTTTCTTGGGGACTCAATGACCTCCAGATGCTCACTGTTATTCTTAAAACCTTTTGCTCTGATGTCATGTGTTTGCTCTGGTTTCTGTTCAGATATCTCCTAAACTGCTTGTCGGCCAATCCAATGAATGTTCTGTTCCATAAACATTGTGTGAGACCTGTGTATGTGTGTGTGTGTGTACAAGCGATGAGGTTCATTGGCTGGTAGCCTCATAATGTTCTCAGAGTCTGGGGTGTATAAGAGGGTTTCACCAAATATACCCCACAGTCCAACAACAGCCCTGAACTCTACAACATGGCTGATAAAGATAACACGATAACACAGGAGGTAAGTATTCATTTATCATAACTGCTATAACGATTTAATTATATTTTTGCTATTTTCCCGTATCTTTCAGCTTATTATCAGTTACTGGGAAAACACTGGCTTTATTGGATTGTCTTCAAATTTAGATATCAGTTTACTGGATTAGACAAAGTAATTCACAGGTTAAAATGTTATTGGAAGCTGGGAAACTTTTATGTAACACATGGCTATTGGTCACTTTATTATGTACATCTTTACATTTTACAGCATACAATCTGTCATTAAATCTACTTTGCGTTTGTTGTGTTAATGGAGATGTTAAATGTGTAGACAAATCATATGTTTTAGCACTGAGGTGATAGTTGGTGTTGTTGTCCTGGACTGCATTATATTATTATACTATAAAAAGGCTTTGTCAAGGGTTCATTAGTAATGTACGTGTGACACTAGAGGACAAGTCATTGTCTGTATTTCTTTAGATAGGCCTATTAAGTTATTTAGAGGTATTTGCAAAAACAAAATACACAAGAAATAAGTGCAGACTTGTCTTTAAAGCAACATATTAAAATTTGGCCATGATAAACAAAGTTTAAATCGGTATTATGACACATTAACTGCCCCATTACAGTTGAAACAGCCAAAGTATGGATTTGGATGTGGCCAAAACCAAAGCCAAGATTTGCAACAAGGTTCCACTCAGAGCCACCGGCCCCGGATCCGGCCCACCCAAGTTCAAACAGCGGAGCAGCCGCCAGTTCAAGAACAAACCTCCTAAGAGGGGCGTCACTGAGTATGCCTTTTTAGAGTAAATCATCATGAGTGTCATCTAGATAGTCTGCAGTTTCCCCCACAACAAAGCCTTCTTTCTTCCTCAGCTTTGGAGAGGAGATCCCAGGAAT
Organism: Scatophagus argus; assembly: GCF_020382885.2. Taxonomy (NCBI): domain Eukaryota; kingdom Metazoa; phylum Chordata; class Actinopteri; family Scatophagidae; genus Scatophagus; species Scatophagus argus. The sequence continues at coordinate 14,303,078 of NC_058508.1, forward strand.
GGAAGGGCTCGGCTCTGGTAAGCAAGCACTATACCACGGAAATGTAGACACAAATCACACGACTTTTCTTTGTTTGTTCCTTTGTTTTTCAGACTTTACCGTAATCTGTCCATGGGAAGCGTACAGCCATCTAGAGCGACATGAACTGGCTCAGTATGGCATCATTTGAGGCTGACATGTATTTTATGTAATAACTGATGTGGATGAGAGAAGGATCATCATTATTGGCTGCTTTTATTGTTTTATTGCCTCAAACCAATAAATGAGTATGAATGATGAATGAGCAAAAGGTTGCATATCATTAATGCTGTTCTTTTGGTTTATACCTTCAGTTTATTTTCATAAGACTCACAAGCTGCTATTTAAAGTGATACTGAATGTGTCTATTTGTCATTGCCTGAGGCCGCAGTGGGAGCTGTAACTGCACAACTGACAGCCTCATGTTTGATCAAATTCAGAATAAAGCTTGGATTTTTTAAAACAATTTGAAACACTTCTTCTTGTTTTTGCTGAACTTATTGTGTTCTTAAACCATGCTACACTATTTGAAACACTACAAAATTCCAGTTATAAGGCTTCATTTGTCCCTTTGACAGTTTGACATTTTGGGAAGTACATTTCTTTGCTTTCTGTCTGAGTAAGATGAGTAGAATGATAACAGACTTGTGCCAAATGTTGTGCAAAGAAGTATTTCTTAGCAGTAACGTCCTGGTGTTTCTGACTGGACAACTCACTGACCTTCACATTTTATGTTGGAATTTGTGACCTTAAAATTAATTATTTTTCATTTTCACTGACAAAACACATGGGAGTTTTTTCAATCAAGCTGAGTAAAACATTTTGTTTGGGAGGTATAGTATATTTACTGCAGAAGGTTAACAAGGTGGAGATCCAATAGCATACAATAGATATCAGCTTATACGATATATTCGTCACCAAATGTTAAATGTAAACTTTATGCCAGTGGATGCTTTCTAACAGTCTTGCAGTGATCAGCAGAGTCAGAATCTGAACCCCGACAACAACAATTCCAATAGTCCCTATGAGGCCATTGTGCTGCTCGACCCAGCGCGAGATTCCCCCAAGACAACCTCCCAGGAAGATCACGCTCTGAGCTGTGAACTCATCCAGCGTCTGGGCTCCTACGCCACACTGAGAGTTCCACACTGTGCCGTTCTCCAAAGGATCCACACAACATGTCGCAGGGACGCCACAGGCCAGCACTCCTGGAGCTGAGCAGTTGTAATATCTGAGGGAAGGAGAACAAGTCACTCTGACAAGTCACTTTCCAGCACATTCCTACTTCATAACCGATAAGTCATGGTATACGTTTTTATGAATAGTTTGCCACCCTCTACTCACATGTTAATCTCCCAGTCGCGGTAGTCATCTGCCCCACAGCACTGCAGATATGACTGAATCTCATCCACAATGAACCTCAGATCCAGATCATCCTGGTAGCCCACCATGGCGGCTAACATCCCTGACCGTAGGTAGCTTCCAATCTGGTCTTGTAGACTGTAGGCCATTATGGCGGCCAGCGCCTGGGCCGCGATGAGCACCAGCACAGTGACAGAGAACAGTTTCAGCAA